>NC_080675.1:152819339-153497761 GCF_030445035.2 Dasypus novemcinctus
TCCATATGAATTTTAAAATCACTTTCTCTGCCCCAAAGTAAAAAACTGGATTTTAAAAATAATTGCATTAAATTGATAAATTCACTTAAAAAAAAAAAAAAGATTTATATATTTATTTATTTCTCTTCCCTTCCCCCCTGCCCCAGCCCCGGTCGTCTGTTCTCTGTGTCTGTTTGCTGTGTCTTCTTCTTTTGTACGCTTCTGTTGTTGTCAGCAGCACGGGAATCTCTGTTTCTTTTTGTTGCATCATCTTGCTGCGTCAGCTCTCTGTGTGGGCAGTGCCATTCTTAGGCAGGCTGCACTTTCTTTCGTGCTTGGCGGCTCTCCTTTCTGGGCACACTCCTTGCACATGGGGCTCCCCTACGCGGAGGACACCCCTGCGTGGCACGGCACTCCTTGCGTGCATCAGCACTGAGCATGGGCCAGCTCCACACAGGTCAAGGAGGCCCAGGGTTTGAACCGAGGACCTCCCATGTGGTAGACGGACGCCCTAACCACTGGGCCAAGTCCGCTTCCCTGATAAATTCACTTAAGGAAATTTTATTTCTTTATGATTCTGAGCCTTTCTATCTAAGTATGATATGTTTTCCTATTTGTCCAAATCCTTTTTTGTATCCTCCTGAAGTTTTAAAGTTTAGCTCTTTAACTTCATATCTCAATACCCTACTTAGTATTAGCTCTTTAACTTCATATCTCAATACCCTACTTGCTTAATCTACTTCAGCTGCACATGCCTCCTTGCTAGTCCCTGATGTCTGGAAAGTTACTGACTTAAGGCTTATCCCTGACCTTTTCCTTCTGTGTTGAATGTTTTTCTCCAAGATATCTGCATGGCTAATTCCCTGTCACCCTTCAAGACTTTACAATAACCTCAATGAGGCCTCCCAGACTATTTTATAATCGGGAAATCCACCCCCCTTTCCACTCTGTGTCTTTTTCCAGACCTTGTATTTATTTATTTTTATTGTTTACTCTCTATTTCTTCAGGCAAAACTATAAGTTCCACAGTGGGAAAAATTTTTGTCTGTTTTGTTTATTGATGCTTCCCTCACATCTAAAACAGTATACAGTAGGCATTCAATAGTTATTTGTTGATTGAATGAATGTCCTAGTACTTTCTTGAATTCTTTTGTTTTCGTGATAATTTTTCAGTTGTTTCTCTTGGGTTTTCTATCATGTAGGGCTGAGAACTGGTAAATTAGAGTATTCTGAAATCCAACTCAAGCTTTCTCTTCTATGAAGAACTATTCTCTGTTTCATGCCCTGAGGCAGACTCCGTTAGTATTCAATAAATACCCATGTAGTTCTCTACATTTCCAGCCTCATTAGTAGTTAGGGTGGGGCTGTTTGATTGGGTTCTGGACAATGGGATGTGGGCAGAAGGGATACAAGCCACTTCCAAGCCTGGCCCCAAAAAATCATCTCTGAAAAACTCTAACCCCTGTTTTCCCTGCCTCAGTTACCTTAGAGACCATTTGTTCCAGGTAGCAGAGCCAAGAGATGGAGAAGGGCATTGGATTGCAATGTGAGCAAGAAAATAAACTTCTGTTGTATTAAGCCACTGATATTTGAGGGTTTTCCTTTAGTTGCAGTTAGTCTTAATTTTGTTGACTATTATATACCCAAATTGTACCCATATTTCTATTTTAGCATTTATTACTCTTTACCTCACTTAGTCATTTATGTGTAAGCTGCTCCTTAATAGAATATAAGTTTATTAGAGCACAAGCATTCTCTTATTTGTGTTTGAATCGCCCCCATCCAGTATAAGACCTGGAATATAATAAGTACTCAAATATTTGTTGAGTAAATTGTCAAGAGAAAAACCAGGATGGAAAAGAATTTGGAAATCTTATCACTAAAAATAGGGATATTTAATGCCAACCAAACAAAGCTAAGAAAAGATATAATAAAGAAGAAATTTTGTGAATGTCTTTGCAATGTAGTTTATTTGAAAATATTCACAGTTCAGTATAAAAATCAAAATTTCCTCACTTTAGGGAAAATTAAGGAATGATTTATCTAATAAAATTTTTGTGATTTTTTATGGAGAGGTTACTGAATTTTTTTTTCTTTTTTAGTTTACATATTTTCTTCTCCTAAGTCTATAGTTCTTCTGAAAATCCCAGAAACTTTTCTTAGTTTAATATGGTTAGAGTGGGAAAAGATTCAAATAGGGGGAGGGCCATGGAAAAAGCCTTAAAAACACCATTAAAATAATTTGTTCTGTTTCACACCTGCCTCATCCTTTTTACAGAGACTCTTAACCAATAGGTGTTAAATGAAAATTCCAAATATAGTAGCTAATCCTGGCCATCAAGAAGAAATGTGTAATACTGATATTTATGGATCTTTATGATGCAATTCTCATAACACATTTCACTGGTAGTATTTGAAGTTTGACCTAGGACCTAAAGATTTTCACATTCTGAAACAATCATTTTGTTTGATCGCCACCAAGACAGTACAAGCAGAATAATAAATACATTAGGATCTAGTACTATCACTATGTAGATGAATGATCTAAGCAATTCGCTAGTCACTAAAAATAATTATAAATAGTAATTTGGCACTTTTACAGTTTCTTGAATGAATTTCTTCTCTGCTATACCTAAAAGAGATTTTATGTCAGGGACTAACTATGTCTGCTTTCCTGAACTTTCACTAATGCCCTCTTTTGCCAGCAGTACCTTTTTATTCCACTGTGTCTTCTGTTGTCTAGTACACATGATCTATTAAAAAAGCATAGCTAAATTTTTCAATAATATGAGGAATTGAACTTCGAACAAATCCTTTAAAAAGGATTTGTAGTACTCGATAAAGTTGAAATATATATATATATATATATGGGGGGAAATAGCCTCATGGACGACTTGTGTGACCATGGTTTTATCACAATATGGAGGTCTCCCTTCAGTTCATAGGCATAAGAACCTGATTTTAGTGCACATTATAAGAGGGTGTCATCTCTCATAAGAGACACTTATTGTCAAAGCTTATGAGACTAAGTTCTAAAATCAACATTTCAATTTCTTTATTTAAAATAAGAGTTATAACTGATATATACCAAAATTCATGAGTTAGTGTGAGCCTGGCATTCTCTCTCTTTGTAGACTGACATACATGGGAAGCCAAAATTTATAATGAGAACACTGTCCAGCTGGCAAAGAATAAAAACAAAAGATATTATATAACTTGAATTTATACTTATCACTAGTGTGATGCATTTATCTCCATGAGAGGAATAACCTTGCTGAGGATTATAATACTTGAAGTCTTCTTCCTGCAATTCCTTCTCATTAAATGGTCCTTGGATGGCACTGCTGATGTTTGCCTCTCTGCCTCTCCTTTACCTGGGTTTCCTTGCTCTTTGACTGGCATGCACTTTCTTTAGATATGTTAATACATTTCAGACAGTCTCAGTTATTTACAGGACTTTTCTTTGTTCAGCTCTGATTCACTGACTTTATAATTCAACTTGCATTTAATAATCTATTTCTACATTTCTAAGTATTGAACAGCACCTCACAGTTACCCCCTTATACTTAATACACAATCTAAATACAACTGAGGTGCATTACAAGTACATTCTTACATTGCTTATTTTCTTTAAGTGTCTTTCTTCCAGGCCCTGAATTTCAGGAATATGATTCTTGTAGCTAACTCACCATTCTTCTATTTCAGTCTCAGAGAAAGAGCTTTGATTTAAAATCTTGTAAAGTCCTTTCATGCTTGATCATCAAGTACATGAATATATAACTTCTGATTTAAGCCTCTTAACTTATGTAAAGGCGGAACAGCTTATATCTGACCAACCTTCTCCCCCTTACATATAAAAATTTATAAACTCTGGAAAAATATAAAAAATGTTATCTGAAGTCACTGGAGAATGGCTAAAAGTAGACAGAAAAGGGAAGGGAAATGACACTTGGAAGAAGGGATTATCATTGGATGAGTTTCCCATTTTTATGACTGTTTGCTTGGGGGCAGGTCCTAATTAATTCCATGTATGGTAGGTTAAAGTAAATAGAAATCTATAATTTTGTGGTTGATTAAAAAAGAAACCAAATTTAGGAGCAACCACCGCAACTGGGAATTGATATGGGAGATCCTGCTGTGAGCCACTATAGGGCTTTGGAACTACGTTACCCCACAAAAACATGTTCTTAAACTTAATTCAGGGAAGCGGATTTGGCTCAACTGATAGAGTGTCCACCTACCACATGGGAGGTCCAGGGTTCAAACCTGGGACCTCCTGACCTGTGTGGTGAGCTGTCCCACGCACAGTGCTGATGCGCGCAAGGAGAGTCATGCCAGGCAGGGGAGCCCCATGCACAAGGAACGCGCCCTGCAAGGAGAGCTGTCCCGTGCAAAAAAAGTGCAGCCTGTCCAGGAGTGGCACTGCACACATGGAGGGCTGACATAGCAAGATGACGCAACAAAAAGAGACAGTTTCCCAGTGCCGCCTGACAATGCAAGCAGATACAGAAGAACACACAGCAAATGGACACAGAGCAGACAACAGGGGGGATGGGGAGAGAAATAAATAAAAATAAATCTTAAAAAAAAAAAGTATGTGAGCCTTTTAAATAAATAAATAAACTTAATTCATTTCTGTGTGTGTGAACTCTTGTAAATAGGATGTTCTGATGAAGTTACATCAGTTAAGGTTTGGCCCAACTGACTCAGGATGGAGGCATTATAGGGAAAGCCACAGAGAAAGAGAAGGTCAGAGGAAGTAGCCAGAAGCTGAACATTAGCTGAATCCAGAAGAGAAGGGAGAAGCCAGGAGAGGCTGCCATATGCATTGCCATATGGCAGAAAAGGCAAGGACCAATGACCAATGACTGGACAGCCAGCCCAGAATGCCACAGTATTCTGGGAGAAAACATCACCTTGATGATGCCTTCATTTCAGACTCCTAGCCTCAAACCATAAGCCAATAAATTCCTACTGGGTAAACCCAACCCATTGCATGGTTTGTGCAACAAGGAAATTAAAAGAACCACCAAAGGGGTTCAACGGTCTGTTTGTCCTCTGCCCAAATCTCTGGTTGGCCCCTGAACCTGGATGCATAGAAAAGACTCCAGGAAGACCAGCTGAGGCTAAGAAAAGTTAACAGAGACTTCAGCTACTGTCATTGTAGGGGAGACAGTTTAGAGTTTGAGTACAGCCAAGTTTATTTCCTGGTCAAACAACAAATTAGTACTCTAGTGAGGAATGTAACAGAATCTACAGTCTCTACAATGAATCAGTCGTAAGATCCAGGATAGAATTCAAAATGACAAGACATGAAAATAGAAGAATGTGATCCATACTCAAAGTAAAGAAATTCAATGGAGCCTAACCCTGAGAGATGATCCAGATGTTGGAATTAGTAGGCAAAGGTTTTAATGTTCAGGATTATGATGGAAAATATGCTGGAATCAATGAAAAGAGAGGAAACCTCTGCATATAAATAGGAAACATGAAAAAGAATTACATGGAAATTCTAGAACTAAAAAGTACATTATCTGAAATAAAAATTACTAGATTCAACAGTTGATTGATTGTAAATAACAGAATAGTCAATTAACTTAGAGATAGACCAATAGAAATTATCTAGTCTGCAAAGCAGAAAAAAATATTTTTTAAAGACCCCTATGACAATAGTAAAAGGTCAACTTACATGTAATTGGAAATCCAGAAGAAGAGAGAGAACTGTGCAGAAAACACAATATTTGAAGAAATAGTGGCTCACGTTTTCCAAATTTGGTGAAAGACAATTTTACAGATGTAAGCTCAGCAAACTCCAACCAAACCTAGGCACATCAAATGGCAGAGGAAGGAGGAGAGGAAAATACCTTGAAAAGTGTCAGAGAAAATGACATTACAGTTCTCTTGAGCTCACTGACACATGATATAGGGCACTTTTATACTTGGTTTGCTTTTGCTCATCTCCTTGTGATGAGCGAATGCCTCATTTCCGCAGGTTGGGTACAAATGGTTCACTCCTTTCTCCTAAAGAAAGATGTTATTTAGGAAACTTTGTTTAAAGTTTCAATTTTTGCTAGATCAAAAAGGTGGCAGCTCAAGTTCTGATTCATAAGTGGCTTTTCTTAAAAACCAGTTCTCAGTTGAAGAAAACCCCAATTAAGTGGCCTTCCAGAACTGGGTGGGAAACCTCAGGTTGGCTAGTGTGTGTGAGTGCCAGCAGTTCCCAGGCAGGGGCTCCCACCAGGCACATCCATCTGGGGCCTTACAAAGCCCAACAGAGGGCAGCTGGCCATGTAAACAAGGACCCTCATTTGGTCACCCTGTGGGTCGGTCATGGAGGTTGTGACTTAAAGCAAACTCAGCAGAGCAGGTGTAGCTCAGTGGTTGAGCTCCTGCTTCACATGCATAAGGTCTCAGGTTCATTCCCCAGTACCTCCTAAAAAAATTAGAGCAAATTCAGAGGAGGCCTAGGTAGGGGGCATGCAGCAGAATGTGAAAGCAGAGAGCACCTGCAGGTACCTCCTGTCCTCAGAGAGCCAGGGGCCCTGCAGCCTAAATCAGACCTCCTTGGATGGCTCACACCACAGGCAGGCAGGAGCGCCAAGCACGGGCAGCCAGAGGCTTAGATGGTCAGTGTCAGCAGAGGCCAAGGCATGACATGGCCCTGGCTGTCTTCCATCAGGGCCAGGAGGAAGGCACGGGTGGGGACTCTCAGGGCTGTGGTGTGGGCCACAGACTTGCCTGCTGTCTTCCTGCTTCCTCTTGGGCCTAGTGGCCGGAAAGGATGAGCACAGAGCATACTGGATCACAGGCCCACCTCCCTTGCCTGTCCCCCAATCTGCTCTCATCACCTGGCTTCCTCACCCCCAGGTCACTCATGGCAGGAATGGCCCAAGCCCAAGGCCAGGTTCAGGTCTTTTATGGCCTTTTCAAGCCCCTTTCTGCTGTTCCTCCTTCACCAAAGCTCCTCAGCCAGACTCCCATTAGCAGCAATTAGGGGAGAGGAGAATTATGCCCCTTTTGCTCAGAGAAAGAAATGGCCTCTACTCAGTTTCAGTGTTTGATTTTTGATTGGAGAAAGCAGACCTCACTTGGGGGTCCCAGAGCCTGTGGAGGTTCACCACTGAGGCCCCTGAACATGATTTGGTTGTACCCACAGCAGCAGGCCAGACTAGACTCACCTCCTCCCCACCCATGGATGGTCCCAGCTGCAGACACTTGTGTTGGGGCCCTGCCTTTCGTAGCAGATGCCCATGAACCCCCACCTTGAAAGAGATGAAGGTGTTTAGAGCCTGGAGACAGGCTGTATGAGGCCCTGGCATGTCTAGTGGCCCTGAAGGGGAAAAGGACCCAGCTATTCCAAGCACATCCATGCTCACTCCAAAGAGTTGCTTCTAGAGTCCCAGTGGAGAGGGGTTGCTGTCTACCTGGGGTGGGCCTGTGCCAGCAGGGACCAGGGCTGCATGGCTGCTGCCCACTGTGGCCCCACACAGTTTATATGACCTTGTCTTGTTTGTGGTGGAGGTTGGAGAACCCAGGCAGAAATGGACAGCTAGCCACAGGGAAGTTTGTTCTGATAACATTTCCAGATGCTCGTTCACAGAAAGCCTTACTTTTCAACAAAATATTTGTAGCAGGAAAGTTTTGTGAGTTTGTATGTGGAAAAAAGAATTTTAATAAAGGAGAAGTTCACATTGAAAGGGAAAAGAAAAAGAATGACATTACATACAGGCAAAGAAAAATATGAATGATAGTTGACTTCTTTTCAGAAACAATGGAGGGAAGTAGACTTGGCCCAATGGATAGGGCACATGGGAGGTCCGTGGTTCAAATCCTGGGCCTCCTTGACCCGTATGGAACTGGCCCATGCGCAGTGCTTAGGCGCGCAAGGAGTGCCGTGCCATGCAGGGGTGTCCCCCGTGTAGGGAAGCCCCATGCGCAAGGAGTGGGCCCTGTAAGGAGAGCTGCCCAGCGCAAAAGAAAGTGCAGCCTGCTCAAGAATGGCGCCGCACCCACGGAGAGCTGACACA
Organism: Dasypus novemcinctus; assembly: GCF_030445035.2. NCBI lineage: Eukaryota > Metazoa > Chordata > Mammalia > Cingulata > Dasypodidae > Dasypus > Dasypus novemcinctus. Next base: position 152,827,346 of record NC_080675.1, read on the forward strand.
ACAAGATGACGCAACAAAAAGGAACACAGATTCCCAGTGATTAGGATAGAAGTAGTCACAGAAGAACACACAGCGAGTGGACAGAGAGAGCAGACAACTGGGGGAGAGGGAGGGGAAGAAATAAATAAAAAATTCATCTTTAAAAAATAATAATAAATTATACTTCCGCCTCTCTGCCACTCTGTCCTGGGACATTACAGCCCGTGGCTTTAACCACTCCCTGCAGTGCTGAGAAGGTCATCAAAAGGTTCAGGCAGTCCATCCAGTAGCCACCCTCCACTAGCCCCTCCTAGTTCCTAGGGCTAAAAAAAAAAAAAGAAACAATGGAGAACAGAAGATAGTGGAATGAAATATTTAAAGTGCTGAAAGGAAAAAAACTGAACCCAGAAATCTGTAGCTTGCAAAAATATTCTTCAAGAATGAAAACAATTACAGCAGCACTATTCATAATTGCCAAAAAGCAGAAACAACCCAAATATATATCAACTGATGAATGGATAAGTAAAATGTGTTATAGCCATATAATCGGTTACTATTTGGTAATAAAAGTAAATGAAATATAAAGAAATAAAATAAGTACTGAGATATATGCTATAATACAAATAACCCTGGAAAAACAGTATACTAAGTGAAACAAATCAGTCACAAAGTACTCCATATTTCATTAATTCATATATGAAATGTCCAGAATAGGCAAATTTATAGAAAGTAGGTTAGTGATTGCTTAAAGCTGGAGGCGGGGAATGGATATTGACAACTAATGGGTGTAGGATGACTTTCAAGAGGCCAAAAATATAAACTTTTATTATGATGGTTGCACAACCCTATAATTATACTGTATTATTATATATTGAATTATATATCTTAAGAGGGTAAAGTATATGGTATGTGAATTATATCTCAGTAAAGCTATTTTTAAAAATGAATGAAGGAAAAATAAGGGCATTTTCATATATAAAAAAACTAAGGGAATTAATCACCAGCAAACCTGCATTATAAGAAATGCAAAAGGGAGTTATTCAGGCTGAGAAGAAAGAATATACCAGATGGAAACATTAATTTACAGAATGAAATGAAGGAGAAAGAAATCGTTGTTTTTTTTACAAAGTGTATAAATATAGAACTCTCCTTTAAATGTCAAAATAGATAAAATATATGATTCTTTAAATTAAAAATAGCATTTTATTATGGGGGTTATAGACTGTATGAATAAATATATATGACATCTATGACATAAAGGACTGGGAAGTAAATGGAACTATATGGTTGCAGGATTTCTGCATTTTATATGAAGTGGTACATTTTAATAAAAATAGTGAATTTAAGACTATATATTGTTATCCCTGGAACATCCACTAAAAACACCATGAAAAAGGTAGATAAAAGGCTAATAGATAAATTAAAGTGAATTTCTGAAAGCAATATTTAATTAACCTAAGAAAAGGCAGGAAAGGAGGACCAAAGTATAGAAAATAGATAGGACAATGAGAAAACATAGTGAAATGGTAGACTCAGTAGAGCCTATTATAATTTTTTTTTAATGTAAATGACTAAATACACAGGTTAAAAGACAGATTGAGAAAAGAGAGATACAAGATATGCTTTGGGAAGTGGATTTGGCCCAACTGATAGGCCATCTGCCTACCACATGGGAGGTCCAGGGTTCAAACCCGAGGCTTCATGACCCATGTGGTGAGCTGGGCCATGTGCAGTGCTGATGTGCGCAAGGAGTGCTGTGTGATGTAGGGGTGTCCCCTGTGTAGGGGAGTCCCACATGGAAGGAGTGTGCCCCATATGGAGAGCCGTCCTGCACGAAAAAAGCACAGCCTGCCCAGGAGTGGCACCGCACACACAGAGAGCTGATGCAGCAAGATGATGCAACAAAAAGAAACACAGATTTCCGGTGCTGCTGATAAGAACACAAGCAGACACAGAAGAATATACAGCAAATGGACATAGGGAACAGACAACTGGGGGGGGCGGAGGGGAGAGGAATAAATAAAATAAATCTTAAAAAAAAAGTATGCTTTAATTATAAACATACAGAGAGTAGAGGATGAAGATAAAAAGATGGAAATAGATATGCCATGTAAACAGAAAGCATCAGAAAGGTGAAGTAGCAATATTAATATCAAATAAGATAGACTTTAAGATAATATTACTCAAAATAGAAAGGGATATTTCATAGTAATCATAATCTAAAAGATTGAAAATGAAAATTGTCCACATCAGGAAGGAAGGTAGGGGGACATCACTTGCCAACATCAGGAAGGAAGGAGGAGGGATGTCACTACAGATCCTACAGACATAAAAAGAGATTACACAGGTGGCTTCAGCTTCCAGCCTTGAAGGAGTAGCTGGAACCAGATTAGGCCTCTTGCTGTAAACACATAAAATATGCAAAGTACATGAAACTACTTTTTTTTCAGACATTGGAAAACAAGCAATACAGGACCATGATCCTTGAGAAAAGGAAAACAAATGAGGTGATACTGCAATCTCCTGACTTTTTGCCTGGATTAACTTTCTAGACTGTGGTGCAGGTAGATGGGGTGGGGTAGGAGTGGAGAGTACAAGCAGAGTGCTCTAGTCCTACTGAGTTGAAGAGAAAGAGATCTTAGGTCAAGGAGGCTGATGTGGCTTGAATTTGTGGGACAGAATACCAGAGAAACCCTTCTGAGTATTTTGTTGAATGTTATGTTTCATATTTGTAGTGTGAAACTCCACAATGCTGAGCAAGAACTACTGGAAAGCTATAGCCAATCAATTCCCATAACTCAGGTAAGGCTAGGAGATTTTTAGGTTCCAACCAACCAGAGTAGAAAATCCTCGTTAAACACTCAGGATATTCAGTAGAGATACATGAAGAGTCACTATTTAGTGTAGGGCTAAAATAAGTCTAGAGAAAAGGCTACTCTAGTTTCACCCTTAACAAAGGTTATAACATCTCAGAAGGATCAAGCTGATCCTTAGCAGCCTCCCAAAGCAAAATCCAACACTCTATTATGGCAAACAACAAAATCTAGTATTCAACAACATAATATTCACAATATTCAGAAATCAATTAAAAAAATTACTAAGTAGACAAAGAAGCAGGGAAATATGACAAAGAATAAAAGTCAGTCAATAGAAACAAACCCAAAAATGGCAAAGATGATTGAATTAACAAACAAGTATTTTAAAACAAGTACTATAAATACGTTAAGGATTTAGAGGAAAACCTGAACATAATGAGAGAGAAATAGATTTCTAGGAGCCAACAAAGTAATATTTAAAATGAAGAGTTCACTAGATGGTCTTAACAAATTAGACACTGAAGAAGAAAAGTTCAGTGAATTGAACACATAGTAATAGAAACCATCCAAAATAAAGGAAAGACAGCAAAAAGGCTAAAAATGAACAGATTCTCAGTGACCTGTGGGAAAATCAAGGCACCTAACATATGTGTGATAATTAACCCCAGAAATAAGAGGAGGCAGAAAAACATATTTGAATAAGTAATGACAAAAAGTCGAGAGGGGGAAGTGGAATTGGCCCAGTGGTTAGGGCATCCTCCTACCACATGGGAGGTCCGTGGTTCAAACCCCGGATCTCCTTGATCCATGTGGAGCTGGCCCATGCGCTGTGCTGATGCTCGCAAGGAGTGCCCTGCCATGCAGGGGTGTCCCCTGCGTAGGGGAGCCCCACGCGCAAGGAGTGCGCCCCAGAAGGAGAGCCGCCCAGTGGGAAAGAAAGTGCAGCCTGCCTAAGAATGGCGCCACCCACACAGAGAGCTGACACAACAAGATGACACAACAAAAAGAAACACAGATTCCCATGCCACTGACAACAACAGAAGCAGACAAAGAAGAAGATGCAGCAAATAGACACAGAGAACAGACAACAGGGGCGGGTGGGAGGGGATTGGGGGGAGAGAAATAAATAAATAAATCTTAAAAAAAAAAATCCAAGAGGCACAGGATATTTCACATCCTAAGACTTACACACAAGCAGTAACTGAGAATTTAATCAACATTGGTCCTGCACTACAAGAAACGCTCAAAATGAGAAAAGGAAGTTGAAACAAGATTGAATCTTGGATCTACCTAAAGGAATGAAGAGAAAAGAAAAATGATGTTATTCCCATTGGTTCAAAGCATCCACAGTGCTTTGAAGAGAAGCCAGAATGGCGTTTTTCTAAATTAGAAACTTGGTGCAGGATTCTGTGTTGATCACCTTCTGGCTTGTATTCAAGACTTTGGTCCATGTAGTCACCATCTGTCAACTCCCACTCTCCCTTTCCAGTTGGCTTCTCAGTAAAAAGGGGCACAGTCTTACTGATTCCAAACAGAGCTGCTATCACTGGTTGGTTCCTTGACATCATCCATTTTATGCCACTTAGGCTTAGAAGCTTTTATGTAACAGTTAATATCCAGTGTGACATATGTAACATAACTGTTAGTTCTCTATTCAGCTAAGCCATATTGAGTTGTCAAGAGACTTGGGATATTTCACATCCTAAGCAATTTTGTCTTTGATATTTGAAGTCTTTCAATATAAAAGTAGAAACATTAGAAGATATGTGTAAGAATCAACTTTGAGACTGATGCCATCTTTAACATATGTAATTGTAAAACCTTCCCCACCTACCTGCTCAGTCTTCACAAATCGTTCCAGAGCTATCTTGGTATTGAACTACCTTGGTATCAAGGGTAATGTCAAGGTAAATATCAAATGTCTGGAACTCCTTGGCAATGGAGACACTTGATTGGAGAACTTTAATGCTTGTCTATACTTTCACAGTTATTAAAACATGCTTTCTATATAGCATCCACAAGGTACGTAAGAAATTCATATGCATCTTCCTGCTTTTGTCTGTTGAAGCATCTAAATGGTATCTGAATGTCATGGATGTCAATGGCTTGATAACATTATCAGTATTATTGCATGCTCAGGTAATGTGAGCCTGAAGACTACTTGCTGGCAATGGATCTTAGAGTGCTCTTTGGATAGCATATAATTGGCAAGTGGTAGTGGGTATGTCAGACTCTGTAGTACTGTTTTCACATAGTAGATGTTATCCATGTTCTAGAGTCCATTTAGTGCTTTGTAATGCTTGCACTACCTGAGAACAAAGGGTCACAGGCCTCCAAGTATAGAGAGATGCTACTTTTCCCCAGAGTTTCCAAATGAAATGGCATTAGCTGATGCAATCTCATTAGTTCTGACCTCTTTCCCTGGGACATTCAGTCATAACCATCTGAAACACCAATCCTTAACTTGAAATTGATTGGATTAAGGTGTTAAGGTGTAATCTCTTCCCCTGACAGCTTTCTAATCTCTATTAGGTCACTTGAACAAGGTTCAGTGATCATTTATCTCACTGTATATGTACGTACAGGAGAGAAAGATGGTCTTTGTTCATTTTCCAAAAATGGTTCATATTTTTTATAAAATATAAAAGTATATTTTTTATACTTTTCTAAACCTTACCCTTCTCATTTAAGACATCTTGAATTCCCTCTGAGTCAGGTGGTAAAGATCTGATTCATTCTTTTAAGCCTACATATTATTCCTCTCTAAGAATGAACTACAAATTGTTCAACAGTTAGCCTACTCAATGGCCACTAGGAAACACATTAAAACAAATGTCTTTGTCATAGTCCATAGAAAAGAATAAATATCTATGAATGTGCACTTCTATAACTAAATAATTGAACAAATAAATATGGTAGAAGGGACAGATCTTCCTTATAGTATAATACCAATTGATAAATGTAAAAGGAACAATGGAGATACAAAATCTCCATTTGGCCAACTCCGCAGTAATAATAGTTGTAGGAAAGACTCATTCATAGCTGCTGAAATTAATGGGTGAAAGAATGATGAATACAGTATATGTGAATAATCTCAAAGTATCTTCCCACCAGAAACTTATTAGTTACAAGGGGAAAAAATAGTAAATTTACAGTGGAGAATTTTGGCAGTATGTGAACCACTTTAACCAAGTGATCAAAGCTAACATCTGAAATGGGACATATTTGTATTATATACCTTTTCATATAATGCTCTAAGAAGGACACAGTATCACTTCCAAATTCTTGCCAAAAATGCATAACCTGAATTTAAACATGAGGAATAGAAAACATTCTACAAAATAACTGGTCATTACTTTTCAAAAGTGTCAAGCTCGGTGGCGGACTTGGCCCAGTGGTTAGGGCATCCATCTACCACATGGGAGGTCTGCGGTTCAAACCCTGGGCCTCCTTGACCTGTGTGGAGCTGGCCCATGTGCAGTGCTGATGTGCCCAAGGAGTGCCGTGCCACACAGGGGTGTCCCCCGCGTAGGAGAGCCCCAAGCACAAGGAGTGCACCCCGTAAGGAGAGCTGCCCAGTGGGAAAGAAAGTGCAGCCTGCCCAGGAATGGTGCCGCACACACAGAGAACTGACACAACAAGATGACGCAACAACAAAAAAAAGAAACACAGATTCTCGTGCTGCTGACAACAACAGAAGTGGACAAAGAAGACGCAGCAAATAGACACAGAGAACAGACAACCGGGTTGGGGGGGAAGGGGAGAGAAATAGATAAATCTTTAAAAAAAAAAAGTGTCAAGCTCAAAAATAGTGAAGAAAAATGGAAGAACTGACCCAAGTTAGAGAAGATTAAGGACATATGACTTCAAAACATACTGTGGGATTCTGAGTTGGCACCTGGTCCAGAAGTTATTTCGCAATAAAAACATAAATTTCTTAAAAATCCTTGAGCCTTAAAAGAGGACAAAAAGAAATTATTATGGACAACTTTTCAAAAAATTCAACTTAGATATGATGGAAAATTCATTAAAAACAAGAACTTACCAAAACTGACACAAGATAAAATAGAACATCTGAATAGTTTATTACATCTTTTAAATAACTTTAATTATTTATTTTAAAACTTTCCAATAAAGAGTACTTCAAGCCCAGATTATTTCATTGATGGATTCTGTCAAACATTTAAGAAAGAAAGAAAACCAACCCTGGACAATCATTTCATAAAATAGGAGGAAACATTTCTCAACTCATTTTATGAAGCCAATATTACCCTGATAAAACACAAAAAGAGAAAATTAGACCAATATTCCTTATGAACATAGAGGCAAAAATTCTTAACAAAATATTAACAAATTGAATCCAGAAATACTTTAGAAGGATAATACAGGGAAGTGGATTTGGCCCAACAAATAGGGCGTCCACCTACCACATGGGAGGTCCAAGGTTCAAACCCAGGGCCTCCTAACCTGTGTGATGAGCTGGCCCCTGTGCAGTGCTGATGTGCGCTAGGAGTGCCGTGCCACATAGGGGTGTCCCCTGCGTAGGGGAGCCCCACTCGCAAGGAGTGCACCCTGTAAGGAGAGCCGCCCAGCACAAAAAAAGTGCAACCTGCCCAGGAATGGTGCCGCACACATGGAGAGCTGTTCAAGATGATGCAACAAAAATGAGACACAGATTCTGGGTGCCACTGACAAGAATACAAGCAGACACAGAAGAACACACAGCAAATGGACACAGAGAGGAGACAACTGGGGGTGGGCAGGGAAGGGGAGAGAAAAAAAATCTTAAAAAAAAAAAGGATAATACATCTTGACCAAATAAGGTTTATTTGAGGATTATAAGGTTGATTAACATATGAAAAGTAATGTAGGGAAGCAGACTTGGCCCAATGGATAGGGCGTCCACCTACCACATGGGAGGTCCAAAGTTCAAACCCTGGGCCTCCTTGACCCATGTGGAACTGGCCCATGCACAGTGCTGTAGCGCACAAGGAGTGCCTTGCCGTGCTGGGGTATCCCCTGTGTAGGGGAGCCCCATGTGCAAGGAGTGCACCACATAAGTAGAGCCGCCCAGCGTAAAGAAAGTGCAGCCTGCCCAAGAATGGTGCCGCACACACGGAAAGCTGACACAACAAGATGACACAACAAAAAGAAACACAGATTCCTGGTACTGCTGATAAGGATAGAAGCAGTCACAGAAGAACACACAGCGAATGGACAGAGAGAGCAGACAACTAGGGAGGTGAGCGAGAAGGGGGGAGAAAGAAAATTTAAAAAATCTTTTAAAAAAATTAATGTGATGCTTATATTAACAGAAAAAAAAGAAAACACATGTAAAATTTCAATAGATGCAAAAGAAGACATAATATTGCATAATAGATGACAAAATTCAGCATCTATCATGATAAAAATTCTCAGAAAATTAAGAATAGAAAGTACTATGTCAATTTGATAAAGGCCATTGTTGGGATTGAATCATATCCCCCACAAAAGGCATGTTCAGATCCAATCCTTGTTCCTGTGGGTATGAACCCATTTGTAAATGGGACCTTTAAAATTATTATTAGTTAAGGTGTGCCCAAACAGAATGAGGGTGAACCTTAATCCAGTCTGGTTGAAGTCCCTGTAAGCAAAGGAAATTGGATACAGAAAGGGAAACACCATGGGGAGAAGCCAGAAAGTGGAAGTCAATGGAACATGGAAGAGAAAAGAGAAGATGCTGCCATGTGCATTCAATGTGATAGAAAAGCCAAGGAAATCCAAAGATTGCTGGCCAGTCAGAAGATACTGACCCAGGGAGAAAGCAAGCCTTCTAGCCTCAGAAGCTATGAACCAATAAATTCCTGTTGTTAAGCCAACCCGTCATAGTGTAACTGTTTTAGCAACTGGGAAACCAAAACAGTCATCTACCTAAAAACTACAGCTAACATCATAATTAATGGTAAAAAACAAAACAAAACAAAACCTGAACACTTTTCTCCTAAAATAAAGAGCAAGACAAAGATGTCTGCTTTAACAGAAAGTATTTAATATTGTCTGAATATCCTAAATATTGCAATAAGGCATGAAAAAAAAGGCATAAAGATTGGGAACAAAAGTTAAGCTGTCTATACTTTTGAATGACATAATTGTTTACATAGAAAATATTAATGAATCTGTCAAGAACTACTACAACTAATAGGTCCGAGTAGTAAGGTTACAGAATACAAGGTTACATTACAAAAATTGTATATATGTATGCTAGCAGCAAACTATTGAAAATGATATTGTCAAAACATTATTTTTAAATTTCAACAACACATTATGGCAGAGCAGGTGTAGCTCAGTGACTGAGCACCTGCTTTTCATGTACAAGGTCCCAGATTCAATCCCTGCTACCTCCTTAAAAAAATATATTAGGACTAAATTTTACAAAAAAATGTATAAGACCTTTATAATAACTACAAAATATTACTAAAAGAACTGAAAAAAAAAACCCACCAAATGGAGAGAGAGAATTTGTTCATGCATTGGAAAGCTTAATACTGTTAATTTTGTCTGTCTTTCCCAAATTGATCTAAAGATTCAAAGCTGGAAGCGGACGTGGCTCAACTGATAAAGCGTCCATCTACCATATGGAGGGTCCAGGGTTTGATCCCCAGGGCCTCCTGATCAATGTGGTAAGCTGGCCCACGTGCAGTGCTGCCACGTGCAAGGAGTGCCACGCCACGCACTTAGGAGCATAAGGAGTGCACCCCATAAGGAGAGCCACCCCATGTGAAAAAAGTGCAGCTCACCCAGGAGTGGCACTGCACACATGGATAGGTGACGCAGCAAGATGACACAACAAAAAAAGAGAGACACAGTTTCCCAGTGCCACCGGATAATGTAAGTGGGCACAGAAGAACACACAGTGAATGGACACAGAGAACAGACAATGGGGGGCAGGGAAGGGGAGAGAAATAAATAAAATAAAAATCTTAAAAAAATAAAAAAAAATAAAGATTCAAAGCCACCCCATTCACTTTCATAGCAGCAGGTCTTTTTTGACAGATTGATAGCTGATTCTAAAATTTATATGAAAATTTGTCCTAGTTTGTCTTTTGTGAACCCCAGAAAATTATGTTCTTAAGCCAACCCATTCCTGTGCCTGTAAATGTAGTGATTAGATTCAGTTAAGGGACCTTGATTAGATCATTTGCTTAGACTGCCTTTTTATTTTTTTAGGAGGTATCAGGGATTGAACCCAGGACCTCGTATATGGGAAGCAGGTGCTCAACCACTGAGCTACATCTGCTCTCCTGATTAGACTGCTTTTAATTGGACTATGTCAGTGAGGGGTGACACAGGTTGGGTCTCCACCTTATTGCTGGGTCTTCTATAAACAGAAACACAGAGAGAAGAGATACACAGAAAAGGGAGCTCTGCCACTTTGACCCAGTCATGTGAGAGAGAAGACTAAAGGATTGCAAACAGCCAAAGCTGAGTCACGGAGCCCTCAAGAGGCTGGGCCCATGGAGCAGGTCAAAACTGGAGACAAGCTATATGCCTGATTGCAACACAGTTGAGTTTCTGGAGCTGGTAAGCCTTGGCAGATGGAAAGGTAACTCTGCAAAGATCGGCCTCCATCTTGCCTCGCTATGTGGCGGGACACCAGGATCACCAATAGCTGACTTTGGTGAGAAAGCATCTCTGATAGTGCCTTGATTTGCACAATTTTCACAGACTTGGAACTGTAAGATTTTATCCCCAATAAATTTCCTATTATAAAAGCCAGCCCATTTCTGGCACTTTGCATTGGCAGCCTTTGGCAACTAATACAAAATTCAACAGAATATTGTGACAGCTTGAGATCATTTTATGAATCCCAAAAAGAGAAAGTTTATGTTTATAAACTAATCTATTCTTCTGGGCATGATACCCTTTAATTATATTGTATTCAATTAAGAGGCCCTTGATTAAATTACCTGTTAAGATTAGGACTTTGATTTGACCATGTTAGTAAGGCATGACTCAGGTTGAGTCTCTGCCCCCTTGGAGGGCCAATATAAATGAACATTCATTCAAGAAGACACAGGAGGGGAGCTGATGTGGATCGAGCAGTTGGGTACCTGCCTCCCACATGGGAGGCCCCAGGTTCAGTTCCCAGTGCCTCCTAAAGAAGATAAGCAGACACAATGAGCAGACATGATTGGACACAATAAGCAGATGCAATGAGCAGGGAGGGCATGTGGCTAGAGTGGTTGGCACCTGCCTTGCACATGGGAGATCCTGGGTTTGGTTCCTGTGACTCCTAAAGAAGATGAGCAGACAGAGCAGACAGATGACAGCCATCTGGGGAGGGGGAAGAAGACATGGGAAGAGAGAGTGCTTACATTTTTGATTCTGGGGTCCTGGGGAGAGAGAAGCCATTCACCTGATAGTTTGCAGCTGATCTTGGGAAGAGACCAGAATGGCTGAGAAGGCCTGGAAAGAAATAAGCCCTATGCCAGGAGAGAGAGGAATACTGGAGAGATAAGCTCTTTGCCAGCCTGTAGCTAAGAGAGAGGAAGCCCAGAGGGAAGGCTGAACCCTTGCAGAGATCAGCCACCATCTTGCTTCAACATGTGACAACTGACTTTGGTGAGAAAGCAACCCTGAGCTGGACTCTTTAGGGCCTTGTAACTGTAAGCTTTTACTCCAAACAAATACCCTTCATAAAAACCAACAGATTTCTGGTACTTTGCATTGGCACCCTTTTGGCAAACTAATACAAATATCTAAAACAATCTTGAAAAGAACAGCAAAGATGGGAAGTTATACTACCTGACATCAAGACAACATAGAATAATCAAGGCTCTATAGTTACTAGCATAAGAATAGGCAGGTCTTTGGAATAGAAAGGAGATAACAAGGAGAAAACTTCACACAGTTATATATTCATATCATGTTTCACAAAGGTATCAAAGCAATCCAGTAGGAAGAGGGTAGTATTTTTTTTTTTTAACAAATGGTTCTGAAACAGTTATCTTTGATTTGGGAAAAATTGAACTTCAACTCATCCTCATAACATACACAAATACAAATAATTTTATATGGATCAAAGATTTAAACGTAAGTTAAAACTGTAAAGCTTCTAGAAGAAAGCAAATGAAAATATCCTGATCCGTAAGTATGAAACAGTTTCTTAAGACCAAAAAGCAGTAACCATTTAAAAAGCAATAAATTAGTCTTCATCAAAAATTAAGAACTTCTCATCAGAAAATATTGTTAAGGGATAAAATATTTGCAAAACATACTTCTGACAAAGGGCTTATGTTTAGAATGTATACAAATTCTCCAACTTAATAAAAGACAAAAACCCAATTTTAAAATGGGTAAAAGATTTTATAAGATTTCACAAAGTAAGATATAAATAGCCAATAAGCACATGAAAAGGTACTTCAATATCACTAGAAATAAGAAAAATGAAACAATGAAATTCTACTACCCATTCACCAGAAAGGCTAAATTTTACAAAACTAACTATACCAAATGTGGCAAAGATGTACAACATCCAGAATTCTCATACATTGCTGGTGGGAGTGTAAAGTAGTTCAATCACTTCGAAAATAGTCCTGGAAGTTTCTTATAGAATTAAATGCATACCTTATAAATCAGCAATTCCACTCCTAGATATTTACCCAAGAAAAATGAAGCATGTGTTCACAAAAAACTTACTCGAGAATGCCCATAGCAGTTTTATTCATAAGTGCCACAAACTGGAAATAACAAAGAGGTTCATCAACAGGAGAATGGATAAACAAACTGATGTATTCATACTGATACATGCACCAACTTGGATGAATATCAAAAACGTTATGCTGAGTGACAAAAGCCTTATTTGGAGTTATACTGTATGATTCCATTTATATAAAGCCCTAGAGTAAGTAAACCCACTCTATGGTACTAAAGTTCAGAAAAAAATGATTTCTTTTAGGGCAGTGTTGGGGTAAGGACTTTCTGAGAAGGAACATGAAAGAATATTTTGGGGCAAAGGAAATTTTCCATACCTTGATAGGAATTTGATTTGCATGGTATGGTGGCTTGGAGCTATGTACCCCAGAACATGTCCTTATAGTTAACCCATTTGTATGGGTGTGATCCCTTTGTAAATGGACATTTTGATGAGATTCTTCAGTTAAGGTGTGGCCCAACTGAATCATGGTGGGTTCTAATTCTATTACTGAAGGCCTATAGGGAAGGCCACAGAGGGAAAGATGCAGGAAGCATCCAGAAGCTGGAAGTCAATGGAATCAAGAAGCCAGGAGAGGTTGCCGTGTGCATTGCCATGTGACAGAAAAGCTGAGGACCAAGATCACTGGCAGCCGCCCCAGAATACCAGTCTTCTGGGAGAAAGCATCAACTCGATGATGACTTGATTTTCAACTTCTCTTTAAACTCAAAATTGTGAGCCAATAAATTCCCATTATTTTAGAAAACCCATTGTATGGTACATGGTTCAGCATTCCAGAAACTAAAACACACAAGTATGTGAATTTGTCAAACCTTAATGAGAGGTACAATCAAGTTTTGTCTCCTTCAGTGAATGGAAAGTTCACTGAAAGGAAGAATTGTAAATAAGTGTTGATCTATAGTTAATGATATACAGATGCAGTGTACTGATAGCTGCAATTTTCTTTGAAATTCATCAGAAAATAGAAGGTATTGAATGTATATATGGATAAATATGTAATAATGTAATACATCAATGTTAATAATTGCCTGGATATTACCTCCTGACCACGCTGAGCCAGCGTGGGGTTTCCTCTTCTTTTTCTGCTGGATCAGCTATGTGGCCATAAAGACCCCAAGCCCATCAACATCAACATAGCACAGCAACAGCAGGATGTGCTGAGGACCAGCCTGAGGGCTCAAAGTCACCATGAAAATGCTTGTTTCTGATGTTTGGACGTCAAGTATCTACTAAAGATGCTTACTAAAGATGACCATGTGCTGCTTCATAAAATACATATTCAACACCTAATAGCCCCCTTAATAGCAAAAGTAGCAACAGCTCAGGGTGACACATCTGATGACAGTACTACTTCCAATGTCTTAATCACTGGAGAACTACTGAAACAGGAGTAGTTCTAATTTCTGAACATCTCTTTGTACTGAAGTTAATGCTGAACTTGTTGATGTCTTAACAAAGGCCATAGTGGAATGCATTTTAGCCATTAAAAGACAAGATGAACCTATCGATCTCTTCATGATTGAGACCATGGAGATGAAACATAAATCTGAAACTGGTATGAGCTTAATTAGAGGGCTTGTTTTGGACCATGGGACATAGCTTCTTGACAGAAAAATAATAGAAGATGCATGCATCTTCACACGCAATGTGTCATTAGAATATGAAAAATAGAAGTGATCTCTGTTTTTTGTGTGTGTGTTTTTTACAAGAGTTCAGAAGAGAGATACTAGAAAAGTTAAAAGAAAATTCATTTAAGATAGTTAAAAATAATAGAAGTGAAAAAGAAAGGGTATGGTGATCAGATAAAGGATTTGTTGTTAAGAATCAAAAGGAAATTACCCCTTTTTTCTTAGGTGCTCCGCCCAAGAAGGCATAGTAGCATTGAGCAGAGCTAAAAGGGGAAATATGGAGAGACTGACTCTTGTTTACGGTGGGGTAGCTCTAAATTCTTTGGAAGACCTAAATCTTGATCATTATGACATGCAGGACTTGTCTATGAGTATACATTGGAAGAAGAGTTCACCTTTATCAAGAAATGTAACAGTCCTCACTCTAACAAATTATCATCACCAAATAAACACTCAAATCAAAATGCAATAAGAGATACTTGAGGGCTGTCAAAATGCTATTGATGATGGCTGTGTGATTTCAGCTGCTGGTGCAATGGAAGTGGCAATGACAGAAGTTCTGATTAACTATAATTTTAGTGTAAAGGACAGGGTCCAACTTGGAATCCAAACATTTGCTGATATGTTGCTCATTATTTCCAAAGTTCTTGCTCAGAACTCTTCAGAAAACACTAGTAAAAGTTCAAACAGAAAATTCTGAATCAGGTCAACCTGTGTGTGTGGAATGGAACACAGGAGCCAATGGTAGTAGCAGAAGTAGGCATACGGGATAACTATGTGTAGAAGATAGAGCTTCTTCATTCCTGCATTGTGATTACCCGCATTCTCCTGCTTGATGAGATCATGTGAACTGGAATATTTTCTCTAAAAGGTTGAACTGAAGCTTCCCTTGTATCATCTGATTCATGAAGACTTGACAGAGTGATCCTATGGAATTTTTGTTTAAGCTTCAAATGATTTTCAAAGAAATTTTCTCTTCTCAAAAAAGGACACTGGCACCTGTTCAAATTCTGAAGTTCTGCAATTATAATTATAGTAGTTGTTTAATTGCACTGAAGTGTATAGATATAAAGCAGGTCCCTTTTATGCAATGAACAGGACGTTTTACTTTAACTGCAGTGGCATAAAATTACGTGTTAGATAAATATGTTATTTACCTTGTTATTAAATATTCTTCACAAATGAATTTGTATGATTTAATAATTTCTTATGGGTGTATTTAAATTTATACACAGTTCCCTATTGTTGAGCATTTAAATTTTAAGTGTTTCTCCCAATATAAGTAATACTTAAGTAACAAAATTTTTGAAAGCATATCTATTTCCTCAGTAGGAAATTCTATGAGGAGAATTATTGGATCAATTGGATTTTCATGCTTTAGAAATAGCTTTGCTAAAATACTCCCCCAGAAAAGTTAAGTTTATACTCTGTAGTAAGTGGAAAAAAAGGGTGAGCTGGAGGAAATGGAGTGAAAGAGTTATACATATTAAATGGGAAAAATAGAGATAGAGGAGACAGAAGTAAGATGGCTGAAGGCATCGTGACTAAGAAAATTAGAGTTATGGGAGATTATCAGGATGATCATATTTTCATGCTGCCGAACTTTTGCTTATGTCTTAATGTCTATCCCAAACCCTCCAGTGTCATCTTTTTCTCGCCTAAATTACTGTTCCCTCCTAAGTGTTTCCACAAAATTGGTTTTATACAGTTGTGATACCTCTGCCTTCCTTGAAGATGTGCTTCAGAGTTACTAAGCTTTGCATTTTGAAGATTTAGCATTGTCTACAGAGTGTGCAATAAATCTTAAGTTGATACCTTTAAAAAATGTTAAGAATTACAGAATCTTGGTGGTGGGATTCTGTGAGGAAACACCAGCCTTTCTTACCAACATCCAGGCATCCTATTTTCTCTTTTCTTTTTTTATATTGTCTAGGACTACTGTTAAGTATTTCCAATTTCTCTTTCCCCTACCTTTCTCCCTTGATCTTGGGCTACTCTAAGAACAAAGGAGAGTTAGTCCTCACTTTAGACCTTTCACTTGAGCTATATCCACAGATTCTCAACAAGCCTTGCTTTCTCTTTGCCTACATTTTTATCTGCACTTTAGTTCCCTCCATTTTTCCATCCCCACAAGTGTCATCTTCCCATCCAGCCCAATTTAAGGCCCCCTCTTCCCTCACATTTCTTCCACAACTTAGGAATTTATAATATATTTATATAGAAAATTAGATGCTGTAGTAGTCCATCAAGGGATGCCGATGCAAAGTACCAGGAATCTGTTCATAAAGGGTGTTTACTTGGAGTAAAAGCTTACAGTTACAAGGCCCTAAAAAGCCCAACTCAGGGTTGCTTTCTCACCAAAGTCAGTTGCCACGTGTCGAAACACGATGGTCGCCAATCTCTGGCTGGTCTCTGCCGTCCCCTCTGGGCTTCCTCTTCCCCTTGAGGCTCCATGGGCCCAGCCTCTTGAGGCTTTATGTTTAAGTGAAGTCCTCTCTCTCCTGGCAGAGGGCTTGTTTCTTTCTGGCCTTTTATATCAGTTTTGGCTCTCTTTTCAAGGTCAGCCGTAAGCTATCAGGCAAAGTGATTCCTCTTTAGCTGTTGAGCCCTCTCCATTCTGTCACGTGGCAGGATCAAAAAAATGACAGAGCTCTCTCTTCCAGTGTGTCTTCTTAAGTGAGTATGTGTTTATATCAGACCCAGCAAGGGTTCGGGGACTCAACTTGAGTCATGCCCACTGACATAGTGGAATCAAAAGCCCAAAGCAGTCTTATTGAATCGTCTAATCAAAGGCCCCTCAGCTGAATTTAATGCAATTAAACAGTATCATGCCCAGAGGAATAGATTAGTTTACAAACATAATCTTTCTATTTTGGGAATTCATAAAATAATCCCAAAGTGCCATGGAAGCTGATACCACTGAGCTTGTGGTGAAAGTTCTTTGTCAGAGTTGTTGTCATTTCTTCGTAGGTTATCTGCCTTTTTCCCTCCTCTATTTTTAAAATTTTGTCTTTGTTTTTTGGTGGTTTAACTATGATGTATATAGAAGCTATTTTCATTTGATTTAACCTACTTGATATTCATAAAGTTTCTTGAATCAATGGTTGATACCTTTTTAGAAAATTTTTGGTCAGTATCTTCAAATTTGCCTCCCTCCATTCTCTCTCCTCTTTCTCAATATACAATTATGCATATGTTAATCCTTATTATTTTCATTGTAGTGTTTTTTTAAGTATAATAAACTTTATTTTTAAAGAGACTTTAGATTACAGAAAAGTTACATCAAAATTATGAGGGATTTCTGTGTACTCCCCCTTTCCCTCATCATCCCCTTTTTAAAAAAAAACGTAGTGGTATACTTTATTATGATGTATCTGTAAAATCTGCTCATCAAAAAAAAAAATAAGCACATTTAAAAAAATGAGTCAGTCGTGGTAAGGACTAACTGTACCTACAGTGATAATCTTAAAAATAAAACCATCATTATGACATTTATCAGTACTTCACACATCTAACAAATACTGAAGGAGGCAGCTACCATTGTTATAACTTCTTTCTTTAAAAAAAATCTATAAGCATTTTTTAAAAAGATTTATTTATTTATTTATTTCTCCCCCCTCCCTCCATTGTCTCCTCTCTGTGTCACTTCGCTGCATGCTCTTCTGTGTCTGCTTATATTCTCATTAGGCAGCTCCGGGAACCGATCCTGGGACCTTCTGGAGTGGAAGAGAGGCAGTCATTCCCCTGCACCACTCAGCTTCCCCATGTTATAACTTCTTTAAAGCTAAAAACATAAGCACAAATCAGGATTAAGAGAAACTTCATAATGTTCACATTTGTAAGCATTTTTGGTTGAAGTTTCAAAGATTCCACATATAACAAAATCACAACTTTGAATCAAAATGAATATGAAAAACATTTAAGCCTTGTGACAAACTTATAGAAACAAGGAAAACAGAGTGAAGAATAACAGCAATATAGTTCTGGGAGAGAAAGCAATCACTTATTTCCTTTATCATAAAACAAACGTCAATAATTCAAAATTTTAACAACATGAGGTTATTTTCTATTCAAGAATTTGTTTTTCAAGTTGTGCTTTAAAGATGTATCCATCCATATATTTGGATTAAATTAAATTTATACATCAAAAACATGCTCAGAATTCTAATTATAACTTATCAAAGCATAGTCCAAATACTATACAATAATGCTACCATTTAGATTTATATGCTTCATCTGAAAGACTTACCTTACAAACAGGAGTTTTGACCTGTTTCTCCAGAATAAATGTCCTTGTGTCTAAAATTTTAAATGATAATCAAAAAAGGCAGATTCAAATAATTCATGTCATACAATTTCCTTCATTGGACTTTGATAATCTCTTCTCCAGATCTCTCACCCTTGTTTTTTCAAGTTGCAGCACCTCCTTCAGTATCTCTTGCAAAGCTGGTCTTTTGGTAACATATTCAATTGGTTTTTGTTTGTCTGCGAAGACTTTGAATTCACCCTCATTTTTTAAGGACAGCTTTGCTGGGTACAGAATTCTTGGCTGGCAGTTTTTCTCTTTCAGTACCTTGAGGCCATCATACCACTTCCTTCTCTCCTCCATGGTTTCTAATGAGAGGTCGGCACTTAATCTTATTGAGTTTCCTTTGTATGTGATGCTTTGCTTTTCTCTTGCTGCTTTCAGAATCCTCTCTTTATCTCTGATATTTGTCATTCTGAATAATAAGTGTCTTGGGTAGGTCTATTCAGATTTATTCTGTTTGGGGTGTGTTGTACTTCTTACGTCCTTCATAAGGATTGGGAAGTTCTCAGGCATTATTTCCTCAAATAGTCTTTCAGCCCCTTTTCCATTCTCTTCTCCTTCTGGGACACCAATAATGTAAATGTTTGTGCATTTTATGTTGTCATTCAATTCCCTGACTCTGTTTCATTTTTTCCATTCTCTTTCTGTTCTCCTGTCTTTTCCAGTTCAGATGCTCTGTCCTCAAAATCACTAATTTTGTGTTCAAGCAATTCAAATCTGCTCTTATGTGCCTCTAATGTACTTTTTAAAAAAAGATTTATTTATTTCTCTCCCCTTGCCCCCTCCCCACCCCAGTTGTCTGTTCTCTGTGTCTATTTGCTGCACCTTCTTTGTCCGCTTCTGTTATTGTCAGCAGCACGGGAATCTGTGTTTCTTTTTGTTGCGTCATCTTGTTGTGTCAGCCCTCAGTGTGTGAGGCGCCATTCTTGGGCAGGCTGCACTTTCTTTCGCGCTGAGCGGCTCTCCTTATGGGGCACACTCCTTGAGAATGGGGCTCCCCTACACAGGGGACACCCCTACATGGCAAGGCACTCCTTGCACATACCAGCACTGGGCATGGCCCAGCTCCACAAGGGTCAAGGAGGCCCGGGGTTTGAACCGCAGACCTCCCATGTGGTAGACGGACGCCCTAACCACTGGGCCAAGTCCACCGCCTCTAATGTACTTTTTATCTCATCCATGGTGTCTTTCATTCCCATAAGGTCTGTTACTTTTCTTTGCAGGTTTTCATATTGTTTTTTATGCTCTTTCAATGTCTTCTTACTATCCATTAATTCTTTAGTCATATTTTCTTTAAATTCTTTGAAGTGATTTAGGAGAATTGTGTGATTATCACTGATTGTGTTAAATCCTGTATCTCTTTAGGATATTTGATTTGTTCTGTCTGGGCCATCTCTTCCTGTTTCCTAGTATAACTTGTAATTTTTTGCTGATATCTAAGCATCTGAAATGGTGAGTTTACTCTGATGGCTAATTTCTCTCTCTTGTCTATTGTCTTGTTCCCCTCCCCCCCCCAGCTCTTCTTTGATAGTTAGTTCAACTTATTCTAGTCTTTTAAATTGCTCAGTTTAAGTTTTCAAAATCAGGCTAGGGACTCACTGTGGGGTGCACATTTTTTCCCAAGGGTTGGATACAGAGAGTGTGAGCAGCTTTTGTCCCTGCAGTTTCCAAGCAGGCCAGAAGATGGTACTAGTCAGTGCACCTTTCCGTGGAGGGGTTTCAGTGTGGGCTTGCTTGTGTTCCTGGGTTGAATTGCCAGACTGGAGATTCAAAGCGTGCTCTGCTGGCCAAATTCACTGAGGAAAAGCAAAGCACCCCAACCTCCCCTCCCTTTTCCCTTGAAACATGACAGGGAGGAATATGTCTGTTCCCCTCTCAGTAGACTACAGTGAGACAGAGGTTTTATCCCAGCTTAATATCTCGAGGATGGCTGCCAGGTCTTGGTAACTCACGTTTGTCTTTTCGGCTTCTTTGTCTCTCTGTCCCTTGCCCTCCTGGGAGTTGTGTAGTACTGTCCTTGTCTGCTGACCCCCAAAGCAGGTCCCCCAGACAGCTTTTGGTTCTTTTTCCATTGTTTTTGTGAGAGCATTCAGCTCTGCCTGTCCAGTCTGTCACCATCTTCCCACAATCCTCCTGTAGTGTTTTGTTTTTTTAAGTTTCTGTCCTTTTCTCTCTATATATACTTCATTCTTCATGCTTTCTTTGAAACATTCCTCCAGTTTACTCTCTTCACATGTGTCTTACCTGCTCTTTAACCATCCACTGAGTTCCTAATATCAGCTATATTTTTTTTAATTTTAAAATTTTCTGTTGGTTATTTTATCTCTCTATTATATGTCCATTTGCAGTTATCTACCATAGTTACAAATATTTTATTTCCTTAAATATATACAATACAGTTATTTTAAAGTAACTTCAATTGATTCCTTTGGGTTCATTTTTGGGTTTCCATTATATCATTTCTTTTCACGTGCCTGGTTTTTTTTTTTATTACATAACAGAATTAGATATTGAATAGGGAAATTGTAGAAATTTTGTGAGACCTGGGATGTTGTTATGTAACAGAGAGAGAATTTACTTCTGGCAGGTAGCTAGAGTACTAGCAATCCTAGTTCACTTTAATCCAATTTCAGGGACTGAGATTATTTGAAATTGGGCTTCAGTTCCTTAGTGAGCTAGGTTTATTTCTACTTCACTCTTACTTTTGGGATCTTGCTCCCTGGTTGCAACCTCAAGTGTGAGAAGTTAGCCAGGACACCCTCCTAGGCCCCAGTAAGCCTGTATTCAGTCTTCCCTGGTACCCTGATGTCTTTCAGAAACTTTACTCAACTTTTCACCCACTCAGCCACTTCTATATTTGGCAGGTAACCCCAAGGAAAAAGAAGAGCCAACTTTATGTATTTCTTCCTCCTGGATCTTGGCCCCATGCTTCCTGTCTGCCTGTTAACTCTTTGATGTATTAAATATTCTATCCAGCTTTTCTAGTTGTTTTAAATCTGGAGAATTGATCTGAGTTTACCTAGTTCATCATTACCAAAAGCAGAAGTCCCATGCCTTTTTTTTTTTATTGACATACTGAGGTCAGGATTGAACCCAGGACGTATGTGGGAAGCTGGCACTCAACCACTAAGCCGCATCAGTTCCCCTGAGTTGTTTTTTTTTTTTTTTTTCATTTGTTTGCCTATTGTTTGTTTTTGTTTTTAGGACCCACAAGGGACTGAACCCAGGGCCTCCCATGTGGGAAGCAGATGCTCAACTGCTTGAACCACTTCCCTCCCCATACTTCTTTTTAAATGAGTGCATTTACTAAATATTTATAATTACGAAAATTATTTTGGAAATGCTCTTTCAAAGCAATATGATTAATTTCAGGGAAACTGAATGTAATAAATGTAAATATTATAC
The DNA here is from genome assembly GCF_030445035.2 of Dasypus novemcinctus. Taxonomy (NCBI): domain Eukaryota; kingdom Metazoa; phylum Chordata; class Mammalia; order Cingulata; family Dasypodidae; genus Dasypus; species Dasypus novemcinctus. The sequence continues at coordinate 152,849,177 of NC_080675.1, forward strand.
TTTATTTTATCGGATAATAATACACTTGAAAACAGTACTGTGAAAATAGCAACCACTGACCAATATCTTGTGACTTTAACATTTGCTATAACTGTTGGTGAGTAGAAAGACATTAGAAAAGAAATGATTCCATTAAAAGTAAATTTCAGAATCGTAGAAATGTACCATTGAAATAAAAATATATGTGTGCTATATTGTTACGTTAAAAAGCAATTTATAGGGAAGCAAATGTGGCTCAAGCAACTGGGCTCCTGTCTACCATATAGGTGGTCCAGGGTTCGATACCCAGGGCCTCCTGGTCAAGGCAGTTGGTCCGTGTGGTGAGCTGGCCCATGCGGAGTGCTGCCCCGTGCAGGTGTGCTGCCCTGTGCAGGAGTGCTGGCCCCTGCAGAGAGTTGAGGCAGCAAGATGATGCAACAAAAAGAGACACAGAGGAGAAACAATAGGAGCTGCAGCAGACCAGGAAGCTGAGGTAGTACAAGAGAATGATCGCCCCTCTCCCACTCTGGAAGGTCCCAGGATCAGTTCCAGGAGCCACCTAATGAGAATACAAGCAGACACAGAAGAGCACAGAGAAAATGGACACAGAAAGTGGACAATGGAGGGAGGGGGAGAAATAAAATAAATAAAATCTTTTTTTAAAAAAGCAGTTTATAAAATAGTATGTGGTATGATTATTCATTTTTTAAAATACTTAAAATATTAAAAATTATAAAAATGTTTGTTGAATACTTACTATACCAGACATTATACTAAACCTTTTATGTTTATGATCTCATTTAATCCTCACAACAGCCATGAAATAGGTACTATTTTTCTTCGTGTTTTACATATGAGGAAACTGAGGTATAGACTGATTGCAGAGTTTTCCAGAGTCACAGAACAAAGAAAGAGAAAATGTGGGGAGCAGATGTGGTTCAAGGAGTTGAGCACCTGCTTCCCACATGGAAGGTCCTGGTTTGGTTCCTGGTGCCTCCTAAAAACAAAAAAACAAGCAAACAAATGAAAAAAACCAATGCAGGGAGCCAATGTAGCCCAGTGGTTGAGCACCAGCTTCCCACATACGAGGTCAAAACTCATGGGTTCAATCCCAAGTCCTGGTACTTAAAAAAAAAGAAAAAGAGAAAAGGTAAGATTTGACTTTATCTTCGGGAAACGGACTTTGGCCCAGTGGTTAGGGCGTCCGTCTACCATATGGGAGGTCCGCGGTTCAAACCCCGGGCCTCCTTGACCCGTGTGGAGCTGGCCAGGCGCAGTGCTGATGCGCGCAAGGAGTGCTGTGCCACGCAAGGGTGTCCCCCACGTGGGGGAGCCCCACGCGCAAGGAGTGCGCCCGTGAGGAAAGCCGCCCAGCGTGAAAAGAAAGAGCAGCCTGCCCAGGAATGGCGCCGCCCACACTTCCCGTGCCGCTGACGACAACAGAAGCGGACAAAGAAACAAGACGCAGCAAATAGACACCAAGAACAGACAACCAGGGGAGGGGGGGAAATTAAATAAATAAATAAATCTTTAAAAAAAAAAAAAAAGATCTGACTTTATCTGACTTTATCCCCCCAGATAGTACACCTGGATCTTACTGGTTTGCTCTTTATCCTTCATCTATCTCCCGTGGTTAAAGTGCCCCCAACAATTAAAAATGCCCCAGGAAGAAATGATTCATGTACTTCGTTCATGGAACAAACTGTCACATATTAAGGACTAAAGTAGACTTATTATTATTCTGTTATAGACTTGCTACTGTTCTAGCAATGAAAGAACTTATATCACTGATATAAAGGCAGTGGCCACCAGAGGTTCTGAGGGGAGGAAGAGGGAAGAATAGCTGTAACATGGGGCATTTTTGGGACATCAGAATTGTCCTGCATGACATTGCAGTGACAGATGCAGGCCATTATACATTTGTCATAACCTATAAAATTGTGCAGGCAAGGTATAAACTAAAATGTAAACTATAGTCCATGATTAGTAGCAATGCTGTAATATATGTTCATCAATCTTAACAAAAGTACCACACTAATGAAAGATTTGTTTAAACAAATTCTTTTTATTGATACATATTAATAGAACATACAATTTATCCAAAGTGTAAATCAATGGTATTTGGTATAATCATATAGTTGTATGTTCATCACTTCAATCATTATTAAAGCATTTTCAGTATTTCAGTAATAATAATAATAAACAAAAAGACAACCAAGAAAATTCCTCACCTGGTCAATCTCTCTCTTTCCCCTGCTGTACATAGCTGTTATTTCTGACTATTCTTGCATAATATTTATTTGTTTATAAAGCAGTTTTTTGAGATATATTTACATACCATATGATATATCCAAAATGTATAATCAATGGCTTTTAGTATAATCACAATGGTGTATATTCATCATCTCAAAAATTTTAGAACAATTTCATTACTCTAAAAAGAAAGACTCCACATCCCTTAGCATTCCTTCCTCAGCCCTACATAACCACTAATCTAATTTCATCTTTGTAAATTGATTTATATTACATTTTCTGTAAATGGAATCATACAATATGTAGTACTCTGTCTGGTCTCCTTCGTTTAGGTTTTTTGTCTGATATTAATATTTTATAGAATTAACCTACATTTGTTCAGCTTCAAAAAAAATGGTCTTATACATACAATTTTATCCATATTCTATTTCACATAATATATTTAATTCATAGTAGGGCAATCATACAGTATTTTTCCTTTTGTGTCTGGCTTGCTTTAGTCAACATAATGTCCTCCAGGTTCATCCATGTTGTCACATGTTTCACAACTTCATTTCTTCTTAACACTGCATAATATTCATCATGTTTATACTCCACAATTTGTTTACCCATTCATCAGTTGATGGATACCTGGGTTGTTAATGAAACATGTTTTTAATGTGGGAAAGTGTAGGAGGGGGAGAGGGTAGGGTATATAGGAATCCCATATATTTTTTATGTAATTTAAAGCTTCTTTAAAAATAAAAAAAAATTTTTAATCATCCAATAATGCTTAATTTGGCTCTTTTCTCCTTGATAATTCTCAGAGACCCATCTTTTCTTCCCTGAGCTAAACATCCATATTCCTTCTACCATTCCCACTAGCCTGAACTCAAAAACTGTTGCTCATTTAAAAGTACAAGTTCTTCAGAGTATGTGTAGTTCAGTGGTTGAGCATCTGGTTTGCATGGAGGAAGTCCAGGGTTCAATCCCCTGTACCTCCTGGAAAAAAAAAAGTGTAAGCCTTTACATTCCCTTCCCCTACATCTCTTTATGTCTTCCAAGCAGCACATATCACCTTCTATTATGTGTGTGTTTTACTTTCTTTATGCTTGTCCTAGCAACAGGTATGAATCTTAGTCAAAATTTTAAAAGGCAAATATATAAGAAATATGTAATTTATTTTCTGAAATAAAATTAAGTTTACATTCTGAGTGTGTTCTTCCTATTTTGGTTCCAGTATTTGTCAGGATTTTCCAGAGAAATAGAATCCACAGAATGTGTGTATATATATGTGTGTGTATGTGTATGCACACACACGTGCATGTGTATGTATGTTTGTATATGTATATGTATGTGTGTAAATACTAAGAGCTTTATTATAGAAATTGGTTCACGCAACCATAGGAATTGGCAGGTCCTAATTCTCTAGGGCATTCTCCAAGTTGGGAACCCAATGGTGATGATGAAATCTCCTGAGAAATTGGCTGACTAAAGTAGAAACAGAAATTCTTTGTGACTACTGAAATCTCCCTTTAAGGACTCCAACTGATTGGATGAGGAGATTCCTCTCATTGCAGAAAGCGATCCCCTCTGTTGATTGTAGATGTAATCATTCATCGATGCCATCAACTGACTGATTATTTAAATCCATGAAATACTCTCAAGTTACAATCATACCAGTGCCTGTTTGACCAGACATCTGCACACCACAACATAGCCATGTTGACACATGAAATTAACCACCACAGCCCCCAAATTCAACTCTTCTTTTAGGGGGGGAAAGGTCCAGGAAGGTCCTTGATCTCATGGAGTAAATTGCCCATATAAATTAATATCCAGTTTACACTGTATGGTCCCTGCTGGCACAGTGGCTTTGCTACTTTCTTGCCTCTCTAAGGATGTGTAACTCTATCACAGGAGTGATCCAGTGCTCCTTGGTGTACATGAAGCCATTTCCTGCAAGATATTTCCATTTTCCTAAGACACTGCTCACGAGTAGGATTTATGTCCTACTGTTTAAGAGATGCACAGACTTCTTTTCTTGGGCAATGGGAAGCCATCTTCTCTTCTTTTTTTTTTTTTTTTTAACTTATTTATCTCCCTTTCCCCGCCAGTTGTCTGCTCTCTGTGTCCAATCGCTGTGTGCTCTTCTGTGTCCACTTATATTCTTGTCAGCAGCACCGGGAATCTGTGTCTCTTTTTGTTGCATCATCTTGCTGCGTCAGCTGTCCATGTGTGTGGCGGCACCACTCCTGGGCAGGCTGCACTTTTTTCGCACTGGGCAGCTCTCCTTACAGGGCACATTCCTTGCATGTGGGGTTCCCCCACGCAGGGGACACCCCTGCATGGCAGGGCACTCCTTGAGTGCATCAGCCCTGCACATGGGCCAGCTCACCACACGAGTCAGGAGGCCCTGGGTTTGAACCCTGAACCTCCCATGTGGTAGGCAGATGCTCTAGCCATTGAGTCAAATCCGCTTCCCTATCTTCTCTTCTTGATGTTTCTGAAAAACTCTCCTTTCTTTCTCTCTCCCCCACATGCAGACACCTAGTATCATTTCTCCACTGGACTTGGAGAACAGAGACCCAAAAGAACAACACTTTACACAAAAATAAAGTCTATTTCTCCTCATGTAAAGTCCAGATGGAGTTTGATCAATCTGGGACCCAAGTTGCTTCTACATTTCTGCCCTAACATCATCTTTGGGTTCCAAGATAAAATTTCAGCCATCACATCTGTGGGAATAAACACCCAAAAGAGAACAAACAAAGGATATTTATTCAGAATTTAATATAGCTACCATTATTTGGGTTTGGCAGAGACTCAAAGGCAGGCAATTAAGTGGGAAAGGTTTATAGTGGAAAAGCGAAGATTTCAGGTATACCCTAGTTAAAGCTGTTGTGTATGAAGGCTAGAGTCAGGCTATCGAGGAGTGGGGGATCCCATGTGATTGATTAGGGGAGCGCATTTGGCTTTCTCCAATTGGTCTCACATTGGAAATGGGGGCAAAAGTTAGGGAAGCTGTCTTGACATAGAGGTGCAATGGACACAACCAATCCAATGTCCACATAGAAGAGGTGGCATTGGATTGGGAAAAGTGGACATGGTGGCTGATGGGTGTGGGGAAAGGCAGGAAGAGATGAGAGGTGGAGGCTTTGGGACATGGAGCTGCCCTGGATGGTGCTTCAGAGGCGATCACCGGACATTGTAAATCCTCGCAGGGCCCACTGGATGGAATGGAGGAGAGTGTGGGCCATGATGTGGACCATTGACTATGAGGTGCAGAGGTGCCCAAAGATGTACTTACCAAATACAATGGATGTGTCATGATGATGGGAACGAGTGTTGCTGGGGGGGGGGGGGGGGGAGAGGTGGGGTGGGGGGGTGGGGTTGAATGGGACCTCACATGTATATTTTTAATGTAATATTATTACAAAGTCAATAAAATAAATAAATAAATAAAAATTAAAAAAAAAAAAAAAAAAAAAGTTAGGGAAGCTGTTGGTTATTGATCAAGTCCTGACTGTTTTGGGTCAGTTGTTAAAAGGATTGAGAAATGTTGCTCAGTGTTGCTTTCACTTGGATTTAACTAATGGTAGGTGTATTAGTCAGCCAAAGGGGTGCTGATGCAAAATACCAGAAATTGGTTGGTTGTTATAAAGGATATTTATTTAGGGTAGTTGCTTACAGATACCAGGCCATAAAGCATAAGTTACTTCCCTCACCAAAGTCTATTTTCATGTGTTGGAGCAAGATGGCTGCCGACGTCTGTGAGGGTTCAGGCTTCCTGGGTTCCTCCCTTCCAGGGTCTTGCTTCACTCTCAGTTCAAGGTTCCTTTTTTCCTGGGGCTTGCTTCTCTTTCCTCTGTGTGCTTACTTCCTGGGGCTCTAGCTTAAGGCTTCAGCATCAAACTCCAGCATCAAAACTCCAACATCAAAAAAAACCCAACTCTTTGGTTAGTAGTAATATAAAAAGGTTTAACAACAATGCAAGTTAAAGGTGGTAGAGTGAGTTATGAGAATCCTGTATGATGTTATGTATGTTTGCTTTATAAATTCACAACTATTACTATACACTTATTGTTTATGTATGTTTATGTATGAGTGGTATACTTTAATAAATTAATTTAAAAAAAACAAAAAACCAACTCTGTCCTTTGCCATGCCCACCAAGGGGTGGAGACTCAATGCTCTAATGATGTGGCCCAATCAAAGCCCCAATCATAACTCAATCATGCCCAGGTACAGACCAGTTTACAAACATAATCCAATATCTATTTTTGGAATTCATAACCATATCAAACTGCTACAGTAGGTGAGGTTGAGTTGTTCCTTTTCTTAAAGATTTTTACTTATTTCTCTCCCCTGCCCCACCCCCCATTGTCTGCTTTCTGTGTCCATTGGCTGTGTGTTCTTCTGTGTCTGCTTGCACCCTTGGTGGCACCAGGAAACTGCGTCTTTTTTGTTGCGTCATCTTGCTGCGTCAGCTCTCCATGTGTATGGTGTCACTCCTGGGCGGGCTGTGCTTTTTGTGTGTGTGACAGCTCTCCTTGCAAGGCACACTCCTTGTGTGGCACAGCACTCCTTGCACGTGGCAGCTCTGCACATGGGCCAGCTCACCACACGGATCAGGAGGCTACATCTGCTTCCCAGGTTGATTCATTTGTTTTTCTTTTTCTGTCAATATTTTTTCCCCAACTTTTCTATTAAGTTGTGGCCTTTTAGGATCCATTTTCAGGAAAGTTTTACATAAAAAGGATATTATAAAAATATATAATAATATATTTTTGTCTGAGATATGAATTACAAATATTCTTTCCCATTTTGTCCCTATCTTGTGATCTTGCTCCTGGTGAATTTTGACCATGAAAAAGGTTTTTTTAAAAAATTTTATTATTACATAGCTTATTTTATCAATCTTTTATGGTTTGGGGGTGATGCTTCATTATGAGGCTTTCCTTATTTCAAGATGTGTCAAAAACAAGAGTTTGCACAGCAGATCTGAGACTACTATCCTTAGAAAGTCCTACTTGCAAATTTGGCCCTTGGCTGGTGTCTGGGAATTGGCTGGTAAATAGTTCCTACACTGAAACAACACTTACCCTAAGTGAAAAGGATGATACAGCTCAATGTGACTCCATTGTCTGTATAAGCAATATGGTTTATGCTAAAAACTCACCTTCCTTTGGGAGTCTAGAATTTTGGTATGTGCTAGGCAAAAGGTGCCCTTATGACTAGTCCCAATAAAAATCTTGGATATGGAGTGTCTTAATTTATCAAAACTGCTATCACAAACTGCTTTTTGCTTCACAGAAATTTATTGTGTCACGGTTTCAGATGCTACAAGGCTTGTTTCCTCTGAGTCGGTAGCATTCTGGTGCTGGTTTGTTACAATTCTTGGGATTGCTTGGCTTGTATCTTGCCTCCTGTCACATGATGATATCTTCTCCTTTCTCCCTACTCTTCCAGTTTCTACTGATTTCCAGTTTCTGGCTCCTCCCTATGACTTTCTCTTTATAAAGCCTCCAGTAATCCACATTAAGACCCACCCTGGCTCATTTTGCCACACTTTATCTAAAGATAATATCTTCAAAAGGTCCTATTTGCAATGGGTTCACACTCATAGGGACTTGGGTTTCAATTAAAAACCTGTGTTTGTTGGGTACAGAATCATTCAAGCTACCACACTGAGTCTCCAATGAGCTTCTCTGGTAGACACCACTTCATGTGTGTCATCACAGTTCAAAACTGGAGGAATCAAACATATCCTATGTGACTCCACTGGGAAGGGGTCTTTGGAAGCTTGTTTCCTCTGGACTTCTCCTCCATGTACCTTTTCCCTTTGCTGATTTTGCTTGTAGCCTTTGGCTGTAATAACTCATAGCTATGAGTGTCACTATATGCTGGGTCCTTTGTGTCCTTCCAGCATATCACCAGACCTGCGGGTGGTCTTGGGAACCCTCGGCCACAAGGTTATAATGGAATTCACCTACGTTTTCTTCAGGGATTTCTATGGTTTCTGTTTTAAGGCATTAAGGGTAACGTTACATTCATAAATTCACTTAGAATTTATAACTTTATGATGTTGAGTCATTCTAACCTAGAGTATATCTTAAAGTTTTCCTCATTTAGGGGTTACATATTTCTTAAATTTTTTCCTACTTATTTCATCTTTTTGTTTCTATTGTGACTGGGGCCTCTCTTCTTTCTTTGTATCTTCTAATTATTTGTTTTTAATAAAAAATAGCTCCTAGGTTTTCTCAAAACTAACAAAAGTTAAATGCCCCAAACCTTGCCCTACTTCTTCCTGAGTTGCCTATTTTGAAAACTCTTGACATTTAAAACCCCCCTTGCAGTGGCAGACTCAGATACCCAAACAAGCTTCTAGGCAGTTACACTTGGCCCAATAGAAAATAAACCCCACTTGCCCTAAACCCACCCCTATAAGATGGACAAATCCCCATCTAATAAAAAGAACTCAAGCTAACTTCCGTTTTTATGCCTATAAAGTTTGCTTGCCATCCCTAGAAGCTTGAAGCTGGTTTTGCTTTTGTAAGTAATTGGTTTCCTTGCTGCAGCAATTTTTGATGTCCCATATAAAATGCTATAAACTACAACTTGACTTGGATTTGTCTTTTGACATATGTAAGAAAGCTAGGGATTTATATGTATTAAAAGCCGCCCACTATTACATTGTACTGAATTATCTTACCATTTGTAGAAGGTTTCATTTGATTCCCTTGGTTTTTCAAAGTTCTAATTGTTGGAGAAAAATGGTGCTTACTGGGACACCAAGACTGATATGACGATAGAGAGAGAATGTATTGAGAAGCTCTCCCAATGGAGGGGGTCTGAAGAACAGACTCCAGCCCCCCCACCATGCTGGTGGGGGCTGTTTAAAGAGAGACTTCAGCCCACTCCTGGAAGGGGAGATTTGAATTTATACAGAACTTTCCTAGGCGGGGAAATGATAGTCAGTGGGAGGGGGTTGAGGGTCTGAGTAAGGTGCAGGGACCAACAGGAAGCTATAGAGGTGAAAATTTTCCCACCGGGGGCAGTGGGTCAGGGAGTTATAGTTTCTTGGAATGCTGCAGGAGCAGATGTTTCTTTGATCTGTAGGGATTAAAGAGTTTCTTTATTTCCCTCTGATATGCAGGTTGGGAAGATCTCCATTTTCCTTTACTCCCATCTCTATGTCTCTAAGTGGTTTCTTTGTTTAACCTGTGGGGAAATGCTGTGCCCTTAGACATGTAGGCTTATGGGGGAGGGGTTAGCCTTTCCCCAATGCATATCAGGGGAAACTGAGCTACAGCTTGTTAATTATTGCAAGCCTCTAACATTCCTAACTCTTTGTTTGACCTGAGTATTGGGGTATATGGTACTGGGCAGGATGAGAGGGTGAGGGGATTTGGGGCGTCAGCCCAATTCTGGCTACTTCCTGCTGTCAAGGGGTGGAGAAAAGAAGTTCCCTTCCCTCCTGTACAGTGGGCTGTGGTTTCAGGTTATGCAGGGGTTGATATTGTTCACGCAGCAAAAAGACACTGTTTATGTATTCCTGGGTTGTTGACTGTATGATTTGGTGTATGAACTGGACAGGAAGATGATCATGGGCGAAGTCTTGGATAGCTGTCTGGATAAACTGAGTTATTGCATGGAAGATGTGTGGACCTGCTTATAGGAGGAGAATGAGAGTTATAATTGTGGTAAGGATGGGAATTAACCATGAAATTTAGGGTGGGCTGTGAGGTTATTGCTTCCAGGAGTCTGAGGAGAAGGAATAATAAGATTATACATTCAGCATTGAACATTAATGGCATTAATAGTTGACAGTGAAATGACATGATTTGATGGGTTTATACACATAGAGTTTTAGCTGGAATTAAAGACTTTAGATTATTAACTGTGGTATCATAACAGTGTTTTTGAGTGATTTTTTCATGGATTTAAGATTCCCAACCAGCAGAGCTGCATAGACCAGTATGGTGAACAAAATGACCACATTTTCCCCAGTTTATATAGTTTGAAGCAGTAGGCAGCAACAAATTATTATTACTTTTCCTTTTGGGCTCGGAACAGCTGGCACTTTAACTTGTAGGTTAAATTTAGTCTATTGTTGTAAGGATCTGGTTACAAGGTTACAAGTGGTCCACTGCAGTGCCTGCAGCACTGAAAGCGTACCTTGCCCATTCTGAAAGAGGGGACCAAGGTAATCCACTTCCATCATGCTACTGGAGTCTGTGCTTGGCCGGTATGTCTCATCCAGCGAGGTCATTGTCACAGTCATTGGAGTGAGCACGATGGACACTCATGGATTATGTTCATGAGCTGTCACTGCTGGCAGGTGTTCCAGATGTTCTTCCACAGATGTTTTTCTCCAGAGAGGGCAGCTCACAACAGTTCATTGTTTTTGTCTTGCACTTTGTTTTTTTCTCCTAAATGTGACTAAAACTCAAATGGTATTTTTTAGAAAGTTGCCTTTGCCACAGACCCCACCCAAAGCCAATATTGGTACAGGCTACATCCAATTCACAGGGTAAGTTAAGATCTACCCCCCTTACTGTTTGAGCCTATGTTATTGTTTTAAAAGCAGCCTGCTGGGAGGAGGCTTTCATTTCCATGCACAACTTTTTCTGATTAACACATATAATGGTTTTAATATCTGAGCTAAATGAGGGACGAGGGGTTTTCAGTATCCCAATAATATGAGAAAACATTATATTTCATCAGTTACAACAGAAGGTACAGTTTTTTGTTTTACTTAACTAAACACCATTTAAGAATGTGATAGACAGTCAGGATGTGTAGCTTGTCCTAATTGTTTGCCTGTCTCAGGCTCTTAAGATAAACCAATTGTTTTATTTTAGGACAAAATTATTATCTTTTCCCTTAACAATAAAACACATTTTATACACCCTACAAACAAAAGTTACTAAAATGATTTTAGAAACTTCTCAAAGCAAATTTTTTACAACATGCAACTATTATGATTACATTAATTAGCAGGTATTTTATTTTTGTAGTGCAGAAAAACTACTTTGCTCATTATTTTATGAAAACTTAAGATTTTTAATGGAATTAAAATTATTTTTCCTATTACCACTGTAATATGCACGTTGAGATGGTTTTTAATCATCAGTTAAGTTTCTGTTTCATAATGATTTTTGTAATTAGCCATTTCAATATTTCAGTTTAAGCAATGCTTTTACAAACTTTTTTTAACTATTCATAATCTCATAGGGTATAGTTATTTCATTTCAAGACAAACTCCGCCTTTACAGAACACATTTCCTTACTTAATGCTACCGCAATACCTTCTACAACTTGTCATATGCATTCAAGTTTTGTCTTACATACTATCATTGTGATTTTACAAAAACCAGCCATCTTATCTTAGGACAAAACACACTTTTTTGAACAAACTTATCAAATTTCAGTCAACATTCCTGCAAACTTTTCAACTTTTACAAACTTTACATTTCATTCTGTGATGGAAAATAAACTTCATTTTAATTTAGACAAGAAGAGATTTGTAGCAATTTTATCAGTTAAGACTTGTAATTTTCATCACTCATACCTATTTATTAATATAAGCACTTGTTTAATTTTGGTAATTTGAATAGAGTTCTTTTAGGAATTAATATTACCATCTGGAGGTGTTAAAATATGGCACTGAACAAACAGACAAACACAGAAACAGTTATAGCATGCAGACAGAAACATAAAGTTCATTCATTTGACTCATAATATTTACTCCTTTGATATGGCCATTTTTTACTGTCTTTAAGATTTTATTTTTTGGAATAAGTGTTGCTTGTAATATGCAACTTTGTTTTTGGAAACACTTTTACTAGTAATCAGCAACAGTTAGGAATATTTGAGCATGATAAATGCAGTTAAACTTTAAAACAGTTTAGATAAACAGGTATTTAGCACATATATTTTGGATTATTGTCTTTTAGGAATATACTTAGACATAGGAGTCAGCTGAAAGCTTACTTGTAAGAGGTGAAAAAGTATAGGTTAAGGAAGGTTATTAGGGACAGCTGAGTATTGGTAAACTGGGAGGGATCAGAGGAATAGATCTGAGAAGGTGTTTGATTTGGGAGAGATCAGATTAAGAAAGGGTGTGCTTTCTGCCTCAGCCACTTCCTGGAGAGGGAGGAAAGGAGCTGGGGAAGGAGCCTGGAGAGGGGGGAGTTGGGCTTGAGAGTGGGGAGGGGGGAGAAGGGAGTGGGTTCACAGGGAGATGCGGGGGCATTGGAGGAGAATGGAGTAAGTTGGGGTGCTGATGAGGCATAAAGCAGTGGAGGAGAGGCATGATTGGAGAGATCTGAGTTGGAAGAAGGGTTTTCTGTGTACGGAAGGCAAGGAGGGACTGGGAGGGGAGGTGAGCTCCAGCTCCAGCTCCAGCTCCAGTGCCTGTACGAGGAGGGGAGAAAGTTGGCGGGAAGGCGGTGAGGACCAGAGGGGAAAGATGGGGAGTTAGAGAATGAGGAGGGTAGGGGGTGGACATGATGTCCGAGGAATATATGGAGGAAATGCAGGGGGAATCTGATCACGTGGATCAAAGTCGAGGTTTTTTTTGGTGGATTTGGGGGGCAGAAGGAGGAAGAAGAAAGCTTTTGAGGGAAGCAGACTTGGCCCAATGTATAGGGCATCCGTCTACCACATGGAAGGTCCGCGGTTCAAACCCCAGGCCTCCTTGACCCCTGTGGAGCTGGCCCACGCGCAGTGCTGATGCGTGCAAGGAGTGCCGTGCCACGCAGGGGTGTCCCCCGCATAGGGGAGCCCCACACGCAAGGAGTGCACCCCGTAAGGAGAGCCGCCCAGCGCGAAAGAAAGTGCAGCCTGCCCAAGAATGGTACGGCACACACGGAAAGCTGACACAGCAAGATGACGCAACAAAAAGAAACATAGATTCCCAGTGCTGCTGCTAAGGATAGAAGTGGTCACAGAAGAACACACAGAGAATGGACACAGAGAGCAGACAACTGGGGGGGAGGGGGGGAGAAGGAGAAAAAAACAAATCTTAAAAAAAAAAAAAAAGAAAGCTTTTGAGGAGGTTTTTTGTGTAAAAGAAGAACAGGATACAAAGATAAGAGAAGGCCTGAGCGTAAGGAATCTCACATGTCTGCCACTGCTCTGGATAAAGTTCTTGGAGAACTTGGGAATTAAAAGTGAGTTGATTTTCATTGTCCAATTGGTATTGCGGCCACACAGAGGTTAATTAGAAAATGAGTTTTTTAGATCTGATGTCTCCTTCCAGGTACTGAGTTTTAAGATTATGAGGGAGACAACCCAGAGGCATGGATTTTGGGGGGGCCGGAATTGAATTCCCCATTTTAGGTGGCTGGTGCAAGACTAAGGATCTCCAGGACAGGGGAGATTCTGAGCGAGACAGACATTCCCGAGTCAGTCAGATGTCTCCAAGGAAACAGGAAACCGCACTTGGAGCCAGACGTCTCCAGTGCCCAGGGGTTTCTCCCCACAAGGACGCAGGCATGCCACCTGCTGTGGCCCTTGGGGAATGGCGAGGATCGTGACCTAGTGCTAGGTTTTCCCAGTGGGTTGTCCTGGACAACTGAAAAGGAGAGAGAGACAGACAGAAGGATCTTCCGGCAGAGAAATCCTTAACTCACCCAGCCGAGATTCGATGTCCAGTGTTGGATGGGCATTCAGCTGTGGCAGAGGGGCGATTTCTAGCTAGTCAGTCAGTCTCAACATGACCCCAGTCCCGGGTTTTTGGCACCAAATGTTGGAGAAAAATGGCATTCACTGGGACACAGAGACTGATTGACCACAGACAGAGAATGTACTGAGAAGCTCTCCCAATGGGGGGGTCTAAAGAATAGACTTCAGCCCCCACACCAGCATGATGGGGGTCTGAAGAGAGACTTCAGCCCACTCCTGAAAGGGGGGAGGGTTGAATTTATACAGAACTTTCCTAGGCAGGGAAATGTTAGTCGGTGGGAGGGGGCTGAGGGCCGGAGTGAGGTGCAGGGACCAACAGGAAGCTCTAGAGGTGAAAATTTTCCCTGATAATAATGAAAGGATAGTGGGTTAGGGAGTTATAGTTTCTTGGAATGCTGCAGGAGCAGATGTTTCTTTGATGTGTAGGGATTAAAGAGTTTCTTTAATTTCCCTCTGATATGCAGGTAGGGAAGGTCTCCATTTCCCTTTACTCTCGTCTCTACGTGGTTTCTCTGTTTAACCTGTGGGGAAATGCTGTGCCCTTAGACACTTAGACTTATGGGGGAGGGGGTTAGCCTTTCCCCAGTACATATCAGGGGAAACTGAGCTACAGCTTGTTAATTATTGCAAGCCTGTAACACTAATCATATCATCTATAAATAATAACAATTTACTCACCTCTTTCTCATTTTTATGACTTTTATTTTTGCAACTTGTGGAAATGCACTGTTAGAATCTTCAGAATAGTGTTAAATAATCATGGTAGCAGTGGGTGTCATTTTCTTCTTTTGACTTCAGTGGGAATGCCGTTAGTATTTCCACCAGTAACCTGATGCTGACTTTTGGCTGGGATAGATTTATTTACCATATTAAGGAAATATCCATCTATTTGTATTTTATTGAGTTATTTTTTTTTTTAGTTCTTGAATTTCCATTTTTTGTTTGTTTCTGTATTTTTGCTGAGACTTCCCATTTCTTGGCTGAAATTTTCATAAATTGGAAACAAGTTTCACTTTACTTCATTGAGGACAGTTATAATAGTGGCTTTAAAAATCCTTGCCTGTTAGTTCATCAAGGGTTTGGATTCACTTAGTTTTCTTTTTTCCTTAAGAATGTGGTCCTTTTTTCCTTCTTCTTCTTCTTTTGGTTCTTTCTATACTGGATAATTTTGGATTGGATTGGATTTAATGAATGTTAAATTGTAAAGATTCTAGATTCTCTTTTTTCTCTGATGAACATGATTCCCTTTAAGTATTTTTCTTGGCTGGGTTTCTACTGAAAAACGGTTTCCTGTGTACAGTCCCTGTACAGTCCCTGTAAAGAATTTTTTTTTTTAGCTGGACTGTTTTGCATCTGTTCTGATATGCATGGCTCAGGAGCCAGTGAGAAATGAGGATAGACAGTATTTGGGGCTCCCTCTTTGGAGCCTTCTCTTCCAGGATTCTTCTAATCTTCCAGCATTCAGGGCTTCCTACCTTCCTTTTTCTAGTTTCTGGATCAGAAAGAGTTCTTCCATGCACACCCTCCACCCACCCACCCACCTCCCACCCACTTCTGCTGGACTCACCACTTGGCCTGCACTTAGCCAAAGCAAAAAG
Organism: Dasypus novemcinctus; assembly: GCF_030445035.2. Classification (NCBI taxonomy): domain Eukaryota; kingdom Metazoa; phylum Chordata; class Mammalia; order Cingulata; family Dasypodidae; genus Dasypus; species Dasypus novemcinctus. Next base: position 152,864,680 of record NC_080675.1, read on the forward strand.
CTGCAGAGACTGGAACTTAATTGTATGGCTCCCTGTCTCCTTTCGTCCAAACTAGCATATCTTCCCCCACCAGAGGCTGTCTTTTTCTGTGTATTCTCCAAGACCGTCAGGTATTTGCTTTTCATATTATATCAAGGTTTTACAGTTTGTTTTCTGCAGGGGATTGGGCTGGTAGTCATCCAATAGGATCATACCTGGATGTGCAACCTCTCACAATCATTAGATTTTGTTGTTATTGTTGTTTAAATCAAGAGAGATTGTTGAATTTTGTCAAATGTCTTTTCAGAGTTTATGGAGATGATCATGTTTTTCTCCTCTTTAACTATACCTATATATACCTCCTCTTTAACTATAACTATACCTATGTGATGAATTTGAGCCATTCTTATATTCCTGGAGTACTACCAACTTTTTTTAAAGTGGTCTCCTGATTCTTGTTGTTTTTATTTATTAAAAATGATTTCTTTTTAGTTGTGGTAAAATATACATGGCATAAAAATCACTTTAACCATTTTAAGTGGACAATTCTTAAACAGTAAATGCATTGACAATACTATGTAACTGTCATCACCATCTATTTCCAGACTCTTTTCATCATCCCAAACCAAAATTCATACTCACTTTTAGCAATAATACTCCATTACCCTGCTGCCGCTCCCCCGGTAATGGCTGTTCTGCTTTCTGTCCCTATTAATTGTCTTGTTCTAAGTATTTCACATAAGAGAATCATACAATGCCCTTTTGTGGCTGACTTATTTCACTCAACAATCTTCAAGTTTCATCCAATTTGTCATATGCTCCACTACTTCTTTTCTTCTTACAGCGGAAAAATATTCCATTATGTGTACCAGGATTCTTTTACAGTCCATTGTATGGATATACTACATTTTGCTTGTTCAGTCATCTGTTTATGGACATCTGGTTTCCTTCCACCTTTTGGTTATTGGGAATACTGCTGCAATGAAAACTGGTATACAGATATTTGTCTGAGTTTTTGCTTTCCATTCTTTTAGATATATACCTAGGAGTGAAATTGCTGGTCATACGTAGTTCTGTGTTTAATCGTCTACAGTGGTTGCACCATTTTCACATTCCCATCGACAATGTATGAGGGCTCCTATTTCTCTACATCCTTACCAACACTTGTTATTTTCATTTTTTTAAATAAAAGTCATTGTTGTGGGTATGACATGGTATCTCATTGTAGTTTTTAATTTTCATTTTATTAATGGCTAATAATGTTGAGCATCTTTTCATATACTTATTGGCCATTTGAATATCTTCTTTAGAGAAGATAGTCAAATACTTGGCTCCTTTTTTAATTGGGTTGTTTGTTTTTTCATTGTTGAGCTGTAGAAGTTTTTTATATATTCTGGATATTAAACTCTTATCAAATGTATTGCTTCCAAATATTTTCTCCTATTCCATGTTATCTTTTCACTTCCTTGAGAATGTTCTTTGCACAAAAGTTTTTATTTTGATGAAGTTCAATTTATATTTTTCTTTTGTTACTCATGCATTTGGTATAGAATCTTAAACTCCATTACCTCCTACAAGATCCTGAAGATATTTCCCTGTGTTTTCTTATAAGAGATTTATAGTATTAACTCTTATATTTTAACTTTGTGATCCATTTTGAATAATTTTTTTTTTTATGTAGGAGATCGGGGTCCACATTCATTCTTTTTTGAGTGGATTACCATTTTTCCCAGTACCATTTGTTGAAGAGACTAATTTTTCCTGTTGAATGGACTAGGCATCCTTGTCAAAAATCTACTGGCCATAGATATGTGGATTTATCTCTGGATCTCAATTCTATTCCATTGGTCTATATGCCTATCTTTATGCCAGTACCACACTTTTAATTACTGTAGATTTGTGGTAAGTTTTTAAATCATAAAGTATGAGTTCTCCAACTTTGTTATTCTTTTTCAAGGATGTTTTGACTATTCAGGCCCTTTGCAATTCCATATGAATTTGAGGATCAGCTTTTTCATTCCTGAAAAAAAACCTGCTGGAATTTTGACAGGCCAATATTGCATTGAATTTGTAGATTGCTTTAGACAGCATTAACATCTTAACAATATTATGTCTGTGAAATTATGAACACAAGATGTCTATCCATTTATTTATAGTGTTTAATTTCTTTCAGCAATGTTTTGTAGTTTTCAGTGTAGAAGTCTTTCATCTGTTTAGTTAAATTTATTCCAGGTACTTTATTCTCTTAGATATTATTGTAAGTGGAATTATTTTCTTGATTTCCTTTCAGATTGTTCATCCCTTTCTATACCCAATTGGGCATAGAAACCCTATTGACTTCTGTGTTTTTATCTTGTGTCTGGTAACTTGCTGAATTTGTTAGTTCTAGTAACTTTCTTGTAGCCTCTTTAGGATTTTCTATAACATAGCATCATGTCATCTGTGAATAGAGATAATCTGACTTCTTCCTTTCTGATTTGGATGTCTTTTACTTATTTTATCTTACCTGATTGCTATGGTTTGTACTTGCATTACAATGTTGAATAGCAGTGGTGACAAGGGGCATCTTTGTCTCATTCCTGATCTTAGAGGGAAAGTTTTCAGTCTTTCACCATTGAGTATGATTTTGCTATGGTTTTTTGTTTGTTTGTTTTTTGTTTTCATAAATGCCCTTTATGATTTAACTTGATAAATACACTTCTCAGGTGGAAAACATTCCCTTCTATTCCTAGTTTTCAGCATCTTTTTATTAAGCATTTTGTCAAATGCATTTTCTGCATTGATTGAGATGATTGTTTGGCTTTTATTTTCTAATCCATTCTGCTAGTCTGAATCTTTTGATTGAGGAGTTTAATCCATTAATGTTCAATGTTATTACTGTAAAGGCAGTTCTTATTTCATCCATTTTAGTCATTGGATTTTATCTGTCATATCTTGTTTTCACCACTTTTTTTACACGTTTAATTACTTTTGGTAATATAATCTTAATTTCTAGACACTCTTCCAAGCCTCTCTCTCCTATCTTTTATTTTTAGGCTGTAGCACTCCCTTTAGTATTCTCTCCAAAGCCAGTCTCTTCATTACAAACTCTCTGATTCTGTTTATCTTTAAATATTGTAAACTTGCCCTCATTTTTGAAAACCAATTGCCAGATATAAATTTCTTCACAGCAGTTTTTCTCTTGCAGTATCTTAAATATATCATACCACTGCCTTTTTGCTTCCATGGTTTCTGATGGGAAATCAGCACTTAATCTTATTGGACATCCCTTGTATGTGATGAATGTCTTTTCTCTTGCTGCTATCAAGATTCTCTCTTTATCTTTGGCATTTGACATTCTGATTAGTAGGTGTCTCAGAGTAGGTCTGTTCAGATTTATTCAGGTGGTAATACATTGTGCTCCTTGGACACAGATATCTATGTCCTTCAATAGGGTTGGGAAATTTTCTACCATTATTTCCTCAAGTATTCCTTCTACTCCTTTCCCCTTTTCTTCTCTTTCTGAGACACCCATGACATGTATGTTTGCACATCTCTTACTGTCATTTTGGTTCCCTGAGATCCTGTTTTCATTTTTCCCATTCTTTTCTTTATCTGTTCTCTTGTGTGTTCACTTTCAGGGCCCTATCTTTAAGCACACTGATCCTTTCATCTACCTCTTCAAATCTATTGTTATATGCCTCCAGTGTATTTTTTATTTCATTTACAGTGTATTCAAATACAGTGTATTTTTTCTTTCATTCCCATAAGATCTGTTATTTTTCTATGTATGCCGGCAAATTCTTCTTTGTGCTCATTCAGTGTCTTCTTGATGTCTTTAATCTCTTTAGCCACCTCACTGAATGTATTAGGGAGGTTTATTTGAACAGATATGATTAGTTATGTCATTTATGTTATCTAAAGGCTTAGCTTGTTCCTTTGACTGGGCCATATCTTCATGTTTCTTGGTGTGTTTTATAATTTATCATTGGTGTCTCACCATCTGATGTACTGATACATTCTTTTTACTTTCCTCTCCTTTTCCCCCCACCCCCATTGTCTGCTCTCTGTGTCCATTTGCTGTGTGTTTTTTGTCCACTTGCATTCTTGTCAGTGGCACCGGGAATCTGTGTCTCTTTTTGTTGCATCATCTTGATGCATCAGCTCTCTGTGTGTGTGGTGCCATTCCGGGGCAGGCTGTGCTTTTTTTGCATGGGGCAGCTCTCCTTGAGGTGCACACTCCTTGCACATGGGGCACCCCTACATGGGAGACACCCCTGTGTGGCATGGCACTCCTTGCATGCATCAGCACTGTGCATGGGCCAGCTCACCACATGAGCCAGGAGGCCCTGGGTTTGAACCCTGGACCTCCTATGTGGTAGGCAGATGCTCTATCAGTTGAGCCACATCTGCTTCACTAGATGTATTTATTCTTGGTCGCTTTTCTATTTTTCGTCTAGGGTTTTCTATTTGATTGGCTTTCTTCTACAGCCCCTCTAAAATACTTGGATCAAATTAATTTGGAACTTTATAGTGGCTTGTGTTTATCCAATATAAATTTTTCAGCTCTTTTTCATCTATTTCTTTCCTTTTCTCCCTTTCTGGTTACAGAATAGGAGCTGAGGATGTGGTAGGTATTGTAAGCCATGGAGACTGTGTGTGTTGCCCAGGAACCAGTGAAACTTCTCCTACCCTTTCCCTCTTCCAGGGATAGGGATGGAGCTGCAGTCATATGCTGTAATCCAAGTCACGCAGGTCAAGATCATCAGTAGTTTCAGAGAGACACTGATGAATTTCCATACTTCTTCCTCCCCTGCCTGGGACAGGGATGGAACTGCATATGTAGCCAGCAAACTAAGCAAAGTGAACTCAGTTGCCCAGGTATATTGGTGAAGCACTAGCCTCCCTCCTCTCCTGCCAGGGGCAGGAACAGAGCCTAAACTCCAGTGGGGCCAGCAATCTAGCCCATGCAGACCAAAAGCAGCTGCAGTTGCCTTGAGAGGGTGAGGGAGTACTGCCTCTCCTTTTGTTCTGTCAGAGTCAGGGATGGAGCCACAGATGTGTCCAAAAATCTAGTTTGTCTGGGCCAAAAGCAGTTGGAATTGCCCAGGGAGGCTGATGAGTACTGTCCCTGTCAGGGGCAGGGAAGGATCCACAGGAGTGCCCAAAATTCTAGTCCATGCGGGCTGAAAGTGCCTGCAGTTGTCTGGGGAGGTTGAGAAAACACTGCCTGTCTCCTATCCTTTTGGGAGTGGATATATAGCCACAGTTTTATTCACCAGTCTAGTCTGTGTGGGCTGAAAGTGCCTGAAGGTGCCCAGAGAAGCTGCTGCAGGTCCCCCTGGATTCCTTCCTGCCAGAGATGGGGCTGCTGCAATCTGACCTTGGTGGATAAAGCCAGTCCCTACCTTCACTGTGATTTTCTATCAGCCCTGCTTACCCTCATGCTGGGGGCAGAGTTAAAAATGGAGGCTACCAGCCTCTTTCCAATGTAGACAGTCTCAAACTTTAGCTATTCTTAGGAATGGCTTGAGCCAGCCAAATTTACTAATCAGTAGCTGAACTCAGTGTCTGGCCATCTCTTCCTCTGTTTTTGGGAAATGGAGCTTCCAACTCCAGCCAATGAATAGCTCCCAAGGTGCTTTACACTGATAGCAGGTATAGGCACTGGCCTCCACAGTGTGGAGTGCTCTACTCACAAATCTTCACTACAGATTTAAGGTAATAACTGAGAAGGAAGGATTTACTTCTGCCTTTCAGCAATTTGTTTACTGTATATCTTACATGATTTTTGTTCCTCAATTACTCCATTAGTGCCTTCTTTGTATTAATATTTGGCTGCTTTTTGTAGGGTACCATTTTAATTCCTTCTTCCTTCCTTTTCTCTATATTTTCTTAGTGGTTGCCTTTGTAATTACCAATAACATCTTAAACTAATAACAATCTAGGTCAACTAGTACCAGCCTAGTTTCAGTAGTATACAAACTCTCCACTCTTTTGTATATCTCCTTCTCTCCCCTTTTATATTGTTATTTTCTCAGATTACATCTTTAATTTCCATCTCATTATATGGCTCAGACAATGTTTTCCTGATTTCCTTTAGTTCTTTGTATGTGGATTCCTTTAGCTCATTGAACATGTTTTAAGGTAGTTTATTTAAAGCCTTTAACTAATAGTTCCAATATATGAGTTTCCTCAGGGATGGTTTTTGGCAATTTTTCTCTATGAATGGTCATACTTTCCTGTTTCTTCATGTGTTTTGTAATTTTTTTTGTTGAGAACTGGACATTCTAAGTATTACATCATTATAGCTCTGGAAACCTAGTCTCCCACATCTCTGGGATTGCCAGGTTTTTGTTGTTTTTGTTAAGAAAACATATTATCTTTCTATCCAGAAGAGAATGCAAGTCCTGGAGTAATATTCACTCTTAAACTCAATGACCTGTAACTTAAATACTTTTAATTAGGAGAGCCAACGTAAAAACAAAGTGTTCTCAAGTCAAGGTGCTCTGACTAATCTTGAGGCTCAGCAGCCTCCCTGCTCCTTCTCTGACCTGATGTGAGTCATTGAAGTGGCCTTCAGCATACCTGGTGCCAGGCAGGTGAGGCATCTTTGACTAGGACCCTGTACTTGGAGCAGCTTTCTATCCCTCCATTTAAATCCAAGTAAGGACACAAATAAGCCAAGGCACTTGACTGTGGACACTCGGCTGGGTGATGTTTCTCTCAGGAATTTTGCTCTTGAGAAGTTCTTGGGGGGAGAAGTTCAGCGTGACAGCTCAGATCATCAGTAAAATCACCAAATCATCAGTGTGATGATCATCACTGGGGATGCAGCAAGCATGCATGGGTACCTGGGTCGCCTGTCTTCCCCTTTTGGAAGCTATGTTGAAATGAGAGAACAAACCTCCCTCTCTTGAATTGTGTTGACTGAATATGTATCTGAAACTTTAACTCGGTCATTTCCAGTCTGCCCTCGTTAAATTTAGATCATCAGTCGTGGAAATGAGTACATGATTTCTTTGTTTATGTGCAATCCCAAGTGAATAATTATTTATTATTATTTATTATTTTGAGTGGTAGGCTCTGTTTCTAGCCCTTCACTGAATTCTCCCATCTCAACAAAACTTATTTTCTCCAGCAAACACTTTGGTCGAGCATCTCCACTGGGACCAGCTCCCATCTTCTCAGGGTCCTAGAGGAGCTTCATGAGATAAGTTTCATACATCTAGCCCACTCTGTGTTTGCCTAATCTGATCCTTGAGTTATTGAAAATGTTTTAATTTATTATATTAACATAAAGTTAATATAATAAGGGGATAAGGTAGGGAGGAAAATAATGATATTTGCTCTACATATATATATGAAAAGATATTCATTACCATTACTGTCCTCATTTCTGCAACTGGTCATGTATCTATAGCTCATATTTATAAATACCTTCTTCCACTGCCCCTTCCATATCCCTTTACCTCCAGTAAGCATCTCAGCTAGGCTTGGTTCTTAGCCTGCTGAGGTGACCCATACCTTCATTCCTGAAGTGTCTGGGCCATTAGTAGTCTTGCTGGATTGGGTTTTTTGCAGTTTTCCATTGACTTTAATCACAGGGTATGGTAGTACTAAGTGATACCCTAAGGAATTTCCTGTATTCCAGCAAACGCTTCTTTACCTTCATTATATAAGAGCAGTCCTCTTTCCCCTTGATAATCAAGATCAATCACCCAGCCAGTACAGAAATTACCTTTTTGCCTATTGATTCAGAGGCATGAGGAGCCCAAAGTGGCCAGGTGCAGTCTTAACTTCCAGTGCAGTGGAATCATTCTTGTGTCTCCTTTTTGAACTGAGCCCCGTAGACCAGCAGAGCTTAAAGTTGCAGAGATAGGAAGCAAAATTTTTTCTAGTGGATCACTTGGGGTAATAGTGAGTGGTGCCACTCCCATTTCTACTCCTTGATTCCTTGACCTGTGAATTCTGGCTATGGGAGAAAGCACCATAGAATGGATGCTGATTTAGAGCATACACAGCCTCCTGGAGAACATTACCCCAGGCCTGCAAGGTATTACCAATAGTTGGGCCATAATTAGGCTTTCAAAGTCATTCCACTGATCTTTCAATTTAGCTCCTTCAGGATGATGGGGAACATGGTAAGACCAATGGATTCCATGAGCATGTGCCCATTGCTACACTTGATTTGCTGTGAAATGAGTTACTTGCTCAGAAGCAAACCTGTGTGGAATACCATGATGGTGGATAAGGCATTCTGTAAGTCCATGAGTGATGGTAACTTTGGCAAAAGCATTGCATGACAGGAAGGAAAACCCATATCTGGAGTATATGTCTGGTCCACTAAGAACAAAATGCTACCCCTTCCATGATGGAAGTGTTCCCATGTAATCAATCTGCCATCAGGTAGTTAGCGATCACCTCAGGGAATGGTGCCATTTGGGGATGAGTATTGGTCTCTTCTGCTGGCAGACTGGTCTCTTCTGCTGGCAGTAGCTGTAGACAGGTCAGCCTTAATGAGTGGAAGTTTGTGTTGCCAAATCCATGCATAATCTCCATCCCTACCACCATGACCACTTTGTTCAAGGGCAATGACAAGAGCGGCTGGGGAAAAGGCCAATGGTATCCACAGAATGGACCATCTTATTCACTTGATTATTAAAATCCTCCTCTGCTGAAGTCAACCTCTGGTAAGCATTCACATGGGACACAAATATTTTCATGTTTTTCTCCAAGTCAGAAAAGTCTATCTACCTATCTTTCCCCCAGACTTCTTTGTCACTAGTTTTCCAATCTTGTTCCTTCCAAGTCCCTTACCATCCAGTCAAACCATGTGCTACAGTCCATGAATCAGCATACAAATGCACCTCTGGCCATTTTCCTTCCCAAGCAAAATGAACAACCAGATGCACTCCTCAGAGTTCTGCCCACAGGGAGGATTTCCCTTCACCACTTTCTTCCAGGGATGCCCCCAGAGAGAGGTTATCATGCTATAGCTATCTACTTTTGGGTGGTACCTGAATATTATTCAGAACTGTCTATTAATAAGGCCCTAGTTTTCTCTTCCTTGGTCACCTGATGACAGGGAACTCCCTATAAGGTCATAACTAGTTTGGGAAAGAGAAAGTAATGTAGCAGGAGTGGAGTCCATGGACATTTGGGTCACTTCCTTATGTAACCTACTTGTGCTTTCAGGACCTGCTAAAGATCTCATATACACCACTCCCATTTTATGGTGGAGTGCTGCTGTGCATGCCCAACTTTATGGCTTCATGGGTCAGAAAACATTTAGTTCATGATGAACACCTCAGATCTCCTGGTAACTTGGTGGCCCAGGGTTAAGTGTTTGGTCTCTACTAAGGCCCAGTAGTAGCCCAAAGGCTGTTTCTCAAAAAGGAAACTGGTTATCTGCAGAGTATGGCACGGCTTTTCTCCAAAATGCTAATATTCTACCCTGATTCTCCTGTAGGAACCTGCCAAAATCTCCAAACAGCATCTCTGCCACTAAAACTTTCAGCATCACTGGATCTGCTGGATCATATGACCCAGGTGGCAGAGCAGCTTGCACACCAGCCTGGACCTGTGTCACAGCCTCCTCTTGTTCCAGTTTTTACTCAAAACTAGCAGATTTTTGGGTCACTCAGTAAATGGGCTGGATTAGCATACCCAAATACATTGCCTCAAAAATCCAAAGAGGCCAATTAGGTATTGTGGCTCTTTTTTAATTGTAGGAGCCAGATGCAATAGCTTATCCTTTACCTAAGAAGAGATTTCTTTTTTTTCCCCCTCACATTTTATTCACACTTATTTTTAGCTTTTAATGTGCTCACAGAAAATTAGAACACCTTAAGCAGTTTAATAGCAATTTTTGTAAGCAAAGTTACATTCCATCTCCAAGTCAAATTGGTCAAAGTTTCTCCAGTATTTACAAAACATGACAGACAAGATTCTGCACAAAACCATTGCATCTAAAGAGTTTCTTTTTTCCTTTATTCTCAAAGACAACTAGAAAAGAAAGCAATCTCTGCTGAAATTAAAAACATACCACAGTATAAACAGTAGCCATTCAACTTAGCACAGCTTGGTTGAGTTTTAAATTTGTGTTTAAAAAGTCCAAGATGACTGCAGTTTTAAAAAAATGGGCAGGGTGGAAAGTTGCAAGATTCGTATGCTTCTGGATAGCAAGATTTGTTTTTGTACAATAGTCACAGTTAAAAACACCCCCAAATATGGACCACTTCAAAAATTTGCAGGTCTTCCTTGTGCAGGGGCCATGCTAACCTTCTCTTTTCATTCCAATTTTAGTATATGTGCTGCTGAAGCGAGCAAGGAAGGTATATCTTGACATGCCCCACACTATTGGACACCTAGAAATTTCAGTGAAGTAGAAGGTCCCTGAATTTTTGTTGGATTTATCTCCCACCCTCTGACATGCAAATGGATTACTAATACATCTATACTAGTGCTATTTCTTGCTTACTAGGTCCAATCAGCATGTCATCATTATAATGGGCCAGTGTGATGCCTTGTGGAGAGGGAAGGCAATTAAGGTCCCTGAGGACCAGATTATGGCATAGGGCTGGAGAGTTGATATACCACTGAGATAGGATAGTGAAGGTGTGTTTGCCAACCGAAAGCAAACTTTCTGGTGGTCTTACGTCACTGTAATAGGTGTTGCCCTGTATGTACAGTGGCAAGACCCTTTTTTCATTTCTTCCTCAGTGTCTACATCCTTTCTTTTTTTTTTCTAATTTTTAATTTTGTCTTCAGAAAAGTTTTAGATTTCAATAATTCACACATACAATATAGGGGACTCCCATATATCCAATATCAAACCCTTTTCCCCTTTCCTCAGCAATGACCTTTTTATGTGTTCATGTCACATTTGCTGCAGCTGATGTACAGATTTTGAAACATAGCTATCAAACATGGTTCCACTTTGGTGTACATTATGGTTTATATTTTAGACTGTACACATTTTTAAAAATTTTAGTTTCCTTATGTTTTACATTATGGTTTACATTTTACCTTATAGACTTTTATAAAATTTTGGTGTAAGTTAACATGTCCTATATTCATCATTGTGCACTTCCATTGCCCCCCAGTTGTCCTGCTTCCATTTATTCTATACCTTTCTCCCCCTCCCCTCAGAGCCCACAGTGGCAATCAACCTTCACTACCTGAGGGACTAGATTTACAGATATTTGCAACAATGCTGAGAGCTTGACATACTAGACTGACCTAACCGATTGGGAGCCCCCAATTCTCTCGAGAGATACAATTCTCCCGAGAGATACAATTCCCCCTCTTTGAGAATATCAGGTCTCCCCAGGATGTGGGAACACCTTCACACTCATTGGTCTCCACCTAATTGGTCTCCACCTAATGATATAACACACTCTGACAAAATGAGCACTTACACAATCCCTAGAAGCCTGCCACTGTACCAGATGCCCCACCCCTTAAGCATGTTAAACACGTAATCCTTCCTTATTATATTTTCTAAAGAGTTTTCTCAACATTATAGTTTCAACCATATACCTGACAGTCTCCCATTTCAACTGTTCCCCCATTACTCCCCCCAATTCCTTGGGCCATCTGACCCATCCTCCCAACCCTAGCCCCTCTCAAAGCCCCACCCAAAGGTATCCTTATGCCCCCATCTTATCCCCTCCCTGTACAAGTACTTACCTCCAGCTTATCATAGACTTCACCCATGTAGGCGTCAGCTTACAACCTTCCTCTCCCCCCCAAATTCTTTTAAGCCTATATTCTAGTCTCTAGCTCTCTGCGACAGCTTGGTTTGTTTGTTTCATATCAGAGAGGTCATGTAGTATTTCTCTTTCAGTGCCTGGCTTGTTTCACGCAACATAAAGTCCTCAAGATTCATTCATGTTATCACATGTGTTTGTGCTGTATTCCTTCTTGTAGCTGAGTAGTATTCCATTGTATGTATATACTACATTTTATTTATCCATTCATCTGTTGATGGGCATTTGGGTTGATTCCAACTTTTGGCAATAGTGAATAATGCTGCTGTGAACGCTGGTGTGTGTATATCAGTGTGTGTCCTTATTTTCAGTTCCTCTAGATATATACCCAGAAGTGGAATTGCTGCGTCATATGGCAAATCTATAGCTAACTTTTTGAGAAACCACCAAACTGTCCTCCAGAATGGATGGATCCTTCTGCATTCCCACCAGCAGTGGATGAGTGTTCCCATTCCTCCACATCCTCTCTAGAACTTGTAGTCTACTGTTTTTTTGATAGCTGCCAGTCTTGTGGGAGTAGGATGGTATCTCATTGTAGTTTTGATTTGCATTTCCCTGATAGCTAGAGATTTGGAGCATTTTTTTCATGTGCTTTTTAGCCATTTGTATTTCTTCTTTGGAGAAGCATCTGCTCAAATCTTTTTCCTATTTTTTAAATGGGTTGTTTTCCTTTTTATTTTTGAGAAATAGGAGTTCTTTATATATGCAGGATATAAGTCCCCTGTCAGGGAAGCAGATTTGGCTCAACTGATAGAGCATCCACCTACCATATGAGAGGTCCAGGGTTCAAAACCAGGGCCTCCTGACCCGTGTGGTGAGCTGGCCCATGCATAGTGCTGATGTGCACAAGGACTGCTGTGCCATGCAGGGGTGTCCCCATGTAGGAGGGCCCCATGTGCAAGGAGTGCACCCCACAAGGAGCCACCCATGTGAAAAAGTGCAGCCTGCCCAGGAGTGGCACTGCACACACAGAGAGCTGACTCAGCAAGATGACTCAACAAAAAGAGAAACAGATTCCTGGGGCCACTGACAAGAATGCAAGCGGACACAGAAGAACAAACAGCGAATGGACAGAGAGAGCAGACACCGGGGGGCGGGGGGAGGGAAGGGAGAGAAATAAACACTAATAAATAAAATCTTTAAAGGAAAAAAACAACTCTCTTATCAGATATATGGTTAGCAAATATTTTCTCCCATTGGCTAGGTTCTTTTCACTTTCTTGACAAACTCCTCTGAGGTGCAAAAGGCTTTACTTTTGAGGAAGTCCCATTTATCTATTTGTTCTTTTGCTATTCATGCTTTGGGTGCAAAGTTCATGAAGCCATTTCCTATTACAAGTTCCTTTAGATGCTTCCCTACATTGTTTTCCAAGGTCGTTATGGTCTTGGCTCTTACATTTAGGTCCTTGATTCATCTTGAGTTGATTTTTGTATAAGAGGTGAGAGTAATCCTCTTTCCTTCTTTTGCATATGGATATCCAATTCTCTAGGCACCATTTGTGAAAGAAGTGGACGTTTTCTCCCAGTTGAGTGGACTTGGTGGCCTTGTTGAATATCAGATGAGTGTATATATGAGGATCTATATCAGAACTCTCAAGTCAGTTCCATTGGTCAGTGTGTCTAACCTTGTGCCAATACCATGCTGTTTTCACTACTGTAGCTTTGTAGTATGTTTTGAAGTCATAGTGTGATTCCTCCAATTTCATTGTTCTTTTTCAATATGTCTTTGGCTATTTGGGGCCTCTTTCCTTTCCAAATAAATTTCATAGTTAGTTTTTCTAGTTCATTTAAAAATGCCGTGTTGATTTTTATTGGGATTGCATTGAATCTGTAGATTAGTTTTGGTAAGATAGACATCTTAATAATATTTAGTTGTCCTCTCCATGAACAGGGAATATTCTTCCATGTATTTAGGACTTCTTTGATTTCCTTGAACAGTGTTGTGTAGTTTTCTCTGTATAAGTCTTTTACATCTTTAGTTAAATTTATTCCCAAGTATTCGATTTTTAAATTTACTGTTGTAAATGGTATTTGTTTCTTGATTTCCTCCTCAGATTGCTCATTATAGGTGTACAGAAATGCTACTGATTTTTGTGCATAGATCTTAAAATCTGCAACTTTACTGAATTCATTTATAAGTTCTAGAAGCTTTGTTGTAGACTTCTCAGGGCTTTCTATGTATAGGATCATGTCATCTGCAAATAGTGAAATTTTGACTTCTTCCTTTCCTATTTGGATCCCTTTTATATCTGGGTCTTGCTTCAATGCTTGAGCAAGTACTTCTAACAGAATGTTAAATAAAGGGTGATAGTGGGCATCCTTGTCTTGTTCCTCATCTCAGAGGGAAAGATTTTAGGATTTCACCATTGTAAATGATGTTAGCTGTGGTTTTTTCATATATATCCTTTATCATGTTCAGAAAGTTTCCTATTCCTATCTTTTGCAGTGTTTTTATCAAGAAAAGGTGCTGTATTTTGTCCAATGCTTTTTCTGCATCTATAGATATGATCATGTGATTTTTTTTCCTTCAGTCTGTTTATGTGGTGTATTACATTAACTGATTTTCTTATGTTGAACCATCCTTGCATACCAGGAATGAAACCCACTTGGTCGTAATGTATGATTCATTTAATGTGTTGTTGAATATGATTAGCAAGTATTTTGTTGAGGATTTTCACATCTAAGTTCATTATAGAGATTGGTTTGTAATTTTCCTTTCTTGTGGTGTCTTTGTTTGGCTCTAGTATTAGTGTAATGTTGGCATCATAAAATGAGTTAGGCAATGTTCCTTCTATTTTGATTTTTTGGAAGAGTTTAAGCAAAACTGGTGTTATTTCTTTCTGGAGTGTTTGGAGTGTGAAGCCATCTAGCCCAGGACTCTTCTTAGTTGGGAGGTTTTTAATGACTGATTCTATCTCTTTACTTGTGATTGGTTTGTTGAGATCATCGATTTCTTCTTCCGTCAATGTAGGCTGCTTTTGTGTTTCTAGGAATTTGTCCATTTCTTCTAAATTGTCATTCTTGTTGAAATATAGTTTTTCAGAGTATCCTCTTATGATAGTCTTTATTTCAGTGGGGTCAGTGGTGATATCCCCCTTCTCATTTCTTATTTTGTGTATTTGCATCTTCTCTCTTTTTTCCTTTGTTATTCTAGCTAAGGGTTTGTCAATTTTATTGATCTTCGCAAAGATCCAGCTCTTCATTTTGTTTATTTTTTGAGCACTTTCTTATTTTCTATTTCATTTAGTTCTGCTCTGATCTTTGTTCTTTCTTTCTTCTTTCTCTGGGGTTAGTTTGTTGGGTTTTGTTTTACTAACTCCTCCATTTGTGCAGTTAGTTCTTCAATTTTAGCTCTTTCTTCTTTTTTAATGTATGACTTTATGGCTATGAATTTCCCTCTCAGTACAGCTTTTGCTGCATTCCATAAATGTTGATATGTTGTGTTATCATTTTCATTAGTTTTAAGGTAATTATTGATTTCTGTTGAAATTTCCTCATTGACCCACTGTTTTTCTAAGAGTGTGTTGTTTAATTTCCATGTGTTGGTGCCAAATCTGGGTCTCCGGCCCTTGCATATTTCCAGCTTCATTCCACTGTGTCAAAGAAATTCTTTTGTATGATTTTTATCTTTCTGAATTCATTGAAACTTTCTTCATGGCCTAGCATGTGGTCTATCTTGGAGAATGATCCATGTGCACTTAAGAGGAATGCATATCATGCTGTATTTGGGTGTAATGTTCTGTATATATCTATTAGGTCCAGAATACCTGATATATTGTTCAAAGTCTTTGTTTCTTTATTGATTCTCTTTTGAGATGTTCTGTCCAATGGTGATAGTGGTATGTTAAAGTCCCCAACTATAATTGTAGAGGCATCTATTCCTTCCCTTAGTTTCTCCAGTGTTTGCTTCACATATTTGGAGGTGCCCTTGTTAGGGGCATAAATGTTTTTTGATTGTGCTTTCTTCTTGAAAGATTAGCCCTTTCACTAATATGTAGTGTCCATCTTTGTCTCTTACATTTTCATTTAAAGTCTATTTTGTCTGATATTAATAAAGTTACTCCTGCCCTTTTTTGTTATTGTTTTCCTATAATATTTTTTCTAGCCATTCACTTTCAATCTCCTTGAATCCCTAAGTCTAAGATGTGTTTCTTGTAGACAGCATATAGGTGGGTCATATTTCCATATCTGATCCTCCAATCAGTGTCTCGTAACAGGTGAGTTTAATCCATTGATATTTAGTGTTATTACTTTCAAGGAATTACTTATATTAGCCATATTGTCTTTAGATTTGTGTTTGTCATATTTTGTTTGATTTTTTTTCCTCTTTTTGTCATTTTAGTTGTTATTACACTCTCCTCCAACTCTGTCTCTCCTGATTTTTTCTTTCCTCCAGCATAATTCCCTTTAGGGCAGGTTTCTTGTTGGCATACTCTCTTAGTTTCTGTTTATTTGTGAATATTTTAAACTCTCCATCATTTTTGAAAGCTAGCTTTGCTGGATAGAGTATTCTTGGTTGGAAAGTCTTTTCTTTTAGTAGACTATGTCATATCACTTCCTTCTTGCCTCCATGGTTTCAGATGAGAAATCAGCACTTAGTCTTATGGAGCCTCCCTTGTATGTAATGGTTCTCTTTTCTCTTGCTGCTTTTAGTATATTCTCTTTGTCCTGAGCATTGGATAATTTGACAAGTATATATCTTGGGGTAGGCCTGTTGGGATTTATGCTGTTTGGGGTGTGTTGTGCTTCCTAGATATATACATGCATTTCCCTCAATAGGTCTGGGAAGTTTTCAGCCATTATTTCCTCTAACACCCCTTCTGTCCCCTTTCCCTTCTCTTCTCCTTCTGGGATTCCTATAATGCATATGTTTGTGCATTCTGCATTGTCATTCAGGTCCCTAAGTCCCTGGTGGGTTTTTTCTATCTTTTTATCAATCAATTCTACTCTCTGTTTGATTTCAGATGTACTGTCTTCCACATCACTAATTTTTTCCTCTGCCTCTTCAAATCTGCTGTTATTTGCTGAGATTGTGTTTTTGATTTCTTCATTGTGCTGTTGGTCCCCATCATATCCATTATCTTTTGGGGTATGATTACAATTTCTTCTGTATGCTGTCCAAGTGTTTTCTTAATATGTTTAATTTCTTCCTTCGCTTCATTAAATTGGTCCATGATACATGTTTTGAGTGCTTTAATTAGCTGTTCAATGTTCCACTCCTCTTCCTGGTTTATGTTTTCCTGATTATTCGTATGGTCTGTATTTTTTTGTTGCTGTCTAGTCATCATTTTATCTTCTTGGGTTTATGCAGTTGATTAGCTTCTTCATCTCAGGGTTTAACTAGTTGTTGTTTTTGTGTATGTGTCACTTTGTTCTTCTTATTCTATTTCCTTATTGTTGGCTAAGCTCTCTTGAAGGAAAATATTAGGGACAGAGAAAGCAAAAGGGGTAAGAAAAGAAAAGTATAATAGTAGTGTACATAGTGAATGTTAGCAGAAGAACCATGTGAGATCTAGCAGAATGGATATTGAACTCATGTAAGCTGTGTAGAGTTATAACAGTAAAAAGGTGGAGTACCTATAGTGAGATAGTAAGCTGAATATGGGGAGGAATATATTATGAATTAAAAGGCCAGTGTGGTCAGGAGAGAGGAAAAGAGAGGAGAAAGGACAATAATATAAAGAGTGAGTAAAAGATAGAAATCAGAATAGAGGTATTGGAGATAAAAAGTCAGAAATATTGGGGGCTAAACAAAGAGAGGTGGAGTGTAAGAGAAACAATAAATGATGGAGGATAGAAAGGTGTAAGGAACAGGGATAACATTGTTAGCCAAAATCAGTACACCCAGAAAAGAGGAAATTGAGGATGAGGAAGCACAGCAAATAAGAAGTATTGTCTGCAGCACCTAATATAAAAAAAGAAAAAAGAAGAAGAAAGAAGGGGAGGGGGAAAGCAAGCAAGAAAAAGAGAAAGGAAAAAAAGAAAAAGAAGGGCCATGGGGGGATAAAGAGGAAGAAAAAACAAGAAAACAACCCAATAAAAAAGACCAGACAAGGACTCAAGCAAGGAATCCTCTTTGCAATTGAATAAACTGCTTAGGAGTCTGACCTTCTCCCTTTCTCCCTTCCTCACTTCTCTTTCTCTCAGGGCAGTAGGAGGGCTGTGTGAGGGCTCCCGTAGGAGATTCAAATGGGTCCCTGGTGAACCAACTCACCTCAGAAAGTAACGTCTCTTAATTTCTTGAGAGAGAGCACCCACCCCTTGCCAGGAACCTTAAATATGCTATTGGAAGCCTGCAAAGCAGAACCTACTGTCCCTCTCTCTGAGGTGTGCTACAGGGGGGCTAGTTAATTTTCTGACTCCACCTTCTCCCAAATCAAGTTTCCTATCCCAGGGCATTTAGGTAAATCGGGCTTTCTCAGCAGATTTGCCTCCTCTCTCTTCCTAGGCTCTTCCCAAGTCAGCTGATATGCTCCTCCAAACTCAATAAAAAGAGCGGGGGGGGGGGGGGGGAGGGGAGGCCACAGACAATGGAACCTGCTCTCCTTCAGCCCCTCTGCCCCTCCCACCTAAACCCTCCCACCTCCAGAATTAGTCCAAGACTAATTATATATATAATATATATAATTGCCCTAGGGCTAGGGCAATGCTGGATTTCCGGGAATGCTGGGCTTGGGAAACAGAGGCCCAGAAGAACGTGGACTTGGGGTACTTAGGTCTGTGAAATGTGGGTTGTGGGGGTTCGGGAAACACGGGCTTAGGGTTCACATGTTTGGGGAACACAGGGCTTGGGACGCTGCCACACCACCAGCAGTTCTCAAGAATGCTGCAGCCCTTAGCCCTGGGAGAAGGGATTTACCTTTCCAAGGCTTCTGAGTCCAGTGTTAGAAACCTGCAGTTTTACCTTGAGCAAGCACTAATTTTGTTGCAGTCTCTCCAGATCAATGGCTAGAAACCTCCTGCTTTGTAGGTGCCCAAAACAGCCCGCTCCTGCAGGATTTCATCACTACTCTGCCGGGAGAGGATTTCATCACTACTGTGCTGGGCACAATTACCTGGCCGAGTTGACACCATAGCCTAACCATCACAGCACCAAATCTGTACGTCAGAATTCTCCAGCAGGACACAACTGACAGGATAGATGGATGGGTGGATGGATGGATGGATGGATGGATAGATAAAATTCTGACATCCAAAAAGTAAAATATTAAAATGCAATAGAGCAAAATAGCTAGAGGATAGGTTGAAATGGCCTAGGAAAAGATCTTCTAGGCTTTAGAACACCAGAAGAAGGCTGGACACTTCTCAAAGGAGAGAGGGACAAAGGAGGGAAATCATGATTACTGAACTGTGAGTTGAACTAGCAGCTGCTGCTGCTGCACCATCCCCCACACTAAAGACACTTTAGAATTCTCGGGCCTCTGGGCCTGAGGCTACATACAAAGGGGGCTTCAGGGATCCACACCCCAGGAAAGAGGGTGGAGAAGGACACAGCCTAAGGCTGACTCAGCTCTGATCCACAAATCTGGTCTGCTGTGTCCCACCAGCCCTTCCAGGCCAGGTGGAACCACATCATTGTTTGCCCTGAGAGCCAGCACAGGACTGGAGAAATCCAGCCCTTGCAATCTCCCTCTCTTCTAGCCCGGACTGATTGTTGAGGACTCACCTCCCCAGGAAAGGGCAGAGAGAAGGGCACAACCTAAGGCTGACTCAGCTTTTGATTCAGCCTTTTGGTCTAACCCTGTCCCAGGAGTCCTTCCAGGCCAGGTGGGCTTGCACCATTGTTTGCCATGGGAGCTGGCAAGTGGCTAAAGATATACAACCCTGTCAATCTCCTTGTCTACTAACAGAGACTGATTATTGAGGACTCAGAGGGGAGTGGAAATATTTTCTAGCCAGGAAAAGGAAGGGGGCTGCTAGAGAAGGCTGGAGAGTTTGAATTACAAGTCTCTTAGCTTCCAGGCAGGAAGCTCTATCACATTCATTGGGTCTTTGTTGCAACAAATATACTCCAACCAGGCATTGAAATGAGAGCTGCCAAAGAACGCCATCTGCTGGCAGACCAAGGAAGTGCATGGGAGAAAATTAAAAATAAGAAGGGGAGATTTTTTTCTCCGCCTCTATAGCCTTCCTCCCCAAAGCCCTAAGAAGCAAGTCTACAACCAATTACTGGGTTCAGTGTTCAGTTCTGAACAACTAGCAGGGACATTCCTAACAATCCAGGTCAAGAAAGAAATTGAGCATCTGACTAAATGACATCCTAATCAGATGCCTAGACATCAGAAAAAAATTGCAAGGCATGCTAAGAAACTAGAAGACATGGTCCAAGAAAAGGAGTATATCAAAGCCCCAGAAGAGATGCAGGATTTGAGAGAACTAATCAGCAAGATGGACACAAATTTCCAAAATCAAATTAATGAGTTGAAAGACAATATGGTTAAAGAGATAAATGACATCAAGAAGACACTGAATGAATGCAAAGAAGAATTTGAAATCCTGAACTGAAAAGTAACAGAACTCATGGGAATGAAAGACACAATAAGTGAGATCAAAAAACATTAGAGGCATACAACAGCAGACTCAAAATGATAGAAGAAAGAATAAGTGATATAGGAGAAAGAAGAGCTGAAATTAAAGAGAGAAAAGAATGGAAAAAATTGAGCATGGGCTAGGAAAGTTGAGTGACAACATGAAATGCAACAACACACGTATCATGGGAGTTCCAAAAGGAGAAAAGAAGGCGAGAGGGGCAGAAAGAGTATTTTAGGTAATAATAGCTGAAAAGTTCCCAACTCTCATGAAAGAAATGAATTTACCAGTCCAAGAAATGCACCATACCAAACAGACCTACTCCAAGACCCATACTACTCAAATGTCAAATGTCAAAGACAAAGAGAATATTCTTAGAACAGCAAGGGAGAAGCAAACCATCACATAAAAGGGATGCCCAGTAAGACTTAGCACAGATTTTTCTTCAGAAACCATGGAGGCAAGAAGACAGTGGTATGATAGAATTATGATACTGAAAGGGAAAAACTGCCAGTGGAGAATTCTTTATCCAGCAAAATTTTCCTTCAAATATGAAGGCGAGTATAAAATATTCACAAACAAACAGAAACTAAGAAAGTTTGCAAAAAATAATCCACCTTTGCAGGAAATAGTAAAGGAAGCCTTAGAACCTGAAATAAAAAGACATGAGAGAGAGGCTTGGAGGAAAGTATAGAAGAAAGAATAGCAGAAAGGATATCCAAAAGAGTAAAAAGACAGGCAAAAATATGACATATGAAACCAAAGAATAAATGGTGGAAGTAAATAGTGCATTTACAGTAATATCATTGAATGTGAATAGATTAAACTCCTCAATCAAAAGATACAGGTTGACAGAATGGATTTTAAAATGTGAGCCATCCATATGCTGCTTACAAGAAACTCACCCTAGACCTAGGGATACAAAATGACTGAAAGTAAAAGGTTGGAAAAAATACTCTACACAAATAGTAACCAAAAAAGAGCATGGGTAGCTATAGTTTTAAGAGATACAGAAGGCCATTATATATTAATAAAAAGGCTAATCCACCAGGAAGATATAACTGTTATAAATATCTATGCACCTAACCAGGGTGCCCCAAAATTCATGAGACTAACTCTGGCAAAACTGAGGGGAGAAATAGACATCTCTACAAAAATTGTTGGAGACTTCAGTATCCCACTGCATTATTAGATAGCACAACTACACAAAAGAGCAACAAGGAAACAGAACTTGAACAATATGATAAACGATAAATTAGACCTAACAGACATATATAGAACACTGCATCCAAACTCAGTGGATTATATATTCTTCTCAAGTGCCCATGGATCTTTCTCCAGGATAGACCACATGTTAAGGCACAATGAAGCTCTCAATAAATATAAAACGATTGAAATTATATAAAGCACCTTCTCAGATCATAACGGAATGAAACCAGAAATCAATAATAGACAGGAAAAAAAAGTAAATTTGCAAATGTGTGGAGGAGGAACAACAACATACTCCTAAATAATTAGTGGGTCAAAGGAGAAATTGTAAGTGAAATCAGTAAATATATTGAGAGAAATGAGAATGAGAACACAAGTTATCAAAATGTATGGGATACAGTGAAGGCAGTTTGAGAGAGAAATTTATAGCCCTAAATGCCTATATTAAAAAAGAAGAAAGAGCTAAACTCAAAGACTTAACTGAGCACTAGAGAAACTAGAAAAAGAACAGCAGACCAATCCCAAAACAAGCAGAAGGAAAGAAATAATAAAGAATAGGACAGAAATAAATGAAATTGAGAACAGAAAAACAATAGAGAAAATCAACAAAACCAAAAGCTGGTTCTTTGAGAAGATCAATAAAATTGACAAACCCCTAGCTAAAGTAACAAAGGGAAAAAAGAGAGAAGATGCAAATACAATCACAAATGAAAGGGAGGAAGTTACAACTGACCCCACAGAAATAAAAAGAATCATAAGAGGATATTATGAGAAACTGTATGCCAACAAATTAGACAACCTGGATGAAATGGACAAATTCCTAGAAATGCACAACCAACCTACACTGACACTACAAGAAATGCAAGACCTTAACAAATGAATCATATTTAAAGTAATTGAATTCATCAACAAAAATCTCCCAGCAAAGAAAAGTCCAGGACACAGCTGCATTCTGTCAAGCATTTCAAAAAGAATAAGACCAATCCTGTTTAAACTCTTCCCAAAAATTAAAGAGGAGGAAAAATTACCCAATACATTTTATGAACCCAACATCACTATAATACCAAAGCCAGATAAAGATGCTGTAAGAAAAGAAAATTACAGACCAATGTCTTTAGTGAACATAGACACAAAAATTCTGAAGAAAATAGTTGCAAATCAAATCCAACAGCATATCACAACCAAGTGGGATTCATTCCTGGTATGCAAGACTGGTTCAGCATAAGCAAATCAATCGATGTAATATACCACATTAACAAATTGAAGGAAAAAAACCCACATGATGATCTTAATCAGTGCAGAAAAGGCATTTGACAAAATCCAGTATCCTTTTTTGATAAAAAGAATTCAAAAGATAGGAATAGAAGGAAAAATTCTCAATATGATAAAAAGCATATATGAAAAACCCACAGCCAACATTGTACTCAATGGGGAAAGATTGAAAGCTTTCCCCCTAAGATCAAGAAAAAGACAAGGATGCTTACTGTCACCATTGTTATTCAATATTGTACTAGAAGTTCTAGCTAGGGCAATTAGACAAGAAAAAAAATTAAAGGCATCCAAATAGGAAAAGAGGAAGTAAAACTCTCACTGTTTTGCAGATAACATGATCCTGTACTTTGAAAATTCTGAAGTATCCACAACAAAACTACTTGAGTTCAGCAAAGTGACAGGATACAAGATCGATATGCAAAAATCAGTAATGTTTTGTACACTAGTACTGAACAATCTGAGGAGGAAATCAGGGGGAAATTCCATTTACAAGAGCAACAAAAAGACTTAAATACCTAGGAATTAATTTAACCAAAGAAGTACAGAACTTATATGCAGAAAACTATAAAACAATGCTAAAAGAAAATTTAAATGACCTAAACAAATGGAGAGGTATTCTGTGTTCATGGA
Organism: Dasypus novemcinctus; assembly: GCF_030445035.2. Lineage (NCBI taxonomy): Eukaryota > Metazoa > Chordata > Mammalia > Cingulata > Dasypodidae > Dasypus > Dasypus novemcinctus. Next base: position 152,888,051 of record NC_080675.1, read on the forward strand.
CTGGAAGAATAAATATCGTGAAGATGTCAATCTTACACAAACTGATTTATAGATTCAATGCAATACCAATCAAAATCCCACCAGCTTACTTCACAGAGTTAGAAAAGGCAATTACCGAATTGATTTGGATGGGAAAATACACTTGAATAGCCAAAAGCATTCTAAAGAAGTAAAGCAACATGGGAGGAATTTCACTGCCTGACCTCAAACATATTACAAAGCTACAGTGGTCATCACAGTACTGGCACAAAGATAGATGCATCGATCAATGGAATAGAATTGAGAACCTAGAAATAAGCCGTCACCTATACAGTTAACTGGTTTTTGACAAACCTACCAAGTTATGTTACCAGGACAAAACAGTCTCTTTAACAAATGATGCTTGGAGAACTGGAAATCTATGACCAAAAGAATGAAAGAGGATCCCTATCTCACTCCCTATACAAGAATCAACTCAAAATGGGTCAAAGACCTAAATATAAAATCCCAGACCATAAAGCTACTAGAAGAAAACCTAGGGGAACATCTTAAAGATCTTGTGGTAAGTGGTGGTTTTTTGGACCTTACACCCAAAGCACACGGCAATAAAATAGAAAAATAGATGAATGGGACCTCCCTAAAATTAAACACTTTTGCACCTCACTGGACTTTGTCAAAAGGGTGAAAAGGCAGCGGACTCAATGGGAGAAAATATTTCAAAATCACAGCTCTGATAAGGTTTTAATATCCAGGATATATAAAGAGATATTACAACTCAGCAATGAAAAGATAAAGAACCCAATTAAAAAATGGGCAAAAGACTTGAGTAGACATTTGTCCAAAGAAGAAATACAAATGGCAAAAAAAGACATGAAGAAATGCTCAACATCACTAATGATTAGGGAAATGCAAATCAAAACTGCAATGAGATATTATTTCACACCTATCAGAATGGTCACTATTAAAAAGACAGAGGGGAAACGGACTTGGTCCAGTGGTTAGGGCGTCCGTCTACCACATGGGAGGTCCGCGGTTCAAACCCCCGGCCTCCTTGACCCGTGTGGAACTGGCCCATGCGCAGTGCTGATGCGCGCAAGGAGTGCCGTCCCACGCAGGGGTGTCCCCCGCGTAGGGGAGCCTCACGCGCAAGGAGTGCACCCCGTAAGGAGAATCGCCCAGTGTGAAAGAAAGTGCAGCCTGCCCAGGAATGGCACCGCCCACACTTCCTGTGCCGCTGACAACAACAGAAGCAGACAAAGAAACAAGATGCAGCAAATAGACACAGAGAACAGACAACCGGGGGGGGGCGGGGGGGGGAATGAATAAATAAATAAAAATCTTTTAAAAAATAAAAATAAAAAAAAATAAAAAGACATAGAACTACAAGTGTTGGAAAGGATGTGGAGAGATAGGAACACTTATTCACTATAGGTGGAAATACAGAATGGAACAACCACTGTAGAGGACTATTTGGCAGTTCCTAAAGAAGTTGAATATAGATTTGCCACATGACCCTGCAATATAACTACTGGGTATATACCCAGAAGAACTGAGAGCAGTGACACGAATAGACATCTACACACCAATGTTTGTAGTGGCATTTTCACAATTGCCAAAAGTTGGAAACAACCCAGATGTCCACAACTGATGAATGGATAAACAAACTGTGGTGTACTCACACAATGGAATATTATGCAGCTATAAGAAATGAAGTCATAAAACAGATGACAACATGGATGAAGCTGGAGGACATTATGTTGAGTGAAGCAAGCCAGATACAAAAGGACAAATACTGTGTGATTCTGTTACTATGAACCAAATATATTGTGTAACATTGTATGATTCAAAACAATTTTTTATGTACCCAGTACATTTTATAGAGAAATGGATGTTTTTATTCAACTATGTTTTCTTTTTCTTTTTAAATTGTTGATATTTTCAGTTATTAAATCAATAAAATAAAGTTAAAAAAATTTTTAATGCACTCTATATAGGCAGATATGGCTCAAGTGGTCGAGTGCAACTTCCCACATGGAAGGTCCCGGGTTCAGTCCCTGGTGCCTCCTAAAAGCAAAACAACTACAAGCAAACAAGCAAACAAAAAACAATTCAGGGGAATTGATGTGGCTCAGCGGTTGAGCGCCTTCCCCCATACAAGGCCTCAGATTCAATCTCTGGCCCTGGTATCTCAAAAACAAAAAAAACACACACAAAAAACAAAAAAAACAAGCAGTATATTTCGCTTTATTTACCTTTTACTTAAGTAAAACTATTAACATAATCCCCAGAAAATGAAATGTATTGTTTGGGTAAACAACTAATGATCATTTGTTGTTCACTTTTTTTGGTCAGCATTTTACTGCTCTGATGTAGTACAGTCATGATTTGGACAGGAAATAAATGTAACCTTTTCAAAACAATATAACGTTTTAAACCATATTTGAATTTCAGCTATTTTGATCTTAACAAATAATATTTCCAAGTGGCACCATAAAATTGTTAGCATATTTTTCCTCTAGACTCACAAATTCAAAGAAATTTTATTAAAACACTTAAAATTGTTGCTTAGAAATACAGAAGAAAGTTATATGTGGTTTATGTATATGTTTCTTATATACACGTATAGAGATAATTTAAGAGTTATCCCAACTACAAAAAATAGGGATCAAAATCCAGTTAATTTGAAGATAAGAAAAGAACAATATGAAGAGTATTGCTGATATAAGCACTGGCTAATGCTATTACTGCCTAACCGTAGATATGCTGAGCTGTTCTGCTATTATTCAGATGTCAGCATTTCTATTATGGACTTCTGTTGTAGTTGTAAGAATTTACTGTAATTTATGGTTGGGTAATAAAAGCATGCATTTGTTTTTGAACTTCAATTGAGAATGGTAACACAATAGGAAAAATATATAATGTAAGTTTTATATTTCCAGACATTATTTAGATTTTACTCACTTAAAAAAGTATATGTAACTATCTCTTATCTTTTAAAAGACTGGAAGCAGAGTAATTATTATATGTATCCATAGATATTTATAAATGTACCTTATGCATTTATGGTTTATGTCAGTTTTCCAAATAAATTACAGAAACCCACAGAACATACTTTGGTCATAGTGTGTCAAATCTGCATTATCCCTTTCTTCATTTATTCATTTCTTTCTCAGATTTTCTCTACTTTCTCCATTCACATATACATATACAATTTGGAAATAGCAAGCAATCAGGCCACAGCTCATATTCGAGTGTTTATTGGATTGCTTGTTTGTTCATAAACATTATTGAGCACCTTAATGTGCCAAGTGCTTTGAAACACATTATTTCATGGGTTGTACCCAAGATCCCTATTAGGTAGACATGAGGCTCCAAGTTCAATTTGTCTCAGGCCACAGGTCCCTTTCTTCTACTTACCACCTGCTTCCCAGGACTTCTTTTGGGAACACATATTCCAATAACTGCCCAAGAAAAAGTTGGTTGGTATTAGGGAATCTGTCATAATTTTTCTCCCACTGTTCTTTATTTCTGATTAAAAATCTTTTTTCCTGAAGAATTCCATTTATATTGAGGTTCAAATGACAGGTTAGCTATTGTCTTTTCCCAGAGATGTTTACATTTTAACTTTTCTGCAGAAAGGGAATTGAGAGGACAAGCTAAAGCCTATGACTCCAGCTATCTAGTTATTAGAAAGTTCTTTACCCAAATCTCATCAGATCTGCCATTTAATTTATTTAATCTAAGAAGTAGATTTTGCCAATTATGTCGTTATTTGTAAGATAAAAGGAATTTTCAGTTGCTTTATTGTTTGTCATTCTATTTTTAAATTACTTTTGAGATGATTTCCCTGTTCTAATGCAGTATAAAATGGCAGAAATTAACCCATGGAATGTTGTAATTCTGAAATAAATTGATTTTTTATTTAATTTTGTACTTTCAGAGATGAAGGGTAAGAAAGTATTTAAAAGAATTTTCAAAAATGTTATTTCTTTACTGGTAAAGGAGCTTGATCAAGGGTAATTTCTTTTATGACTTTTGTCTTACCTTTGCTTTTTGTACATAATATTGAAGGGTACCCACATGAATTCCTGAGGTCCTTGCTTGGTGCAGAGAATTAAAGTCCACACTGAGGTTGATCACATGAGGGAAACAGCTTTCATTCTTTTTCTTTTTTTAAAAGATGTATTTATTTCCCCCCCTTTCCCTCCTCCTGCCCAGCTGTTTTTGCTGTGTTGTCTTCTCTTCTTACTTTCTCTCCTCTAGGATTCACAGACCTCTGATGGGGAAAGAGGTTCCCTGTCAATTGAGCCACCTCAGTTCCTAGTTTCTGCTGCGCTTCACCTTGACTCTCCCCTTGTCTCTCTTTTGATGAGTCATCATCTTGCTGCGTGACTCACTTGAGCAGGACACTGGCTCACCACGCAGGCACTCATGCAGGCACTGGCTCACCACATAGGCACTTGTGTGGGCACTGGCTTGCTGAATGGGCACACTTCCTCTTCTCTTTCACCAGGAGTACCCCGGGATTGAACCCAGTTCCTTCCATATGGTAGGCAGAAGCTCTATCAGTTGAGTCACATCTGCTTCCTCAAAAGAGCTTTCTTAAACCAGTGGAGATCAGGAGGGCAAGTCTCAAATCTGCCTCCCTGAACAAAAAAGGCTAGGGTTTTTATTATTTTCAGACAAAGAGAGAGGTTAAGGGTAGGGACATTGGGATGTTAAGGGATATTAATTGATTTGTTTAATTGGAAGTGTGTAAGCATAGGCCGCAGAGGCTGGCTGGGATAATCCTCCAGTTACAGGTTACAAGCTGGTTCATAAATTGCTTAATTAACATCAATTAGGAACTGACAAAGTTTGGCTGGGGTAATGCGTAAGATTGTAAATAGCTAATTCACATAAGATAATGAGTAAGGGGATTTAAGCTAAGCATTTGTAAATCTTTAGACTAAACAGGCCATCAAGGGGCTGTTAGAAATTGAGTAAATCCAGCTCAGGCTTGGGTGATAAGATAAGGAAGAATACCTGTGGGGACTTGTTGCCAGTTATAACTGTGTATTCAGTTATAGTATAAAGATAACTTTCTGAATAAATCCTCTATATAATAATTCAGTGAGTATAGTTATTTCTTAATTCTCAAAACTCCATTTCATTTCTCCCTTTCTGTTTGTAAATTACTCAATTTCTTTTTTTCATAAAAAAATTTTATTAAAGTGTATCATTCATACATGAACATAATTAAACAATACATGGGTAGTAAAAATTGTGAAATTATAAAACAGACATGCAAAACATCATACAAAGTTCCCATACATCACCCCACCACCAATACCTTGCATTGTTATGAAACATTTGTTACAAATCATGAAAGAGGATCATCAAAGTATTACCAATAACTATAGTCCATATCTTACATTTGGTGTATTTTTCCCTCAACCCACCCTATTATTATTTTTGTTCATAAACCACACAATTTGTCTAAAGTGTACAACAAATGGCATTTGATATAATCACAGTTGTGCATTCATCATTTCAAGTAGTATTAGAGCACTTTCATTACTCAAAAAAACCATAAAAACAAAAAAACAAATCACTATCATACCCATATGTTAGTACTACTAATTACAAATCTTATGATGTGCTTTCACCCATTTACATTAATTAACAAACAACTTTTATACTAATTCTGCATAGATTAAACCTCAATTTTCCATTCCATCTAAACACATTCTATTCTCTGGTAACTTCTAGTCTAGCTATTAACTCCATGAGTTTGCTCATTATATTTAATTCATAATAGTGAAATCATACAATATTTGATCTTTCATATATTGCTTGCACTCAACATAATGTCCTCCAGGTTCATCCATGTTGTCATATGTTTTATATATTTATTAACTTGTCAGTTGATGGACACCTGGGTTGTATCCATCTTTTGGCAATTGTGAATAATCATGTTATGAACATCAGTGTTATAATGTCTCTTCATGTCACTACTCTCAGATCTTCTGGTATATTCCTAGTAGTGGTATTGCTCAGTCACATGGCAGATCTATATCTAACTTCCTTAGGAACCGCTAAACAGACTTCCAGTGGTTGTACCATTCTACATTCCCACCAACAATGAATAAACTTTCCTAAGCTCTCCACATCCTCTCCAACGCTTGTAGTTTTCTGTTTTGTTAATACTGGCCATTCTAGTAGATGTGAAATGATATACCACTGTAATTTTGATTTGCATTTCACTAATAGCCAGTGATGTTGAACATTTTTTCACTTTTTTTTTTTCAATTTGTATTTCTTCTTTAGAAAACTGTCTGTTCAGGTCTTTTGCCCATTTTTTGATTGGGTCATTTGTCTTTTCATTGTTGAGGTGTAGGGTTTCTTTATATGTCATTAATATTAGACCCTTATCAGATTGAGATTACCAAATATTTCTCCCATTGAGTAGACTGTCTTTTTCTGCTCTTCGCAAAGACCTTTGAGGTACAGAAATGTTTACTTTTAAGGAGGTGCCATTTATCTTTTCTTTTGTTACACAAGTTTTGGGTGTAAGGTTTAATAGACCCCCACCTTGTAGAAATTTTCCTGCATTATCTTCTAGGAGTCTTATGGTCCTGACTTTTAATATTTAGGTCATTGGTCTATTTTGAATTGATTCCTGTATAGGGAGTAAGATAGGGGTCCTCTTACATTCTTTTCGTTATGAGTATCCAGTTCTCCCAGCACCATTTGTTGAAGAGACTGTTCGGTCCCAGAAAAGTAGACTTGGTAGACTTTTCAAAAGTCAGTTGACCATAGAGTTGCAGGTCTGTTTCTCAACTTTCAATTTATTCCATTAATCAACGTGTCTATCTTTATGCTCTTTTTTAATTTTCAGATTTTTAAAATTTTTAAATAAGTTTAGGTTACATAAATTTTACATAAAAAATATAGGGGATTCTCGTATACCCTACCCCTTCTGCCTCCCACACTTTCCCACATTAACACATATTGAAGCACAATACTAGCCAAGGACTGTAGTTCACATTATACTTTACACTTTGCCCTGCACAATTTGATAAGAAAAAATGAAATTATTTGAAAATAATGATCTGTATCCATCATTGCAATGCCAACAGGACAATTCCAATGTCCTGAAAATGCCCCCATGTTGCACATATTCTTTTCTTCCCCTCCCCTCAGAACCTCTAGTGGCCACTGCCTTTATATCAGTGATACAAGTTCTTCCATTGCTAGAGTAATCATAAATCTACTTTAGTCTACAGTTGCTTCCCACCCTTATGTTTGTTTATTCCTCAATCTTGAGGATTTTGGGTTGGTGATGCCCACCCAGTCTCAGATTGAGAAAGAGCTTAGATCCCATGGGGAAGATGGGTAGAACTGTATTTCTTGCAGTTGTAGACACTCTCTGCTTCCTGGAATGGGCATTGTCTACCATCATCCTTTTGTTAGTTGTCCTGGGTGATTCCAATGAACTGGTGAGTAGGTGTTGCAACTCTGTTGAGATTCAGGGCTCAACTGGCATATGAACAGACTGAAGACTTAAGTCTCTAGGACATATATTTAACTAGTGCTAATTATAGGTTCAAATAAAAGGGGCGGAATAGCCATGTGTAGGGAAATTATAAATTAGTCTAACTCTCTTACACTGGGGAGCATATATTTCAAAATAAGGCCCATTGACTTTTGACCATTATAGATTTATAATACACTTCAAGATCAGGAATCAGGAATCCTCCAACTTCACTCTTCTTTTTTAGGGCATTTTTGGCTATTCAGGGCCCTTTTCCCTTCCAAATAAATTTGGTAGTTGACTTTTGTATTTCTGTAAAGTAGGCTGTTGGAATTTTGGTTGGGATTGTATTGAATCTATAAATCAGTATGGGTAGAAATGACATCTTCAGAATGTTTAGTCTTCCAATCCATGGACATGGAATGTTCTTGCATTTGTCTAAGTCTTCTTTGATTTCTTTTAGCAGGGTTTCTGAATACAGATCCTTTACATTCCTGGTCAAATTAATTCCCAGATATTTGAGGGCTTTTTGTTGCTATTGTAAATGGAGTTTTAAAAAATTTCCTTCTCAGCTTGCTCATTACTAGTGTATAGAAACACTACTGATTTATGTATGTTGATCTTGTATCTTGCTATTTTGTTGAACTCATTAACTTTAATAGCTGTGTTGTAGATTTGTCAGAATTTTCTAAATATAGAATCATGTCATCTGCAAATGACAATTTCAATGCCTTTTATTTCTTTCACTTGCCTGATTTCTCTAGCTAGAACTTCTAGCACAATGTTGAAAAACAAGGGTGATGGGGACATCCTTCTTTTGTTCCTGATCTTAGAGAGGAAGCTTTCAACCTTTGAGTTGATAGACAACATAGCTAAAGAAATAAAAGACATTAAAAAGACAGGAGTAGACATGGCTCAAGTGATTGAGCACCTGCTTTCCACACAGGAGGGGATGTCCTGGGTTCAGTTCCCAGTGCCCCTAAAAACAAAAACAAACAAAAAACAAAAAAAACCAACAAGCAAACAAATGAAAAAACCAACTCAGGGAGTTAATAAACAAATTCAGCAAGGTGGTAGGGTACAAGATCAACACACAAAATTTAGCATTGATTCTATATCCTACTACTGAGCAATCTGAAGAAGAAATCAAGAAAAAATTTCATTTACAAGAGCAAGTGAAAGAATCAAATATCTAGGAATAAATTTAAGGACAAAAAGGACTTGTACACAAAACTACAAACTATTGCTGAAAGAAATTATGAAGACATAAATAACTGAATTGGAAGAATAAATATTGCAAATATGACAATTCCACCCAGAATCATTTATAAATTCAATGCAATCCCTATCAAAATTCCAACAACCTTTCTTACAGAAATGGAAAAATCAGTCATCAAATTTGTATGGAAGGATAAGAGACCACAAATAGCCAAAATGTTCTTGAAAAGAAAAACAATGGTGGAGGACTCACACTTACCAATTTTAAAATGTCTTATAAAGCTACAATGTAAAAACAACATGGTATTGGCACAAGGACAGACATATAGACCAATGGAATCAAATTTCATGTTCAGAAATAAACTCTTATCTATGGACAACTGATTTTTGACTAGGGTACAAAATCTACTCAGTGGGGAAAAATTTGTCTCAACAAATGGTACTGGGAAAACTGCATACCAGTACAAAAAAGAATGAAGGTAGGCAGCTACCTCACACCATATACCAAAATTAACTCAAAACGGATCAAAGACTTAAGTATAAAACCCAAAACTATAAAACTCCAAGGAGAAAACATAGGGAAACATCTTCAGGACCTTATGTTAGGCAATGGCTTTTTAGACTTTACACCAAAAACACAAGCAACAAAGGAAAAAAAATAAATGGGACCTCATCAAAAATTTTAAAACTTTTGTGCATCAAAGGACTTTATAAAGAAAGTTAAAAGACAACTTACAGAAACGGAGAACATCTTTGGAAAACATATATCTGATAGGGGGTTAATATCCAGAATATATAAAAAAACTTTTAAGACTCAACAACAACAACAAAAGGACAAACAATCCAATTAAAAATATGGCAAAAGATTTGAATAGACATTCCTCCAAAAAAAATATACAGATGGCCAATAGGACATGTTCAACATCATTAGCCATTAGGGAAATGCAAATCAAAACTACAATGAGATACTATTTCATACCCACTAGAATGGCTACTATTAAAAAAAAAATAACACATGTTGGAGAGGTTATGGAGAAATAGGAACACTCATACATTGTTGGTAAGAATATAAAATGATTCAGGTACAGAAGAAAACAGTTTGGCAGTTCCTCAGAAAGTTAAACAATTACCATATGACTTATGGATCCCATGTCAGATTTATACTCAAAAGAACTTAAAGCAGGGTATCAAACAGGTATTTTCACACCATGTTCACAGTGACATTATTCACAATTAACCAAAAGGTGGAAGCAAGCCAAGTGTCCATCAACAGATGAAATAAACAAAATGTGGTGTATCTACACAATAGATTATTCAACCATAAAAGAAATGAAGTTCTGATACATTTGACAACGTAGATGAGCAATGAAGACATCCTGTTGAGAGAAGTAAGCCAGACACAAAAGAATCTCCTTGATATGGAACAATTAGAACAAACAAATTCATAAACTATAATACAGTATACCAAGGACCAGGTGAGGGTGAGGAATGAGGAGTTAATGCTTAATTGACATAGCATTTCTATTTGGGTTCATTGTAAAGTTTTGGTAATGGATGGTGGTGATGGTAGCACAAATTGTGAAAGTAATTAATAACACTGAATTGTATAATTGTTTAATAATAATTGGGAAAAATGGCAAATTTGGGTTGTATATTTGTCATCAGAGTAAAAATTAAAAACAAAAACATAGGACTGTAAAACACAGAGTGAACCCTAATGTAAACTATGGACTATAGTTAATAGTATAATTATAATTTTGTTTAATCATTTGTAACAAAGGCATCTGTTTTGGTTTCCTAGCTGTTAAAACAAATATGATATAATGGGTTGGCTTAAGGAATGGGATTTTTTTTTTTTAAGATTTTTATTTATTTATTTCTCTGTCCTCCCTCCATTGTCTGCCCTCTCTGTCCATTCGTTCCGTGTTCTTGGGAACTGATGCTGGGACCTTCCAGAGTGGGAGATAGGCAATCATTCTCTTGTGCCACCTCAGCTATGTCTCTTATTATCTCTCTTCTGTGTCTCTTTTTGTTGTGTCATCTTGCTGCACGAGCTTTCCAATGGGAATTTATTGGTTCATGGTTTTGAGGCTAGGAGAAGTCCAAAGTTGAAGTGTCAGCAAAGCAATGCTATTTCCAAGACAACTGTGGCATTCTTGGGGCTGGCTGCAGGTGACCCTTGGTCCCTGGCTTTTCTGTCACAATGGTAAGGCACATGGCAGCCTCTCCTGGCTTCTTCCAATTCTTCCAATTCTGTTGACTTCCAGCTCCTGGCAGCTACCTGTGGCTTTTCTCCATCTGACTTTCATTCTGCTTATATAGGTCTCCAGGAATCCAGATTAGAGTCCAACTTGATTCATTTGGGCCACTTTAACTGAGGTCACAGCTTAAAGAGATCTTATTTACAGTGGGTTCACACCAACCAGGATGCAGACCATGACAGAGACCGTGTCCAAGCTGGGGTACACAATTCAATCCACTCCAGCACACACTAATGTAAATGTTAATTTTGGGGAAAACTGTATGTGTGAGGGGGAAAACATGGGAAGTCTGTACTATCTGCATGATTTTTCTGTAAATCTACAACTTCTCAAATAAAGTTTGCAGTACCTGATACGTTCCTTCTCTTTGAGGTACTAGAACTGTCCTTCATTTGTTGTTGAGAACACAAACTCTGGCCAATAGCTTATAGCAAGAATCAAATTAAAACAGAAACTTATGTAGGTGACAGATGTTTAATGGCTGTGGTTAATTTATTTCTGTAACCAGTAATATTAAAATGGAGAAGAGTTAATTTCTCTATTTGGAATTTAATTTCATAAGGGTTTTTGATCCATGTTTTCCCTGAAATTAAAAGCTGAGTTAGGACAGCTAGGGCATTAACAAATATCTGAGAACATCCGGATATTTTTGTTTGATGTGTTACTATTATAATTATTTCTATCACCTCTATTTTTTTCAGGTGAAAGACATATCTCTGTGTGATTTTCCAGGGGTCATCTGGGAAATTGCAAAAGTATTTTTACTTGTCCATTCACTGTGTGTTCTTCTGTGTCCACTTGTATCCTTGTCGGTGGCACTGGGAATCTGTGTCTCTTTTTGTTGTGTCATCTTGCTGCGTCAGCTCTCTGTGTGTGAGGCACCACTCCTGGGCAGGCTGCAATTTTTCGCGCAGGGCAGCTCTCTTTACGGGGCGCACTCCTTGCGCATGGGACTCCCTATGTGGGGGACACCCCTGTGTGGCAGAGTACTCCTTGCATGCATCAGCACTGCGCATGGGTCAGCTCCACACGGGTCAGGAGGCCCTGGGTTTGAACCCTGGACCTCCCATGTGGTAGGCGGATGCTCCATCCATTGAGCCACATCAGCTTCCCTCAAAACTACTTTTAGGTATAAAAGACATTTTGAATTTTCTTTTTTATATTTAGGATCCAATTTTGGGAAGGAAAAAAAAAAAAAGTTGTTAGAAGAGATTTAGGCACTTGATTAAGATAGTATCATAGGTGCCTGAGAAAAAATACTGGGTTTCCTATTTAGTCAAAGTGACAACAAAGCATTTAAAAATAAACATAGAAAGTAACGCAGTTGTAAAATCCTTAGTTTTTTAAAATTCATTTTTGTTTTCCATAAATAATTGAAAATTTAACAAAGTAAGATAAAGCACAGAAAATTATTCTGGTAAGATACAGCAACTCTGCTCTTTACATGTATTACAAAGAAAGTAAAAAATAACCTTTCATATTGTAGGTGAAAGCATTCCAGTAAACCAAGAAAGCAAAACTGAGGAAACTTTACTAGAGTTTTAACACATTTCATGGAGGTTCTTTTCAAACTCAGATATTATAAGACAAAGAAAATAAAATTTGCTTCCCAAGTTCTATCCTTCATTATGCTTTTTTGATAGTCTGGGATAAAACGACACTTTAGTTATCCCTGGTTCTTTCTCGGGGATCCCATGAGCTCAAAATCATTTTTATAATAATACTAAGATGTTATTTATGTTAACATGATATGTGTTCATTATTGTGATCTTCAAATGAATTAATAATTATTTTTAAAATTTCTGTTTCCATTTATATAATAAATACCAGCAATTCTAACCCATATACATAAAAGCTCTTTAGGGTCCTCAACAAATCCTAGAATCTTTTGGTTCTGAGACCAAAAAGCCTGAGAACAACTATTTTTGGACAAAACAACTGTTCTTCCTTGAAAAATCAAAAGCACATACACAGTGTATCTTTCCTTCGCTATTGTTCCTTGTAGAGTCTCACTATGTATACTAGTTATAATTTTCAACTAAGTAATTTCCATTTCACCGAGAAAACTGGAGGGAAGATAATTGAGAATTGTCTATTCTTCACATGCATTTTTTTCAACTGACAAAGCTCAAGAACATATAATTTCCTGCCTGCACACACACCTTTATACAACTTCTTAAAGTTGCAAAAATGAATATATTCGTTAACACAAGCCAGAGCTACAGCCTTTATATAAAAGGCAAAAGTATGTAAACTTAAAATTATGCTTAGTGATTAATGTTTCAGTATCCTATCTTAAAAATTAGCTAAATGTATAATGATATCCATTCCCTAATCCAATTTAGTATCAGTCTAAGACTTTACATTACCTTGGAAATTACCTTCAAACTGACATACTACAAAACAATATGGCTGAAATAAAAAGTTTGTCAGAAACATGATTCAATTTAGTTGAATACAGTGTTACAATTTTCATAATTTTTAACAATATGTAGGAATAATGTTAGCTTATTTGATTGTTAAATTGTCTGATTTAGGAGAAGCAAACCCAAGTTGAATAAAATTGCACTTGTGTTATGCTTAACATTGATAAATCAGAGAAAAGATATAGCTGTTCTTATTAAATCAATATTATTAAACTAGTCTTGTTTACCAAAGACTTCTGCTTATTAATGTGGAGTGGATTCTTAAAATGTTTCTTAATTTCACTGAGAATAATTTTAGTTGATCTGGCACATTTAAAGTATTATAAGTTCAATTTCTTTATTGGAACAATTTTTAGAATATTCAGTTTATATAAATGCTTATTTTTCTCTGAGGCATTATAATATAATTTACCAATATCCTCTGGATATAGGAAAATACTTCATGCAGAATGAATTTCTGAATTTCAGGTAGACAAAACTTATAATGAGATCTACAATTTTTGCACAGGTCAAAAGTAAACACACAAACACAAAATCTCACAAAACACAAAACCAAGAGTGGTTGTTCTTTCCAGTGGGCACAAAATTATTAATTGTCCTGAGCTAAAAATAGAAACAATTTAAAAAAATCTAACAAACCAAATTTTCTGTCATCTCCCACACCTTAGAGAGTTGATAGATATCATCCATCTACAGAAATCATCAGAAGGTCAGGCTATAATGCCACATTCCTTATCATTGCTCCCGTCAATGGGAAAAAAATATACGTAATCCAAAAATAAAAACTAAACACAAAATTAATAGAGAGGCTAAAAAGCTAGAAAAACAGAGAGCCAGCAAAGTCAAAGATCAATTGCAGCTTAGGATTCATCTTTGTGAGCCAAGAAAAGTCATGCCTGGGCTTAAGCTGCCCGTGAGGTGCTCTTTTTTGGTAATTCAGTTTATCTAACTCATCAGATGAATCCATTAGGTATTTCAGTGGAGGACCATCAAGAGTGTTTAATATTAGGGGAACAGGTGGTGCTCAGTGGTTGAGTGTCTGCTTCCCATGTAGGAGGTCCTGGGTTCACTCTCTGGTACCTCCTTTAAGAAAAAGGGTTTAAAATGAGATTTTATAAAACGCAAAGTTGTGACTTTTATATATATGCAAAATTAACTCATTAATTAATGAGGGAGCCAATATGATGTTATAACTGGCTCAAAGGAGAATTAAACAGCACACACACGTTTAGTCACTCAGACATGCTGAAATGAATTTACAAATTGGCATGATCAATATCAATATCCACAGGGCAATCTATTCTACTAGACAAAATCATTTGCATTCCTATGGGCAAGAATCATTTATATTACTATAAGTTTTCTACAGTTTACAGAGCTGTTAAAGACAAGTGAAACACTCGCTATCAGTGAAAACCACAGGCGTCTCTAAAATCAGGTAACCCAGAAAGATACACTATACAGGACATCTATAGTCCTTTTTTTCATCCATCTCAGAGTCTTTCACTGGAGAACAAATGAGGTAGCAGCGCTTTCCTGCCCTTGGCTTTGTAGCCAAATTAGACAGAAGATCAGTTAGCCTCCAGTCTTTCAACCTTCCTTCCAAAAGGCACTCACTGGGTCTTTGGAGCAAGGGTTGAGGTAGGGAGTTTGTCTTCACCTATCCCTGCATCACCAGTTAGGTGAGGCCTTCACTTGTTGCTTCACTTTCCTCTATGCATCTTGTGATTCATCCTAAGGCTCTCCTCAGAGGCAATCATTGCACTGCATGGAGGTAGAGCTTTGTGGTAGAGGAGGTTGGACTTAGCAAAGAGGTATGTGTTGCAGTCGTTCCCCAGGGTGACTTTTGAAACTCTGGTTCCCTAAGCCTGATGGTTAAGTCCTTCCCAGTGGTGTGTTCCCAAGAGGTATCTGCCCACACAGCCAGAGCTTCAGACCAGGAAGTGTCCCTGCTGCCTTGGCTGAGGCCAAGCCACTTCCCCTACCCATAAGAGTGGCTGTCCCCCTGCTGGATATCAGCATTTGTCAGGTGATAAGGACTGAACTCCATGCATGAGAGGCAATTTAGGAGTACAAACTGGAATGTATGCAAGGCTAGGTTTATGAAATTAAAATGACAGAGGTTAAGGATTACTTACAATTGGAAAATGGAAGAAAACCATTTATTGGGCTTGTGTTTGGCCTGTTGCCTCATTTAATTGTACATTGTATTTATGTCAGCATTTCTGCTGGAATTCACTGTCCCCATGTTTTTCTAAACTAGTTTACAGAAGGACTTGTCAGGATTTTGTGAGTTGTTTTATTAATGATTGAAAAGTGTAAAGTTTTCTTAAGATCAACTAGTTAAGATAGGCTGGTTGTTGGCACTCTTTTTTGATTAGACTTCTGTCTCTTCATCTCGAAATTAAGTAGAAAGTTGTGGTTCAAGGACAAAGAGTTCAAGCTGCTACCATATTAATCAGAGCACAGTCCTCTTTCCTTTGACTTTTGGCACTGTACCACATACTTTATTAAACATCAGCATTTTGATTGATCTTTAGACCATATTTACAGAAAGGAAATAACAGCCCTAAAGCTTATAATGAACAGTTGCAAATGAATAATACAATTGCTCTATTTAGCTCTCCATTTTAATACTTTTTATTTTAGTAACCTTACTTCTGATCAAAATTTTTCATTAATATTCTCTGCAGAAACAAGTGATATCTCCTTCTTGACCTCACTGTGCTCAAAGCAAAACTTAACAGAAGATAAATCTTCTTAAAACATTTTCCAGTAGACCACACTATGTTCATCCAACCTGGCAGGATATGATTTTGAAACAATGGGAACATACCTGCTCTCTTAGGTGTTGTCATCTGCGTGAGTTTGTCTTACTGATTGGTCTCACTTGTCCAAGACTAGACACTACAATCGGAACTAACTTGGGTTAGCTCATTGCTGTGTTCACATGCATATTGCCATTGAAAGGCAATGTACACCCTAATTTAAAACCCTTTCGTTTTCTTTCTGTTGTTGCATAAGGAAGTTATGTTAAGTTAGGCAATTGCTTCTAAATTTTGCTTATACATTTAGACAGTGTCTTTATCCTCCACTATTTCTTTTTGAAGCAACTGAAAAATATTTCATTATCTCATCAGTAAAATTTCATTTTCAACATAGGAATACTGTGCAAAGTGACAACTGTGACTCTTGCCCAGCTCTAATACTTAACTTCTTTTGTCAGGAAGTGAACTGATGCTGGCTTCTCTTTGTCTTATTCCAAGTTGGGGCATTAGAAGGTTGTTGAGACCTGAAGCCTGGGAAGGTAAGATGCCAGCATGAATACTGTCCATTTAGAACTGTAGTTTACCTGAGTGTCTGGTGATTTTAAGAGCATAAATCTTTCCAGATATTCCCTGTTTATAATCTTAATGAACCTTAAAGTTTTCCCAAAACATGAAAAGGGAAAAGGGTCTACAATTGGAGGGCCCATTCATATAATTTGTTATTTATAATTTTATATTTACTGAAATTATTACCTAAAAGAAAGTAAAGCTGATATATACCACTTTTTATGAATAAGTAAAGCCTTTGTATATACAAGTATATGTACAGATTTTATACCAAGCATCATAACATCATAGACATTTTTTGCTTATGGCTTTATTTTTCCTCTGATCTCTTTTTAAATGATTTTTTTAAAGAGCAGTTTTAGATTTCTTCCTGGATTTTTGTTTTGCTTTTTTACGTAGGCAAAATAAAGTAGAGCAAAGACTTGAGCAATTGAGCTATTTATTTTGTTTATAAGGAGAAAGCAGAACATTAAGAAAATTTTTTAAAAATACAAATTTTTACATTAGTACTTTGGTAAACTAAGCAGTTAGTCTCTTCCAAAAAGTCTTCATTGGAGACCAACCAATGTACGCATTCAATGATGAAGGCCCTGCTTTACGTGAGTTTCTTACCCTCATTGACATGCTTCCATCACTCATTATTCATTAGTTTAATTATTTTAATTATTTTAATAATTATTTTAATTATTCTTTATTCAATTTTTTTTTCTGCAGTCAATCATCAAACAATCTAACATGAGATTTCACTTTTTAGCTGGGCTTAGATTATATTTACACATGAAGTGCTGATAATTATTGGTTTTAATGGTACTAGTGCCATATTTAACAATTTTTTGCAAAAATGAAAATTAGCTAAATATTTCTAGATACTATTAAAAATCTGGGTTCTTAGTCAAGTTACATTTATAGCACTAGTGAATGAAAGAGGCAAAAGTCATAAGCTGTTTTTCCCTGGCTATAAGTTCCTGACCTATAAAAATTTGGTAGGGGTTTCATAGGATTTGGGCTACCTTTGTGTTCTGTTATATGGCCCTGGGCTACTAAAGCGTTATAAGCCAATGGTGTTAGTTTGCGTTTCTTGAAAACTTCTAATAGTTTCATTTTTGTTTTTACCATTTTTCATGGATTTCAGATTGAACTTGGATAACCATATAGATTAGCCACAGAGTGAAGTGGCATTCACTTTGAGTTTCCATTTGGATAGGGGACCCTTTGATAATATTATAAACTTGTCTCTTATTTCTGAAAAATATTTAATAAAATAATAGCACATTTTTTGATCACCGTGTTCTTAACCTTTTCCAGTGATAATTTTTTAAAGCATTTTGTGCTCTGTAGCCCAACATTAGAAGTTAAGCATTGCCTTTGTAAAGTGTCTACTTTAATATCCATTTTAATTGCATCATGTAATTCAATGTTCAAAACACTTTTAGACATCTTATATGTTTCTGACAATAGCCCTATGAGATATTTAAAGCAGGTATTTTTATTTTGATATAAAGTTTGAGTGACTTGCTCAAGGTCACACAGCTGATAAGCATGAGAATAGGGTCAAGAAACCAGATTTTTTTATGTAACATTTTAAAAGAATCAAGAAAAGATATATTGTTAAATAAAAAAATGTGCAGAACAATGACAAAAAAATCAACAACAGATTTTTCTCAGATTCACAATTCAATATTCTTTAAGTTAAATAGCACTGTGTTTGTTGACATAAGTAAAAACTGGGTTCTTTTATTCATGCCAAAGGTGATGTTGTAACTACTTACTCTGAGTGTTGCATAATCTAGTGAATTTATTTCATGCTCAATGTATTAAACACAACTTCTGTTTTGGGGGACAGGTAGTTGTTAGGATTCAGCCAGAAAACCAATGCATGTAACTTGATCCTGAGTTTTGCAATTTCTCACCTAGTTGAGCATTTGTACATGTTCCAGCATTTATCTTTCAAATTCAGGAGAATTTGCGCCATCCCTCAGTGCTTGGTATTCACCTCAGTAGTAGCAGTCTTTGCAGAAGTAAGGTCCAGAAATAATTTAGCAAGAGAGTTATATAAAGACTGAAAACTACTTAGTTCTGCATAAAATGCTGGTGCAATACTTGACCTTTCTGTGTTTTACTTCAGTTGTCTATCTGTATCTACTTAATTCATCCTCTAAAGGAGTTGACTAATTACACTTGCCTGAAATTTGCTATTTGTGACTTAGTTGGGGTCATATCATTTTCATAAATGAGCTGGAGCTTTAAAAGTGGAATCCTTATACACACTCATTAGTTAGCAGTGTTTACTTTTTAATATGATAACGCCTGAAATTTTGAAATCCATTTTAGGTTAGCCAATCCTACTGCTTGGATAACAAACATATTTAAATTTTTCTTTGCCTTTCTTTAAATCCTGGTTTACCTTGTTTAAAAATAACATGATTTGGTTATTTTCTTTGATTTTGCTTTCTTTAGAGATACCATCAGGTTTTAATTTTCCCACAAGAGCACATAACAGTTTGCTTTGCCCCAACTGTCAGACAAAAGAACACATGAGTCTTTATGTGTCTTTTTTGGTTTGCTTGAATTCTGGCCTGACAACTTAGCTTATATTTATACCATTCCCTTAACTCCTTCCAAATCAATGTACTTATCATCTATCTAGATAAAGCATTTATAGTTACATCAACTAGTTTGTCTTTTTCTTTCTTGAATTTCAATCTAATGTAGGCTTGACCACCCTTAAGAAACATGAGGAATGAGTTATTGCATTTTAAAAGTAAATCTTCCAAGAACCAGCAAGATGGTGGCAGAGTAAGGAGCTCCTAGAGTCAATTCCTGCTACAGGGCAGTTAGCAAACATCCAGAGCTCTCTGGAGCTAGCTGGAGCACCTGTTTGGGGACTCTAGGAGGCCAGAAGAGCATCCTGTAACATCCTTGAAGGAGTGAAAGGAGGAGACTGCCCGTCTACAGAGAAGACTCATAAGTAGAGCGCTCCACGCCACAGAGGCTGGTGCCTATCCTCCACCAGAGGGAGGCACAAGCTGACTCAGGAGCTGTTCCACGGCTGGAATTGAAAGCTCCACCTCCCAAAAAGGAGGTGGAAGGGGCGGTTGGGCATCAATTTTAGCTATTGATCATTAAATTCAGCGGGCTACAGTATAATCCTGAGAACAGCTAAAGTTTGAAACTCTCCAAGTCAGAAAGAAACCAGGAGCCACCATCTTAACTCCACACCTGGCATGAGGGGAAGTGGGGCAGAATGAAAATCCCAGTGCTGGTGGGGACCAGCTTCTTTCCATCCAGGTGAGATTGCAGGTCTAGCCTAAGACCGAAGCTGCAGGGCCTGCGCCACCCTCTCCGGGAAATTACTGGTCAAGCCGCAGAGGCCGGTGACTGTCCTACTCTGGCGGTGCGAGCCACCCCAGGAGCTTTTCTGTGGCTGGAATTGAAGCTCCATTTCCCAAAAACAGGGGAGGAAGAGATGGTTAGCTACCAATTTTGGCTACTAATTGGTAGACAGGAAACAGCTAAGGTGTGAACCAGCCCAAGTCAGAAAGAGGCCAGTAGCTGCCATTTTGACTCTGCCCCATTTTGACTCCGTCCCCAGCCTGAGGGGAAGCCAGACTGATACAAAATCACAGTGATGGTAGGAACCAGTTTCTTTCACCCAGATTGGCCTGCAGTCCTAGCTTACGCATTAGCCCCACCTCTGGCAGTGAAGAGGCTGGTGGGCCCTGCACCAGCCTATCCAGGTCTAAGTGCGGTTAACTTTGCCTGGCACAGATCGAAAATCAGAAGTCTACCAGGGCAACTGGGGTCATCTTTGACCTGCACTGCATAGATAGCTGCCCACACCTGCAGCTCCGTCCCCACCCCAAGCAGGGAAGAAAGGTGCATGAAGCTTTATCAGTCTCTCTGGGCAACTACAGTCTAGGTCTGCACGACTTGTGTTATTCCTATTCCATACAGCTGTAACTCTGTTCCTACCCCTGGCAAAAGAGAAAGTTGGAAGAAGCTTCATTGGTCTTTGGTGCAATGAGAGCAGCTTGAGCCTCCACAGCTTACAGCACCAACTACATGTTTGGCTCCTACCGCACAACAAGCAAGGGAGAAAGGGCAAGAAGCCCTAAACTAAAGAGAAAAACTGCACCCACAATAAATACTCTAGTAAGTCAGATGCCAAGTCACCAACAAAAAATCACAATCCACATCAAGAAACAGGAAGATATGGCCCAGTTAAAGGAACAAGATAAGCCTCCAGATGACATAAAGGGGTTGAGACAACTAATCATAGATGTTCAAACAAATCTCCTTAATAAATTCAATGAGATGGATAAAGAGATTAAGGAAATTAAGAAGACACTGGATGAGCACAAAGAAGAATTTGAAAGCATACATAGAAAAACAGCAGATCTTATGGGATTGAAAGGTGCAATAAATGAAATTAAAACAACTTTGGAATCATATAATAGCAGATTTGAGGAGGCAGAAGAAAGGATTGGTGAGCTTGAAGAAATGGCCTCTGAAAGTGAACAGACAAAAGAACAGAGGAAGAAAAAAACTGAACAAAGTCTCAGGGAACTAAATGATAGCAAAAAGTATACAAACATATGTGTCATGGGTGTCCCAGAAGGAGAAGAGAAGGGAAAAGGGGCAGAAGGAATATTTGAAGAAATAATGGTAGAAAATTTCCCAACCCAATCAAAGGACATAGATATCCATGTCCAAGAAGCCAACATACTCCCATCAGAAAAAATTTGACTAGACCAACTCCAAGACACATACTCATCAGAATGTCAAATGCCAAAGACAAAGAGAAAATTCTGAGAACAGCAAGAGAAAAGCAATGCATAACTTATAAGGGATATCCAATAAGATTAAGTGCTGATTTCTCACCAGAAACTACAGAGGCAAGAAGACAGTGGTCTGATATATTTAAGATACTATAAGAGAAAACTTCCAGCCAAGAATCTTATATCCAGCAAGACTCTTTCAAAAATGAGGGCGAAATTAGAATATTCACAGATAAACAAACAGAGAATTTCTAAGCAAGAGACCAGATTTTCAGGAAATACAAAAGGCTGTGCTAGAGCCTAAGAAGGAAAGACAGGAGAGAGAGGCCTGGAGGAGTCTAGAAATGAAGATTATATCAATAAAAGTAACTAAAATTGTCAAAAGTGGTGAAAATAAAATGTGACAGATGAAACTCAAATAGTCAGGAATAAATTTAACCAACTATGTAAAGCACTTGTATTCAGAAAACTGCAACACAATGTTAAAAGAAATTTAAAAAGGCCTAAATAACTGGAAGAACACTCAATGCTCATGGATTGGAAGACTAAATATCATTAAGATGTAAATTCTACTCAAAGTGATATATAGATTCAATGCAATCCAGATAAAAATTCCACCAGCATTACAGGAAAAATTGAAAACACGGTCATCAAATTTATTTGGAAGGGTAAGGGGTCCTGAATAGCCAGAAACATCATTAAAAGGAAAAGCAAACCCTCATCTCCAGGCTTTAAATCTTATTACCTAGCTATAGTGGTAAAAACAGCATGGTACTAGCCTAAAGACAGACACAACAGACCAAAGGAACCAAATTGATGGTTCAGAAACAGACCTTTATGTGTACGGTCAAGTAATTTTTGACTAGCCTGTCAAACTCACACAGCTCGGGCAGAACAATCCATTCAACAAATTGTGCTGAAAGAATTGGATATTCATGGCCGAAAGAAAGAAAGAGGACCCCTATCTCACACTTCATCCAAAAATTAACTCAAAATGGATCAAAAACCTAAAAATAAAAACAAGAACCATAAAACTTTTATAAGAAATTTAGGAAAATATCAAGACCTGGTGGTAGGTGGTGGATTCCCTCCCCCCCTGCCTACTTTTAAAAAAGTGTTACATTAAAAAAATATGAGGTCCCCATATACCTCCCACCCTCCTCACCCCACTCCTCCCACATCAATAACCTCTTTCATCATCATCGCACTTTCATTGCATTTGGTGAATACATTTTGGAGCACTGCTGCACCCCATGGATAATTGTTTACAGTGTAGTTTACACTCTCCCCCAGGCCACCCAGTGGGCCATGGCAGGACTTACAATGTCCAGCATCTGTCCCTGCAGTAGGTGGTGGATTCTTAAAGAAGATAAGAGGACTGAGTGGCTTACTGATGTTTAATGTATGTAGAAGTTTTAATTGGCTTTACTGTAAAAGCGTGGAAATGGAAAGAGTGGATGGTAACACACAGCTAGTTTACAAATTGGGATGTGACTGAAAATGGCAGTCTAGGTATGTAAATGCCAATTGACAGAATGCTAGAGAATAATCTAGGAACTGAATAGCATGGTAAATCAAGAGGTGGATGAGAATTGTGGTTGATAGTACAGATGCAAGAGTATCCTTTGTGAGCTGGAGCAAATGTAATATCACTACTGCAGGATGTTGGGAATGTGGAGAAGCATGGAATAATACAGCTGGAGTGACCTATGGACTGTGGTTAGTAGTAATAATATAATATTCTTCTATCTATGCGAAAGATTTACTATGTTGGTAATGAGGAAGTATGGAAAATGTGAGCCAAATGTATATGCTATGGACATGGTAACAATCAGATATTATCTTATCTGTAGCAAATGTTCCATCACAGTGTGGTGTGTTGATGGAGGGGTGTTGTTTGGGAATTCTGCATATGTGCATGATTGTTTTATAAGTTTATAACTTCTATCATAAAAAATATATTTTAAAAATAATAATAGGGTGGGTTGGGGGAAAAACACACCAAATGTATGATGAGGACTATGATTAGTGGTAAGATTTTGACAATATTCTTTCATCATTTCTAACAAACGTCTCACGACAATGCAAGGTGTTGGTGGAGGGTTGATGTATGGGACCCATGTATGATGTTATGCATGTTTGCTTTGTAAGTTCACAACTTTTACTATACACTAAATTGTTTATATATGTTCATATATAAATGATATAAAGATAATAATAGGGTTGGTTGGGGGAAAAATAGTTAGGTTAGTAGTAATATTTTGACAATGCTCTTTAATCATTAATGAAAAAGGTTTAACAACAATGCAAGTAATTGGTGGTAGGGTGAGTTATGAGAGTCCTGTTTGATGTTATATATGTTTGTTTTGTAAATTCACAACTATTACTATACAGTTATTGTTTATGTTTATATATGAGTGATAACTTAATTTTTTTTAAAAAATGTAAATCTTTCTTTTCAAGAAGAGCTAGACGGTCTCATTTCAGGATTAGCATCTTTAGGGTTCTAGTCATCTTTTCTGGAATAGAAACTGAACCTCATTTTTACATTATCTTAAAACTATGCCAGGAATTTCAGTGGCTAAAACTTTTCTTTAAAAACCTTTAGAAGTCACAAAAATGGTTACTTTTTGAATTCTGTTTGAAAAAAATAAAAACAATTAGAGAAACTGGAGGAGCTTTCTTTTTGGTATTTTATACATATTCTGGCATACTAAGTTTAGAACCTGTTACTTTACTGTGTGGAATGCCCCTTTCCTTGTCTGTTTTGTGATGGCGTATGTATTGATTTTTATGTCAGTCTCTATGTTGGCTAATATGTGTATGTGTGTGTGTATTCCCTTTTGGAGAGTGGGTGGTGCTAGAAGAGAAGGAAACAAATTATTTTCGTGTAATGCTTGTTTAACTGACTTAACTATGGAATGTTAGTATTTTATATTTAGAGACTTTAGGTAATCATGAATTTCCCAAAATATTTTTAGCTCCACATAGGTTTACCACTCATATCCTATCCTTAGTTTTCTCCTCAATTCCATCTTTATAGTACCTTGAAAGAATCTAGCCTGCTTTTTTGGTCAAACTGACATTGCTAGTAGAAGGTGTAATTAGTAACAATATATCAGGTATCATAAAATATCCTTCACATGCTCACTTTACCTAAACTTGAGCCCTTGCTATATCTTGATGGCTCTTTTCTCTTGTTTACAAAGTGCTTCAGTTGTCTATCACATTGGGGTTTTTTTTAAAGATTTATTTATTTCTCCCCCCTCCCCTTACTGTTTGTGGTTGCTGTCTGTTCATTGTGTGCTCGTCGTCTTCTATTTAGGGAGCATCGTGAACCAAACCTGGGACTTCCCATATGGGAGGGACGCACCCAATTGCTTGCGCCACCTCAGCTCCTTGCTTTTTGTGTCCCTCATTGTGTTTCCTCATTGCATCATCTTGTTGTGTCAGCTTGCTGCGCCAGCCCATCCCATCAGCTCACTGTCTTGCTCATCTTCTTTGGGAGGCACCGGAAATTGAATCTGGAACATCCCATGTGGTAGGCGGGCACCCAACTGCTTGAGCCACATCTGCCTCCCTAGCACATTGATTTTTAGTTCACATGTAACTTTCTAGACCTGTATCCTTGTTAGTCTAGAGGGGAAGATGAGGAGATAAAAATTTAAAATACTTACCAAAGCTGGAAAGAGGGGAGGAAAAGACTTGATTTAGTAGAATCAACATTTCTATTTTAGGTAATACTAACTGAAAGAATATATATATACCTATTTACACAGAATTTTTCCTAAATATGGTTTATTATTTAATTTCTTAGTTGCTTTGTGAGTAAACAATAGTGCATATTAAAATACTATTCATTTTTTATTGGTAACATACAAAATTCCCATTTTAACCACTTTTTAGTGTACAATTCACTGGTATTAATTACATTCATGATATTGTGCTACCACCACCACCATCTATCAACAAGACTTTTTCATGAGACCAAACAGGAACTCTATACCTATTAAGCAATAAATACCAATTCCTTTCTACCCACCCCTTTGCCCCTGGTAACCCCAAATCAACTTTCTGTCTCTGAATTTGCTTATTCTAGATATTTCATGTAAGTGAAATCATACAATCTTTGTCTTTTTGTGTCTGGCTTATTTATGCTGTCACTTAGCATGATGATTTTCAATGTCTATCCATGTTGTAGCATGTATCAGAACTTCATTCCTCTTGATGGCTGGATATTATTTCATTGTATGTACATATCACATTTTGTTTTATCCATTCATTTGTTTATGGGCACTTGGGTTGTTTCCACTTTTTAACTACTGTGAATAATGTGCTATGAATATTGGTATAAAGGTATCTGCTCACTATTCTTCACTTCAAATGCCACATATTGTCATTCTCATAAATTTTTGTCAATCTCTATGTTTTATAGCCCTTTGTACATATTAACAGGGAGTCAAGCTGAATAGTAATACTAAAGATTATGTTTCTTTGTCATATTGTTTTAAAGAGCTAAAATCATTGGCTTTAAAATATTTGATTGGCAAATGAGAATATAAAAAAATTCTTATATAGAAAAATAAGTAGGGAATAGAACTACTAGATATTAAAATGTCTTATAAAACAACAATACTGAAGCAGCATGGTAGAGGCCCAAGATTAGACATATAAGATAATTAAAGAAAAGCACTAAGAAATGTTACTATATACATTTGACATTGTCATTGCTAAGCAGTGTGAAAGGGGATGATTATTTAATAAACGTGGTTGGAATAACCACTTAGCAATTTTGAGGGAAAATGAATCTAGATCCACATCTACCTCAAATGCAGAAAAACAAATTTCAAACGAATTTGCATAGGAATAATTTATAAATAAGAATAATTTATAAATTCTCTGGAGCTTCTAAGCAATTAGAAAACTGCAAAAGGAAGACAGCAAAAATTAGAGTGCAAAAATTTTGTTATAACTGTAGCTCTGTGAGCATTATAGGAAAGTATGTCTATTTTGTGTTCACAGCCTAAAAATTAGCATCCTTCCTCAGACCAGCTGGAAAACTTTTGCTTTCCTATTAGCTAATGGAACAGAGAATGCAATTTATTTATCTAATATTTTATTCTATAGATGCATTGAAAATTATACAGGAGCCCGTTGTGAAGAGGTTTTTCTCCCCAGCTCCAGCATCCAAACTGAAAGTGATCTGTTTGCAGCTTTCATGGTACTGGCTGTTCTGGGAACACTTATCATTGGAGCCCTCTACTTCCTTTGCAGGTAACCAAATAGAAACATGGTTTGAGAAGATTAAAGTAATGCATAAAGTAATTATTTCACCAAATAATCAATAGGTCCTTTAGTTCTAGATATTTTTCCATATAATGTTTTCCTTTTAGTGCTATCTCTCTAATACAGTTTTTGCTATTAAATTAATGTTCTATTTTAAAGTACTTTAATAAAGTCTCAGCTTGTTCTTTGTTACTGTTACTGTCATCATTTACCTTGACTTCTCAAAACTATTAAAGTGGACCCACACTTACTATAGTACTCATGCTAAAAACACCTCAGTATTTGGGTTAGGTCTACTTAAAGTAATTTTGAAAGTGAAAGAAAAGAAAAAACTTAGGCAATCCTATAAATGTAAGTTTAAGACAAATTGTTAATATTTAAGGTTAATTATTTACTGCCTACTATGTGCCAGGCATTGTGCTAAGCATAAAGAATAGCGTATAAGGTAAACATGTTCCCTAACATCACAGAGATTTAAATTAATTTGTAGAAATAGACAAATAAGTAGACAATTATTTTGGGGAGAATGGCAACTCATATCAAAGATAAAAGGAAAAATTATTTGCAAGAAGCAAAGCTAGGCACTGAAGATTACCCACATTCATCAGTTTTGTACTTTATATATATTTTTAAATTTTGTAAAGTGAATACAGAATTTATTAAATATCCGGTAGCATACCCTCATCATTAATTATATTTATTAAATGCACACTAAATGCTATCATATATACTTGTGCAAATGGAGCTGAGTCATAAAAGATATACAGTGGGCTTAATAAGTTTATATTAAAAAGTTTAATTAACTTATTTATAAGTTAATTAAAAATTGGAGAGTGTTTGCTCTTTGTAATATGGGTATTATACATTTTATTCCAAAATATATCATCTGAGCATCCCATATCTCTTATCATACTACAGATTTTAAAAATTTAAATAGAAGTCCATTGTACCAGACTGTATTTTCCAAAGATTGCCACAATGATTACCCCCTATCCCACATGCTTATCTGCAGTGTGACCTTGCTACTCCCCCATCAAGAAATAGAATTAGGAAGCAAATGTGGCTCAGGTGATAGGGCTTCTGCCTACTATATGGGAGGACCTGGGTTCGATCCCTGGGGCCTCCTGATGAAGAAGAAGAAGAGAAAGCATGTCTGCGCAGAGAGCCAGTGCCTGCGTGGTGAGCCGAGTGCCCATGGGAGTGCCCGCGCAACAAGCCAAGTGCCCACATGAGTGCCCATGCCAATGCCTGCATGGCAAGCTGGGTGCCTGTGCAGCAAGCCTGGTGCCCATGTGGTGAGCCAGAGCCCATGCAAGTGAGTCACACAGCCAGATGATGATGCAATAAAAGAGAGATGAAGAGGAGAGTCAAGGTGAAGTGCAGCAGAAACCAGGAACTGAGGTAGCGCAGGTGACAGGGAACCTCTCTCCATATCAGAAGTCCCCAGGATCAAATCCTGGTGAATCCTAGAGAAGACAAAAAGAGAAATAGATACAGAAGATCACACAGTGAATGGACACAGCAAGAACAGAAGGCTGGGGGAGGGGGAGGAGGAGGGCGAAAGAGAGGAGTAAGGGGGGAAGCGGGAAAGGGGGGAAGGGGGAAGGGGTGGGGAAAAAGCTTTAAAAAAAGAGAGGATTTCTCTACATCCTTGAATCTGGGCAGGTCATGTGACTGCTTTGACTAACAGAAAATGGTGGAAGTGATATTGGTCCTGTTAATGTCATAGCCTTTAAATGGCTTGGCAGCTTGTGCCTACTGCCTTTTAGAATACTTGCCCTTGGGATGCTCCATCTTAGAATTAGCTACCAGATTGCAAGAAGCCAAAAGAGAATGAGGAGACCATATGTAAGCATTCTGGTCACCAGCCCCAACTGAGCTCCCAGCCAATAGCCAGTGTCAACTGCCAGCCATTGGACTGAGGCATCACAGACAACCAGCTCAGCTGAAACTTTAGCTGACTCCAGACTCAGCTGCCAGTTGACTATGACCACAAGATACCCCCAAGTAAAAAATGCTCAGCTGTCAACCCATAGAACCGTAAGAGCAAAATTGTTTTAAGCCACTAATTTTAGGGTGATTTATTATAAAGTTGTAGATCACTGGAATAGCCATCCTTAAAATTAAGTTTATTCTTGACTTTAAATATTAATACTACAAATGACTGGAGAAAAGCTGAATGGTTATCTCTTATTCTTATTCTATCACTTTAACCAGGGGTTCTTAACTTTTTTTAAAAAAATTATTTATTTATTTTTTAAAATTACATTATGAAAAATATGAGGTCCCATTCAACCCCACCGCCCCCGCCCCCCACTCCCCCCACAGCAACACTCTCTCTCCCATCATCATGACACATCCATTGCACCTGGTAAGTTCATCTCTGAGCATCACTGCACCCCATAGTCAATGGTCCACATCATAGCCCAGACTCTCTCACGTTCCATCCAGTGGGCCCTGGGGGGATCTATAATGTCCCGTAATTGTCCGTGAAGCACTATCCAGGACAACTCCACGTCCCGAAAACGCCTCCACATCTCATCTCTTCCTCCCGTTCCCCACACCCAGCAGCCCCCATGGCTACCGTTCCCACACCCATTCCACATTTTCTCTGTGGACATTGGATTGGTTGTGTCCATTGCACATCTATGTCAAGTGAGGGCTTAGATTCCATATGGGTACTGGATGCACTCCTCCCGCTTCCAGTTGTAGACACTCTAGGCTCTATGTTGTGGTGGTTGACCTTCTTCAACTCCATGTTAGCTGAGTGGAGTAAGTCCAATAAATCAAAGTGTAGGAGCTGAAGTCTGTTGAGGCTCTGGGCCTGGGTGTCATATTATCAGTCCAGAGATTCGAATCCCCTACATATATCTTAAACCCAGCACCGACTACAATTCCAATAAAGTAGCATGCAAGTCTTGTGAAAAGAGATCCCCTCTGAGTCCAATTCCATCACGCAGAAACACCAGCTCCAAAGAAGGGCTATCTGTCATGGCAGTGAACCCCTTCTGCCATGACCATAGAACCCGTGGGTCTCTTTATCCCTCAAAAGAACCAATACCTGGGGTTGTATCTACCTTATCTGTCTCTTAGACTCTGTTCAGTTGTACATAGGGGTATTCCTTCTGACAACCTCCAGACTCTTTTTTAGAGACTCACAGCCTTATAATCTCATTTCTCCTTTCCATTTCCCCCTTACATTAAGTCAAACAGCTTCCCGAAGTCATGTCATTATATGTAGACAGGTATATTCTGCTGTTCCGCATTGAATCTTTAATTCAAGGTCATTTTCTAGTTGCTTCTTCAGCTGGTATGTGGTAGTGATCCCTCGGTGCCAGGGAGGCTCATCCCCGGGTGTCATGTCCCACGCTGGGGGGAATGCATCGCATCTACACGCTGAGTTTGGCTGTGAGAGTGGCCACATTTGAGTAACATGCAGGCTGTCAGGTGGAAACCCCCAGGCACAATGCTACTCTAGGCCTTGTTCTTATTGCAGGTGTATAGGCTCAAAAGTGTAACCATTAGTATCACGAGCCCACTGTTGGGCCCTCCTTCCTTCCTGGTTCTTGCCGTTGCACCTGGAGGATTGCCGCTGCTCTCCCAGGGCCCACAACAGTGACCCCCCGGCCAGGAGCCCAGTACCCCCCCAGCTGTTGTTTTTGTTTCCACTATGAGTATATATAGACATTACCATATACCCTGGGCATATGCCCTGTATAACTCCCTGTCGACCATATATATCCTGTCAATAACATCCCATATCAGTATTCCTCCGCTGCCATTGTTGAACCACTCTGTGATCCAAAACTTCCCGTAAAGTGAATCCCAACATAATGTCAGCTTCAGAAGAGTCTTAGATCACCGAAATTCATACATACAATATACAGTATTTCCCCAGATCCACCATAAAACCTTTTCCCTTGCACAGCAATAATCTTTTAACTTATTCATATCATATTTCCTGAAACTGATGTACAGATTCCAACACTATAGTTTTCAAACAAGGTGACATTTGTGCTTACTATGTGGTCCATATTTAAGGCTGTACAGTTTTCTAAATTTTTTAGTTATCCTATGTTTTGTCTTATGGTTTTCATTATTAGTCTGTCGTCCCCTCTATGTTTTTGGTGTAATATTAGCTGTTTTATATTCATCCTCGTGTACTCTCACATAACTCCTCTTTTGCCCCCTTATTTACCTTTGTTCCATCCATTCCACATCCATTTTCCCCTCCCCTTAGGGCCCACAACGCCTGCCAATCTAATACCCTGGGAGCCGTCCTTTCTCACGAGAGATGCAGTTCTCTCTATTCAACGGCATTAGTCTTCCCCAGGATATGGGTCCACCCCACCCAATGGTAGAACCCACCTTGGCAAAATGAGCCTTCAGCTATTCCCTCCGGAGTCCGTCACGCATCAGACCATACCCCCTGAGCGTCCTAACCAGGTAACCCTCCTACTTATACTTTGATACGTTTTACTCAACATTTAGTTCTCAACGAACTTCTGATACTCTCCCATATTCGTATGTTGCCCCTCCCTCCCACCTATTTCTTGGACAATATTACCCCTCTTCCCATCCCCAGCCCCCCTCAAACCCAGAAAACCCCACCCGAAGGTAACCCCTTGCCCCCATTTTGTCCCTTCTTTGTGCTCATACTTACTGCCAGCTCATCACAGATTCCACCCCTGCAGACATTAACTCACATCCTTCCTCCACCCCCCGATTTCCTGTAAGCCACTTTTCCAGACTCTAGCTCTCTGAGGCAGTTAACTTATTTCATATCATTGAGGTCATATAGTATTTGTCCTTCAATGCCTGAGTTGCTTCACTCAACATAAGATTCTCAAGGTTCATCCATGTTATCACGTGCGATTGTAGTGTATTGGTTCTTACAGCTGAGTAGTATTCCATTGTGTGTATATACCACATTTTATTGATCCACTCATCTGTTGATGGACATTTGGATTGATTCCAACTTTTGGCGATAGTGAACAATGCTGCTATGAACATTGGTGTACATATATCGGTTTGTGTCCTTGTTTTCAGACCTGATGGGTATATACCCAGCAGTGGTATTGCTGGGTCATATGGCAAATCTATGGATAATTTTTTGAGAAACCGCCAAACTGTCCTCCAGAATGGTTGGATCCTTCTGCATTCCCACCAGCAATGGATGAGTGTTCCCCTTTCTTCACATCCTCTCCAGCATTTGTATTCTACTGTTTTTTTCATGGCTGCCAATCTTATGGGAATAAGATGGTATCTCATTGTAGTTTTGATTTGCATTTCCCTGATTGCTAGAGATTTGGAGCATTTTTTCATGTGCTTTCTAGCCATTTGTATTTCTTCTTTGGAGAAGTGTCTGTTTAAGTCTTTTTCCCATTTTTTAAATGGGTTGTTTATCTTTTTGTTTTCAAGATATATGAGTTCTTTATATATGCAAGTTATAAGTCTCTTATCAGATATATGGTTGCCAAATATTTTCTCCCATTGTGTGGGTTCCCTTTTTACTTTCTTGACAAACTCCTTTGAGGTGCAGAAGGCTTTAATTTTGAGGTAGTCCCATTTATTTATTTGTTCTTTTGCTGCTCGTGCTTTTGGTGTGATATTCATGAAGCCATTTCCTATTACAAGGTCCTGTAGATGTTTCCCTACACTGCTTTCTAAGGTCTTTATGGTCTTGGCTCTTATATTTAGGTCTTTGATCCATCTTGAGTTGATCTTTGTATAAGGTGTGAGATGGTAATCCTCTTTCATTCTTCTACACATGGCTATCCAGTTCTCCAGGCACCATTTGTTGAATAGGCCATTCTCTCCCAGTTGAGAGGGTTTGGTGGCTTTATCAAATATTATATGGCTATATACATGAGGTTCTATATCTGAACTTTCAATTCGATTCCATTGGTCTGTGTGTCTCTCCTTATGCCAGTACCATGCTGTTTTCACTACTGTAGCTTTGTAGTATGTTTTGAAGTCAGGAAGTGTGATTCCTCCTATTTCGTTTTTCTTTTTCAATATGTCTTTGGCTATTCGGGGCCTCTTTCTATTCCAAATAAATTTCATAGTTAGTTTTTCTAGTTCCTTAAAGAAGGCTGTGTTGATTTTTATTGGGATTGCATTGAATGTGTAGATCAGTTTCGGTAGGATAGACATCTTAATAATATTCAGTCTTCCTATCCATGAACAGGGAATATTCTTCCATTTATTTAGGTCTTCTTTGATTTCCTTGAACAATCTTGTATAGTTCTCGATGTATAAGTTTTTTACCTCTTTAGTTAAATTTATTCCTAAGTATTTGATTTTTTTATTTACTATTGTGAATGGTATTTGTTTCTTGATTTCCTCCTGATCTTGCTCATTATTGGTGTATAGAAATGCTACTGATTTTTGCGCATTGATCTTATAACCTGCGACTTTACTAAACTCATTTATGAGTTCTAGGAGCTTTGTTGTAGATCTCTCAGGGTTTTCTATATATAGGATCATGTCATCTGCAAATAATGAAATTTTGACTTCTTCCCTTCCAATTTGAATGCCTTTTATATCTGGTTCTTGTCTCAGTGCTCGAGCAAGTACTTCCAAGACAATGTTAAATAGGAGCGGAGACAATGGGCATCCTTGTCTTGTTCCTGAGTTTAGAGGGAAGGATTTCAGGATTTCGCCATTATAAACAATGTTGGCTTTCGGTTTTTCATATATACTCTTTATCATGTTCAAAAAGTTTCCTTGTATTCCGATCTTTTGGAGTGTTTTTATCAGGAAGGGGTGCTGTATTTTGTCAAATGCCTTTTCTGCATCTATAGATATAATCATGTGGTTTTTTTCTCTCAATCTGTTTATATGGTGTATTACGTTGATTGATTTTCTTATGTTGAACCATCCTTGCATACCTGGAATAAATCCCACTTGGTCATGGTGTATAATTTGTTTAATGTGTTGATGAATACGATTAGCAATTATTTTGTTAAGTATTTTTGCGTCTAGGTTCATTAGAGAAATTGGTCTGTAATTTTCCTTTCTTGTGGTGTCTTTGTTTGGCTTTGGTACTAGGGTAATGTTGGCATCATAGAAGGAATTAGGCAGTGTTCCTTCTGTTTCGATTTTTTGGAATAGTTTCAACAGGATTGGTGTTAGTTCTTTCCGGAATGTTTTGTAGAATTCACCTGTGAAGCCATCTGGCCCTGGGCTCTTCTTAGTTGGGAGATTTTTAATGACTGATTCTATCTCTTTGCTTGTGATTGGTTTGTTAAGATCATCAATTTCTTCTTTCGTCAGTATGGGCTGCTTATGTGTTTCTAGGAATTTGTCCATTTCCTCTAAATTGTCATTTTTGTTGGAATATAGTTTTTCAAAGTATCCTCTTATGATAGTCTTTATTTCTGTGGGGTCAGTGGTGATATCACCTTTCTCATTTCTTATTTTGTGTATTTGCATCTTTTCTCTTTTTTTCTTTGTTAGTCTCGCTAAAGGTTTTGTTGATCTTCTCAAAAAACCAGCTCTTGGTCTTGTTTATTTTTTCAAGTGCTTTCTTATTTTCTATTTCATTTAGTTCTGCTCTTATCTTTGTTATTTCCTTCCTTCTTCTTCCTGTTGGGTTACTTTGTTGTTGTTTTTCTAATTCCGTCAAAAGTGCAGTTAGTTCTCCAATTTTTGCTCTTTCTTCTTTTTTGATATATGAATTTATGGCTATAAATTTCCCTCTCAGTACCGCTTTTGCTGCATCCCATAAATTTTGGTATGTTGTGTTATCATTATCATTTGTTTCAAGGTAGTCATTGATTTCTTTTGAGATTTCCTCTTTGACCCACTGTTTTTCTAAGAGTGTGCTGTTTAATTTCCAAATTGTCATGTGGAGTCTGGGTCTCTGTCCCTTGCAAATTTCCAGCTTCACTCCACTGTGGTCAGAGATATTGTTTTGTATGATTTCGATCTTTCTGAATTCATTAAGCCTTTCTTTGTGGCCTAGCATATGGTCAATCTTGGAGAATGTTCCATGTGCGCTTGAGAAAAATGTATATCCTGCTGTGTTTGGGTGTAATGATCTATATATGTCTATTAGATCCAGCTCTTCTAATATACTGTTCAAATGTTTTGTTTCTTTAGTGATTCTCTTTTGAGATGTTCTGTCCAGAGTTGATAGTGGTGTATTAAAATCCCCCACTATAATTGTAGATGCATCTATTCTTTCACTTAGTTTTTCCAGCGTTTGCCTCACATATTTAGAGACGCCCTTGTTAGGAGCATAAATATTTATGATTGTTCGATCTTCTTGACAGATTGTCCCTTTCACTAAAATATAGTAGCCTTCTTTGTCTCTCACAATTGTTTTGCATTTAAAGTCTATTTTGTCTGATATTAATATAGCTACTCCTGCCTTTTTTTGGTTGTTGTTTGCTTGTATGATTGTTTTCCAGCCATTCACTTTCAACCTCCATGAGTCTCTGGGTCTAAGATGTGTCTCTTGTAGACAGCATATAGATGGGTCGTATTTCCTTATCCAGTGTCCCAGTCTGAATCTTTTGATAGGTGAGTTTAGTCCGTTGACCTTCAGTGTTATTACGTTTAGAGAGTTATTTATGGTAGCCATATTTTGGTTGGATTTGTGTTTGTTATATTTTGTTTGTATTATTTTATTTTCCCCTTCTATTTTTGTCTTTCTTGTTGCTTTTACACTCTCCTCCATCTCTGACTGTCCTGTTTTTTCCTTTCTTCCTGCAGAACTCCCTTAAGAATTTCTTGAAGGGGAGGTTTCTTGTTGATATACTCTTTCAGTTTCTGTTTATCTGTGAATATTTTGAACTCTCCATCATTTTTGAATGCTAGTTTAGCTGGATAGAGTATTCTTGGTTGGAGATTTTTTTCCTTTAGTACCTTGACTATATCATACCACTGCCTTCTTGCCTCCATCGTTTCAGATGAGAAATCAGCACTTAATCTTATGGAGTTTCCCTAGTATGTGATGGTTTTCTTTTCTCTTGCTGCTTTTAGAATTTTTTCTTTGTCTTGAGCATTGGATAATTTGACAAGTATATGTCTTGGGGTGGGCCTGTTGGGGTTTATGACCAGTGGAGTGTGCTGTACTTCTTGGATATGTACATCTGTCTCTTTCAGTAGATTTGGGAAGTTTTCATTCATTATTTCCTGAAACACTCCTTCTGACCCCTTTCCCTTCTCTTCTCCTTCTGGAATGCCTTTCCCTTCTCTTCTCCTTCTGGAATGCCTATAATACGTATGTTTGAGCGTTTTGCGTTATCATTCAGGTCCCTAAGTCCTATCTGGATTTTTTCTACCTTTTTATTGACCACTTCTACTATCTGTTTGATTTCCAATGCACTGTCTTCCACATCACTAATTCTCTGCTCTGCCTCTTCTAGTCTGCTGATATTTGCTGCAAGTGTATTTTTGATTTCTTGAATTGTGGTGTTCATTTCCATCATATCTGTTATTTTTTTGCGCATGTCTGCAATTTCCCCTCCAAGTGTTGTCTTCATGCTGTTAACCTCTTTCATTACTTCATCAAATTTGTCGGTGATAAATGATCTGAGATCTTTCATTGCTTGTGCGAAGTCCTGCCCCCCTTCCTGATTGGATTCAGCCATGTTTTCCTGATTACTGGTTTGGTTTGTAGATTTTTGTTGCTGTCTTGTCAACATTTTTTCTTGACGGGTTTAATCAGTTCCTTAGCTTCTTTGTCTAGTCTTGGAGATTAATTAGCTGTTGTTTTTGCGTAAGTGTTATATCTTCTCTTTGTCACTTTGTTCTTCTTATTCCAATTTCTTATTGCTAGTTAAGCTCACTTTAAAGGAAAGTATTAGTGCTGGGGAAAGGCAATTGTGTAAGGGAGGAAAAAGTGTGAAGTAGTATTGGTGATATATGTTAACAAAGCAACAATATGAGTTCTGGGAGGATGGAGGTTAGATCATGTAAATTGTGTAGAGTTATAGTAGTAGGAAAGTACCTATAATGAGGTAGACGACTGAATATGGGAGGAATGTGGTACATACTAAGAGGCTATTGTTTCTGTGAGAGAGGGAAAGAGAAAAGAAAGGTAATAGTTTCAGGGACGAATACCAGATGGAAAACTAAACAAAGGTATTAGAAATTAAGAGTTAGACACTTTGCGGATCAAAGAAAGGGAGATGGAATATAGGAGAGATAGCAGATGGTGGAGGATATCAAGTTGTAGGGGAAAGGGGATAGTGTAGATAGGCTAAATCTATTCACAGAAAAATGAGGCAGTGGAGGGTGAGGAAACCCAGCAAATGTGAGGTATTTCCTGTAGGACCTATTGTATTGTTAAGATAAAATAGTATAAGAAGAATATTGGGGACAGGAAAGAGAGGATTAAAAAAAAAAAACAAACAACAACAACAAAAATAAAATAAAATAAAAAATAAAAAAAAACAAAAAAAAACCAAAAGAAAACAAAAAACAAAGAACAGAAACCCCGCCGCAAGGCTTGGCTGGGCTCCGGTCCCCTGCCCTCCGCGGCTCGGCTGGGCTTGCCTGGGCTTGGCTAGGCTCGGCTGGGCTCGGGTCCCCCACCTGTCGCGGCTTGGCTGGGCTCGGCTGGGCTCGGCTTTCCCGCCCGCCACCCGCCGCGGCGCAGCGTGGCTCGGCTCTCCCGCCCGGTCCGGCGTGGCTGGGCTCGGCCGAGCTCGTCTGGGCTCGGCTCCCTCGCCCAGCGCGGCTCGGCTGGGCTCAGCTGGGCCCGGCTGGGCTCGGCTTCCCTGCCCGCCACCCTCCGCGGCGCAGCGCGACTCGGCTCTCCCGCTCGCCGCCCTCCGCGGCGCGGCTGGGCTCGACTGGGCTCGACTGAGCTCGGCTGGGCTCGGCCCCCTCGCCCTCCGCGGCTCAGCTGGGCTCGGCCCGGCTCGGCTTCCCCACCCGCCGCCCGCCGCGGCGCGGCTAGGCTCGGCTGGGCTCGGCTCCCTTGCCCGCCGCCTGCCGCAGCACAGCGCGGCTCGGCTCTCCCGCCCGCCGCCCGCCGCAGCTCGGCTGGGCTCGGTTCCCTTGCCCGCCGCCCGCCGCGGCATAGCGCGGCTCGGCTCTCCCGCCCGCCGCCCACTGCGGCCCAGCTAGGCTGGGCTCGGCTCCCTTGCCTGCCGCCCGCCGCCCACCGCGGCGTTGCTCGGATCCCCCGCCCACTGCCCACCGCGGCCCAGCTAGGCTACCCTGGTCGCCGCCCACCGGGGCTCGGCGCGGTGCTAGCTGCCTCGGCTCTGCCTACCCAAGGAGGGAATCCTCCACACGTAGCTGGGATCTCCGTGTATATTTCACGGATGGATCCTCTCTGTTACCTTCCCTCCAAATCGATGTCTAAACACCTTGGGACCAGGGAAAATCCCGAAACAGCCCGGTCCCAAGGAGTCTCCGACGCCTCCCAGCCGATTCCCTCCAGGAGCTAGTAACCGGGAAGTTCACTCAGCCGCCATCTTGCCTCCTCCTCCCCTCTTAACTTTTTTGTTCTACGGACCCCTTTGCCAGTCAGGTGAGACTCAAGGATCCCTTACTAAATCCATACTATGCTGTGTATTATTTAATAAATATATCACAACTGCACCAACATGTCCCCACAAGAATGTTTTTATGAATTTCAATTCAAGCTCATAGACCCCTTAAGAACCCCTGCTTTAAACATTTTGCTAGTTTTATATACTAAGGGGAAGAACAAATAACTAATTCCCTCATTAATTACTCTAGTGACTGGTTATAAATATAGCATTTTATGTTACTATTGGATAAGAAACACTTTTGTGTCAGAGTAGCCTATGTTTAGCTACACTATCCACCATAATGGTATAGTAGATTAAAAAACAAAAGATTATTTCTTATACACAATATATTACTATTACTGACTGGCAGGTAGGGCTTTACTAATCCAGTCACTTCAAGGTCCAAGCTGATTCAGCACTGGCCATCTTGAAATGCTGCTGGTCTCAGTGTCAGAGGGAAAGGAAAGCTCTGGAGAATCTCACACTTGAATTTAAATGCTCTGTCCTAGAGGTGACACCTATCACTTCTGACATGATTCATGGGCCAGAATGAGGTACATGGTTCTAATCAATCACAAGAGATGTCAGGAAATTCAAGACCTTATGTCTGTAAGGCAGAGAACCAGAAATACTTGGCCAAGAGCACCTTAGCAACCAAAGAATTTATAAGGAAATCTAATATTCCATTTGGAATTGTTAAGAGTGATTGATATGATTTTCTGTAATCCACAGAACTTTAATATTGCCACAGTTGTCCAAAAATGAGACTTCTTTGCCAACCCACTGAATTTGTTTTGAATGATGACATGATGATGTAGACAGAGACATGTACTTTGACAATGCCAAGAACAGAATTAATTTGAAAAATAACACTAATAGCTATTGCTCATGGATTTCTGACACAAGTTTTGGGCTGTTTTACACTGACCAAGTGAAATATATTTTTTTGTCTCTGGAAGATGTGGTATTTTCAAGATTGAGACCAAGTCACTACGGTTCACTATAATAAAGTTCTCGGGTCCATTAGTGGTTTTAATTGCTTTTAGCTGAGGGCCTTTTGAACTTTAGTAACTAATTAGGGCCATCTTTGAATAAGGTTCAAAATGATATCCACACTAATCAATAGTACTTTAGGAGGAAGAACCAGAGGTTTTTAGAAAATATATTTCACTTTGCTATAGTACAAGTGTTTTGAATTCATTTTCATTAAAATAGTATTTCCAATTATCGGCATACTGAAAAAAAAAAGCAACGCACATTCCAAAATTTTATTTATTAAAAGTAGTTTTTAAAAAAAATATCACCATCACAATAGTAAAATTATAACCTATTTTAACTGATCAAATGGCCAAAGAGATTGATTACCTGGAACCTTAAAGAGGTCCAAGAAGAGTTTTAAAATGCTGGTAACAGTCACCCATGTCACATAAGGACTCCAACTTATAATGGAAATTAATCTCTCTAAAAAGATCTAAAAAATATTCCACCGAGACATAGCATGTCTCTAAACATCAATATAAGGGCCTTTAGGGATGAAGACAACTCAGCTATCTTCAAGGAAAAAAAGTAAGTGGCATTATCAATACTTGAAGTCCTCACAGATAACCTTCCTACCTTGGTATATTTGTTTAAAAAAAAAAAAAAGAGAGACCCAGTTTCAGGGCAGCCCTAGTAATTTTAGGTAGTTGTAGAGAAGAAAATAACCTTAAATATTCAGGTTTAAACTTTCTTCTAGTTCTTCTGACATGCTTTTCCACTTAACCCCTTTTCCATTTGTTCATTTCTTCCTTTTTGCTGTCAGGAAGGGCCATCTGCAGAGAGCCAGTTCAACCCAGTATGATATCAACCTGGTAGAGACAAGCATCACCAGTGCCCACCACAGTGAGTAAATTCAAAATGAAATGCTTGTTTTAAAGCCTTAGATGAGGTTGTTGTTGTTATTCATTCATTTATTACTATTACATATAAGGATTTGGATCTATCTAAAAAAAGATTGACCTTAAGACTTTTTCTATGGATTTTGTATGAAGTACCCTTTTTTCATATGAAGATGAAGTTTCTTTTTAGCAGTATGGCACAAGTTATATTTTTTCCCAATAGAAAAGTATACTGTCTCAATATTTGAAACTACTTTGTTGGCTATCATGTACTGCACAGAGCTAAGGGACTGATTTCTCTGGAAGTTAACTGAAATGGGCTTATATACACGAAGAGGAGTTTTGCCTGTAAGGATAGGCAAATCTTTGGGAAATTTGTCGATAAAGTTTTAAAAGTCTCTTGAGACTTTTTCTTCTGGCCAAGAAGGAATACTAGGAACTGGATTTAACTCTGCTTGAAACAATTTTTTTTAAATGAACATTAATACATGAAACAGTGCTTTGAATGACACTGGACATCAGTCAACAAAGGACTGTGATCCCTGAGAAATGAGAAAAAAATTTAGGTGACTCTTGCCCCAGATGATTGCTTTGAGTGAATTTCCAGGCTGTTGTGCAGGGTGGGGAACTGAGGCAGAAGTGACTGGACTCCCTGAGTTGAGGAAATGAAGCTAAGAATCTAGATTTTTCAGTGTACTGAAAAACAGGACTTCAAAGAGAGAAAACTCTAGAGATCTGCAGTTCAAGTATTCAGCTGAGTACTGATCAGCACACACCTGGGGGAAAATACTCAAGGCTAGAAAGAACAATCTGAAAGAGAAAGAGGTGGCCAGCCTTCACACAGGGCCAGGAAAAGTGCCTGTTTCCACCAACCAGACTGAAAACCTCATGTACAAGCAACAAAAGAAAAATAAGGGAAGCAGATGTGGCTCAAGCATTTGGGCTCCCATCATATGGGAGGTCCAGAGTTTGAGTCCTAGGGCCTCCTGGTGAAGGCGATCAGGTCTGAGTGGAGAGCTGGCCTGCGCAGAGTGCTAGCCTGCACACGAGTGCTGGCACAGCAAGATGACACAGCAAAAAGAGACACAGAGGACAGACAATAAGAGATGCAGCAGAGCGGGGAGCTGAGGTGGCATAAGAGATTGAGTGCCTCTCTCCTTCTTACTCTGGAAGGTCACAGGATCGGTTCCCGGTTGCTGCCTAGAGAAGACAAGCCAACACAGAAGAACACACAGTGAATGGATACAGAAAGCAGACAGCGAGCACAAAACAATGAGGGGGGGGGGATAAATAAATAAATAAATCTTAAAAAAAAAATAAATGGAATTCAAAAATCCTAAACTTTTATGCTTCAAAGGACAATGAATGAATAGGAAAAAAAAAAACTTTACAAATCATATACCTGATAAAGACTTGTATGTAGAATACATAAAGAACTCTTACAACTCAATAATTAAAAGACAGATAACCCAGTTAAAAAAATAGGCAAATTATCTGAATAGGTATTTCTCACAAAGAGGGAAAAAAAAAAAAAAAAAGGCCAATAAACACTTGAAAAGATGCTCAACATTATTAGCCATCAGGGAAATCGGAATGAAAACCACAATGAGATACCATGTCACATCCAGAGGGATGGTTATTTTTCAAAAGAAAGACAATGACAAGGATAGTCATTTCAATAAATGGTGCTGGGACACCATATCTGCATGCAAAAAGATCAATTTAGACTTTGCCATTCATAAAAATTAACTCAAAATGGATTTAAATTTAATAGCTGGAACCATAAAACATTTAAAAGAAAATATAGGAGTAAGTCTTCTTGACATTGGGTTAGGCAAAGATGTTTAGATATGATTCATAACGCATGACCAATAAAAGAAAAAAATTGATAAATTGGACTTCATCAAAATTAAAAACTTTTGTACTTCAAGGTTTTTTACTTGAATGGCTTGTGCTTTTTGTCTGCAGCACTTAGGGAGCTTTGGGAGGGGTAGTGGCCTGTATCATAGCACTGTGGCTGTGGATAGTACTTCACTCCCGGAATGATGTGTCTCGTGTCTGGGTCGGTGGGCACACCACTGAAATCCTGAGACTGCTTGGGTACTTGCCCAATGCTCACTCGCCAAGGCACTATATTTTTGCTGACACTGATGAAATGAGTGCCTATAAAATATATTCTTTTGAACTAGATCAAGCTCATATATACTAAAGTATCATGGAGTGA
The DNA here is from genome assembly GCF_030445035.2 of Dasypus novemcinctus. NCBI lineage: Eukaryota > Metazoa > Chordata > Mammalia > Cingulata > Dasypodidae > Dasypus > Dasypus novemcinctus. Next base: position 152,930,449 of record NC_080675.1, read on the forward strand.
AAAAAACAATAATAAAGGACTAGAAGATCACATTGAAGGACTGCTATGAAGCAGAACAAAAGGTTGAAAACAATAGAGAAAAGATTAAAAAATTAGATGATCAAGTTGGATGTTGGAGTTACACTACCCAGAAAGAACAAGCAAACAGAAACATTATTTAATAAAAATGTGATGATCAAGAAAAAATTCTCAGTGCTGGAATGACATGACCTTTGAATTAAAAGAACTATCCCCAAATTAATTAAACTTTAGTCACAAGAAGATATATTATCATACAATTTCAGAACTAGTCATAGAGATATCAAAAGCATCCAGAAAGAAAAAGAAAAGGAATCACACTGAGGGTCCAAATGGCATTCAGAACAAAGATGCAACACTGTCCTCCAACTGACTCTCCACATGCCCTTTCACAGAGAATGTGCTCCATGAGAACAAGGGGATCCAAGAAGGTGCAAGACTCATTTTCTAGAATCTAGGCTCCAATCCAGGAGACAAATGAAGGGAATTTCCAGGGTGGCAGCAAAGTGAAGCTGTGGAATGATGATAGGAACAGAGGTTCTGACAAGTCTGTTTGTCTTTCTGGAGAAGCCCTCAGCCCCACCTCACCACCACTCGCTCACAGAGATCTCTTCTCTCCCCTGAATTCAGTGCCTGTTGTCCTTTATTTTTTAGAATCAAAGTAACACATATACATGGTTTTGACATTTATATGGCACTCTCAGTTTGTTCAAACACATGGGATAATTTCATCTTTCTTGGCACATGCTTTCTGGAGTTTTCAGCCCCCTTGTTTCTTTCCCCACGGCAGACTTTGTAGGAAGGGTGGGGACAACACTGGAGAAAGTGAAGAAACTGGAAAGTACAGGACATGTTCAGACAAATGGAGGGTTTGTTTAGACAAGAATCATGATAGGAAACTGGTAAAGAAGTTTGTCAAGTTACCAGATAAATTATTTCAGTTTTAGAAATCTGAGACCATCTTAGAGTGTACTCAGTTGCAGAAGGAATTTAAGTGATCTGATATTTTTTAAGGTTGAAAAAAGGGATAGAGAAATTACTCGGGGATGTGGGTACTAGTTGATTTGTGCTTTCATCTTTAAATATTTTCTCTGTTTTCTAAGGGTACAAGCAGAAAACAACAGAAGTTATTTTTTGGAAACAAAGCTAAGAGATTAAAAGCTCCAGTGGATGTAATAACCCATTGATATGAAATATTTATTTTTTAAAGAAGTAACCTAAACACATACCACAAGCATTGTAATTATTCCTTCTTCTATTTCTAGAACAAAGAGAAATTGGGTTAAACTTTCTTTGACTTACATTCTGAATTGATGGAATTAAAATAACTATGAAACAAAACAAAAAGACAACATTAAGAAAATGAAAAGACATGCCATAAACTGGGAGAAAATCTCCACAAATCTTTTTTATTTTTTTTCCTTTTTTCCACAAATCCTATATCTGATAAAGGACTTGAATCCTGAATATATAAAGAACTTTCAACTCAATAAGATGACAAATAACCTAACTTAAAAATGGGCAAAAGACTTGAATAGACAGTTTATCAAAGAAAATATACAAATGGCTTAATAAATACTTGAAAAGATGCTCGATATCATAGTCATTAGGGAAATGCAAATTAAAATCCCAAGATGTGGCTAAAGCAGCTGGGCACCTGCCTCCCACATGGGAGGTCCAGAGTTTGGTTCCCGGTGCCTCATAAAGAAGACAAGCAAGACAGCAAGCTGATGTGATGGGCTGGCGCAGTGGGATGATGCAACAAGATGACACAATGGAGGAGACACAATAAGGAAACACAAGGAAAGCCACAACAAGCAGGGAGAGATGTGGCTCAAGCAATTGGGCACCTCCCTCCCACATGGGAGGTCCCAGGTTCGGTTCCTGGTGCCTCCTAAAAAAAAGAAAGAGCAGATACAGAAAGCATGCAATGAACAGACACAGTGAGCCAATAGCAACTGCAAATGGGGAGGGGGAAGAAATAAATAAAGTAAATCTTAAACAAAAAAAAAAATCCCAAGATACCTGTTAACACCCACTACAAGAGTTATAATAAAAAAGACTAGGGAAGCAGACTTGGTTCAATGGATAGGACATCCGCCTACCACATGGGAGGTCTGCGGTTCAAACCCCAGGCCTCCTTGACCGGTGTGGAGCTGGCCCACGAGCAGTGCTGATGTGCGCAAGGAGTGCTGTGCCATGCAGGGGTGTCCCCCGCATAGGGGAGCCCCACGCACAAGGAGTGAGCCCTGTAAGGAGAGCCGCCCAGTGTGAAAGAAAGTGCAGCCTGCCCAAGAATGGCACCACACACACGGAGATCTGTTGCAACAAGATGACGCAACCAAAGAAGACACAGATTCCTGGTGCCACTGATAAGGACAGAAGCAGTCACAGAAGAACACACAGTGAATGGACACAGAGAGCAGACAACTGGGGGGGGGGGGGGGGATAAATAAAAAATAAATCTTTAAAGGAAAAAAAAAAAAGACCATAAAAGTATTGATGAGGATGTGGGGAAACCAGAATACTTTGCTGGTGGTAATGTAAAATGGTACAGCTACTTCTGAAAATAATTTGGCAGTTTCTTAAAAAGTTTAACATAAATTTACTATATGATTCAGCAATTCCATTACTAGGTATCTACCCAAAATAAATGAAAAGATATGTCCATAGAAAGATATGAAAGTAAATGTTCATAGCAGCATTATTCATAATAGCCAGAAAGAGGAAACAATTCATGTGTTCAAATGATAAACAAAATGTGGTATATCCGTACAATGGAAGACTATTCAGCTATAAAAAGGAACAAAGTACTGATATATGCTACAACACAGATAAACCACAATTAGCTAAGTTACAGAATTCACAAAAGACCAGCTGTTGTGAGGTAGGTGGTATAATTCTCATGCTCCAATGAAGAAACTGAGGTCTAGAGAGGTTAGGATCAAGGTACTGCTTCTGAACATGGTAGAACAAGGATTTAAACTAAGGTGGGTCTGGTTTTTAGTTTAGGTTTTTTTAGTTCTTGTGTTTGTGTCTGATATTTTTTCCATCTGTTTCATACCATCATTTGTTAATTCTCATTGCTATTAGACTGACTCTAGCAACCTCTTTCTGTCATCTACCTCTTACTAAGTTGAAGTATTTTATAAAATAATTGGTTACCAGGTTATCAGAACTGTGGATAACATCAGAAAGAATGGGCAGTGATGAAAGGCTGAGATGGAGGATTTAATTAAAATATATGAGATTTTGTAGAGGGATGCTAATACAATCTTTTGTGCTCTCAGAAGCTTACACAACACTTTTGTGCATATAAAAAAATCTGAGGTGAAGAAAGCATTTCAATTCTTAATTATTTTCCATAGATCATGGAGAACATTGAAGAAACATCAACGTGAATCAAAGGATTACTTTTCTGTTACAGAGGCAGAAAGTGAAACCCCAGAAGGTAAAAAAAAAAAAGTTAAAAGGCACTTTAACCCCCTCCTAAATAAGACTTGCTTAAGTTATTATACCATGAAACAGAAGTTCTGCTGCAAAGTATGAGTTTCTGTGATGTGAATTAGCTCAAACGCAATTGGCAAATAGAGGAATGATTCAATACAACCTACAAGTCACATAGTTCAAACACGAGCAAGTTAATTAATGTACTGAAGCAATCAGGAAGAAAATTTCTTACACCTAAAGAGAAACTCTAAGCAACATATGAAACTTAAGAAAAAGATCAAAATCCTGTGATGTGCCCCTTTTTAATGCAAGGTGCGGTTAGTTTTGTGGCTTTAAATACCATCACTCTTTTCACTATGTTAAGCTATCTAGGGAAGCTGAAGTACAAATGAATATGCTGTGAAGACATTTCATTTTATGTTTAGAAAAGAGCATTAATTGATCCTGAATCATATTTTTAATATTGATGAAAATGGTTTCTATGAGAAATGATTGGTTTCAAGGATCTATATCTCAGAGGAAGAAACACAAGCCCAAAAATTTAAAGCTGCAAAGGATAGACTGATTCTCCAAACACCAGTGGCAATTTTGGACTGTTGTTTTTTGTTGTTGTTGTTAAATAAACAGATGTTAAAGTTTTAGATTTACAGAAAAATTGAGCAGAGAGTTCCTTGAGCAGAAAGTAGAATTCCCATACCCTCCCCCCCCCCCGTTTCTATTAACATCTTGCATCAGTGCATTTGTTTTGATTATTGAACCAATGATATTTTCTCATTATTAATAACTACTATAGTTCACTATAGGGTTTACTCTTTGAAACTGTTCTGTAGGTATTGACAAATGTGTCATGGCATATATCCATCATACAGTGTCATACAGAATAGTTTCATTGCCTTAAAAAAGTCCCTCAAGACTTCATTTATTTGTCCATCCCCTGAACTTCTGCCAATCACTGATGTTTTTATTGTCTCTATAGTTTTGCCTTATATGTCATATAGTTGGAATCATAGTTTGTGGCCTTTTCTTCTAACTGGCTTCATTCATTTAGCAATACGCATTTAAGATTCCTCTGTCTTTTTGTGGGTTGGTAGCACTTTTATTTTTATCACTGAATAATATTACATTTTATGGACATTCCTCTGTTTATCCAGTCACCTACTGAAGGGCACTTTGATTACACCCAGTAAGTTGATCTCAGCTATGATTCTCTGTACTTGCCTGCCTCTCCAAATTTCAGAGTGAACTCAATTCTCTGATGGATCTAAGAGAAATCATTTATCTTCAGTTCAGTTTTTTTCTTGTTGTGAAGATGGGAGTGATGATTTCCAAGCTCTTCATGTGCTGAAGCTGAAACCATAAGACCTTCAAATAATCCTTTTTTTCCCCCCAAGTATGGTAACACCTATCGTGTAAAAATTGCCATTTTAGCCATTTAGTATACCATTCAGTAGCATTAATGACATTGACACTACTGTGCTACCATCACCACTATCCATTACCCAAACCATCTCATCACCCCATACAGAAACTCTGTACACATTAAGCAATAGCACCCCATTCCCCTTCCCCCTAGCTCCTGGTAACCTCTAATCTATTTTGTCTCCATAAATTTGCTTATTCTAGATACTTCATATAAGTGAGATCATACAATATTTGTCCTTTTGCATTTGGCTTATTTCACTTAGCATGTTTTCAAGGTCTATCCATATTGTCACATGTATCTGAACATCATTCCTTTTTACCACTGAATATTCCATGGTATGTATACAGGCATACCTCAGTTTACTGTGCTTCACTGATACTGGTTTTTTAATAAATTGAAGGTTTGTGGCAACCTTGCATCAAGCACATCAGCGCCATTTTTCCAACAGCATGTGCTCACTTCATGTGTCACATTTTAATTATGTACATTGTTTTTTTAGACATAACGCTATGCACACTTACTAGACTACAGGATAGTGTAAACATAACTTTTATATACACTGGGAAACAAAAAAAAATCATGACTTGCTTTATTGCAACATTCATTTTATTTTTAATTTTTTTAGATTTTTTATTTCTCTCCCCTTCTCCCCCTGCCCCGCAGTTGTCTGCTCTGTGTCCATTCACTGTGTACTCTTCTGTGACCGCTTCTATCCTTATCAGCGGCACGGGGATCTGTTTCTTTTTGTTGCATCATCTTGTTGTGTCAGCTCTCCATGTGTGCGGCGCCATTCCTGGGCAGGCTGCACTTTCTTTCGTGCTGGGCGGCTCTCCTTACAGGGTGCACTCCTTGCGCGTGGGGCTCCCCTATGCTGGGGACACCCGTGTGGCATGGCATTCCTTGCGCACAAACGTTCACTTTATTGTGGTAGTCTGGAACTGAATGCACGGTATCTCCAAGGTGATACACCACATTTTATCTTTTCCCATGCTGACGGGCACTTGGGTTGTTCCCACCTTTTGGCTGTTCTGAATAATGCTATTATAAACATTAATATACAAGTATCTGTCTTGAGTCCCCACTTTCAATTCTTTTGGGTATATCCCTAGAATGGGATTGCTGGGTCACATGGTAATTCTATGTTTAATTTTTTGAGGAACTATGAAAACTCTTTTCCACAGTGACTATACCATTTTTTATTTCCACCATCAACGAACAAGGGTTCCAATTTCTCCACATCCTTGCTGCACTTAGGTTCTATTTTTAAAATAATGGCCATCCTAAAACAGAGTTGATAGTAACACATTATAACGAGTAAAACTAACACTCGTGATTTATAAATGAGATTGTGGCGGAAAGGGGTAGTCTAGGGAGGTTAATGTCAATTGAACAAGAGCTGGAGGATAATCTAGGGACTGTATAACATAGTGAATGCAGTGGTAGATGAGGATTGTGGTTAATAATACAAATACAAGAATGTTCCTCTATTACAAGGTGTCAGGAAAATGGTGATACAAGGGAAAAACACAACTTATGTAACTTATAGACTATAGTTAACAGTAATATTGTAATATTTTTGTAACAAAGGCAAAGAAGGTACTACTGTATCAATGCTAAAGGTAAAAAAATATGGGATTTAGTTTCATGAGATATGAATTGGTTGTTGTTTTTGTTGTTTTCATTTTCTTCATTAACAACTTGGTCATGTTCTGCTAGTTCTAAATCTTTTAGAGGAAAGGTATATATGGCCAAATAAGTTTGGGAAGTACAGTACAAGACACAAGAATATTAAAGATTCTGAGAAGTTCTTGCAATAAAGAAATGTTTAGCTTATTTAATCCTGTATTACTTTTTATCTGTTCTCTTCTACCTACCTGTCCTCTCAAACCTATTAATTTGCCACAGAGCTGGTGTTCCACAGAAAAATCCTTTGGGAAATGCCATCAATCAGGTAAAGAAACTGATTTTTTAAAAAATGAGTAGAGTGGGAAAGGAGAAGTCTTCCTGAAGTTAGGAAAAGAGAAGAGACAAGATGAATGAACTTTTAGCCAGCATGAGGAGAGCAGTCCAGTCTGTTTCAAGAGGCAAGATCTAGATGACAAATGATTTGATATCAGATGTGTAAGTCTGCTGGTGTGCAGGTTGGTCTTTTCCACGTGAGGGGACATAACCACTCACAGTCTGTCTCTGAGTCATCCACAGCTTTAGTTTTCATTTTGACTCTCCCTAAAGTATCTACAAGCGTGCCTAGCACAGCACAGGTGAGGCAGTGTGCAGTGGAGGGGGAAGGAAGAACTCTGGCTAAGGTGCCAAAAGTCCCTGTGAATATCCTTTAACGTCAGTGTGGCCTTAGGAAAAACATTCCATCTTTCCCGACAGCTTCTATCAGAGATAATTATTAACTGTGCCAAAACTCAGTCTTGTGAGGATCAGGAGAGATGATGTATGTGAAAAGTTTTACTGTAACACAGATGCATCACTTTCCAACCAGCCATGGGAACAGGTGTGTGGAGGGAGACGAGGCCGGTCAGTCCTCAGAGGGGCAGGCGGCACTTGGAGCAGCAGGATTCTCCAGACGCTAGAAGCAAAAGCAGCCTTCACTGTTGCCCCAGTGTGATGTGTAGATATTATCATTTTTAATGTGTACTACAACATAAGAGAAATTAGAAACACCTCAGTAAAGTACTAAACAAATAAATAACTGAATTTACTTATCACAAGTCAGGGATAAAAATGACCTTTCATTACAAACAGCTCATACTGTATTACAATTTTAAGAGGGCTCCTGGCAAATAGGCCAGATATATTTTACTGGTAATTTGAAACCAAATAATATTCTGCCTCATATTTTTAGAGAATGCATGCATGATGTCTGTCAGATAAACTATGTCTAATACTTTAAAAATCAGTTATAATTAATTGTTGTAGGTTCTAAAAAAAAATAGGACCTACAATACTATGTTAATTAGCAAAACGCAATATTACAGATTTGCATTTTTAGTAAAAATGATTTGCTATGAAACTTAGTGTGCAAATTCAACCCTCAGGGAGGTTTTTTCTAACACACAATTTACTTTGTGAGACTAGCATATGGGCAAATGGCTATGGTAGTACCTTTAAGCTGACTGGTTTGAATGAGCCTTTTTCTCATTACAATTTAAGGAGTTCTTAAGACTCTAAGTTATCAAAGTCACTGTTCCAAAATGTCTCTCTTAATTTCATAATCCATAATCCCTTTCTTAAGCAGATCATGAGTTTATAATGCAAAATAACACAAATGATAAACTCTATCCCAATTTGGTGCCTTACCTTCTGAGCAGGAGAAACAATTAAGGTTAGGATAGTTTCTTTAGTAAATGTGAATTCAATGGAAAAAGGAATTCAACAGATTGAGAGGGTATTACTTTGGGTTGCCTGGGATAATGTCCTTTTCCTACGTGGCAAGAAACCCACTTTCTTTTCTGAATGTTGTGCTAGTGTGAAAACCTTACGATTGCATTACATGCTGCTGACTTATTAATTAGGATAGAGCCTGAAGTGAGGTTCCCCATATCCCACCCAGTCAGTTGCTGTGGCATTTAAGATTATCTAAGAGAGATTACTCTGAAGAAAATTCCAGACAAAAGCTCTTTCTGACTCAGGCTCCTTCCCCAAATTCTAATCTGTTCTCTTAACTACATAAGCCAAAACCTCTTTGGTCTTTAGAGACTACGTTATAGACACAGAAGAGGAAGAGGGGGAAAGGAAAACATCACAAAGATAGCTTCATCTGCTGGCCTCTGGTCCTGGTGAACTATGCACTTCAGGACAGCTCTGAGGACTTACACGGTGCACCATCCCTGCCCACCTCCTTGTACACACACATACATGTACCCAGTAGATGCTAGAAGGCCCGCCACCTAGGGATGGTAAGATACACGGTATGTCTGGCACATCCCACCAGTTTTTGTATGTGGATGCTATGGCTTAAGCCACCCCGAAATTTAATGTCTTAAAATAACTTACTATATTCACAAACCTGCAATTTGGGTGGGGCTTGGAGGGACAGTAATCCACTGTTCCTTGTCGCATCAGCTGAGGGGACTTCAAGGGTAGAGACTGGAATTATCTGAGGGCTTGCTCATTCATATGCCTGGCAGTTGATGTTGGCAATTGAATGGGACCTCTGTATCCAAAGCCACCCACATGAGGCCCTCCCATGTGGCTGCTTGGCTTCCTAACAGCAAGGTGGCTGGGTCCCCATGGTAAGCATCCTGAGACAGAAAGCGCACAGCCAAAAGCTGTATGGCTTTTTATTACCTAGTCCTTGGACTCTGGATGTCTGAGTCAGAGGGATCTGGTGTTCTTGCAGAGCATGGACTTCCATCCCATGATGGGTTGTTTATTGCCCCCTCTTTCTGGCTTGATTTCACAACCAGTTCTAAATTTTCTCCAGATATGTTGGTTGCAACCCTGCTTCCTACCATCAGTTTCAGTTAAAATCAAACTGCATTTGGGGAAGCGGATTTGGCTCAACAGATAAGAGTATCCACCTACCACATGGGAGGTTCATGGTTCAAACCCCCGGCCTCCTTGACCCGTGTGGAGCTGGCCCATGTGCAATGCTGATGCGCACATGGAGTGCCGTGCCATACAGGGGTGTCCCCCACGTAGGGGAGCCCCATGCGCAAGGAGCGCACCCCACAAGGAGAGCCACCCAGTGCGAAAAAAGTGCAACCTGCCCAGGCAGGGCGACACACACACACAGAGCTGACGCAACAAAAAGAGACACAGGTTCCCGGTGCTGCTGACAAGAATACAGACACAGAAGAACACACAGTGAATGGACAGAGAGAGCAGACAACTGGGGGGGGGGCCAGGGGACAGAAATAAATAAAAAATAAATCTTTAAAAACAACTGCACTTGGTTGCTAGGAACAAACTTCCTTAAATTACTGTAAGTAAAAAGGGAATTGGGGGAAGTGTACATGGCTCATGTAGTTGGGCACCTGCCTACCATATGGGGGGGGGGGGGGAGGAGAGGGTCCCAAGTTCATTTCCTGGTGCCTCCTAAAGAAGATGAGCAAGACAGTGAGCTGACACAACAGGCTGGTGTGGCAAACTGATGTAACAAGATGACTCAACAAAGAGACACAACAAAGAAACACAATGAGACCAAATAAGTGGAGAATAGAGGTGGCTCAAGCCATTGGGTGCCTCCCTCCCACAGAGTTTCAGTTCCTGGTGCCTCTTAAGAAGAGGATGAGCACACAATGAATGGACACAGAGAGCAGACAGCAAGTGCTAACTACACAGGTGTAGAAATAAGTCTTTTTTAAAAAGTAAGGAATTGGTTAGTGAAAGATCTCACAGAAACAAAGAACAGGTGGGCTTCATAAGAACTGGGAAGATCCTGGATATGGAGCACCTGGTTTTACCATTCTGCAATCATTTCTGCACATCTACTCTTCCTTTCAGCAAACCAGCTTCTTGTACTCTCTCAAGATTACACCTTCCCATAATGCCAGCTTTGCTTGTGATTTGGTTATCATAGTGCTGATTTAGGTTCCAACACTGACCCTTCAGTTTAGCTCCCCACGGCTCACTGCACACAATCTCTTGTGTTTCTGAATTTAAGATTCTCCAGAGAAACAAAGTTGCTGGACTAGGTCAGGTGACCATCCTTCATTCCTCAATATTAACTTAAAATCATTTGACTCAGTTAAAACAAACATAATATGGTTCATAGGAACTGCATTTAATTTACACTTTCTTCTGGGCGGTATTGACAAATGACAAAACTCCCTACCTAAGAAAATGATCTTGGTGTATATCTTTAAATAGCAGTTGGCTGTTTTCTTCATGTAGGACCCATGATTTTTGCCCAATTTATTCCCAGTGTTTTGCGGAGTTTGTTGTTATCATTGAGTCCCACTCAACCTCCATTTCTATTTCTACCTGGTAAAGGAAAAAGCAATTAAATTTTTAAAAAATTTGACCCAATATACAAATAGAAAAAATACAAAAAAAAAAAAAACTCAAGCTCATTCTAACAAATAATTTTGCCAGCATTCCCAAAGCCCCTATATGCCCTTCCCTCTAATCAGTATTAACCACTTTCCTGACATATGTGATAATCATTTCCTGGACTTTATGGTCTGAGAGTATCATACTCTGCTATTACTGAAAACAGATACCACTGAATTATATATTCAGTATAATCAACTGCCTTATATTTTCTTATTTAGGTTTTTCTATGTAACCTATTAGCCTTGTTTTTTTCTCTTCCTTCCAACATTTATTAAATAACTGCTGTATCCCAGGCACTATTCTAATAAAACTAGATACTGGGATTAAAGCAGTTAAAAAAAAAAAACAACTCATGGATCAAACATTCTATTTAGGGGAGATGACAGCAGACAGCAAATCAAATAAATAAAATATACTCTTTGGCTTTTACCATGCGGTGTGGAGCCATTAGAGAATTCTGAGTAGGGAATGGTATGCTCTAACATGTTTTACTAGGCTCACTACAGCTGTGGTGTTAGAAATACAATGTAGAGAGTACAGAATGCAGAAAGGAGACTAGTTAGAAGGCTACTGCAATAATCCAATTGACAGATGGTAGTAATTTAGATTCCTAGCAAGGAGCAGTGAAATCTCTGATTCTGGCCATATTGTGAAGCCAGAGTAGGCCAGATTCTTGACAGAAAAGGGTATAAAAGAAATCAATTTTGGTTGATTTTTGGTGTGGACAGCTGGAAAAATGGAATTGTAAATTTGTTGAAAACGTCAGCCTGTAGGAGAAACAGGTGTGGTGTTGGGCAGTTGGGGAGATCATACTTGGTTTTGGATGTTTTGAAATACTTCGCATTTCCAATGGATTTTAGACTCAACCTGTCAATTTCTACCAAAAAATAGTCTCCTGGGATTATAATTGGACAGTGCTCAATCTATAGAGATCAATCTAGGGAAAACTGTCAAGTGGAAGTTTTGAAATGTCATTTTTCAGTCACACATTATTGGTATACAGAAAACAACCAAGTTTTGTATATTAACTATATATCCTATGACTGCTAAATTTTTAGTTACTAATAATTTTTCTATAGCGTCCCTAGAATTTCTTGTACATGATCGTGTCATTTACAAATGAAGAGTTTTACTTTTTCCTTTCCAATCTCTATGCCTTTTCTATTTCTTCCCTTATTGCACTGACAAAGACTTGCAATATAATGTTGAATAGGAGTAATGAGAGTAGAAAATGTTAAATCACCATTAAATATATTAGCTGTAGGCTTTCTGTAAATATACTTTTATCAGATTAAGGAAGTTCTTTCCTATTCCTACCTTGTTCAGAGTCAATCATAACTTGGTATTGAATTTTGTCAAATGCTTTTCCTGCATCTGAGATGACCATATGATTTTTCATCTTTATTCTGTCAATGAGTTATATTAATTTTTCAAATATTAAGCCAAACTTGTATTCCTAGAATTAACCTCACTTGTTTTAATATGTCAATGACTTCTGCATCTGTGTACATAAAAGATATTAATCTGTAGTTCTCCTTTAATATATTTTTGGTTTGAGGGTAACGCTAAACTCATAAAATGTGAAGTGTTCTCTCCTTTATTTTCTGAAAGTGTACAATTGGAATTTTTTTCCTAAAATGTTTGACAGAATACATCAGTAAAGCTATCTGTACATAGTTTATTTGTGGAAAGTTTAAGAATTCACATTCTTTAATTTAGAATTCTATGTCATCTTAGTTTTTTTTTTTTTAGAGATTTATTTCTCTCCCCTTCCCCGCCCCCGTCCCAGTTGTCTGTTCTCTGTGTCTGTTTGCTGCGTCTTTTTTGTCCGCTTCTGTTGTTGTCAGCAGCACGGGAATCTCCGTTTCTTTTTGTGGCCTCAGCTCTCTGTGTGTGCGGCGCCATTCCTGGGCAGGCTGCACTTTCTTTCGCACTGGGCGGTTCTCCTTACGGGGCGCACTCCTTGCACATGGGGCTCCCCCTGCGTGGGGACACCCCTGTGTGGAAGGCACTCCTTGCACGCATCAGCACTGCACATGGGTCAGTTCCACACGGGTCAAGGAGGCCTGGGGTTTGAACCTTGGACCTCCCATGTGGTAGACGGATGCCCTAACCAGTGGGCCAAGTCTGCTTCCCTCATCTTAGTTTTTGTAATCTGTGACTTTTAAAGGCTTCGATCACTTCATCTAAATCATCAAATGCGCTGGCATAGAATTGTTGAAAGGTACGCCCTTTGATCCTTTCAATTTCACTGGGATCCACAGTGGTATTCTTTCATTCCTTTATCATTCAGGAATGAAACCAGTTTGTTTTCTCTCTTAACCAATCTAGATAAAAGTTTGTTAACTTTTCCCCCCCAATGCCTGCTTTCAAAAACTTTCATAGATTTCTACTCTTATATTATTTGACTTTCTCTGCTTACTCTGGATTTAATTTGCTCTTCTTTAACCAGCTTTCTAAGGTAGAATGTTGGATCATTGTTTTGTTTTCTTGTTTTTAGATCGTTTTAAACTGTTTTGTTTCCTGAAATAAGATTTTAAACTTTAAAAAAATTCTAAGCATTGCTTTAGCTGCAATTCATATTTTTTATATGTTCCTATTATCATTCAGTTCAAAACATTTTCTAATTTCCTTTGATTTCTTCTAGGACCCAAACGTTATTTAGAAGTGTATTTAATTTCCAAACACTTGGGGGAATTCCCAGATTTCTTCTAGTTAATTTCTGAAGTTTTTTTTTGTTGCTGTTTTTTCGTGGTAGAGAACACACTTCTTCAATCCCTTTTGAGACTTGTTTTATAAATGGTCCAGGCTATGTTCAATTTTGGGGACTGTTCCATGTACATTTGAAAAGAATGTGGTGCATTCTTCCACCAAGTAGGTCAGGTTTGTTGATAGTGTTATTCAAACCTTCTATATTCAATGTTTTTTGTTTTGTTCTCATTATTAATGAGAGAAGTGTTGAAACTTCCAATTAGGATTGAGGAATTCTGTTTTCCATTTTGTAAGTTTTAGAAGCTTCATAATTAGATGCATACATATTTGAAACTGTTTTCTTGATAGATTGATCCTTTTATCATTATGGAATGTATCAGGACATTCTTTGTCCTGATGTCTACTTGGCATAGCCACTCTAGGCTTTCTAATTATATGTTTGCATAAGTATCTTTCGCTGTCTTTTACTTTTAACCTATGTGTTCTATGTTTAATGTACACTTCTTGTAGAGAGTAGAGCTCACTGCTTTTTAAATGAGTGTTTTAATTATGGTAGCATATATATAACATTAAATTTCCCATTTTAACCACTTTCAAGCATATAATTCATTGGCACTGATTATATTAACCATGTTCTACTTCCATCACCACCATTCATTACCAAAACAGAACCACAAACAGAAACTGTGCACCAATTAAGCACTGACTCCCAATTCATCATGGCCCACCCCACCTCCCACCCCATAACCTGTGATCTACTTTCTGTCTCTAAGAATTTGCATGTTCTATTAGTTATTTCCTTAAATGAAACATACAAATATGTCCTTTTCTGTCACTTATTCCACTTAACAGGCTATCTTCACAGTTTATCCATCTTGTAGCATGTATCAGAACTTCATTCATTTTTATGGCTGAGTAATATTCCATTGTGTATATATTTCACAATTTGTGTTATCCATTCACCTGTTGATGGACATGAGTCGTTTTCACCTTCTGGCTATTGTAAATAATGCTACTATGAACAATGATGTACAAATATCTGTTTTAATACCTGCTTTCAATTCTTCTGGGTATATACCTAGAAGTGGGATTGCCAGGTCATATGATTATTATACGTTTAACTTTTCAAGGAGCCACAAAACTGTTTTCCAAAGTGACTACACTATTTTGCATTCCCACCAGTAATGCATGAGGATTCTAATTTCTCCTCACCCTTGCCAGCATGTTATTTTCTATTTTAAAAAGAATAGCCATTCCACTGAGTTTGAAGTGGTATCTTATTGTGGTTTTTATTTGCATTTCCCTAATGGCTAATGATGTTGGTGCATTTTCACTTGTTTATTGACTGTTTGTTGTCTTTGGAGAAATATCTATTCAAGTCCTTTTTTTAGAAGTCCACTTTAAACATAGAGTTTATTTTGTTGTTTAGTTGTAGCAATTCTTTTTTTAATTTTCTTTTAAATGTTACATTAAAAAAAATGAGGTCCCCATATACCCTTCCCACACGCCCCTCCTCCCACATCAACAACCTCTTCCATCATCGCGGCACATCCACTGCACCTGGCAAATACATTCTGAAGCACCGCTGCACCACATGGACAGTGGTCTACATTGTAGTCCACAGTCTCTCCCAGTCCACCCAGTAGGGCACGACAGGACACACAACGTCCAGCATCCGTCCCTGCAGCACCACCCAGGACAACTCCAAATCCTGAAAATGCCCCTACATTGTATCTCTTCTTCCATCTCCCTATCATCAGCAGCCACCATGGCCACCCTTCTCCACATCACTATTACAATTTCTTCCCTTACTAATCACAATAGTTCCCCAGCAGAACACCAGTAAGTCCACTCTAATCCATACTCTATTCCTCCATCCTGTGGACCCTGGGATGGTTATGTCTACTCCCCCTTGTAGCAATTCTTTATATATTCTGGATATGAAATACTAACTAGATATATGGTTTCCAAATATTTCCTCCCATTCCATAGTTTATCTTTTCACTTTCTTAATGCACAGGTTTGTAATTTGGATGATGTACCATTCATCTATTTTTTCATTTGCTGCTTGTGCTTTTAATATAAAAATCTAAGAACCCATTGCCTAATATAGCATCCTGAAGATATTTCCCTAGATTTTAGTTCTTATATATATCATTGATCCATATTGAGTTAATTTTTGTATATGGTGTGAGGTAGGGGTCCACCCTTATTCTTTTGCATATGGATAACCAATTTTCTAAGCACTGTTTATTGGAGAGACTCTTTTTTTCCCCATTGACTGGACTTGGTAGTTAAAAATTAATTGGCCACAGATATGTTGGCTTTTATCTCAACTCTCAATTCTAATCCATTGGTCAATATATATATTCCTTGTGGCAGTATTAATTCAGATTTATAATCTCTTACCTTTCCAATGGAGAGTTTTGACCATTTAATTTAATGCAGTCTTTATGGCTGAGTTTAAACCGAGCCTCATTTCCTTCAGTTACTTTTCCTGCAATTTTTTGGGCTGAGTATTTTTCATATCTCATTCTTTCACAACTTTGAGCCTATTAGCTTTACTTTTTCCTGTTTTAAAAGTTTTGCTCTAGGTAAGTGGTTCTCAAATTGTCCTTGGACCAACGGTATTAGCACCTCCTTTGGAATGTGTTAGAAATGCAAATCTTCAAGGCCCACCCCAAAGCACTGAATCAGAAATTCTGCACTAGGCTTTATAATATTCATCTTTAGCTTAGAACAGGCTACCTTCAAAAAATATTATACCACTTCACATATTATGTGTAATAGTCTAACATTATGTATTATGTAATACTTCCATTTTGCCTCTTACGTCTGTTGTGTTATTGGAAGCAGGTCTATAACCCATTACTGGGTCCATGGCCCTAACATGAGCAACTAAACAGGGACAATCATAAAGACCTAGCTAGAACAGGTTGAATCAAAAATCAAAGAACAGTGGTAACATGCAGCAGTGAAACTGAGCATGTGAGTAAACTCACCATCATAATCAGAAGCCTGGACAACAGCAAAAAATTACAAGCCAACTAAGGAAAAGGAATATATCAAAGCCCCAGATGAAACACAGGACTTGACAAAATAGTCAACGAGGTTCACAAAAATCTTCTATATCAAATCAAGGAGTTGAAAGACAATATTGCAAAAGAGATAAAGTACATCAAGAAGACACTGTGCAAGCACAAAGAAGAATTTGAAAACCTGAATAAAAAATAACAGAGTTTATGGGAATAAAAGGTACCTAAATAATAAAAGGGGAAGTAAAACTCTCACTATACACAAATGACACGATCCTATATATACTAAATTCTGAAATGTCTACAAAAAAGCTACTTGAGCTAATAAACGAGTTCGGCGAAGTGGCAGGACACAAAATCAACATACAAAATTCAGTATGTTTCTGTACACTAGTATTGAACAATCTGAGGAGGAAACCAGGGGAAAAAACTCCATTTAAAATAGCAACAAAAAGAATCAAATACCTAGGAATCAACTTAATCAAAGATGTAAAGGACCTATACTCAGAAAACTACAAAACACTGCTAAAAGAAATCAAAGAAGACCTAAACAAAAGGAAAAACATTCCATGTTCATGGACTGGAAGACTAAGTATCAGGAAGATGTCCATCCTACCAAAAGTGATTTATACAGTCAATATGATTCCAATCAAAATTCCAACAGCCTACTTTACAGAAACAGAAAAGGCAAGTACCAAATTCATTTGGAAGGGAAAAGGCACCCGCATAGCCAAAAATATCCTGAAAAAGAAGAGTGGGAGGATTCTCACTGCCTGGCCTTGAAACATATTACAAAGCTACAGTGGTCAAAACAGCATGGAAATGGTATAAAGATAAGACACACTGATCAAAAGTATAGTATTGAGAGTCCACAAATAGACCTTCACCTCTATAGCTGACTGGTTTTTAAAAATTTCTCCTCCCCTTCATTGTTTGTGCTATCTGCTCTCTGTGTCTGTTTGGTACCTGCTCTCTTTGTCAGCTAGTCTTTTTTTTTTTTTTTGAGGCACTGGAACCAAATCTGGTACCTCCCATGTGGGAGGCAGGTACCCAACTGCTCAACCCACATCTGCTCCCTGGCCAACTGGTTTTTGACTAACCTACCAGGTCGACATAAGTGGGACAAAACAGTCTCTTCAACAAAGGTGCTGGAAGAACTGGATTTCCATACCATTAGAATGAAAGAGGACCCCTATCTCACTCCCCACATAAAAATCAACTCAAAATGGATTAAAGACATAAATATAAAAGCCAGGACCATAAAACTACTGGAAGAAAATGGAGGGAAATATCTTCAAGATCTTGGACCTTACACCCAAAGCACACACACCAAAAGAAAAAACAGATAAAGGAGACCTCCTCAAAATCAGACCACCTCAAAGGACTTTGTCAAAAGGGTGAAAAGGCAGCTGACTCAATGGGAGAAAATATTTGGAAATCAAATATCCAAGAAGGGTTTAATATCCATGAAATATGAAGAGATGCTACAACTCAACAATAAAAAGACAAATGATCCAATTAAAAAATGGGCAAAAGACTTGAATAGACATTTGTTCATAGAATAGAAATGGCCAAAAAAACACATGAAAAAATGTTCGAAATTAGGGAAATATAAATCAAAGCTACAATAAAATATCATTTCACTACTACTAGAATGACCACTATTAAAAAATTGATAACTATTAATACAAGTGTTGGAGAGGATGTGGAGAGGTAAGAACACTTATTCACTGGTGTGAATGTAGGAAGGGAGCCACCATGGAGGATTAGCAACTCCTAAGTTGTTGAACCACGGAGTCAAGAGTGCCTACAACTGAAAGCAGGACTGCATCCAGCATCCTGTGGAATCTAAGCCCCCTCTTGACATAGATGTGGAATGGACACAACCAAGCCAAGGTCCACAGGAAGGAGGAATAGAATATGGATTAGAGTGGACTTACTGATATTCTATTCATGAACTATTGTGGTTAGTAATCGAAGAAAATGTGGCATTGGTGTGGAAAAAGTGGCCATGGTGGCTGCTGGGTGCGGGGAATGGGAGGAAGAGATGAGATGTGGAGGCGTTTTTGGGGCTTGGGAGTTGTCCTGGGTGGTGCTGCAGGGGCAATTACCATACATTGTAGGTCCTCCCATGGCCCACTGGATGGCACGTGGGAGAGTGTGGGCTATGATGTGGACCATTGACCATGAGGTGCAGCGATGCTCAGAGATGTATTCACCAAATGCAATGAATGTGTCATGATGATGGAGGAGAATGTTGCCATGGGGGAAGCAGTGGGGTGGGGGGTACATGGGGACCTCATATTTTTTAATGTAATATTTAAAAAAAAGAATTAAAATAAAAAATAAAGTTGTTGAACATAGATATGCCAGGTGACCTGACAATACCACTACTATGTTTATACCCAGAAGAACTGAAAGCAATGACAAGAACAGACATCTGCAAGCCGAAGTTCATAGTGGCGTTATTCACAATTGCCAAAAGATAGAAATAACCCAGGTGTCCAACTACTAAAGAATGGATAAACTGCAGCGTACACATACAATGGAGTATACAGCTTTAAGAAGAAATTAAGTCATGAAGCATTTGACATGTATGAACGTGGAAGGCTTTGAATGAAGTAAGCCAGACACAAAAGGATAAATACTGTATATGATTAATGCTATTATGAACACAATATAATGGGTAAACTCATGGAGTTAATGACTAGAATATAGGTCACCAGGAAACAATGAAGTTACAGAATGGAAAGCTAAAGTTTAATCTGTGAAGAATGTAATGAAAAGGTTGGTTGTAAATCTTTGAAAATGAATAGAAATTGTGAAAGCACACCATAGTGTTTGTAACTAGCAGCACTAATATATGGGTATGGCAGTGGTTGAAAGGTAAAAGTCAAAAATACAAACAAAGCAAACTAGGGAGAGTAGTGTATAGTAATATATTAATAATCTTCCATTGAGTGTAAAAAAATAAAGGAAATATACCAAGTGAAAAATTTTTCCCCCAAAATTCTACTCAATTTATTCATTTTTAAAAAAATATTACATTCAAAAAATATGAGGTCCCCATTCACCCCCACTGCCCCCACCCCACCACTCCCCCAACAGTAACACTCTCCCCCATCATCATGACACATCCATTGCATCTGGTGAGTACATCTCTGGGCATCACTGCACCTCATGGCCCGTGGTCCACACCATAGCCCACACTCTCCCACGTGCCATCCAGTGGGCCATGGCAGGACATACAATGTCCGGCAATTGTCCCTGGAGCACCACCCAGGACAACTCCAAGTCCTGAAAATGCCTCCACATCTCATCTCTTCCTCCCATTCCCCACACCCAGCAGCCACCATGGCCACTTTTTACACACCAATGCCACATTTTCTCGATTATTAACCACAATAGTTCATGAATAGAATATCATTAAGTCCACTCTAATCCATATTCTATTCCTCCTTCCTGTGCACCTTGGCTTGGTTGTGTCCATTCCACATCTATGTCAAGAGAGGGCTTAGATTCCACATGGATACTGGATGCAATCCTCCTGCTTTCAGTTGTAGGCACTCTAGGCTCCAAGGTGTGGTGGTTGACATTCTTCAACTCCATGTTAGCTGAGTGGGGTAAGTCCAATAAATCAGAGTGTAGGAGTTGAAGTCTGTTGAGGCTCAGGGCCTGGCTATCATATTGTCAGTCCAGAGATTCAAATCCCCTAGATACATCTTAAACCACAGCACCAACTACAATTCCAGTAAAGTAGCATGAAAGGCTTGTGAAAAGAGATCCCATCTGAGTCCAGCTCCATCATGCAGAAACACCAGCTCCAAAGAAGGGCCAACTGACATGGCAGTGAACCCCATCTGCCATGACCATAGAACCTGTGGGTCTCTTTAGCCCTCAAAAGGACCAATACCTGGGGTTGTATCTACTTCATCTGTCTCTGAGACTCTGCTCAGGTGTGCACAAGGGCAATTCTTCTGACAACCTCCAGACTCTTTTTTAGAGACTCATAGCCATATGAACTCATTTGTCCTTTCCATTTCCCCCTTGCTTTAGGTCAAACAGCATTTTTAACTCCTGTTATTATATGTAGACAGGGATATTCTGCTGGTCCGTGCTGAACCTTTAATTCAAGGTCATTTTCTAGTTACGTCATCAGCTGGTACTTGGTAGTGATCCCTCGGTGCCAGGGAGGCTCATCCCTGGGTGTCATGTCCCACTCTGGGGGGAAGGCATTGCATTTACATGCTGAGTTTGGCTTCAAGACTGGCCACATTTGAGTAACACGGAGGCTGTCAGGAGGGAACTCTTAGGCACAGTGCTGCTCTAGGCCTTATTCTTATTTCAAGTGTATAGGCTCACAAGCATAGTCATTAGTATCAAGGGCTCACTGTTGGACCCTCATTCCTTCCTGGTCCTTACCGTTGCATCTGGGGGACTGCTGCTGCTCCCCTAGGGACCACGACAGAGCCCCCTGGCCAGGAACCCAGTACCCCCCCCAGCTGTTGTTTTTAATTGTTTCCACTATGAGTATATCCAAACATTTCCATGCACCCTGGACACATGCCCTGAATAACTCCCTGTCAACCATATATCGCCTGTCAATAACATCCCATACCAGTATTCCTCTGCTGCCATTGTTGAACCACTCTGTGATCCAAAACTTCCTGAAAAGGGAAGCCCAATATAATGTCAGGTTCCCTTACCAAGTGAAAATTAACTAGAAAAAAAGGTATGATTAAATACTGTTTGACTCCATCTATACAAAATACAAATACAAATAAACTAGAGAGATGGAAACAGAATAGCAACTTTGTATGGCAGGGGATGGACAGAGATTGGGACAGAGTTAAGGGGCAGTTTATTTGTTTTTTATTATTGGAGTAATGAAAATACTTTAATAATAATAACTAATGTGCTGAATGCACAACTATGTGATTATACAAATACCACTAATTGTATATCTTGGATGGATTGTATGCTTTATGAATATGTATCAATGAAATTGATTTTTTAAAATGACTGTTGCCTTTTTTATTTTAAGATTTATTTACTTCTCCCCCCACCCCTCTTGTTGTCTGCTCTCTGTGTCCATTCACTGTACGTTCTTCTGTGTCTGCTTGTCTTCTCTTTAGGCAGCACTGGGAACTGATCCTGGGACCTTATGGAATGGGAGAGAGGCACTGAATCTCTTGTACCACCTCAGTTCCCTGGACTGCTTCATTTCTTATTGTCTCTCTTCTGTGACTCTTTTGGTTGTATCATCTTGCTGGGCCAGCTCTTCACGCAGGCTAGCTCTCTGCGTTGATCAGTTCACCACTTGGGCCAGTCACTGCACAGGCCAGTAGTCGCCACATGGACCAGCTTGCCTTCACCAGAAGGCCCCAGGAACCGAATCCTGGACACCTATACCGCAGACAGGAGCCCAACTGCTTGGGCTACATCCACTTTCCTGCCTTGATTTTTGAAGGATATTTTCTTGCACATAGTATTGTAGATTGAAAGTTTTCCACCAGCAGTTTAAAGACATTCACTGTTTCTGGTTTCCATGTTTTTGACAAGAAGTCTACAGTTGTTTTTTTCTGTTTCCCCCAAATACTATGAACAATTGTACACCAATAAATTAGATAATCTAGTGGAAATGGACAAAATCCTAGAAACATACAGACTACCTACACCCTGACTCAAGAAGAAACTGAAGATATCAAGGAGCAGAGACTGAAGCAGTAATCAAAACCCTTGAAAAAAAAAGTCTAAGACCAGATGGCTTTATCAGTGAATTCTACCCAAACATTCAAAGACGTATCAACACTAATTCTTCTCAAACAATTGAAAAATTGAAGAGGAGAGAACTCTTCCTAACTAATTCTATGTAGTTAGCATTACCGTAATCCAAAGGCAGATAAAGACATCACAAGAAAGCTACAGATGAATTTCCCTTATGAATACAGATTCAAAAATCCTCAATAAAATACTGGCTAATAGAATCCAACAGCAAATTAAAAGGATTATATACCATGATCATGTGTGATTTATCCTAGAAATGCAAGACTGGTTCAACATAAGAAAATCAATATACATCACATTAATAGAATGAAGGAAAAAAGCCACACGATCATTCCAATGGACACAGAAAAGGCATTAGACAAAATCCAGCACCCTTTGTGATAAAACACTCAGAAGAAAACTAGAAACAGAAGGGAACTTCCTCAATATGATAAAGAGCTTCTATAAAACCCCTCAGCTACCATCATACTCAATAGTTTTGAAAGACTAAGTTTTCCCACTAAAATCAGGAATAAGATAAGGACACCCACTTTCACCAATGCTATTCAATAAATATTGTACTAAAAGTTCTACACAAAGCAATTAGGCAAGGAAAAGAAATAAAAGGCACACAAACTAGAAAGTAAAACTGTCTCTAGTTGCATATACATGATCTAGTATTTAGAAATTACCAAAGAATCCATAAGAAAGCTACTGGAGTTATTAGATAAATTAAGCAAGTTGCAGGCTACAAGATTAGCCTGCAAAAATGGGTTGTGCTTCTAAATACTAAAGAACAATGGAAATGGAACTTTAAAAATTCCATTCACAATACCAGATAAAAGAATAAAATGTGGGAAGCAAACTTGGCCCAATGGATAAGGCGTCCGCCTACCACATGGGAAGTCTGCGGTTCAAACCCTGGGCCTCCTTGACCCGTGTGGAGCTGGCCCATGTGCAGTGCTGATGTGCGCAAGGAGTGCTGTGCCACACAGGGGTGTCCCTGCGTAGGGGAGCCCCACACGCAAGGAGGACAGCCGCCCAGCACAAAAGGAAGCGCAGCCTGCCCAGGAATGGTGCCACACACACGGACACACAGCAAGATGACTCAACAAAAAGAAACATAGATTCCCATGCCACTGACAACAACAGAAGTGGACAAAAAAAAGAACACCACACAGCAAATGGACACAGGGAACAGACAACTGGGGCAGGGGGGAAGGGGGGGAGGGAAGGGGAGAGAAATAAGAAAAAATAAATCTTTAAAAAAAAAATAAATTTATGGGAATAAATTTAATCAAGGAAATGAAGGGCTTATACACTGAAAACTACAAAACATTTCTGTAAGAAATTGAAGACCGAAAGACTTAATTTTTCTTAAAACTTTTTATTTTTTTACTCTTTTAATTATTTTACTTATTTCTCTCCCCTTTCCCGCCCCCAACTCTGGTTGTCTGTTCTCTATTTGCTGCGTCTTCTTTGTCTGCTTCTGTTGTTGTCAGCGGCATGGGAATCTATGTTTCTTTTTGTTGCGTCACCTTGTTGTGTCAGCTCTCCGAGTGTGCGGCGCCATTCCTGGGTAGGCTGCACTTTCTTTCACGCTGGGCGGCTCTCCTTATGGGTTGCACTCCTTGCATGTGGGGCTTCTCTACGAAAGGGGCACCTGAGTGGCAGGGCACTCCTTGCGCGCTTCAGCACTGTGCATGGGCCAGCTCCACACGGGTCAAGGAGGTCCAGGGTTTGAACTGCGGACCTCCCATGTGGTAGGCGGACGCCCTAACCACTGGGCCAAGTCCACTGCTTTAATGTTTTTAAGATGTCAATACTGCCCAAGGTAATCTATAGACTCAACACTATCCATTATCAAAATCTCAGGTTTTTTTTTTTCTTGCAGAAATGGAAAATCCGATCCTTTAATTTATATGGAATTGCAGGGGGCCCCAAATAGCCAAAGTCAGTTTGAAAAAGAAAACACAGAACTAACATTTAACCTGGCAATTCTACTTCCTGGTATATACCCAAAAGAACTGACATCAAAAAGAATTGAAAGCAAGGACTCAAACAGATACTTGTACACCAATGTTCACAACAGCATTATTCACAACAGACAAAAAAGTGGAAGCAACCCAAGTATCCATCAACAGATGAATATACAAAATGTGGTATATCCACACAATGGAACATTATTCACCCATAAAAAGGAACACATTCTACATCATGGATAAACTGTGAAGACATCATGTTGAGTGAAATAAGCCAGACACAATAAGATAAAATATTGTAGAAACTGTTATATGAAATAAACTAGAATACACAAATTCATAGACAGAAATTAGAATATGGGTTACCAGGGGCCAGAAAGTGAGGGGAATGGGGAGTTTATTACTTAACAGATGAAAATTTTCTGTTTGAGGTGATGAAAAATTTGGGTAATGGATGTTGGTGTGAATATAATTAACACTAAATTGTACTCTTGAAAGTAGTTAAAAGAGTGTATACATTTTATATAAGGTACAATAAAGTTTAAAAAAATTCTCTTTAACCTTATCTGCATTGACGAAGTTAATGAATACGTTTTATTTCAATTTCTATTAAATTATCAATCTTGCCTTTTTGCTGGCTGTGATGAAATTCACTATAGAGCAATAATAACTTTTATACAAACTGTTTATGAAAATGCTCCATACACTATTACCACCAAAACATTAATTAAAGTTTACTGGCTTTTATCAATGTTTTCTACTACTAACCTACCTCAGTTGTGGAGGAGAGAAGTGAAATATGTAAACCAAAAATACCATGTCTTAAAAATATTTGACTATTCTTCCCTGTATTAATTTACCAATATTTAATTATCTTTCTGGTAACACATTCTTTATATGGTAAAGGTGCTATTTTGTTCATTTAACAAGGATGTTATTACTAATGCTTCCTTTGTTTTATTTTAGGATTTTCATTAAGCAGATTCATACCTAGTTTCTACACTTGAAAATCAACTCCTTGTCTTAAATCAATCGTCTATAATCTCACAATTTCCACGAAGAGGATTTGAAGTCTTCCATTTCCATTAAAATTCAATTCATGACAGTTCTAATCTGTGTCAGACTTCTGTGGGGGTAAAATGGCAGAAGTATATTTATTTTTTCTGAGACTGCATAGAAAGTTCTCATTTTTGTAAGTTTATTTCTGTTGTAATTCATCCCATGTTAATCTTGTTAATTTGCAATATAAATCAGTGGCAAAACTTCTGCTATCTGGCTGCCCCTATTAGGTTAGGAAGTCTGTATGTCTGCCAGTGATACAGGTTTAAGTGAAACTGAGAAACCATAGTACTAAAGTAACCTACTGGATCCACTTCAGTAGTATAGGTCACAGTGCATTTTTAACAACTGTATCACTGCGCAGGGTATATCTATGCCTAGGTCTTACATTCTAGGTCTACCTTTCCTCCTCTTCCTTACATTGCTACTCGATTTATAAGGGCTTTCGTTCTACTTGGATAGAACAGAATGGAAATACATGCTTCCGAAGCAAACTGCAGCTACAGAAATGATTTTGCTTTGAAAGCTTATAGAGGAACTTAGTATTTTTAAATGCCTTGATTAAATAAACCACTCTATCATCTAATCACCATTTGAGAAAAGAGAGCTCTGTATGTGAACACAATAAGGGTAGACTCTGCAATACTTCTCTTTTTGTGCTCACCTAAATTTTTCACATGCAATCATTCTTCCAGTTTCACAGTTGAAGCAATACTACTTACTCCTTTAATGTTTACAATTTTAATTTTGGTTAAATTAGTATTCCTCTTCCATGCAACCTCAAAGCCTCTGAGGGGCAGAGAGGATCATCTTTTTTGTTTTCATCAGTATGACTGTTTTTTTCTACTGGCACAATTCTTCCCCTTTCTACTGTCCTTCAAGGTTGCAGCCATATGTACCTATTGTTCATAGCAGGCCCCAACGTCTCAGCTATCAGAAAAAGGAACCCTATACTAACGTCAACTCTTGTACGAAATGATGCTGTAGCAGACTCTTTGAGAGGTAACAAAAAAAACCATTTTATATTAAGTATTAATTTGGAAAAAATACAATCAATTCAATCCTCTTTTTTTAAAATCCATTTTCCTCCACTATTCAACCAACTCTGGTTAACTGCAGGGATAAAGAAATTTTACAAAATATTTTCCTGTACATGCCATATAAGCATATTGAATGATGAGAATTCTGAGGTACTGTCTACTTGATAATGGATACCAATGTTAAATAACAGAATCAACAGCTAAACAGAAATGGCTAAATATAAATATTTATAGACTAAAAGTTCTATTGATCATCAATATTTTCTTTGGATTTTACTCAGGAACTAAGATTTAGAATAACTGTGAAATAAGGGAGCCCCTTTATGTATTTTTAGCACACTCATACACAGTAAGGGAAAAAAACACTTTTGGAGGTAAAAATTGAGAAAACTGATAACAAGAGAAAAGTGGGAATAATAATATATTAATAAACTTGATTTTACTTACCTTGCAAGTTGTCTATTTCCTGTGGGAACTAAGCAATGAACATTATAAAAGCGCCATATGCTAGTTTTATCATGCTGTATGAGATAGAACATGCTAACACAGTGATACTCTATAACAAAGCCTGAAAAAAAAAGTAGTGGTTTAAACCATTCTGGTGTTTTCTGTCTTGTAACAATCTTGACATAGGCTGTACAAGGCACTTTCTGGTGGCACTTTTCCACAAAGTTGTATAGGGACCTAAGATCCTTCTACCTCATTTCTCTTCCACAATGGAATGCTTCTTCCTCTGCAGAACCTAAAGTGACTCACTACCAGATCCACTTTCCAAACAACAGGATGGAGAAAGGGACAAAAAATGGGGACAATACCATTTTGAAGGACACATCATTTCCCCTCATACTCCACTGACCAGAACACAGTCATACCCTCAAGGGAGACTGGAAAATGTAGTCTTTGTTCTGGGAGGCACATGCTCAGCCAAAAATCAAGGGTTCTATCACTCTGTGAAAAGGAAAGAATGAATATTAGGGTAAGATTGGTATACATATCTCATTTAGATATTTACATAATTAGGAAATTCAAACTTGAAATACTTCGTATTCCGGGTCTTCTTTTGTAAAAGTTTACTCTTCATTCACCCACCCAAAACAATGAAATACAAAACGCTATCTGAATGAGTTCCCAAGGTGTGTTTTATTGGCATAAAACCAAAATCAGGTGACATAATTCTCTGGTCAATTAGCTCTACAGAACTAAGTGAAAAAAAGATTTCCTCTTACAATTTCTTACTGGTGAAAAAAAAGGGAAAATTTTTTACTTATAAAGTAATAAAATCCTGATTAGTCTTGGCAATTTATCGGATTGAGCAACTTTAGAGTACTAAAGCAAAAAGAGTTCTTTAATTTTTATCAAATAAGTAAAAAGTCAGTAATAATTTTATTATGACTTCTGAAAAAACTGGTATAATTGAAAAGAAGAAAAAGATTTCTCAAACAAATAAACCATCTGTGTATTTTTTCTCCTTTATTAAGGGAGAAAAAAAGTCTTCATGATTCTGCTAAAAAAGATCTAACAATGCAGAGAGGTAGTAGTGGAATGTAAATCTCCATCCTATTGACAAATCTCCTTTTGTTCTTCCTATGCAGGAAGACTTTTAAAGTCACATTACACAGCAGCTACATAGTGTAAGTGCAATATAACAATAATCAGCTTGTTGTGTCTGATGCAAAGCCCTCAACTCTTGATCAGCATTTTGTAACATACAAAGTTGTCCATCTAATTTATTAAAAAACTACCCCAATATGATCTTCAGAGCATCAACAAAAGCTACAAAACAGATATATCTATTTTTGTTTGAAATACACATATTATCCCAAGTATCCATTTTCTAGAAAAGGCAGAGCCTAAAAGTTGTACACTGTGAAAGCCAACTTTAAAGTGGCTTTACTTAAATGACCCAAGATGAATAAGTGCCATTATTGTTGTATAGCTATGAAACAGATCATCATCCCTTACTTCATTACATTTCCTCAATATAAAGTTCCCAGTGACTATCCGATCACATCCTATTTCTCCATTTCCAAAGAAGCCAAATAAGGGAACACTAGGAAAGAACTTTCTAAATGCATCAGCCTCAACATTCCCCTTGGCTCTATAATATTGAAAGCCCCTCCCAACACAAGCAAACATGAAGCCAATGGTATTCTGTTCTGGAATGTTGGCTGCTTTGAGGCGCCGCATGGCAGCCTCAGCGGTCTTCTCATCATTGACATCCTCGTTGAGGAGCACTGTAGCACTCTGGATTCGGTGTCCACTAAATGACATTCCAACCACACCAGTAGCATCAATATCTAAAGAGTTCCTGAAAAATTAAAAACACAATATATCATGAAGAAAATTAAATTTTTAAGAGTTAAAAAAAAAGATAGAAGAAAAGCCCTCTGGATTCACTGATTGGGGGCAGCTAACTTTGGCAGCCTTTAATAGTCTGAGGCTCACCCTCAGATAAGAAGACTCTTAATAAAGGTTTAAAAAATTAAACTACTGAAATTAATGCATTAAAAGAATGTAGAAGGCAGATCTATGGAGAAGTAAGCAACTATTTTTAGGACAGAAATAAAAACGGATAAAGGGGCAAATGCCATACCCTACAAAGATTTCTGAAACCTATAATTGGGTCTGGAAGGGTATAGAGCATACTTACTTTTCTGATTTCCTTAAACCTAAATTTTATTCACATACTCATATACTAAAATAGCTGTTAAGGATGCTTTTTTGTATTATTTGCATCTTTGACATATTTTTTCCCTACCTGAGCTGTCAAATTCTGTAAGAGGTATATTAAAAATACAATCATGGAAGATAATTTTATCAAGAACCCATAACTCCAAAATTTTTAGGCTTATATTGTTTGGTCCATAAAGAAATATGATTACATCTCTCTCTACCTTGTTTACTGCTCTGGGCCTAGAATTCAGCTTAATTTGATGGTAAAAATTCATGTTTTCTTGTTATTTGTCTAGTAGGTTTTTTAAAAACTAACAAAAGAAATTCTAAAATATTGCTAAAAGTTATAAGGTGTAGGGAATGGATGTAGCTCAAGTGGTTGAGTCCTGCTTCCCATGTACGAGATCCTGGGTTTGATCCCTGGTATCTCCCAAAAACAAACAACAAGAAAAAAACAACTCTCAGTGGGGAGCACATATAACTCAGTGGTTGAGTGCCTGCTTCCCATGTGCAAGGTCCTGGGTTCAATCCCTGGTATCTCCTTAAAAAAAAAGTTATAAAGTGTAATATCATGAACACTCACTGGGGGAAAAGACAAGTAATATGTAGTTTTCATTTTTATCATGTATACCAACATCTGAGTCTATGAAATGGGCAGGATTCACTAAGTTAGCAAGAAATTAGGACCATAAAGGTTAACTGACTAAGATGATAAAACTAACCAGTAGTAAAATCAGCTTCGGAGAGACAGACCCATTTCTGAGGTCTGTTTCTACAGTTCTTTTAACCTCATCACACTTCTTTGGCATACAATTTTACCTTTTTTGAGGGGAAAAGAGGAGTATCTAAAACCATTAAAATGTATTATGATTTACTTAATGGCTTCTCTATTAACACAGTATAAGCATATTAAAATTAATGTATCATGTAAGGAATAATGATTTTTCGAGGTACATATCCCATATTAATTACAAAAATTAGATGATATACAGATAGCCACACTACCAGGTTAGCACCTCAGCTGTTATAACCCTGAGTGAGATTTTGGCATTTCAAAGGTAAATTGTTTATTAATCACCATTGCCCTTCTCTGTATATAATTTAAAGGTAAAAACAAAGACACCAGGACAAGGAAGTTAGACAAGAGGAGAAATAACCCATGGAAAGCCAGGAGAATAGGTGTATACATAAAAACTAAAATTTATATGCTCTTTGCTATCCTACTGCCTTGAATTCAATACACTTGGCTTTTCTCAGTGGAGACTACCAGGAGAGACCATAACTGTAATGACTTATACTGCATTTTACAGATACAGATCTCTGTCTGTCCCATATCACCACTTTAGGATCCAAATACTAACACAGATATAGTGAGCAAGAAATACACTAGTGTTTACAGGAAGCATCTACAGGGAGCGGGAAAGGGGAGTGTGATTTTCTTGCTTTTGGAAACTGATATTGATGTCCATTTAATTAGTGCAAACTCAAAATATGCCATACTTTCATTCAAAATGGAAAGGTAGTAAAGGCTCCCAAGACAGAACAAACATGTTTATCTTTGAAAGCAAAAGCCTTAGTAACAAATCAAAGATGCGGAAACGGACTTTGGCCCAGTGGTTAGGGCGTCCGTCTACCATATGGGAGGTCCGCGGTTCAAACCCCGGGCCTCCTTGACCCATGTGGAGCTGGCCATGCGCAGTGCTGATGCGCGCAAGGAGTGCCGTGCCACGCAAGGGTGTCCCCCGCGTGGGGGAGCCCCCACGCGCAAGGAGTGCGCCCATGAGGAAAGCCGCCCAGCGTGAAAAGAAAGTGCAGCCTGCCCAGGAATGGCACCGCCCACACTTCCTGTGCCGCTGACGACAACAGAAGCGGACAAAGAAACAAAAAAGCAGACAAAGAAACAAGACGCAGCAAATAGACACCAAGAACAGACAACCAGGGGAGGGGGGGGAATTAAATAAATAAATAAATAAATCTTTAAAAAAAAAATCAAAGATGCTTACTCAGCCTGAAAAAACTTTTAAAAACAAAGAATAATGAATTTCCAAAAATGTTTGTAAAAGAATACCAGGATTATTACATCCAATAGAGCTATAATATAAAAATTAGAATTGTTATAATTAATTTCTATTATATTTAAATTATTATTTACATCTATAAAGATTTGTTGCTATGTTATCTATTTTTTACAATTAATTTTTTAAATTGTAAACTGGCCTTGCACTCTTTTAATATTTGTCATTCTTTCAATCTATTTTTCTATTTATTTTGCAATTGTACAATAAAGGAGTTTTTAACAGTTTAAAAAAAAAAAAAAAAAAAAAAAGAATACCAGGAGTCTTCTAAGATGTTCCACAGGAAAAAAGGTTTTGTGGCCAAACAGAGAACTGCCACAGGTAATATTATTTCTTCTCTAGAGGACTTATAAAGCAATGAAAATAAAGAGGCTTTTAGAAGTTTTAGCATAAAATACATTGTTAAGCCACATATTTCTTTCAGAAGAGGAAACAGAACTAAAGAGGAAGTGACATACTGAGGTCACACAGAGTACCAGAGCTGTCAAAGGAGAGATCAGCAGGCAAGCACTTGTTATAGGTATGTTGAAAAGCAATTTTAAGGAGAGTGAGTCCAACTAAGAATAAGTACTTAAAATATAAAATAAATGCCTTTCTTCAACTATAAGCAGAATTATTCTGAGTCAGCCCCTTAACCTATGTCAACAGCAAAATGGAAGGAATTGTTACCTTAAGCAATTCTTTAAATGTTTTTTTGAAAACCCAAAGTAACAAAGAACTGAGAATATTTTCTTTTATCCACAGAAGACGTTAGACATACTTTTCCGAAGTCAGTGATGACAGGTTGTCCACCTGGCCTCCAGCCAAAATGATATTCATATCACTGAAAGTGCTGACTACACGGTGCAGATAATTACTGGCCCCCACCTTACAGCAGTTATAGCCAAATACAAGGACCACACGAAGCTCAGGGTTATCTAAAAGACCTGCAAAGAAATGAAGAAGTGCAATCAGTGCTTAAATTGTCATTTCTATTTTTTACAAAGTCAAATACTATTCAAAATCTTGGTTACAATTAATTTTTTTCCACATTAAGGAAATTAAATTGCCATTTGAAAAATACTAGTCAACACTCAACACAAGTAAAGAAGCTGCTATATAATTGAGTAGCAGCACTTGGTGGACCATGGTATAAGCCGGTTCTACACAGGCCATCAGCACCTGTAACAGAAGGGACCAATGACTTACAGATATAGGCAGCAGTGAGAATTTAAAGATGCAGAGAAAATGGAGAGAAGGGCACTAACCAACTGTGGTGGGTTGAATGGTAACCTCCAAAAATAAGTTCATGTCAAATCCCTGGAATCTGTGAATGTTACTTTACTTGGGAAAAAAAGTATCTTTGCAGATATAATTAAGTCAAGGATCTTGAGATGAGGTCAACCTGGATTATCCAGATGGGCCCTAAACCCAATGATGAGTATCCTTATAAGAGATGCACAGAAGGGAGACACACAGACAGAAGAGGAGGCAATGTGACCACAGAGACATCGACGGGAGTCCTGGGACCAGGACTGCCCACAGCCACCAGAAGCTGGAGGAGGCAAGGAAAAGATTCTCTCTGAGGGCCCCCAGAGGGAGCACTGCCCTGCTGACACCATGATTTCAGATTTCTGGCACCAGAACTATGAGAGAAAAAATTCCTATTGTTTAAGCCACAAAATCTGTGGTCATTTGTTATGGCAACCTCAGGAAACTAACAAACCAACAAAAGGCAGGTTTTTCTATCTCTTTCAGGAAAGGAGTAATGGTGGATTATCCATCGGAAGTTCTTTCCAAAGCAGGATAATGTTCAATTCTGTAGCAAATAAGATACTAGTGACTGAAAGCAGCTACCACTGAAGGGCGGCACAGTCTACCAGGAAACAGGCTGTAGGGCACACTGCTCCACAAAGCTGGTTGCCAGGCTGTCACCAAAGCCTCTGTAACAAGTGTTACAGAACAGTCTATCAATTTGAAATTTGCTAGCAGGGCCAAAAAGTTTACATCTCTGAAACAGGAAAAAAAAATCCAACACCTAGCACATATTTGCATTTCTATTTGACTTGGCCACATGACTTCCAACTTAACAGTTACCTGACCTGAGGTTAAAGGGGGTGAATTACCTACTAGCACCAAATAACTTATTCTGGGAAACTGCCTCTGGCACATTTCTAAAATTCTCTACTCTTTACATATAGTAAACCACAGATTTGAAGAATGAAAAGAATTTTAGTATACAAATCCAGTATTTTCATGATACCAAACCATTACTAAGGGATCTTTATTTTTCCAATACCAGGCAGCTAATTTTGAGGGAATTTTTAAAAATGAATTTTCAGAGTTGGAAGAGGCCTGTAGGATCAAGTCTAGTCTTATTTTATAAATAAGGATTATTAATCTGAGAGAAGTGACTAACCCAGGACAAAATCACAGTAGATTCTGGATTAAAATCCTTATCTCCTGACTCCACCTTTTCTACCATTTTCTAAGTCTAAACCAGGGATTCTTAATCAGAGCTCCACCCACCCCTTTGGGTCCGTGACCCTGAACTGAAAAAAATCAAATTATCTTTATTTTCTCTGACCTCTAACTGAATCCAACATTTCCTTCACTTATGAATGTATGCAATAAATTATAGTATTCATTTCATATCACATTACAGTTGTTGCATATCTTGAAAAATCACTTACGCTTGGGGCTCACCCATACGTCAATATTATGGTAGTTGTTAGACCTGATGCTAGTTGAGTGTCATAAAACTATCTGCCGCTACATTCTGAGAAGGCGTCCATGGTTTTCACCTGACTGGCAAAGGGATCAAAAAAGGTTAAGAACCTCTGCTCTTTTACAAGTGTTTACTAATTATTTTCACTGAAATCTTCCAAAGGTACCATCCTCATTCAATTAATAAAAACGTCCTCACTCCCATGGAACTGTTCTCAGCTAATGGAGCTACACACACACACTGCCCCAACTTAGAAAACACACCTACTTTAGCCCAGGCTGACTGCCTGATAAAGCAGATAGCTCTGTATTTAGCAACAGACTATCTGGTGCTTCAGGTATTTAACAAGGGTACAATTTCAAACTCCTTGCCACTCAAAATTGAAAGGGCTAAGATATAAGTACCTGAGAAATGACCACATACAAGGTGGGCTGAGGGAAGACTGTGGCAATACCAATTTTTCCTCAAAGATTCTGGGGTCCTCTTCAATTCATGAGTAAGGGATCACACCAAGAGCCCAATGTCTGCCACCTGCCAGAGAATGTGATTAATTTATCCTGGTATCTTTTAAAAATTGATAAAATATGATCAGGGGCATACCTCAACCAGTAAAAACAATACCAGAAAAACATCCATAAGCCACTTAATTATAAGCAGTGTAACCTCAAGGTAAACCTTTCAAGAGGATAAACTGGTTGCAAAATGAAATCTCAGGTAATGGAACAGGTTGCCTTCCTCTGTAGGCCTGGTAACTATAAGCAAGTTAAATACTACAGTGTCCACCAAGAGATGTCTTAAGTTTGAAAAGAGTATAAAACTGTTCTTTCTATAAATAGCAATAATGAGAGAGGAGGGTCAGTTATCCACATCTGCTAATTCAGGAAGCTAAAATCATGTCATTTGCAAATATGAAAATGTTTCTCTTTCTGTTTTTTTGTGGATAAGGAAACAAAAGCAAACTACTCATCCCAGAATAGTGATGGCTCTCCAACTATGATATAAATTTAAAAGAAGCAAGGTCAGAATATAATCCACTGGAGATTATCTCACCAGTGGGTAAAAGTTTGATGAAGAAAAGATTTTTGCAATCTCGAAGTATTCCCCATAAGGTATTTTTTCATTAAAAAGCAGAAAATATGACTTTATAGTGGAGAAAACTGGTAGACACCACCTATTCAAATGACCAAAATTAACATCACCAGTAATGGGACAAAGAGATATACAACTCCTGATAATACTGCACTGAGAAAAATACCACCTCACTTCTGTGGTATCCCTGCCAAAAATGCGTAACGAGTCTAACGAGGAAATATCAGAAAAACTCAAATTGAGAGACATTCTATAAAATATCTGGCCTGGAGTCTTCAAAAATGCTAAGGTTATGAAAAAGAAAGCAGGGCTGTGGAACTTTCCAGATTAAAGCAGGTAAAAGAGTGAAGCTGCCACTACAGCTTCACTGTACCTCTGACAGAAGAACCTTTCCTACTGATTTATTAAAGTTTCTATTTTCTTAGTTTTAAAATTCTATCCCCTTTATATATATTAAGAGGAAGCTTATCTCATTTTATGAATAGTAATGACTATTAGATGATCTAATCCCAAAATCCAGGTTTGATCCTATTTTTGTCTTTTACTTTAGAATAAAAGAATGAATTGGGTCTGGTCACTAGGACATGCATAGTTAAAAGCAGTTTGACCTAAAAGTTACCTTTGCTTCATTTTAATAGTAAAAATCAAGCCCACAGCTGCCACTGCACTACCATTTTCTTACATGTCACATGTGACCAAACATGTTTTCAAACAGCGCATGCTCAACTAAGACCCACCTCCTACCCCATATAATCTCACTTCATCTACCTTATTATACTAAATTAGCCTCCAGTAAACCACATAAAAATCAGCAAAGCTTTCAGCTCGGGTAGACTGATCTGAGGAAATTTGTCCTCCAGACTCTGCTGGGCCGGCCCTTGCTAAGAAACCCTTTTCTCAAAATCCTGTT
This sequence comes from Dasypus novemcinctus, assembly GCF_030445035.2. Taxonomy (NCBI): domain Eukaryota; kingdom Metazoa; phylum Chordata; class Mammalia; order Cingulata; family Dasypodidae; genus Dasypus; species Dasypus novemcinctus. Next base: position 152,966,397 of record NC_080675.1, read on the forward strand.
GTCACTGTATTGGCACTGTGCACATCAGGGAAAAGACTCACTTGAGTAAATCCAAAATCAGGCAAATAAATAAAAAGTGGATGCTGGAGTGGATGCTTAAACTCTGAAACTGTATCTCTCTTTGCTATAAAGGACATTATGAAGAAAATTAACAAAATATAAAATAAAGTCTGTAGGTTGGCTAATAGCATCTATTGATGCCAACTTCCTGATTTGGTAATTTTATTGTAGTTATGTAAGAGAATATTCCTGCTTTTAGGAAATATACAATGAAGTATTTAGGAATAAAATGGCCTTATGTCTGTGACTTGCTCTAAAATGGTTCAGACAAAAAATTTATATATATATTTTTTGTACATACATACAGAGACCAAGAGCGTTAACATTTGGGAAATATTGGTGAAGGGTATATGGGAATTCTTTATACTATTCTTGCAACTTTTCTATAAATCTGAAAAGTTGAAGAAGTTAAGTGGTCTATGGATGCTTTATTAGGACTGTTTTTATCAACTGGTATTAACTTCTGGTAATATTGTTCTCAAAATTATCTTCCAGCCAAAATTATACTTCTACCTGGCATGATGGATTGTTACCAAGCACCAACTAGCAGTGCATCTAGAAAAAGACCTTGATCAAAAGGGAGAAATATTAAATAAAAATGAGTTTATATGGCTAAGAGATTTCAAAGTGAGTAGGGAGGTCATTCCAGAGGTTAAGCTTATGCAAGTCTCAGCAGGATCTCATTGACTGCCATAGTAAACAGTGTCTCAAACAGGGGGGCACCTGAGGGCTCCAGAGACACTAAGAGCAGAGCAGAGAAGCTCAGGAATCTGGCACACTGTCAGTGGGCCTTACTTTGGAATTTATGCTCCCCAGTGTAAGAGAGACTCATTTATAGTTTCCCTACACTGGCTCCTCTGCCCCTTTTATTTGAACCTATAATTAGCACTATATTTGTTAAATGTATGTCCCAGAGACTTAAATCTTTGGTCTGCTCACGTGCCAGTTGAGCCCTGAACCTCAGCAGAGTTCCAAGACCTCTCTCCAATTCCTGGACTCACTGAGGACAACAAGGAGATGATGATGGACAACATCGACCCCAAGGAACAGAGAGTTCTGCATCCATTAAGCAAGACAGCTCCATCCATCTGCCCCATGGGATCTAAGGCCCCTCTCAATTAGAAACAGAATGGGCATCACCATCCAAAATCCTCAAGATTGGGGAATGAACAATGGACTAAAGCAGACATTATTATTCGATTACCAACTTATTATTCTAGCAAAGGAAGAACCTGTATCACTGATATAAAGGCAGTGCCACCAGAGAGGTTCTGAGGGGAGGGAGAGGGAAGAATAGGTATAATATGGGGGTATTTTCAGGAACTGAAACTGTCCTATATGACACTGCAATGACAGATACAGGCCATTTTACATTTTGTCATAACCTACAAAACTGTGCGGGACAGAGTGCAAACCATAATGTAAAACTATAGACCACGGTTAGCAGCAATGCTTCAATATGTGTTCATCAATTGTAACAAATGTACCACACTAATGAAAGATGTTGTTAATGTGGGAAAGTGTATGTGGGGGTGGGGTATATGTAAAAAATATACATATATTTTCTATGTAACATTTATGTAATCTAAAGTTTATGTAAATCTAAAGATTTATGTAAATCTAAAGTTTAAAAAAAAATTAATTAAAAAAAAGCCATCTGCCCTTTGTTTGTTTTTGTAAATAAAGTTTTACCAAGAAACACACCCATGCCCATCATTTACATATTGGCTGCCTGTGTACTACAATGATAGAGTTGAGTAGCTGCAACAAAGACAATAGTTTGCCAATTCCTTACACAGAACTCTGGGGCTTTGGTAGGGGGCTTTTGCCCATGTTATCAAAGACATCAAAATCTTTTTGAGGTAAATCTTGGCACTGCCCTCCTTCTTGCCTCAGTTTACCTCCCTGGAGTAATAGGATGGCCTTTGGGACAAGTGTTTTAGGTCTTTCCACTTCAAGAAAGCTGGTCATTATTTCCAGTTCAGCTGTTTTTTAGGCAGATGACTCTACTTACTTTATATAGCTAACTATAGAAAGTGCAATCTCCAAATCATTTATTACTTGAACTCCAGCTGTGAGATTAAGTTACCAGGGACTGCCTGCCTTTATGTGGACCATCTATTCCTTGGCTTCTCTAAACATTCTTTCAGATTAAGCAGAGTTTAGTAAACAGACCTCAATGGTTTGGACCCCACACACACAAAGTTGCTTTTTTTTTTTCTTTGGATCATATTTGGGGTGATGCCACTAGGGTACACACAGAAACATAATAAGAAACAACTTTTTAAAAAATGATTCTTTTTATTATAAGGGCACTGTGGACTCACTGGAGAAATTTACCTCAATTCTCTGAAAACTGGGAAGTACCATGATTCTTCCAAGTTGGCTTCTAGCACACTCAGAGCCAAATCTGTGACCCACCCCTAGCAAATGTTGGTGGTAGGCATTTTATGTACTATCCTTGAGGCAGGCTAGTAAAACAGGGAATCAACAGATGAACCTGGAGTCTGGAAAAAAGCCCACGTGGAAATTGGTACCCCAAGATGGCTGCTGGAAGAATTTGCGAGAACCCCATTCAGAACGAGATCTCCTCTGGCAGCCAGGAGAGCCCCTGCATATTCTCTAGGGGCCTTATCATTGGGTTCTTCTGGGGGGATTGATGGGTAGGGTAATCAACCAAAACAAAACAGCGGGAACTCCTCCCGTCATTAGCAAAGGGGAGGTATAATTAAATTCAAAAAGCAAGCACAAAGGCCAAACTGGCCCTGGTTCCTGCCTTCTGCCCCGTTATGGCATTCTTTGCCCCCACCCTGGATCAATACACAGGTAAACCTGGGGATTTATAATCTGTAATGAAGAACTGTAGTCTGTATATCAGCCCTCTTTATCACTCTTCAGCACCTTCCTCTCTACTAGGGACCCATGATCTGCTATTTTCTTCCATTTCTCTTCTCATCATTCCTTAATAAATCACTGGCCTAACTAACCTGGCTTGCTCTTGAAATTCATTTTCTGTAGCTTAGCCAAGAACCTAGAGAAAATCTGACAAGACCCTCATCCCAGCTTCAATGTATTCCTCCTACATATGTCCCTAAATTCAGATTTCCTCAATTGATATTGTATGTATCTTTATAGGCTGCCTTAAATTCATTTTCAAATAAGGCAGAATATAAATTCACTACAGCTATGACTTAGCTGGAAGGATTAAAGGGAAAAAAACACATTTAAACACCAAGATAAGTTTCAGATTTGAGAGAGCCAACTATGAAGAACTGTTCCAAAAAAAGGTCAGGAATGCTTGAAAATACATTCAGTTTGCATGTTCATTTCTAAAGAAGCAATTCTAAAGACAACTGCTTTATGACATATTTGAAAGTGATATAACCTAAATGCACATAGAAAATCAACTTTAAAGAAAATGTCCAGTTAAAATGAAAATGAGATACTGATACCATGCATGATTCTTGGACACAGGTAGCTACCGTTCCCCGAAACTTCTTAGGTCCATCCTCTTAGCACCATTTCCTTCCCTTTTTAAAAAGATCTATTTATTTATTTACTTACTTATTTATCTATGCCCACATACTTTATTGTTTGCACTCGCTGTCTGATCTGTGTCTGCTCGTTGTATGCTATGTCTGCTCATCTTTTTTTTTTCTTTCGGAGGCACCAGGAACCAAACCTGGGACCTCTAATGCAGGAGGGGGAGGTACCCAATCGCTTGAGCCACCACTGTTCCCTGCTTATTGAGTCTTTCACTGTGTTTCTCATTGTGTCTCTTCACTGCATCATCCTTTTGCATCAGATCACGGCGCCAGCCCCTCATGTCAGCTTGCTTGCTCAACCTCTCGAGGACGCACTGGGAACCAAAGCTGGGACCTCCCATGTGGTAGGCAAGCACCCAACTACTTGAGCCACATCTGCTTCCCAACCTATATTTTCATGCATATCCTTTTTAAGTCAGGAGACAAAAGTTAGCATGTTAAGGATGTGGCCTTTGGAGTCAGACCTGGTCATGACTCTGAACAAGATGACTTTCCCAAGTTCAGGTTCCTCACCTAAAACTGGGACCAAAGCGAATCTCAGAGTGGTTGTGGTAATTAAATAAGATAATGTCACACAGTACCTGACCCAAGCCAGTGCCTGAGACACAGCAAGGACTCAATAAAGGATAACTAACAAACAATTGTTGGCTAAACTGAGGTTCCTGACATGATTTAAGTTTATCTGACCAGTAATGAAATGCTGAAGATTAAGTAACACTTCCCTTTAAGTCAAATTAATCTCAAGTAAAGTAAAACATCAAATTTAGAAAAAGCAGCCTTGCATTCCATCCTCAAAACTAGAGGGGGATCATCTGTGTTGCTCTGGCTTGCACATAGTTATCATGCTTTTTGAGATAAGCCTCATCCCAAAATATCTCTGACGTTGTACAATGAGAAGTTTGATAGGGAATAAATAAAAAGATCCACACATTAATCAACTCCATGAACATGGAACTGTAGCATGGGGTAGGTTATATTCTGCCACTCACCACTGTCTGTAAGCAAGCACCACAAGGCCTATGACAGTTTGAGTATTCTAGGACTTCATTCCTGTAGTTCAATGAAGTTCATTAAAGTATACCACAAAAGGTAGGAAAGCGTAACAGAGCATCGGCATTATCTTAGGCTTTTTCAAGGGCTGGACAACTTTTAAAGTAGACGAAGTTCAGTAACTTAGGCTTTAGCACCATTTCCCTCTGCTTCACAACTGCCCCCTCAATATTCTGAAATCCCCAGATAATTTTAAAAATTCATCGTTCAAAAATTTTTGGAATTTTGATCAACTATATAATTAAAACTTAGTTTTTACCCTCTCTCAGTTGCTGGCAGAGTTCAAGAGGAGGAATCAAAGGACCAGAAAGCAGAAAAGGAGACAGGACCCAAACAACCCACAAACTAGATCACTAGACTGTCAATATAACAATAAACACTGACAGCACTATGTGTCAGACACTGTTCTAAGTAATTTTCAGAAATTAAGTTATTTAATGGCCATAACAACTTGTTATGTAATGTTTAACTTCTGGGAAAGCCTATGAGGGTAATTAACAATAAACTTTGCAAATTTTATCCCATATAATAGGACCCAACTCAAATCAAACATAAGAAGTATGTCTTAATGTAGAACTGGCTGCCAGAAAGGAACTGGTATCTACTGGGCTACAGAAAGCACACAGAAACTTCCCACCTCTATTCTCCTTCCAAGAACAAAAGCATGAGGTTTCTTAGGACTTCTCTTGACCTTAAAAAATCAGTGGTAGATTTTTCTAATGTGAGTCTGCGAATAAAACTGAAATCCAGAAAACCACTGTTCCCCAATGTTATAAATTTGAGCTTTACCTAGGAAACTGTCAGAAGAATGTCTTTGTAAAAGACTGAATGCCTGACACATTCTCAAAGGAGGAAAGAGGTTCTGGCTTTCTTAAGCTCAACTCTCCATTTCATGAATAATCAGCAGTCCTGAGGCTGCCTTCTCCAGCTATTTTATCAGTAGTAAACACAATTGTCAATATAACAATAAACACTGACAGCTGCCAGACCCTGCTTTCAATGCCAGAGCCTCTCAAATGTATTATAAAAAGTCTTTGAGGAGGAAGTACACGAGCATCTTCACGAGGGAGGCTCCTTACCCCTCTACTACAGCTGTGGCTTTCAGACTGTGCTCCAGTGGGCACAAGGTTTCAAAGGTGTCCCAGAGGTAGGTAGGGGAGATGCTAAGCAACTTCAGATGTAGACCTTACAGATTCCCTTCACTTAAGCAGCTTGACTCTTATCTGCTTTCTTTTTATACTGGTGTACCCTGTAAGATTTCATTTAGAAATGAACTGTTTAAAAGAAAAGTGTGAAAATTGCTAGAGTCTCCTTATTTGAGTAGATATAATAAAGTCTTCAACATAAAAGCACAAGGGAGAAAGAGATATACTATTACATCAGTATCAATCATCAACTACAAGACCAGGTCCTGCCCTATCCTTCCCACTCAAATCATTGCGCTAGTCCCTATTTGCTTTAATTATAACTGATTACTTGATGATACCCAAATTTATATATCTTTGGTCCAGACCACTCGTCTGACTCCCAGACCCACATAATCAATTGTCTAATCAATATCTCCATTTCAAATGCAACATGTCTAAAACAGAACTGATGATCTGATTCTTCCAACCTGTGACCCAGTTTATCCTTCACTGCAGTAAATTCCTCACCTCACCTGCAGCCACACTCACTAGAAACCAGGGTGACATGGCTGTCACTTGCCCTCATTCTCAATTCCCAACATTTAAGCAGTTATTTAACTGCATTTCCAAATGTAATCTTGAATCAAACCATTTCTCTTCAACTCCACTTGCCACTAACCCTAGCCCAAGTTGCCTTCACTTCTCGCCTTAACTTCTGCAATGGCTTCTTGTTTTTCTTGCATCCACTCTTATAGTTCTCCAAACTAATCACCACACAGCAGCCAGATTGCTATTTTCAAAAGACCTATCGGATTATATCACTTCTATGTTTAGAATCCTGGCTTCCTACTGCCCCTAAGTAAAAATTCTTACCTTGTCCTACAAGGCATGATCTAGTCTCCAACTTGCCTCTTCCACTTCATCTTACATCAACTCCCTCACACATTCCTTGCTTTCAATACTCTGCAAACCCTGGTATTCTTCATGTTTCACAAATGAACTGTGTGAATCCACAACATTTAAATCCTGTGAGTTATCAGGTCCTTTCTATTTCCTATCTTTGATATTTGGCTACCTTGCTCTATTCTTGTGAGCATTCCAGAAAGAAGGTAAAGACCACCTACAATACTCCCCACTACTGAACATCTGAGGGATCACCACCCACCCTGAACACCACCTAATTTGTTCTTAGGGCTCTGATGAAATGGCACTTACATCCCTAGCACTCCAGACAGGATTAAATCCCCTAGTTATGTGTTTTCTAGCCCTTCTGGGTTTCTCCTTGGTAACACTTATCGTATCCTTAGCTGTTTATTCAGTCTGCGTGTGTTGAGAGACTGGAAGCACCAGGAGGCAAGACTAATGTCATCTTCAACAAAAGACCTTTAGAACCTAGCACAATCAATGACTGACACTTAGGATGCACTAATTCATTTTTAAGGAATAAACATTGGCTTTTTAAGAAATTCTGCCAAAGTATTTTTGCTTTTTTCCCATAAGGATTCAGTGCTTGCACATTATTCTTTTCTCATTCCACAGACTAATTTTAATAAAGGATACCACACAAACTTTAGAACAACCTATGCCTCCTTTTAAAAATACACCATTTTGGGAGGTGGACTTGGCCCAATGGATGGGGTGTCTGCCTACCACATGGGAGGTCCGCAGTTCAAACCCCGGGGCTTCCTTGACCTGTGTGGAGCTGACCCATGCGCGGTGTTGATGTGCATGGGGAGTGCCATGCCACGCATCAGGGAGTGCCATGCCATGCCCCATGGGGAGAGCTGCTTAGCACGAAGAAAGGTGAAGCCTGCCTGGGAATGACACTGGCACAACAGGATGCCGCGGCAGGGAGTCCCAGTGCTACTGGTGGGGATGGGAGCAGTCACAGAGGAGCGCACGGGAGGTAGACACAGAGAACGGAAAACTAAACTGGGCCAGGAGGGAAGGGGAGAGAAATAAATAAAAAATAAATCTTAAAAAAAAAAAAAAAAATACACCATTTTGGTAAGATTTGCTTAAAAAGATTATAAGAGAAAGTATGTGTATATGTGTGTATACACACACACATATAATTATATGCACTATGATGCTGGGTCAGATTATGGTATTGCCTATACATAAAATCTAGTAAAACTAATTATCAAACACAAGGTCCCTGTCTTTAGGGGCACTGCCAATTCATGAGAGAAAATTCAGACTTCTTTCTGCTTATTGTGGGCTTTTCATTAAAGATCTTCTACTGACTGTGGTTCAACACTATAAGGCAGGGGTAGACAAACTACAATCCATGGGCCAAATCCAGCCCACATCTTATTTTTCTAAGTAAAATTTTATTAGGACGCAGCCATTCATTGTTATGTATTATCTATGCCTGCTTTCACAATCCAATGGTAGAGTTGAATAGTTCCAACAGAGATCACATAGCCTACAAAACCTAAAATATTTACTCTGGCCCTTTACAGAAAGAGTTTACCAACCCTTAAGGGATACTGACATGAATAGGATGGTTTCAAAGGTTACAAAGCATAGAAAAAATTCCGCCTGGTATTGGGTTCAGGAACATAAGCTGGTACTCTGTGTATAAGGCATATCCCTTGCCACAGCCTCCAACCACTCACTCCTAATCACTTCAGATTCCTCCATCTTCTGTGCACATAAAATGATCCATATTTAGAAATCACAAGTTTTCCTTTTGCTGCTAAATATTCTTTTTTTTTTTTTTTTAAGATTTATTTATTTAATTTCCCCTCCTCCCCTGGTTGTCTGTTCTCTGTGTCTATTTGCTGTGTCTTGTTTCTTTGTCCACTTCGGTTGTTGTCAGTGTGGGCGGCGCCATTCCTGGGCAGGCTGCACTTTCTTTTGCGCTGGGCGGCTCTCCTTACAGGGCGCACTTGTTGCGCGTGGGACACCCCTGCGTGTCAGGGCACTCCTTGCACACATCAGCACTGTGCACGGGCCAGCTCCACACGGGTCAAGGAGGCCCGGGGTTTGAACCGCAGACCTCCCATGTGGTAGACGGACGCCCTAACCACTGGGCCAAGTCCGTTTCCCCTAAATATTCTTTATTTTCCAGGGTTCAGTGATATTTCAAGTGATGGAGGTTTATCTCTACATGCTGACTGACCTATACTAAAACAAGGTATTCTGTACCACTGAATACTTTTTATGTGAATACTAAACTGGAAATACTTTAATCAACAACTTGGTTAAGAAAATCCTAATTAAACAAGCCTAAGCAGTTTATTTGCAGATATAGATAAAGGTAAGACCTTATTTGAGTACCTAGTTTTTGCTTACTATTCTAAATTAAAAGCTTCTGAATTGGAGTTAAGCACTATGCCAACCCTTTGCCTCTTCCAATTCACCTTTCATGACCCATTTACTCCAGCCAAGCTTATGCTGGCCAGTATTTCCTAGCACAACTCTTGCTCTTTAGACTTGTAAATAAGTTGAATTTCAACAGATATGTATGGAATTTTTTTCATCTCTGGTTCCTTCAGGCCTTAATTCAAGTAAAATGTAAAAAGTAAATCAATTCTAACAAAAAGGTACTTCTGTTAGTCACTAGCTTGGATTACTCATAGTTCTAGTAACATATGACTTCATGATTCAGATTCTTCCAAAGGATTCTAACATACACCTACTAGCCAGAATTAAAAACATAAGCAAAAGTAATTAACAAAATGGGCAACTAATGATAAATAATAGTAACTTACCGACTTCAGTGAGTTGATGCCTTTCTAGTGTTATATTCTTTGGATCCTTAATAAAATGAAAGGGCTGTATTTTTATTCCTTCAATTTGAGGAAATAACAGAGCAAAACCAGATTCTCCAATCTCTATTTCCTGAGGTCGATTACTGCTTGAGCCCATAGGAGTCACTAGAAGAAAAGTTAAAGTTTCATAAACAGATTCAATACAATACTAAAATTCCATTTTGTAAGACTATTATTTAACAAGTCCCACCTAGATAACTGTACTGCAGGATCACTAAGATAATCTCTAAGCTAACAGGCCACTATCTCAGTTAAAAATTTTCAACTTTGAAATATTTAGGGATATAGTGCCATGATTTCTTCAACTTAATTTTAGTTGGTTCAGCAAGAAATGTTTTTGTCAAAAAGAGAGAGAAAAAGAAAATGTCGCAAAATATTTTAAATTGGTGAACATAGATGAAGAGTATAAAAGTGTTTACTGTGGTTCAAGCAGTTGAGCACCTGCTTCCTACGTGGGAGGTCCCGGTTTAGTTCCCGATGCCTCCTAAAAAATGAAACGAAACAAAACAACAAGCAAACAAATGTAAAAGCCAACTCAGGGGAGCCAATGTGTCTCAATGGTTGAATGCCGGCTTCTCATATTCGAGGTCCCAGGTATATCCCCAGTCCCAGTATCTCAAAAAAAAAAAAAAAAAAGAGTGTTCACTGGACAACTATATAAAGTGTATACATATTAAGTATTTCTATCCAAGAATTTTAAATAGGAAATAAAAGGAAAAAACCTAAATGCCCTCCACTGGCATTTAAATAAAATTTTATTTATACACTAGAATATAGCCATTATGAATGGTGAGAGGTATCTAGTTATTACAATGGAAATATGATTGTAAGTTTTGTTTGAAGTTTTTTAAAGGTAGCTACAAATCTATAGAAAATATTCTTATATATTATGAATGCACATACATATACATACACACACATACATATACTTTTCCATGTAAAATGCTAGCCATTGAAAGAACGGTTAGACAACACAACAAAATGTTAATAGAGTGGTTAACACTGTGGTACTTAAAGGTACATAATGTTTTGGTTTTTTTTTGCTTTTCCGTATCTCCTAAACTTTTTTTTCTTACAATAAATGGCTATTACTAATGTAAAAATTAAGTAAACACTTTTTTATAAAGAAACTTTAGAAACCAAACTTCGGGCAAAATGAAAAGAAAATAGTCAAAGACAAAACTTCAGAATCAAATCCAACTCCAGACAATATATTCTGAATTAAAATCATGAAGATAAAATTTCAGAGTTTACTGTAAGGTCCCTTTCTTGCACAAAAATATCATAACAAAAAAGGAATTTGAAAATTTTCCATAGTAGACAAAAATAATCGATCTCAAGAGACATTTTTTTGGTAGAAATTGACAAGCTTAATTCTAAAATATATGTAGAATTGCAAAGAACCCAGAATGCCAAAACAATCCTGAAAAGAACAAAGTTGGAAGACTCACACTACTTCAAGACCTACTACACAACTACAGTAATCAAGACAGTGTGATATTGGCAAAAAGAAAGATGAGCAGGTCAGTGGAACATAGTAAAATACAAAAACACACACATACATGCAGTCAGTGGTGCCTAGGCAATTTAATAGGGAACAGAAAGTCTTCAACAACAAGTGATAGAATAACTGGATAAACATACAGGAAAAAGGAACCCCGAATCTTCACTTTACACGGTACACAAAAACTAATGCACCACGCATCATAGAATGAAATGTAAAAATTTAAATTATACAGCTTCTAGAATACATAGAAGAATACCTTAGTAGAAGGTAAAGATTTCTCAAAGACAAAAAATACCAATCATTAAAAAAAACTTGTAAGCTGAATTTCACCAAAATAAAAATGGCTTAAACCTCAAAAGGCACTGCTGAGAAAATAAAAAGTCAAGCCAGACTGGGAGAAAATATTTTCTACACCTATTTCTGACAAAGGATTTGTATCAAGACATATAAAGAACTCTTACATAGTATTAGCAAAAACATATTTCAATAAAAGAAATGGGCACTTCATAAAAGCAATTATACAAACAGCCAATAAGCATGTGAACAGGTCAATAGAGAAGTATTTCAACCACAAGAAAAATACAAATTAAATTCACCATGAAAAGCCTCCTCTTACCCACCAGAATGGCTGAAATTAAAAATAATGACTTCGGGGAAGAGGGTGGCCTAGAAAGACACAGGACTCTTTTCCTCCAGAAAAATAACTAGAGCATAGGCTGAAACAGCATGAATAAAAGATCTTCTAGGATTTAGGACACCAGGTGAAGGCTGGACGCCGACCAAAGGGAGAAAGGGACAAAGGAGGGGAATCATAAGGACAAAACTCTGAGTTAAATCCAACAGCTGCTGCTGCTGGCACCCTCCCCTACACTAGAGAAACTTTAGAATTCTTAGGCCTCTGGGCCTGCCTCTACAGAAAAAAAGAGGGCTCCAGGGATCTACCACCCCAATAAAGGGGACAGAGAGGAACTCAGCTCTTGACTCACAAATTTGGTCTACCTCTGTCCCAGGAGATCTTCGAGCTGGGTGGGGCTGCACTATTGTTTGCCTTGGGAACCAGCAAGGGGCTAAAGCTACCCAACCCTCGCAATCTCTACCTGTACTACCAGGGGCTGATTGCTGAGGCATCAGAGGAGAGTGGAAGGAAGAGGGAGGAGGCTGCCAGAGAAGGCTGGAGAAACGTCTCAGACAAAGTGTGAATTACAAGGCTTTCAACCTCCAGACAGGAAGCTCTATCACATTGATCCTGTCTGTGTTGCAACAAATACACTCTAACCAGGCACTGAACTGAGGTCTGCCAAAGAACACCATCTGCTGGCAGACCAAGGAAGCAGACGTAAGAAAATTAAAAATAAGTGAGAGAAGCTTTTTCTGGCCTTTATAGCTTCTCTCCTCAAGGACCCTAGGAAGCCAGTCTGCAACCAATTACTGGCACCAGAGCCCAGTTTTGAGCAACTGCCAGAGATAATCCTAACAATCCAAGTCAAGCTAAGAATCAAAAATCCGTGGTAACATTTTGTGTGATCTATGTATCTTTTAAAAATACATAATATATATATATTTTTTAAAAGCCATGGTAACAAACAGCTTCCCACCACTAAATCCCTCCAAAAGATAAAGAAATAGAGCATCTGAGTAAACTACATCCTAATCAGATGCCTAGACAACAGCAAAACATTATGAGCCATACTAAGAAAATGGAAGACATGGCACAAGAAAAGGAATATATCAAGCCACAGCAGAGACACAGGATTTGAGAGAACTAATTAGTGAGACATGCACAAATTTCCAAAATCAAGTTAATGGTAGAAAGACAATATGACTACAGAGATAAATGACACCAAGAAGACATTGAGTGAGCGCAAAAAAAAAAAATTGAAATCCTGAACAGAAAAGTAACAGTGCTCATGGGAATAAGACACAATAGGTGAGATCGAAAACACATTACAGGAATACAGCAGCATACTCGAAATGACAGGAGAGAGAAGAAGTGATACCAAAGATGGAACAGCTAAAACCGAAGAGAGGAAAGAATGGAAAAAATTTAGCAGGGGCTCAGAGAGTTGAATGACAACACAAAACGCAAAAATATGTCATGGGGATTTCATAAGGAGAAAAGAAGGGAAAAGGGGCAGAAAGAGTATTTGAGGAAATAATAGCTGAAAATTTCCCAACTCTCAAGAAAGAAATGAACTTACATGTCCAAGAAACACATTGTACCCCTGATCAGAATAAACCCAAGACACATACTACTCAGAATGTGAACTGTCAAAGAGAAAATTCTCAGAGCAAATCATCATGTACAAGGAACGTCCAGTAAGAATTAGTGCTGATTTCTCTTCAGAGAACATGGAGGTGAGAAGACAGTGGTATGATACAATTAGGACATGGAAAGAGAAAAACCGCCAGCTGAGAATTCAATTCATTATCCAGAAAAACTGTCCTTCAAATATGAAGATGAGTATAAAATATTCACAAACAAACAGAAACTAAGAGTTTGCAAAAAATCTACCTTTGCAGGAAATATTAAAGGAAGTCTTAGAGCCTGAAATGAAAAGACAGAAGAGAGAAACCTGGATGAGAGTATAGAAGAAAAACTAGAGAAAGGATAAGTAAAAGAGTAAAAAGACAGACTAAAATATGATACAAGGTAAGAAAACCAAAGAATAAAATGGTGGAAGTAAATAATACATTTACAGTAATATCACTGAATGTGAATGGATTAAGCTCCCCAAACAAAAGATACAGGCTGTCGGAATGAATAAAAAACATGAGCCATCCATTTACTGCTTATAAGAAACTCACCTTAGACCTAAGGATACAAAATGGGTAAAAGTGAAAGGCTGGAAAAAGACACATTGGGTAAATAGAAAAAAAGAACAGGGGTAGCTGTATTAATATCAGACAAGACAGACTTTATATGCAAAAAGTTATAAGAGATACAGAAGGCCATTATATATTAATAAAAGGGACAATCCATCAGGAAGATATAACAGTACTAAATATCTATGCACCTAACCAGGGTGCCCCAAAATATACAAGACAAACTCTGGCAAAACTGAAGGGAAAAACAAACATCTACACAATAATCATTGGAGACTTCAGTATCCCACTCACATTATTAGACAGCACAACTACACAAAATATCAACAAGGAAACAGAGAGCTCAAACAATATGATGTTTAAATGAGTTAAACTTAACAGATATAATCAGAACACTGCACCCAAACTCAGCGGGTTATACATTCTTCTCAAGTACCCAAGGATCTTCTCCAAGATACACCACATGTTAGGGTATAATGCAGCTCTCAATAAATTTAAAAAAGATTGAAACTATACAAAGCACCTTCACAGATAATGGAATGAAACCAAAAAGCAATAATAGACAGGAAAAAAGTAAATTCACAAATGTGAGCAGGCTGAACAACACACTCCTAAATAATCAGTGGGTCAAAGAAGAAATTGCAAATGGAATCAGTAAATACTTTCATACAAATGAAAATGAGAACACAACTTATCAAAACTTATGGGGTACAGTGAAGGCAGTGTTGAAAGGAAAATTTATAGCCCTAAATGCCTATACTGAAAAAGAAGAGTTAAACTTAAAGACTTAGCTAAACAACTAAAGAAACTAGAAAGAGAACAGCAAACCAATCCCAAAGCAAGCAGAAGGAAAGAAATAAAGATTAGAGCAGAAATAAATGAAATTGAAAACAAAAAAACAATAGAGAAAATCAAGAAAACCAAAAGTTGGTTCTTTGAGAAGATCAATAAAATTGACAAACCTCTGGCTAGACTAATAAAGAAAAAGGAGAGAAGATGCAAATAAATACTATCAGAAATGAAAGGGGGGAAGTTACAACTGACCGTACAGAAGTAAAAAGGATCATAAGAAGGCATTATCAGAAGAAACTGTATGCCAACAACTAGACAACCTGGATGAAATGGACAAATCCCCAGAAATGCAAAACCAACCTACAATGATGCTACAACAAGTACAAGAACTTAAAAACAAATCATATTTAAAGAGACTGAATTCATCATCAAAAATCTCCCTGCAAGGGAAAGTCCAGGACCAGATGGCTTCATAGGTGAATTCTACCAAGCATTTCAAAAAGAATTAACACCATTCCTGTTTAAACTCTTCCAAAAAACTGAAGAGGGGGGAAAATTATCCACATGGGAGGTCCGCGGTTCAAACCCCAGGACTCCGTGACCCGTGTGGAGCTGGCCCATGCGCAGTGCTGATGTGCGCAAGGAGTGCCCTGCCACTCAGGGGTGCCCCCTGCGTAGGGAAGCCCCACGCGCAAGTAGTGCGCCCCATAAGGAGAGCCGCCCAGTGTGAAAGAAAGTGCAGCCTGCCTAAGAATGGCGCTGCCCACATGGAGAGCTGACACAACGACAATGACGCAACAAAAAGAAACACAGAGTCCCGTGCCACTGACAAAAACAGAAGCGGACAAAGAAGGCAACGCAGCAAATAGACACAGAGAACAGACAACCAGGTTGGGGGGGGAGAAGGGGAGAGGAATGAATGAATGAATGAATAAATAAAAGCACATGAAGAAATGCTCAACATCACTAATTAGGGAAATGCAAATCAAAACTACAATGAGATATCATTTCACACCTATCAGAACAGCCACTTTAAAAAGACAAAGCTACAAGTGCTGGAGAGGATGTAGGGAGACAGGAACACTTATTCACTGTTGGTGAGAATGAAGAATGGTACAGCCACTGTGGAGGAGTATTTGGCAGTTCCTAAAGAAGCTGAATATAGACTTTCCACATGACCCTGCAATGCCACTACTAGGTATATACCCAGAAGAACTGAGAGCAATGACATGAACAGACATCTGCACACTGATATTCAAAGAAGCATTATTCAAGACCGCCAAAAGTTGGAAACAACCCAGGTATCCATCAACCGAGGAATGGATAAACAAACTGTGGTATATTCACAGATGGATTATTATGCAGGTATAAGTACAAATGAAGTTGTAAAGCATATGACAACATGGATGAACCTGGAGAACATTATGTTTAGTGAAGCAAGCCAGACACCAAAGGACAAACACTGTATGATTGCATTACTATGAACTATTTTGTGTAACATATTGTAAGATTAAAAAACCTCATATGTATCCAGTACATTTAGTTGTGAAATGTTTTTTATTCAATTGTGATTTCTTTTTTTTAAATTATTGTTTATATTTTCAATTATTAAATGTACAAAATAAAGTTGAAAAGAAAAAACTAATGGCACTAAGTGTTAGCAAGGATATGGAATAACTGGAACTCTCATAAATTGTTGGTGAGTGAATAGTACAAAAACTTTGGAAAACAGTTTGGCAGTTTCTTATAAAGTTAAATATATACCAACCCTAAGACCTAGCAATTCCATTTCTTGCTAATTACCCAAGAATGAAAATATATGTCCACAAAAGGTCTTATACAAAAAGGTTCATAACAGCTTCATTCATAATAGCCCAAAACAAGAAACAACCCAAACATCCATCAAAAGGGAAAATAATAGAATGCTACTGAAGAAATTTTTTTAAAGAAATGAATGAACTACTGATACACACAATATGGATAAATCTCTAAAACATTATGTTTTCTTTTTTTTAAAATGTAATCTATGTAAAAGAAGCCAAGACATAAGTACATACTGTTTATATAATAGTCAACAACAGGAAAACTACTCTATGATCACAGAAATCAGAACAGGAGTTTCCTGTGGCTGAGAGGGGTTGACAGGAAGAGGGCATGAAGAACTTTCTGGAGTGATGAAAACAGTGTATATCTTGATAGGCCTATTAATTACAGGATGGTATAAATTTGTCAAAACTCATTAAATTGTACAACTAAGATTATACATTTCACTGTAAGTAAAGACTATCTCAGTTAAGAAAAAAAGATGTCAGCACCTTTAAGAACAAGTTTTCTCAAATTTAACATTTTGCCAACCTAAAGAAGACAAGTTAGTAGTCAAAGACTATTTCAGAAACAAGCACTATACTGTGGGCTAAAAAGGAATCAGATCCACCATTTCAGTGGAAGTTTTGTTGGAATATGCAAAGAACTGGCTGAATGAAACACTTAGCTGTGGAAGAACGAGAAACCATAAGAAGGATAATTTATTCCCTACATCAAGATCACAAGTGAATTTATAAGGTAGGGAGATCAAAACTGCAGAATGAGGCAAGGAAAAAAAAAGGCAGGCTTCAAGTAGGTTCTCTGAAGAAATAATGTAAGAAATGAAAACTAAGATTCTACATAAGCATTCACTGGTAACAGTAATGGTAAAAATCAGATCATTTATTTAAGGAAAACTCAAAAGTTAAAAGAAAAGCATGGTTACTGCTATAATTTTCTTAATCCAATGAGAAAAGTGTGGTGATTAAATACACTTATTAGATACCATAGTAATGGGTGGGAGCTGATGATCAGAGAGAGATTTAAGAGTCACCAACAAAAACAGAGTTATCCTCATTCATGAATAAATGTTTGAAAGCCTATGTACTTCATTGTACAATACTTTTAAATTCAGATCATTTACTTATTACTTCGCAATGTACAATTTACATGTATTAACTCATTTCATCCTTACAACCCTCTGAAGAAGGTACAACTCTCATCATTCTCATTTCATCAGAGATTGAGAAACTGAGGCCCCATAAAGTTAGGTAACTTGCCCAAAGTTATACAGATAGTTAAGTAATACAGAGGAGATTCTAATCCAGGTATCTTAACTGCTACACCTTTACTGCCTCAATAGAATCTCTTTCCATTATCCACAGAAAATAAAAAATAATAAAGCCTAGCAAAAATTCACCAGCAGCAATCAAACAAGGAAAAGGGCACAACCTCATGCTATAAACCTCAAACGGTGGTAGCCAATTAGAGAACCAGAAGTTTTTTAGTAGGACCTAGCTCCTAATCTCACCTCCACCTCACTTCTACCTACCAGAAACAGTACTGGTTGAACTGAAAATACCCTGAGAATGTTCACTAACACTTTGTAATTAGAAAAATGGAGAATGAAATGGTATCATCATTTTCCTCTTGCAAATGGCTACAGGAAAAATATTTGCTACATTTAGTTTATATAGGTAGACTTTAGATTTGACATATTAACCACAATAACCTTAAGAACATTAATATAATATAAAACCAAACATAAAACCATGATAAATACAACTAACTCTATAGTGCTTTATATGACCAAAAATATAGATGTGCTCTCAAGTTACAGATAACTCACTCATCTATAGAATCCCACATTAATACCAAACATGAACTTATCCAGTCGGCATTTTCTCTCACCTACAATTCCTGGCGTCACAATTCCAAGGACTTGGCATTGTTTTGGAAATAGCTTCTCAAGGGCAAATGCTCTTTCCATACTAGTTCTTTTCCTTGCTGTAATAATGCAGTAACAAAATTATTAAGTGTCACTGAAGTCTGACAATGTAAAAAGAATAATCTTTAAGTCATTTAACACCAGAAAGCTTTAAGAAAATCTAAAATCTTTGATTAAAACAAACTTTCCCCTTTCAGTCCCTGCTTTTTATTTTTAATTCTAAATCTAACCTTTAGCATTACCAGTTTGCCTTCCCTTTTGTTCGCATTCACTTTTGACCCACTGATGTTAAATTTAGCAGTTAAGCAACAAAATATTACATTACCTATCTGTTCAGCTGATATCACAACATACCTACTCTTTGACTGCATTAACAGGTCAACTGGATTCAGGTTAGATAATGATAGTTCACTATCTAAGTCTAACTGTAGGCCTCAGCATGTCAGGCTTTTTCCCTTAGTAAGCCAAGAAGAATGCATGATATCTGTAGATGACTTTGGTAAATAGAACCACATAACCCAAATTCAATAAAAGGCTCAAACAGCCAAAGAAACACTTCTGGTTTTCATAATAATAAAAAGATGTGCCTTGGGGGGTTAAAGTATTTCAAAATGAGAAGAACACAGTTCTATATGGTTTGTTTCCACTGTACTACAAAATTTAAAAATCAATCTTTGGAGCAAAAGGGTTCCTCAAAGTCAAAGCCCGATATGTTCATGCATACCATATGAGGCAGTCCCACAGCCTCAAAAAGTCAGTAACTCTCAGGATTTATAGAGTGTTTAACTCCATATGTAAGGAAACAAAAAAACTTTTTCTTTTGATATTCACCTCTCTTGTGGCCACGACACTCTTCCAGACTAATGAAAGTTTCTGAATCTGCCATGTAGAGAACTGTCCGTGGTAAGATGTGAACTTTCTGCAAGGAAAAAAAAAAATCAGCATGCATGAGTGCTTTAGAGGTCCCTAAAGTATCTCCCTGGTTCAACTTGCTATTGTCCAACCTCCCTTTAGGTCAACATTAGCATTCTGAGGACCCACTTCTCATTCATTTTTCAATCATTCTCTTTCATTTCCCACTCAACCACTTATTAAACACCTATTATCCCTTCAAGTAAAACACATTCCAGCCTTCAAGTTCATTTTCACAGTATTAACTAAAGTTTCTAGTCCAAAAGCATTAAGTACCAACAAAAGATGCCATCTGCTTTATTTGAACATGCATCACAGTATCAGAAACATCAAGAGAAGGAAATGTAAACAGACTATATCACTCTTTTCATAGCCTGTCAAATTAAATAATCCAGGTCTTCATTTCCAGCCTTACCAACCAGTTTCCTAGAGGGACCTTTAGTTTACTATTATCAACACAACCACTTCTGTACATGTTCTCCTGCTGCTTTCTTTTATACTTGATTAAAGATTGTTTCTCTCAAGAGCCATCTTAAATGCTACCTCCCCTCTAGAACATTTTCCTAGATGCCCTTAGCACTTTGGAAGTATTCCACTATGGGACATCCTGTACATCCCAATCATTCTTATTTGTGTCCTATCTCACCTTATAAGCTAGGTTTATTCAGACTCATCTGTTTTCCATTAAATTTCACATTACAAGCAAGTGATAAAGTAGCTGAATAAAATCAAAGGGTGAAGTGATTTTTTCCTTCCAATCTGGTTATTTTCAAAGATTTTTACTAACAGAATGGAACGAAATACTTAGAATATTGTAAAGCCTTAATGTTGGTTAAATGTAAAAAAAAAATAACTTTGGGGAATGTTAAGATGCTTCAGAGTAGATTCTATGTAGACAAATTTTCACAAAAAATACTAAGCAGCATGATGACCTGTGGTGGCTTGGGTGCTGCATAAGACTATGTATGTGGTTTCCTTGGCCCACACAACATTTTCAAAAAATGTAAATTAGTTGCCAATATACAAAATTCCACATTTTTACATAAAACGGATTCCAGTTTCTTCTGAAAAACTAGACATTTTGGCAAGACTTAGACTGCATTCCTCTTGAATGGGTTTGCTAAACAAAGACATGCACTTTCTGCTTTTCCATGGCCCTACCCCTTATTATGTTACACTGAGCCACATCACCTACTTCAGTAACTGCCTGACCTAACCATTTGTGATGCCTGGTGTAGTTTAGTAAAAGAGAGAATTCAAGAGATTTAGATTTAAGTCCTAACTCTATCACAAAATAGCAGAATAACCTTCAGGAAAGGGGGTGGGGGAGTATATGGGGACCTCATATTTTTTTAATATAACATTAAAAAAATAAAGACAAAAAAAAAAACCTTCAGGAACTTTCTAGGCCTTAGGTTTCCTATTCTTAAAGTTTGGAATTCTAACCCTGAGATTTTATTATTCTCTTTTCTGGCATCCTGTGAAAAATAATTGCTGAATTTGCCTAATTCTCACTAAAAGTAGTGACAATGATGAACAAGCCTCAACATGAAAATGTTTTCAAAGCACAACAATATAACTAGGATCTCATCCATTATTCAAAGTTACAAAAGGCAAGAGGTTTCATAAACCTTTTAGTGGACTTTAATAAAAGTATTAAAGCAACCTTTTTTTTTTTTTTTAATGGCTACAAAAGTAACATGTCTACTGCAGACAATTTGGAAAACACAAAGGAAAAGGCATGTAGGATTTGGGTAAGGTTTCTACCTTTTTGTTTCAAACAGACAAGAGTTCACTATAGTGTAGATCTGTTCTTAAGGGTATTATTACATGAATTTTAATAATGATATAATATTAAAGAGTATTTACTAACATTTATTGAAAACTTATTATACTCCTGGTTCTGTAGGTACTGTGTTACATGCATTACTTTTTCATTATTTAATCCTTACAACAACTCTATGAGGGCATAAAGGGAATTACTATTTTTCTTCTCATTTTACAGAAAAGAGAAGCACAGAAAGGTTAAATTACATTTACAAAGTCACACCTAGTGACTAGTGTTTTCACCTAAGTCTGTCTGGCTCTAGCAGACATTACAATGTATAAACCTTTAAAGCTGTTTAAAAATAACAGCTGCTATGGTAAACTTTTGTGAAAAACACAGAACAGCTTAAAGAAGAAAAAAAATCACAGAAAATTCTATCCCCAAAGACATCTTTTGCTAGGATTTTGGCTTATTTCTAATTTTTTTTTATTTTAATAACTGAGATTCTATTAAACAAATAATTTCATAATTTGCTTTTATCACTTAAAAATCAACATTTCCCCTGGCCACTACTGTGCAGGTTTATCATTTAATGACTAGATTCTATTAGATAAAAATGAGGTGTTTTCAATTTCCCTTATTATAAATGATGTTCCAAAGAACATCTTTATGGAAAAGTCTTTGTTTGCATTTTAAATTTTTCTATATGACAAATTACTAGAAATGTATGGGCAGGATTTGAGCCAAAGTGTCAGCGAAGAAATTTTTCTGCACATCTCTCTCTGGATACCGGCAAGCTACCTGGGAACTAACAGATCTCAAATAGGGTAAGGAGAAAATCCACAAGAAAAACGAGACAAAAGAAGATTGCTGACATATGGGGAAGTGATCTAATATCTAAATTCATAAAGAATGACAGAAGTCAGGTTTCTCATTTTCTGAAAGGGAATTATAAACATGGGCAGAAAGCAAACTACGGAGAATCTTATGTTGAATTGGAACTGGATGTATGAACACAAGAATTTCCATTATAGATAGAAACATAGTTGTAAATGTGTGTATGTATATACATATATGTATACACACATATATGCATGTTATCCATGCATATAGTCCTTGGCTCTGTCTATTCACTAAGTTTTGGAGGAGCAAACTCAATAGCAATGAGCATAATTAGAGCCCAGATCTTGGTTTCTAAATATCATTCTCCACTAAAAGGAACCAGAACTCCTTGGAACAACAGCTGATTTCAGGACTGGGACAGGTAACACAAAATAAGCATAGAACACCTTGTGCCAGATAGCAAGGAATTGCTCAAAGATGTGGAGTTATCTAAATGACACTGAACCCAGCTTGAAAGGCCTTCTGTTAGCCAAATTGGGGATAATCTGCAAGCAGAAAAATAAATAGTTATTGTAATAGATTATATCCCATTGAATAAAATAGAACACTAATAGTCCATATAGATATAAATAACAGTAGAAGTATTTACACAGTTGCAGAGTTTCTTCACACAAAATGCTTATCAGTTACAGTACAAAAAGAGTATAAACAAAGGAAATATTACTGGTAATGGGATAAATGGAAATCATATGCCACCTGATTAGATACGCTGAGAATACAGTATCACTTCTGTGACATTCCTGCCAAAGATGCATAACCTGAATCTAATCATGAGAAACATAAGACACAAGCTAAATTGATGAAGGTTCTACAGAATAACTGGCCTGTAATTCTCATATGTCAAGGTTGTCAAAGTCAAGGACACCCAGCAAAATTGTCACAGATCAAAGGAGATTACAGAGTGACAAATAAAAGCAACCTGCAATTCTGAACTGAATTATTTTGCTATAAAGGACATTACTGGGATAACTGGAAAAATTTGAACTGAGTCTAAAGATTAGGTGGTAGAAATGCATCAATGATAATTTCCTGATTTTGAGATGTCAGTGTCATGGCTATGTAGTAGTTTTCTGGTTGTACATTAATAAAGTATAAGTGATAGAGCATCAGGTCGGCAACTTATTCTCAAGTGGCTCCCTCTCATTCCCGGGTGAGCTATCACAGCCCGTTGCCTGTGCTCAAGAAGCTTCTGATTTAACAGTACTCCCCTAATTTTACTCCCTAATCATTTATACCCTCTTTGAAACTGGTGCCCAGAAAAGCAAAACAAGAGTACTGGATCATAAGTTGAAATACTTTGGTTTTAAGTTCTAGCTCTTTGCTTTCTGGCTATGTAGCATTGAACAGAAAGACCCAGTTCCTTCACCTGCAAAACAGAATACTTGCTTCGAGGGAAGTTAAGTGAGGGGATGGTTTTGCCCAACATTATTATAATAGTGAAAGTCTAGATACTTAAAATGCCCACCATAGAAGAAAAGTCAAATGAACCATTACAATTACAGTAATTAAAACTGATATTAAAAACAAACAAACAAAAAGAATGATGTTACAACCACAGTTTAACCCTTTCAGCAACTATTTCAGTGGTGGATGAAGACTATGGTTAGTTAAAAGTGTAAGAATATTCTTTTAAAAAAACCAAACTGATATTTACAAAGCCTTTTTTTCCAAGATGTTCCAACCCAACTCCCAACTTAGGCATAATCTCTTTGGGACTTACTGACAGGAGAGGCTCTCCAAAGTTGGCAGTTAGAAGAATGAGGACATAGCTTCACAAAGAGATGGGAAAATGAGAGGTGATATAAGAGGTTTCAGAACAAGAACATTCCATAGGGTGTAAGTACAGAATTTCTGCTAGGGTCACGTGAAGCCTATATATGGGGTGTGGTGATGATGTTTTCACTATGCTTGCAGAAAGGACGTTTACCAAAAACGTCTACTGTTTTGGAAAGATTATAGTTTATGCTACCACCTATACATTCTCTCCCCTCTGGGTAAGGTTGTTAACCTTGAATTTATGCCTAGATCATGCAGGCATCTACGGTGCTGAAGACTTGGGGCAGGGCCCCTGGGTGGGTCCCCACACCGGCATGAGAAAATGTTTCCAACAATGCAAAAACTTAGCAATTTACAAAATTGACAAAAAAAAAAAGGCTTACTTTTTAAAGGCTGGCCCACCACCCTGCAACTGATTGTACAGGGACAATGCCTTATTACTTGCCTCAAGCTCCTCTGCTACCACACGGACCAAGCAATGCCCCTCCAGATTGCTGGCCTCTCCCGGTCCGGCGGAGATCCAGGTTACACTCCGATGGGTCCGCAACACCCTACGCACACACTCCCTCCATAAGCGGCACACGCTGCGGACGAAAACGCAGAAAGAGTTAGGAATGGACGCTCATTTCCACCTTTCCGTGTCGCCCACGGACACTACCTCTCTCCACCTGTTAGCGTAGCTACTGGAGAACCCTGCCGGATCCGAACACTCCGGAAAGGAGGTGTCGGACATTGGTTTGGAGAAAGAGTCGGATACGAAGAGAACCTTGGGGGAACTTAGCCCCGTCGGTGAGCAGGTAAAGGAAGCCCCAGGAGGGGTAGCTCGCGGATGGGGGCATCGCCTCAGGGCACGGCTAATGAAGCCAGAGCACGTCTGAGTCCCCTCGGTCTCCAGCTCCTCCAACCAGCCCGACCCGGGCAAGTCCTAAGGTAAACGATCCACCTCTCTCCTTACCTGGCCACCCGTAGCAACGCCTTGGCGGGCAGAAAGGTGAGTACGCGCTCCACCACCTCGGCTAGGTTACTCAATACGAAAGTACTTCGCGGGTCTGCAGAGTAGGGACCGCGACTGTTACCACCGCAGCCACCCACCAGCTCCATTCCTCACCAACCCTGCCGGGGCAAGTACTACGGTGGCTCAGAAGGGCCAGGTTAAGCCAGCCCAGCCAGCCAACGCGCACTGAGCAAGCGCACGCGCCACTTCCGGCCTGGCGGGAAAGGCGGGTATTCCGCGGCATCGCCCACGTGAGTACAGGCCTCCGAGTTTCCGGCGATGGTACGGGAGCTATATATGTGAGGTTTTGGCCAAAATGTACTGTAATCCGCCTGCAACCACGCGGCCTCTGCCAGCGAAAATTCCTCTGTGCTTCTCACTGCTCATGCAGCACTGAATTCTTTGTCGGTTCTCATCTTTCCCCGATCCTTGAGTATCTTGAAGACTGGGTAGTATTGGTTATTATAGTACCAGTACCTCTTAGCATGAGCCCAATTTTTAATGGACAGTATGTGCTTTTAAAATTGCCTTAGTGTGTGATTTGGGTTTCAATTCTTGGCTACATTCCTCATGGCCTTTTTCAACGCCTTTGAACCTGGTTAAATCTTTGTTGCTGCCGTGTTAATGTCAAAGTAATACAACTAGCACCTCCCATTCTGTGTTGGCTAAATAAAACAATGGCTGTGGAAGCACGTCCCACATCATAGCACTGGTTCCCTGCCAGTAGCACAGATTCACTTGGGAAATGTAAAGTTTTGGTATATTCGTGGGCCTCACCCCATACCAGAAACAGCAATCTGTATTAACAAGCTCTGATGCAAACTCAAGTTGAGAACCACAGACGTAAGGAATGTAAGCACAGCAAATACTGCTGCTTTCCCACTTAACATCTGTTCTTCCCCTGCTTTTTTTAACAGAACCCTGATTTTAAAGCAGGCTAGTAAGATAGGGAATCAAAAGATGGATCTGGAACCTGGCAGAAGGTCCCACGTGGACATCTTTAACTCCCAAGATGGCTGCTGGAAGACCCCTAACTCCAAGATCTGGCCATCCAGAACAAAGACTAAGAAGCCAGGAGAAGCCCCGGATTATTCCCCAAGGACTTTATCATTGGGCCCTCATGGGGGACTGACAGGTGGGGTAATCAAGGCAGCAAACAGCTAGAACCCCTCTCCTGCCATTAGCAAAGGGGTGGAATAATTAATTGTTCAGAAAGTAGACAAGGCCTGAGCACTTTTGCTGACCCATGCGCTCTCTCACCTGTGGACCTGTTATTTTCTCCCATTTCTCTTCCCTCCCTACCTGAATAAATTACTGACCTAACTCACCTGACGTGCTCTTAAAATTCATTTCTGTAGCATAAGTCAAGAACCTAAAAAAAATCTGGTAACAATTTGATGCCTTGCTCAAGAGTAATTTTGGTCTAAATAAGTGGTTTTTTGGCCTCAGGACCCCTTTATACTCTTTAAGTATTGAGAACACCAAAGTGATTTTGTTTCTGTTTGTTATGTCTATCAATTACTTACAACCAGTCCAAGCTAATCATGGTTGTCTCCTTTTCACTAGCTTTGGTTTAGATGCCCCAGTTGGCTGGGTCCCTGTTCTAGCCAAGGAGAAGTGAGGAGCATATGCTTGGTGCGTTGGGGTTTCTGGAGATTTCCTTACCTCCTAAGGAGATACTGGACAGGAGGACCATTATCTAATTCTGACTTAAGAGAAAGGTGGCTGCACATATAAACATCATTCAATTAAAAGATGAAATCACCATGGAAAAATCTCCAAAGAGTGAAGCAAAGCAGAGCCCAGATGTACCATGCCTGGAGTTGTCCTAACTCTGGATGTCTTGTACATGAGATGACCTGAGAACTGTTTGCTAATGAGACTATGGACATGCTAAAGAGGGAGCAGATTATTATAACAGGGGGAACTATGAATAGCCATGAAGTAGGAATTGAATTTATATTAAAGAATGAGTGTGGGAGAGGGAAAAGTTGAGCAAAAGCCACATATACCAAGTCTGTGCACACCATTTTTGGGTTATCTAGCTTCATTTTGTTTAGTCAAGCTGCCTCACTTCCTCTCAAACTTCTTCTCCTCACCCCATAAATGGTCCTACTCCAGAAACTCAAGAAAGCCATAGACAGTTTAAAAAAAAAAAAAAAAGAGCATCTTGTATGAGAAAAATGACCAAATAAGTTTTAAATGGTTCTTTATTCATAAACTTGATGCAAGTTTACAAAATTTACTGTACATTGCCAAGTAAATCTGCAATGAAAAATAAAATCCCCCCCCCCCAAAAAAAAAACAAAAGACAAAGCATGCCAAATGTGCAGCTGTCAATCTGCTAGCCACCAGGATATTAAAGAATTCAATAATGTATTCAAGATTTAGCCTTAGGTTTAAGGAACTTTAATGCTTTAAAGAGTTCTGCCTGGTCACTTGTTATCTGAACAACTGGCTATCAGAACTTTATATAAATGTAACCAAGTGAACAAAAGTACCAGAAAATCTTTAATGTCCTTTTAACCAAAATAGAACCAAAAGAAGTTAACATACACAATAATGCAGAAGTGCCAAGTCTCTCTGATGTGGTTTACAAAGTTAAAAACTGAATCTTAAAGCAAATGCATAAGAAACACTTCTGAACTTTGCAACTAGTTTGTGCAGAAAAATGTGCTTCTGAATTTCTTTTTAAAAGTGCTTATTATCTAGAATTTATTTTTAAATCAAACTTGGGTGTATATTAAAAAAAAATCCATTACCAACCAAACAGGACTGATTCAGGTAAGGCAATAAAATGGAGAGTATATTGATTTGAATCAGGTTTTATAGAAGAATTAACATATGTAGATTTCCCATTAGTCTTTCAATGTAAAAGCCATTGTTATGATTATGGCAGCAAATTTTAAGAGTTTCCAAATTAGATATCTTTTTACATAACTGTGCAGCTTTTATTCAAGAAGTCTTTGTGCCAATCACTTTATAAGTTTATTAGTTTACAAATGATTGCAACACCCCGTTAATAAAATGGACATGTAAAATGACTTAGTATTTTAAATAACTTCAAGCTCTATACTGCTGCTCTTCTTCATAAAGAATATTGAACCAACAAGTAGCTGATTCAGCCCAACAAGACTCTGATGCCCCAGTGGAGATTACAACTTACAAACCTTAAATGGCAGAGCCTTGCTTTGCTTTAACTAAAAAGTACAATACAAACCAATTAAGAGTGTATTTTTGGGAAACAGTTAAGTTTTCACAAAGCCAGAAAAAGTTTAATTTAATGAGTAGGTTTCCTGTCATTATCTTGGCAATATCATAAAATTGTTTTAGATTTAGACAGGAATAAACTCTGTGATTTTGAAGACTTTAACTTTTCTAAACCAATATTAAACAATGATTAAACTTTTATTGGCTCTACATGAAACAATATATTGCAAGCCCTCATAATCCATGAGCTAAATATAGGAAAATTACCCAAAAGGGGTTGCAACTTTACTAACCTGATGCTGACTTGCCTGCTTAGGTTTCACTTTTCAAGAAAGAGAGATGGTATAAGGAGTGGCCAGTATGTGTATGTATCAGGAAAAAATACAGTCAAGGCCCCAATGCTCAGTCCAAGATATCTAAGATGAGCAACATGAAAAGGCTGTAACTTATACTGGATGTCAGTTGACAGATTATCCACTAAAATATCTATTAGCTAACGTCTTCGGTAACTGCTGCTATAGGGGCACTCAAAGCTTGTATCTGTATGTTGGAAATATTTTCTTTGAAGCAACATTGGTCCAAACATAACGAGAGTCAACACATTTAGCCATCTTCCTTTGGAGGTGTGTACCATCCTAAAACAGAGGGGAGGGGGAAGAAAAAATATTTTAATTCTTAAACCAACTAGGAGAACTGGCATTTTGTTAAAGTTAGCTATGTTCTCTACTCATAGTGTTGGCATTTAAACCTACTATAAAAATTAAACTTACACTTGGATTGGTAGCAAAGCATTTTGATATGCTCACAATATAAAGTTATTTTCTACAAATAAGTTGTACTTGTGTTTTGAACATAAAATCTCTGCATTCCTATTAATTATTAGTTGCATTATTTGCATTCCTAGCTTTAAAAGACACCATGGAATGTTACAATGCAAACTAGGTTTGTATTCATTTCAATTCTGTATTTGAAAGCAAACTTCACTGAATTATGTATAGAAGAGTTTAATATCAATCTCAGAAATAACTATCCCTCAAACAAAATACTGGCATTTTAGAATAAGAGGAATTTGAATGGTCACCCCAGTGCAATACTATCACTTCACCAATGAGGAAGTCACTTCTACAGGTGCGGTGACTAAGTGACTATGCTAAGAGCAAAGTTAGCAGCAGAAACCAAAGAGTTTCAAAGGCCATCTGTCCTAATTCTGAATCCAATGCTATCACCAACACAAAGCTGACACACTCCCACAAATACAAATACAGCTCTCAAATACAGCACTTTCCATAATAATTTTCAAATGCTGATTGTAAAGTAAAGAACACTTTATTATAAACTTTCCCTTTTAAATAATCTTACTTACTCTGCACAAAAAGGTATCCATTTTACTACCACTGCTACAATGAATATTTTATTTTGCAGCACTAAGTTACTAGATGTTATTGGCATCTGCCCTGGTTTAGTTCCTTACAAATTTGGCAGGATATCCTTAGAAATGAAGAAACTGAGGCTTAAGGAGGTGATGAAAACTGCTGAGGGCCACAGGCTAGTGCATGGCACAAAAGGCATTTGAAAATAGACCTTCTAGTTCCTAGTCTAGTTTTCTTTTTACCTCATTGTTGGAAACAAAAATTTTTTAAATGTGCATTACAGCTACACAAAGCTTAGGAAACTTTTAAAAAAATACTTTTATTATAATTTTAAGTTCTTTTTTATTTATAACTCAAATACTCTCAGGATTTATTGAAATTAAAATTATTCCTATTTGAATAAAGTGTCGAATGCATGAAGTGCGTAAAGATTATTTAGAGAAATACAACATAACAATACATAATGTAAAACTTCATAAATGGCAAGAAATACTTATTGAATTAAACATACCATTTTTCTCATGAATCTGAACAATGGAATTATAGGACTGTTGGGCTCTTGCTAGATTATATTGATTCTGAAAGAGAATGACACTAAGTCAAACTAATTGGATGAAAATCATTAAAATCGGCTTATCGATATAACACCATTATGCTTAAAAGAGCACAGGAAACTGGGTTATATTCCCATTTCAAAGAGAATTCTTGAACTTAGTACCTTCATTTCTAAAATTCATTATTCTCTACGATTTTATAAAACAAAACCAAAATTGTATTCCAATAAAAAGTACAAGCTTCAAAATTCATTTTTATATGTCCTCATATCCCTGGACAAAGCTTTATTATAGTTCTTGTATCCCTCTCCACACAGATGAACCAAGTTAAAGGACATTATTTAGAAGCTAGTCAAACAGAACCTCTTCCTCATAACTTCTATCAATAACCAAAGGAAAAAAAAATTACAGAATATTACCTTCATATAAAAAAAAAAAAAGCTTTAAGAACTACACGAGAGACATTTTGAGTGAGAAGTCTCAAGAATTCTCGTAATTGGCACCAAGACATTGGTCCTCTTTTTGTAAAAATATAATGTCTTGGGAAGGTATATATACCCATTAATGTCTTTTTTAAGGGGCCAAATTTAAGATTTTGTCCCCATAAGTACAACTGACATATATACCAACTTCCTATTCATATATTGTGAAGATTCTCCATAGTGGTACATTCCAATCTACTATATTATGTCATGGAATTTTAAAAATAAAATTCATAAAGCCAAAGAATCAAAAATGTTTAAAAAACATTCTAAGTGAAAACTCTCCTTCCAATCTGCCCCCTACATCCATTCCCCCAAGTTAACTATGACTATTAGTTTCCTGTACTGCCTTCTTTATTATGATTATACACGCAAACTCTGTACAGCCTATTGTTAATAGCCATATCCTTCTCCATCCTTCCCCCACTCCTTGGCTTTCCTCCACAAAATGGTAGCATGCTATGCTATAGACACTCTTCTACCCCCCCCCTTTCTATAATGTATCTGGGAGTTGTTTCATAAATACAGAGAAAGCTTTACCTTTCTCTTTCTTAAACAGTGAAATATTCCATTTGAAGGCTATTCTACAATTCAACCAGTCCCCTATTAGTACACATTTTGTTGCTTTCAATATCTTGCTATTACAATGTTACACAAACAACTTTGTGCATATATTATGCAAAGTAGTGGTAAAAATGCCTAGAGTAGAATTACTGGGTTAAAAGACACATATGCCTTTGTAATTTCAAGACACTGCTAAACTGCCCTCCAAGGACTGTACAAATGTACACACCCACCATCCATGTATAACTGCCTCCAGACAGCCATATCAACAGAGTACTTCCTCAAACATGTTACATTTGACAGTATATAATAGGTGAAAGATGAATTCTCAGTGTAGCTTTAATTTGCATGTCTATTACTCAATGAGGCTGAGCATTTCTCCATATGTTTATGAGCCATGCATTTCTCTTTCTGTATTTTTATATCCTTTTCCCAGTTTTCAACAGGGTAGAGTTTTTCAATTTCTAAGACTCTTAAAAAAATAGTAATACCCTACCATAATATGTCTGAAATACTAAAACACATAAAACATGCAGTAGTGTTATCAGAAAGTTAAAAAGGTTTTTTGTCTGTATTTTCACAAAAGGGACAGAAATAGAGAAACAGGCTGTACATAACAAAATGCACACACACTGTAACTGCCAAATGATCACGGAGCAGTCACTTCCTTGCCCTACTGCCCAATAACCATCAAAACACAAGAATATGAGAACTTTAGCCTTCCCCATTTTCAATTATCAATAGATTATGGGAAATGTGACTGCAGAGGCTTTATTAATTAATGGGGAATTAATAGTAACTCACTGATTTCTGCTTTTATGTTTATTGATTTCTTTGTTTTCTAACACCAATGTAGAGGCTTGATTCATTTTTTTAATCTTTTTTTTTTAAAGATACATAGATCACACAAAATGTTACATTAAAAAATGAGGTTCCCATATACCCCACTACCCACCCACTCTCATTTTATTTTTTAATGACATAAGGATTTTAAGACAATTAATATTCCTGAGCTCTCCCTGAGTTTCTGATATGTATTGATTTTTAAAAATTTATTGAAGCATATCACTCATACATGAACATACATAAACAGTAAGTGTATAGTAATAGCTGTGAACTTACAAAACATATATAATATCATACAGGGCACTAATACCTCACCCTACTACCAATACCTTGCATTATTGTTAAACATTTTTAACTAATGATTATACCAACCAAAGTATTTTCCCCACAACCCACCCTATTATTATTTTCATACCATTTATATATGAACATACATGAACAATAAGTGTATAGTAAAAGTTGTGAACTTACAAAGCAAATATGCATAACATCATATAGGAGACCCAGACATCAACTCACCACCAACACCTTGCATTGTCATGAGAGATTTGTTACAAATTATGAAAGAATATTATCAAAATCTTACTACTAATTATACTCCTTATCTTACATTTGATGTCTTTTTTCTCCCAACCCACCCTATTATTATTTTTTAAATATATTTTTTACAATACAAGTTGTAAACTTACAAAACAATCATGCACATGTGAAGAATCCCCAAACGACACCCCTCTATCAACACACCACATTGTGGTGGAACATTTGTTACAGATTATGAGATAATATCATCCAATTATTACCAGGTCCATAGTGTACATTTGGCAAACATTTTCCATACTCCCCCATTATCAACACAGTACAAGTTTGACATATATGCGATAATATTATATTATTACTGCTAACCACAGTCCACAGGTCACTCCAGTTGTATTTTTCCCATGCTTCTCCATATTCCCACCACCTTGCAATAGTGATGTACATTTGCTCTAGCTAACAAAGGACACTCTTGCATCTGTACCATCAACCCCAATTCTCATCCACCTCTGGGTTTACAGTGCTATTCAGTTCCTAGACTATTCTCTAGCATTCTATCAGTTGGCATTTACATCCCTAGACTACCATTTTCAGCCACATCCCCATTTATAAACCAGCTATTACTCACTATAATATGTTACCATCCACTCTGTACATTCCCACACTTTTACAGTAACTTAAACTTTTACAGAACTTAAAACTTCTGTATACATTAAACATCAGTAGTCCATCTCAGTCCTCCTCTTTTCTCCTTTAAGAATCCACCACCTACCACCAGGTCCTGAAGATATTTTCCTACGTTTACTTCTAGAAGCTCTATGGTTCTTCCTTTTATACTTAGGTTTCTGATTCATTTTGAGGTAATTTTTGGATAAGATGTGAGATAGGGGTCCTCTTTCCTTCTTTTGGCTATGGATATCCAGTTGCACCATTTGTTGAATGGACTGTTCTGCTGAGCTGTGTGGGTTTGACAGGCTAGTCAAAATTTGCTTGACCAAACATGTGAGGGTCTGTTTCTGAACCATCAATTTGGTTCCAATGGTCAATGGGTCTGTCCTTATTCTAGTACCATCCTGTTTTTACCACTTTAGCTAGAGAATTAAAGTCTGATTTAAAGTCTGGAAATACGACTCCTCCAAATGTGCTTTTCCTTTTCATATGTTTCTGGCTATTCAAATAGAACTCCTTGCCCTTCCAAATAAATTTGCTTATCATGTTTTCCATTTATTGGAAAAATGCTGGTGGAATTTTTATTGGGATTGCATTGAATCTGTATATCAATTTGAGTAGAACTGACATCTTAATGATATTTAGTCTTCTAATTCATGAGCACAGAATGTCCTTCCAGTTATTTAGGTCTTTTTATTTCTTTTAAAACTGAGTTGTAGTTTTCTGAATACAAGTGCATTGGTTACATTATTAAGTTTATTCCTGAATATTTGGGTTTCATCTGCCATATTTTATTCTCACCAATCTTTTGACACTTTGTTACTTTTATTGATATGATCTTCATTATAGACTCTCTTCCAGGTCTCCTCTATCTTTTCAGACTCTAGCACACCTTTTAGTATTTCCTGCAAATCCAATCTCTTGGTTACAAATGCTTTTAGTTTCTGTTTATCTGTGAATATCCTATATTTGCCCTTATTTTTGAAAGACAGTCTTACTAGATATAAGATTTTTGGCTGGAAGTTTTTTTCTTGCAGTAAATGAAATATATCATACCTCTGTCTTCTTGCCTCCATGGTTTCTGGTGAGAAATCAGCACTTAATCTTATTGAGTATCCCTTTGTGTTATGCATTGTTTTTCTCTTGCTGTTCTCAGAATTCTGTCTGTCTTTGGCATTTGACATTCTGATTAGTATGTGTCTCAGAGTTGGTCTATTTGTATTTTTTCAGATATGAGTACATTGTGCTTCTTGGACATGGACATCTATGTCCTTCAATAGGGTTGGGGAATTCTAACATTATTTCTTCAAATATTCCTTCTCCCCCTTTTCCCTTCTCTTCTCCTTCTGGGACACCCATGACATGTATGTTTGCGGTCTCTTGTTGTCAGTTAGTTCCCTGAAGCCTTGTTCAATTTTTTCCATTCTTTTCTTCATCTGTTTTTTTGCATGTTCACTTTCAGAGGCCATTTCTTCAAGTTTACCAATTCTTTCTTCTACCTCCTTAAATCTGCTATTATATGATTCCAGTGTGTTTTTTATTTCATTTATTACCTTTCATTCCCATAAGATCTATTTTTCTGTGTATGCTTTCAAATTCTTGTGTTCATCCAATGTCTTCATGATATTCTTAATCTCTTTAGTCATCTCATTTAATTTATTAAGATTTGTTTGAACATCTATGATTAGTTGTCTCAATTCCTTTATGTCATCTAGAGGCTTATCTTCTTCCTTTAACTGGGTCATAGCTTCTGTTTCTTGGTGTGAATTGTACTTTTTTGTTAGTGTGCTGGCATCTGGCTTACTAGAATATTTATTCTGGGTGCAGTTTTTCTCTTTAGTTTAGAGCTTCCTGCCCTTTCTTCCTTGCTGGTTATGTAGTAGGAGCCAAGAATATAGTTGGTATTGTAAGTTGTTGAGGACCAAGCTGTCCTCATTGCCCCAGGGACCAATGAAACTTCTCCCAACTTTCTCCTTTGTCAGGAGACAAAGCCACAGCTGTGTGGACATATCTAAGTTGTGCAGCCCTAGGCTGAAGTTGCCCAGAGAGACTGATAAAGCTTCATGCCCCCTTCTCCCCTGCTTGGGGCGGGGATGAAGCTGCAGGTGTGGGTAACAATCTATGGTCCAATATGACCGCATTTGCCCTGGTAGACTTCTGATTATTCAGTCTGTGCCAGCCAAATGTACCTGCAGTTACCTATATAGCTTGGTTGCAGGACCTGCCAGCGTTCCCTCTCAGAGGTGGGGCTGAAGCCTAGGCTAGAGCTGCAAGCCAATCTGGGTGGAAGAAACCGGCCTCTACCATCATTGTGATTTTCAGTCAGCCTGGCTTCCCCTCATGCTGGGGTACAGTCAAAATGGCAGCTGCCAACCTCTTTTTGACTTGAACAGGTTCAAACTTTAGCTATTCTTAGGGTTATACTTTAGCCAGCTGAATTTATTCATCAGTAGCTGAAATTGGTGGCCAACCCCCTCTTCCTCCCATTTTTGGGAAATGGAGCTTCCAATTCCAGCCACAGAATAGCTCCTGAGGCAGCCTGTGCTGCCAAAGTAGGATCATCACCCCCCGACCTCCGTGGTGGGGCCTGTAGTTTCCCAAAGAGGCTGGCGCAGGTCCCCCCAACTTCCTTCCTGCCAGAGGTAGGGTTGGGGCTTATGCTAGAGTTGCAATCTGATCTGGATGGAAAGAATCCAGTCCCTACCAGCACTGTGATTTTCAGTCAGCCCCGCTTCCCTTCATGCCAGGAACAGATTTAAGATGGTGGCTACCAGCTGCCTTTCTGACTTGGACAAGTTCAAACTTTAGCTATTCTTAGGATTATACTTTAGCCCACCAAATTTACTTATCAGTAGCTGAAGTCAGTGCCCAACCATATCTTCTTTCCCTTTTTTGGGAAATGGAGCTTCCAATTTCAGCCATGGAATAGCTCCCGAGACAGCCTGTGCCTTCAAGTGGAGGATGGGCACCAGCCTCCATGGCTTGGAGCGCTCTACTTACAAATCTTCTCTGCAGATGAGCAGTCTCCTCTTTCCATTCTCTCAAGGATATTGTAGAATGCTCTTCTGGTCTCCTGGAGCTCCCAAACATGTGCTTTAGATAGCTCTGGGTGATTACTAACTGCCCTGTAGCAGGAGCTCACTCTAGGAGTTCCTTATACTGCTGCCATCTTGCTGGTTTTTCTGTATTGATTTTATTATATTTTCTAGATATTCTGCAGTTTTTATTTCAAATCCCCCTTTATTCTATGTATGAGTGAGTTTTAAATTTCCATGAGGAAATGTTTTCTGGTTGTCATTAACTTAGTTTTATTTATTTATTTATTTGAAATTGTACTTTTCAAAATCTGAGATTTTCTTCAATGAACAGGATTAGTTTCACAAATGTATCGCATACACATATAAAGCCTGCTCATTGGTTATTCAAATCTTCTCCATTTTTATTGGCATGTCTGTTTAATTTACCATGAGCATGGTATATTGAAATACCCCACTATGGAGGTGGAATTGTCAGTTTCTCTCTGTGGCTTTATCATCAGTTTTCTTTTTCGTATTTTGAGGCTATTTTAACAGGCACATAGAAGTTTAAAACTGCTACATCCTCCTACATTGACTGATACTTTTATCATTAAGTAGTTATTAATGCTTTCTATTCCAAAATCTTATTTAATACTGCAATTACATCACCTCTTTTTAGTTAGGGAATGTCAGCTTTCTTAATCATCTTCTATCATTTATTTAAAAAATTTTTTTCAAACCTTTTATCAAATTTATGATAATTAAAAATGGGGAGATTTTGCTTTATTAATTCAATCTGATAATGCTTAACTGGTAAGTTTAGTCCATTTACATTTGTTGCAATTGATTTATTTGGACTTGCTTCTACCATCTTTATTTCTATTTCTCTCACTTTTTAATATAATTATCTTCTCCTGAGATTCTTAGACTTGGCTGTGATCTCTCTCTGACACAACTTCTTCCATATACTCTATACTAATGATTCTCTTACAATACTGAGTTCTCTTTGGATATACCTTCTAATTAATTAATTCTAATGATATATACTCTATCCATTGAGTTTCTTATTTCAGCAATTTTATTTTTCAATTCTAAGTTCTATTTTTTTTTCCAGATCTGCCTCATCAATCCTGATGGTCTTATTGCTTATTTCAACTTTATGATTCCATCTTTTTTATTTACATTAAATTTCATATACCTATTTTCTCACAGTCATAATATCTGAAGTCTCTATGCTGTGTCCAATAATTCCAAAACCTACAGTCTCTGGGAATATATATTTATATCCATTGTTTCTGCCAATTCTCTTTTCTGTTGAGTTGCCTAGTTACATGCTTGTGATCTATGACTGTGGATCCATATTTGATTTATCTCATTCTTTGGAAATCCTGCAGGTTTAAATTAGAAATGCTTTCCTCCATAGAGTATTTGTGTCTGCTTCTAATGAGAGCTGTGGATATTTTAGCCCCATTGGAGAGTCTCAGGATTATGCAAGGTTCTCAGATTTGGCTCCAGACTTACTCATTTATAAATGGAAATCTGAACTGCTTATTATGGATAGTGGAAAAAAAAAAAAAGATCTCTCATCTGAATGTGATTACTTACTAAGGATTCTGTGAGTGAATAACTGGAAGTCTACAGGAAATAAGGAAAGAAAGTCACCTTTCCTGATTATAGAAATTGGTAGGACTGCCCCCAAGGACTATGTGCTCTGAGATTTCACCATTTATCATTCCTTCTGTATAGTGAATGGAAGCTACCATCTTGCCTCTAAACCCCAAATTCCTCCTAAAAGCCATGATAGTAGACCTTATTCCATTTGGAGAGTTTTCTGGAGCTAATTTACTGCCTGTTTTCCATGTTAATGGAACAGAAAATCAGCTTGGCGAGCATCCTTCTGCCCCATGGCTTGCTGTTAGCTTCTGCTGACTCTGAGCCTTGGGGAGCTAATGGCAAGATTGTAGTTTTACCTCTCCAATGACTCTTGCCTGTGGAGAGTTGCAGATTCCTCCATTCTATCAGTTTTACTTTATCTCCAAGCCATGGTTCACAGCAATTATACTGAAATTGACTGATTCCAAGAGGACTAAGACATAGAACAAAGATGAAGTAGTAGGATTATACAATTTTAAAACTGGAGGAGACTTAAAATATCCAGGACAATTTTATTTCAGATAAAGATCTAGAGGTATAGAGAGGTAAGTTTAAAAGTAAATTATTAGGGAGCAGATATGGCTCAAGTGGTTGAGCGCCTGATTACCACATGGGAGATCCTGAGTTCGGTTCCCGGTTCCAATGGCTCCTAAAAACAGGAAGAAAAAAAAAAAAAAAAAAAAAACAAGCAGGAAAGCAGATGTGGCTCAAGCAATTGGGCTCCCATCTACTATATGAGAGGTCCAGGGTTCAATTCCCAGGGCCTCCTAGTGAAGGCAAGCTGGCCCACATGGCAAGCTGGCCTGTGCAGACTGCTGGCCTGTGCAGGAGTACCAGCCCACGTGGACAGACAGTGCAGCAAGATGACACAACAAAAAAGAGACACAGACTAGAAAAAGACCTTGAGTAAATGGGGGAAATGGTAAAGACAAATGGGTTTATATGCGAAGAGACTTCAAAATGAGTTGGGAGGTCAAAGGAGGGGTTGCACTTATGCATGTCTCAGCAGGATCTCAGAGAAAGCCAAAGTAGATACAAACACAGCTCCTGAGGGCTACAGAGACACCCACATCCTACGGTCATGGCAGATGGCTCTGGAGTTCAGTGCCTTGTCAGTGGACCCTACTTTGGAATTTGTGCTTCTGAGTGTGTGATGGAGTTGGACTCCGATGTGACTTCTCTACACATGCTTCTTCTGTCTCTTTTATTGAACCTGTGGTTGGCACTAGGGTGGTGTATGCCCAGGAGACTTGAATCTCTGGGCTGTCCATGGGCCAGCTGGGCCCTGAGCCTCAGCAGTGTTGCAGCACCTACTCTCCAGTTCATTGCACTTACCCAAGTCAGCTGACAGGGAGGTGAGGCTGGACAACCACCACACCAAGGAACCAAGAGAGTCTACAGCCGTGGGCACGGAAGTCCCATTCACTAGCCATGTGAGATCGAAGCCCCCTCTCAACTGAGAGGTGGAGTGGGCATCGCCACCCCAGGGTCCTCAGGATGCAGGAATAAAATATGGATTAGAGTGGACTTACTGGTATTCTACTATACAATTATTGTGACTCTAGCAATGGAAGAATTTATATCATTGATATGGAGACATTGGCCAGGGGAGTTGCTGAAGCCAGGGAGAGGGAAAAGGAGGTATGATATGGGGGCATTTTGGGGATTTGAAGTTGTCCTGAATGATACTGCAGGGACAGATGCAGGACATTATAAATCCTGCCATAACCCACTGAATGGACTGGGGCAGAGTGTAAACTACAATGTAAACTATAATCCGTCCTGTGTAGCAGTGCTCCAAAATGTATTCGCCAAATGCAATGAATGTACCACACTAATGAAAGAAGTGGTTGATGTGGGAAAAGTGGGGGGTGTGGGGAGTAGGGCATATGGGAACCTCCTATATTTTTTAATGTAACATATTGTGTGATCTATGTATCTTTTAAAAATATGTAAAAAATATATTTAAAAAGAAAAAAAACAAATACAGAGGAGAGACAGTAAGAGACATGGCAGACCAGGAAGCTATGGTGGTACAAGAGATTAAGCACTTCTCTCCCACTCCAGAAGGTCCCAGGATCGGTTCCTGGTGTTGCATAGAGAGAAGACAAGCAGACACAGAAGAACACACAGCAAATGGACACAGAGAGCAGACAGAGTGCCAAACAACTGAGGGAGGGTATAAATAAGTAAATCTTAAAGAAAAAAAAAAAACAAATGAAGAAACCAACTTAGGGGAGCCAATGTGGCTCAGTGGTTGAGCACCAGCTTCCTGCATATGAGGCGGTCCCAGGTTCAATTCCCAGCCCTGGTACCTCTAAAAAAATAATGACAAAAAAGAAACACACAAAAAAGTGAATTACTGGTAAAATATTCTTTCAATTACTCAATGAGATTGCCAACCTAAGATTTTTATATTTTGTTTTTTTAAAAAGAAAAACATGCAAAAACTTTTTAAACACATGATGAAATTTAATATTAAGTACATATGTCAGGAAAAAAATAGTAAAGACTAGAAAGAACTTTTTACTTCTTTACATTTAGAAAAAGTTAACAGTATTTCTAGATAGTCAAATTACAGTTGACGTTTTTACAGTAAATTGTGTCATTAGAAAAATAAAATTTTGATGTTCTTATACATAATTATTCTATTGCCATATTAAAAATTGAGAAATGCTGGTTAAATATCATTAAGCAATTCACTAATTTCAGTAATTAAATTCTGAATTTTATAAAAAATGTTATTTTGTTCCAGGATAAAGATATAGATGCTAAAATAGCTAAAAGTAAAAATTGATTAGTTTACAGTATTATCCCAAATAAATGCTTTTTTTTAAATAAAATAAAGTAAAATAGCCTTTCAACCTATGGGAATTAGGGTTCCAGAGGATTCATAATTTGATAGCAGTGTGGTTATAAATGTAAATTTAGATTAAATACTATTTTAATAGACATTTAACACAAAAGCCACCAACTTTAGGAATATCCAAATTAAAAAAAAAAAAACATTAGGTCAAGATGATTCCATCGCATAAATAATGTTTCAAAACATACTAACTTCGAAGTACTCCTGTGGTCCATTTAAATGTTTATTTATGAATAAGTACTATTAGACAGGGAAAGATGTTTCTGATATAAAGTAAGTGAATAAGAATAGTATGTGGTTAAGAGCAGAACCTAAAGCCAGACTGTCTGGTTCCAATCCTCACTCTGCCACCTGTGAGCTTAATCAAGTCACCTAACTTCTCTGTACTTCAGTTTCCTCATCTACAAAATGAGGACAATAATAGTAACTACTGTTTAGGTTATTAAGAGGATTTAAAGAGTCAATGCAAGTAGAGTTTAGACTAAAGCCTAGCACATATATGATCATTAGATGTTAACTATGTTAAAATGATTTCAATTTTGGGAAACTTCAAAGTACCTAAAATTCCTATTTATTAGGATATACATAAATAATAAATTTAAAATTATAGACATGTATATCTATAATAAATAGAAAAAAGACTAATAGAAGAGATACCAAAATAATTAAGTGATTATCAATAGGAATGGAACTTCAATTTTCTTTAGCTTCTCTGTATATTCTATTGATCACTTTTGTAACAGGAGGTTTTATTCCTTTAAGAATATAAACCAAATGAAAATTAAATAAATTCTCTCAAAAATAATTAAGAGAAGAAGCTGTCTCATAAGGTAACATGAAATATATCTCATAGTTGGTGTAAAAGTCTTAATAAAATTACCTTATTTGCACCAAACTGCACTCTGGCTTTGCCTTTGACTAAGGTGGCATTGATCTGCATGATGACCGATTCTATTGAGTAGGCACTGCTCCAGCCCTATAGGAAAAAGAGAAGACTTCTCTAGAACATGGTGGTGTTCTTGATTCCCACTTATGAAAGCTTAGCAAAATGGCATATAATAACTTAACAGCAGCAAATTAATGTGAAATTGATAGCTAAGAGGAAAAAGTAAAGTTGACACACTTCCAGGATCTCTCTCTCTCAAACACACACACAAAACTTTTGAGGGCCTAATGTAAATTATAATCTTAAATAAGCACTACTCATAATCCTAGCATAGGTTAGATTAAACACCAAGTACAATGTCATTTTATTGGTTAACTTTAGATAACTTTTTCCTTATTAAAAAACAGGTGCTATTTTTAAAATAAAATAGTTTTAAGGCAGGTACTATTACATAACACCTATTCCATTCAGTATATAATTTATATAATCAAAATAAATGAATGCTATAAGAAAAACAGTTTTATATAAGAAAACAGTCACCTGTTTTGTGAGTAGTTCCATACATAATGCTCCTCCACCCAACACGTACCTTTAAAAGAAGACAATTATATAAAATTCTCTACATCTATGTATTCTTTCTTATTAAATTTTAAAATTACTAAGAAAGTATGCCTATAAGTAAAGATCAGAAGATGCAAAAATGAAAACCATTCTTAGGGTTATAATGAAACCAAGGGCAGACCAAAACCAGTTTGGGGGGATTTCCTCTATTCCTGTAACCTTTTCTTCCAAGTTTGTTTAACAGGAACAGAAACACAGTGTCCTGTCCTTTAGATGATCTTTGAAACACCAGGTACAAAAATCACCTCCCTCAGAACCAAGATTACGAGGAAAGGTGACATCAAAAGGAAATCACATGTGAGAGGTCCTTCAATAAGGAAAATCCAGTCTAAAGTCCACTATACAATATATGGTCAACTCTATAATTAACCAACTGGACTATGCCAAGTCAAATCTCTCCACTTCTGTCCCTATCTCCTACTTCCAATTCCCATAAAACTTCCCTGAGTTCTGAGATCAGGGAGACAAACTTGAGCCTTGTCTCCCATCTCCTTGCTAGTCAACTTTACAATAAAACTCTTTCCTCAAAACCTGATGTCATAGTACCAGCCTCCATATGCATCAGGCAGCTAGCCCTTGCTCGGTAACAATAGGACCGTGGGTGATTTCAAAAAATTCTAATTTGCTCTGATAAAGCCTTAATTAAAAAAATATACATATAAAAAAGTCCAACAATGGTTCTTAGTAGCAAAATACTTTATAACCACCAGATGTCAGAAACTAAGAACTTAGCCCTAAATATCACAGAGAATGGGAGCAGAAAAATGAGTGTGAATACTATGCTTAAATGGTACTCAAGAGCCTTTGACAATTTCTCTACCATTGTGTTATATAGCCAAGAGTTTATCCTTTCTTTGACAGTGACACCAATTTTTCTCTATTCACAATAATGAACAATCTGCATGGTATACTATGATTTAAATTGGTATACTATGGTTGAAATATCATTCTGTTGTAAGGAACAAATGGCTCTGAGTGTCTCCTCTTTGTAGGCCTGAGGAATAGTTTCTGAATAAAAGGTAACTTCTGGGGATATCCCAGATCTCCATATAGGAAATCAACATTTAGATCAAGATTCCAAACCATTCACAAACAAAATAATTTCATTGCCTCCTTCACTGTCATTTTAATCTTCAAAATACATTAAATATATCATGCCTAAAAACAAAATCAAGGAAATGAGAATTTTAGATGAAAAACAGCAGTAATCTTGACAATACATAAGCTTAGACCACTGATTAGATAGATACATGGAAACACTGAGTCCACCACAGACTTTTTTTCCTCTGGGGTTCTGCCCACACCTTTCCCCTGCTGAGATTCCTTCTGCTACCTACTCTTTCACATGTCACCTTTTTCCCCCAGAACACAAATCTTCCATTCTGGTCAAACAAATGTATCCTTGTGTTGACTAAACCAAATTACTTGGCAAAGAAATCAGGAATCTAAAGCTTCTACTGTAGACCATTATCATTAATAATAAAATATATAATAAAATTATTCAATAATGGGATGGTGTAAAGAAGTACTCTTCAACTCCCCCATCCTGGAGAATCCAAGCCACGTGCCTCTCCTACTTGCTTGTTCCCAAACTCTAGGACCTCCAAAGTGAAAGTATAATGGGAGGGAAGCAAATCTAAAATAAACACTCCA
Source organism: Dasypus novemcinctus (assembly GCF_030445035.2). Classification (NCBI taxonomy): domain Eukaryota; kingdom Metazoa; phylum Chordata; class Mammalia; order Cingulata; family Dasypodidae; genus Dasypus; species Dasypus novemcinctus. Next base: position 153,010,109 of record NC_080675.1, read on the forward strand.
CAAAATTAAATTTGGGTGGAGAACCATGAAATTTTGGGATTTAAAAAACCATCTCTTTGTTTTGTTTCTTTTTTCTAGTGCTTTCCTATTTTCTATTTCATTTAGTTCTGCTCTAATCTTTGTTATTTCTTTCTTTTTTCTTCCTATGGGGTTACTTTGTTGCTTTTTTAACTACTTCCTCCAAGTGTGCAGCAGTTAGGTCTTTGATTTTAGCTCTTTCTTCTTTTTTAATATATGAATTTATGGCTAAGAATTTCCTTCTCAGTACAGCTTTTGCTGCATCCCATAAGTTTTTGATACATTGTTTTCATTTTCATTAGTTTCAAGGTAATGATTTCTTACCTTATTGATTTCTTTTGAGATTTCTTCCTTGACCCACTGTTTATCTAAGAGTGTGTTGCTTAACTTCCATATCTTTGTGCCTAATCTGGTTCTCTGGCCCTTGCAGATTTCCAGTTTCATTCCATTGTGGTCAGAGAAATTTTTTTGTATTATTTCAATCTTTCTGAATTCATTGAGACTTTCTCTGTGGTCTAGCATGTGGTCTATCTTAAAGAATGATCCATGTGCACTTAGAAGAATGTATATCCTGCTGTATTTGGGTGTAGTGTTCTGTATATGTCTATTAGGTCCAGATCCTCTAATATATTCAAAGTCTTTGTTTCTTTATTGTTTCTCTGTTGAGATGGTCTAACGGTGATAACAGTGTATTAAAGTCCCCCACTATAATTGTACAGGCATCTATTCCTCCACTTAGTTTTTCCAGTGTTTGCCTCATGTATTTTGAGGTACTCTGGTTAGGCGCATAAATGTTTATGGTTGTTCTTTCTTCTTAAAAGATTACCCCTTTTACTAATATACAGTGTCCATCTTTGTCTCTCACAATAGTTTTGCATTTAAAGTCTATTTTTTCCAATATTAGCATGGAAGTATTAAAGCAGGGAAGCAACATAATCAGATGTAACTTTGTAAAAGGTAGCTATGAAGAATGCTCAGGCAGGTGAGGGAAGCAGGAGTCTTGTCAGGAATCCTGTGAAATGGTCCACAAGAGTGCTGCCGTTGGTGGTAGCAACAGAAATGGAGGCAAGTGAATGGATCTAAGAATACTTTAGGAGGAAGAGAATTAATAGGAGCAGGGTGATGAATCAGATGTGGGAAATGAGGGAGAAGATGATCTAAGGAATGATTCCCAGGTACCATTAATTGAAGTGAGGAAGACTGGAGAGAAGATGAGTTGTATTTTGTCCCCCTACAGTTTGAGGTTCCTCTAAGACATATTCAAGCAGAGATGTCAAGAAGGCAGTTGGATAGTGGAGCAGAAAACAGACATAGAGATTCAGGATATAAACTAGGGAGTCAATGGCAGAGATATTATGAAAGCCATGAGAGCCTTATCAACAAACGGTCCTGGAGCAATTGGATATCCATAGACAAAAAATAAATAAACCTTGAACTAAACCTCATACTTTCTTTTAAAAATTAACTCAAAATGATTCATAGACTTAAATGTAAAATGTAAAACTATAAAACTTTTAAGAAAAAAGAAAACAGGAGAAATCTTTGGGATCTAGGATTAAGTAAAGAGTTCTTAGACTTGAAAGCAGAAGCATAATCTGTATTAGGAAAAATTAATGTTGACCCCAAGAGAGTTAAAACTTCTGCTCTGCAAAAAGACTGTCTTAAGAGGATTAAATGACAAGCTAAAGACCAGGAACAAAACATTTATGAGCTACATATCCAACAAAAAAGTAGTATTTAGACTATATAAAGAACCCTCAAAACAACAGTAAAATAACAAATAATGCCATTAGAAAATGGGTCAAAGACCCAATGCACATTTCATTGAAAAGTATATAAAGTTGCCAAAGAAGCACATGAAAAGATATTCATCATCATTAGCTATGAGGTAACACTATATATACCTGTCACATTGGTTGAAATCGAAACAAGTGACACCACCAAATGCTGCCAAAGGATGCAGAGAAATTGGATTACTCACACACACATTGCTGGTAGGAAAGTAAAATGATAAAGCCACTATGGAAAAGTTTGGCAGTATCTTAAAAAACTAAACATGCAATTAACATATACCATTTGCCCCAGCAAATGCACTCCTGGGTATGTATTCCAGAGAATGAAAACACATTTGCACAAAATCCTATATACAAATGTTCACAGCACCTTTATTTGTAATAGCCAAAAACTGAATTCAATCCAAAAGTTCTTCAATAGAAAAATGGTTAAATTGTGAGACATACATATCACAAAAACATACTTAAGAATAGAAAGAAATGAACTAGCGATACACAACAACTTGGATGACTCTCCAGGGAGTCATAATGAGCAAAAAAAGCCAATGCCTACGGGAAACGGACTTGGCCCAGTGGTTAGGGCATCTGTCTACCACACGAGAGGTCCGCGGTTCAAACTCCGGGCCTCCTTGACCCGTGTGGAGCTGGCCCATGCGCAGTGCTGATGCGCCCAAGGAGTGCCGCACCACGCAGGGGTGTCCCCCTCATAGGGGAGCCCCACGCGCAAGGAGTGCACCCGTAAGGAGAGCCGCTCAGCGCGAAAGAAAAGTGCAGCCTGCCCAGGAGTGGCGCCGCCCACACTTCCCGTGCTGCTGATGACAACAGAAGCGAACAAAGAAATAAGATGCAGCAAATAGACACAGAGAACAGACAACCGGGGAGGGGAATTTAAATAAATAAATAAATAAATCTTTAAAAAAAAAAAGCCAATGCCTAAAAGGTTACAAAAGGTCCAAATTCCATCAGAAGCCTCGGGAAAGTTATTTCAATGCTGCTGAGAAGTATGATAAACATATATGGTAAAGGGTCCTCTGGATTAACCAACATCGAAATCCCTGTTGGCAAAAGGTTCAGAAAAACAAAAAGAAAACTGAAGGTAGCCTATCCTGGGCTGAAGAGTGAATAGTTTTACTATTATTCTCAATAGTATTCTCAATAGTAGTATTCTCAATAGCCAAAAAGTGGAAGCAACTCAGGTTGTCACCTGAGTTTACCCATATGTTTACCCATATGAATGGGTAAACAAAATGCAGTATAAGCATACAATGGAATATTATTCAGCCAATAAAAGGAATGAAGCTCTGATATATACTACAACAAGGATAAACCTTGAAGTCATCATGTTGAATGAAATAAGCCAGATACAAAGGAACAAATATTGAATGATCTCACTGATATGAAATATTTAGAATAAACAAATTCAGAGATTCAGAAACTAGAATACAGATTACTAGGGGTTGGGGTAAGGACAGGGAATGGAGAATTAATTGTTAATTGGTACAGAGTTTCTGTTTGGAGTAAGGAAAAAGTTTGGTAATGGATGGTAGTGTTGGTAACAAAACATTGTGAAGGGAATTAACACCAATGAATTATGTATCTGAATGTGGTTAAAAGGGGAAATTGGTGGTATATATGTTGCTAGAACAAAAATTAAGGGGAAAACCAAAATAAAACAAAACATAGGACTGTACAGCACAAATAGTGAGCCCCAATGTGAACTATGGACCATATAGATAATAGTACCTTATAATAATATTTTTCTCACCAATTGTAACAAGGTACCAAACTAATGCAAAATGTTAAAATGGGGGTGGGTATATGGAAACTCTGTATTTTGTGCTTTGTGCATAATCTTCTTGTAAATCTACCGCTTCTCTAATTAAAAAAAATTTTTTTTTAAGAATGAAAAGGAAGTGAAGGTTTTATGTGGGGTGATTTTTTTTTTTTTTTTTTGGTGGTGGTGGTGGTGTTTTTAGAGAAGCTATAAATTTACAAGAAGATTATGCACAAAATACATTCTTCCACTTTTGATGCTGGGGCTGGCATTGTCCTCAATGACCATTTTCTCAAGGTCATTTCCTGGTATCACAAGAAATTTAACTACAGCAACACGGTGGTGGACCTTATGGTCCACACGGCCTCCAAGGAGTAAGAACGCCCTGGACCACCAGCGTCAGCAACAGTATGAGAGAAAGAGAGGCACTTGGCTACTGGGGAGTCCTAGCCCCAACTCTATCCCCAACATCTTCCATAGCTTCCACTCCAGATCCCCTGATTGTCTTGTACCATTAATAAAATACACTGTAGCCCCCCAAAAATATATATATATATAAAAAAACAAAAACATTGCTCAATAATCTGTCTAGAATCATGCAATGCTTAACTTTAGTCAAATTCTGAGATTTGCAAGTTCTGCATTTTATCACTTTCACATGTTTTAGTTCTTATTTTGTCAGACAAAATTCTTCCTCCTCATTCAATAATGAGCTAAAAAGACCAAGTCATTTTGATTCTGCTTCAAATTAATTTTTACATTTAATTCATCTCTCCATTCCCATTACTGCTTGATTTAGGTCCTCATCACTTCACTCTACAACAGCAGCAAACAGCTCTCAACTAGCCTCAGGCCTTCAAGGCATTGTGAATATAATTTGTCTTATAATCTCTTCTACTATCACCAGATATAACTTTCTCTATACTGTTATTTCTCTGTTTGGGAACCAGCAAAAGAAAGATGAATTCAATACACATGGGTAATGGTTTCCTTACCAGGATGATAGATTAGATAAGATTAGATAAGACAAAAGACTTATTTGCTACTGATCATATTCCTCTAGAACTACAAGCTTTTGTGTCAAGACCCATCCTTGCATTTTACAACCCATCTATATGGATCCTACCCTCTGAAGTTTTAGCTCAAACTGTTCCGCTATACTCTTGAATACATCAGGCTCTTCTCTGTATATATGATCATGTTTACTTCCTTCACCGATGTTAATTTAAATTCCCACCACCTGACTGTATTCCACACGTTTTCAAGGGCCAGCTGCAATCCCATCCACCTCATGAAATCTTCCAGATCACAACTGCTAAAAACAACTCCTTTCTCCTTTAAGCTCAGAGTATTTAAGTCCGTATTTGACAATCAATGGAGTACTTAGTACTTTTAATATAGTTTATCATCTAACATTAAACTTCAAGTGATCTGAAAAATATTTTATATATTTATATCAAACATTAAAGAATATTTCCAATTCTTTTCCCATTTTTTTCTTTGAATAAGATTTTAATCAGAAAACTTTCCTTTTCCCATGCTTACAGGAATACTAATTAAACATACAATTATATGAACAAGTGCATATAAATAAAAAAGCACAATAGTCATCTTTACCCTGCAGTCAATAAAGGCTTCAAAGGAAAGGAATTTTAAAATTAAACTGAGGTAATGGATGGTGGTGATGGTAGCACAACATAGTGACTGTAACACCACTGAACTGTATATTTGAAATTGGTTAAAATGGGAAATTTTAGGTTGTATATATATTACCAGAATACAATTATTTTTAAAAACTATAGTACTGTACAACACACTGTACACTAAGGTAAACTACAGACTATAATTATAACTATAATAATGGTTCATCAATTATAATTAAAGTACCACACAATGCAAAGAGTTAATTTAGGGAAAACTGCATGTGATGCGAGTTATATGGAAACTCAATGCTTTCTGCATGATTTTTCTGTAAACCTATAACTTCTCTAATGAAAAACGTAAGAATTATGGCTTGATGACTAGGAAAAAGGATGCCATACATGAGAAAGAAACACAAGGTTAAAAATTTACCATTTTTCAGTCATATGAATTTTTATTTTGAGCATGTAAATAGCCATATTATCTAATAACTTCCAAAATTTGTCATGAGGCTTTATGGTAGAGAAGGTACTCTAAAGAATACCTTTATTTCCTAATCCAAAACAACCTAGTAAAGCTTTAAAGTTAACTTGCAAAGAAACTTTGAACAATTCTAAACTGTTTCCTACTAAGTTAACCTGTGACATCCAGTCATTACAGTATATTTGTGATCAGCTTTGTAATAGCTTGTCAAAATGAACCAAGTATTTTTAGCAGGGGTTTGCAGACCCCCACAGGGAGTCTATCCACAAGGGGACTGCTTCAGCTGTTCTTGCTCTACAGTAGAAAGCACATGGGAATCACTCAGAATTCTAGAATTCCAAAAGTACAGCATTTCCCAAAAAGCAAACCAGAGGATGGCATCCTCCTAGGAACTGTGGGGTTCAAATATAGGAGAGGGAAAAAAAGATTACTTAAATATACTTGGGAGAAACTGTTTAATATGTTCTTTTGGAAAGTCTTTTAACACTCCAAGAAGCTCTTCAGTAAAGAATATTTTGAGTCTGGCATTTCCCAAATCCCTGCAGTCCTTTTAAAAAAAACTCATCTGATCACCCCATTGTTCCAGTGCTCACAGAAAATTATGGGAGATACAACAAAGGATAAGACTGTGGATATCAGGTAAATAAACTCTAAAAAAGCAATATTGCAGGGTGTTACTTAACTGTATTGTAGCATTCAGAATGAACTCAGCAAATCCACATATAATACTGAATTTTTTAAAAGACATTTTTTGTTTACTGGCACTTTTTTAGACACAATGTCCAAATAATTATTCTGTAATATTAAGACTACAGTTAATAACATTTCTGACTAGCTGCTCATATTTCATAATCTAAATATAACTATTATAGTACTGTATCAGCCTGAGATGTTCAAATTAGAGCCTGGATACTTTTAGATTTTTTTTTGAAATGTGAAAATTTTAGTAAGTAGAATTTGATTAAATATAAAGAATTCATACAGCGCTATATTATCTCTCTCTCTGCGGCTCTCATCTATGTTTTTCAGTTTTTTATTGAAGTTATCATTTATTGAAGTGAACATCCATAAATAAGTACATCGTATAAGTTGTAAACTTACAAAACAAACACACATATCATCATATATGGCCAAGAAAAGTCCAACTCAAGGCACCATAAGAGATACTTTCAGTACGAAGTTTGATCATTTTCTCATGACTTCTCATGACAGCAAAGAAACAATACAAGCTTCAATAAAACTGTACAACAATTACCATTAGATTTTACCAAACTGCAAAACAACCATTAGCAGGAATTAGTAGACCATTTCCTTAGTCTATGTGGTCTTCTTTGGCTATTCCTAGAAGTAACAATTAGCACCATAGAAATATGGAAATCATGCTCTAATTATAAATTTCTCTAAACACGCCACCACAATTTATATTTGAAAAACACTGGTTTTTTAATAATAGAACGTACACAAATAGAGGTCAATAAAAACTCCACCTCTAAACAACATAATAGTTTATACCAATGATTCTTAAAATCTTGGTGCCGGGCCAGCAGCATCAGTTCATCTGGGATCTTGTTAGAAATGCAAATTCTCAGGCCTCACCCCAGACCTACTGAATCTGAAACCCTGGGGTAAGGCCTAGTAATTTGTGCTTTAACAAGTCTTCTGGTTTAGTTTGCCAAAGGGTTTCCAATACAAAGTACCAGAAATGTGTTGGCTTTTATAAAGGGTATTTATTTAGGATAAAAGGTCACAGTTGCAAGGCCATAAAAAGTCCAGCTCAAGGTACCATAAGAGGTACTTTCTCACCAAGGTCAGCTACTGTTGATCCTGGCGTTGCTGCCACATGGTGAAGCAAGATGGCCACCAATCTCTGCAGAGATCTCTGCCTTCCCCTCCAGAATCTACCATCTCTTGGAGCTCAGCTGTGAGCAACCAGGCATAGGATTTGTCTCTTTCCCAGCCTCCTATATCAGTCGGTTTGGCTCCTTCCCGAGTTCAGCTGTAAGCTGTCAGGTATATAGTGGGCCCAGCCTCTTGGGGGCTTTGTGTTTAAGCAATCATCTTTCTCACATTGCAGGATCAAATATGCTGGCCCCCTTTTTCCTCTGCCTATCTGAGTCTCTGTGTCTCCTTTTATATCAGACCCAGCAAGAGGGAGAAGACTCAACATGAATCACACCCCACCAATACAAATGGATCTTACACCCACAGGAATGAATTAATTTAAAACATAATATTTCTCTTTCGGGGATTCATGAAATAATTTCAAACTGCCACAACTTCCAAGAAATTGTCAGGCACAATATCAAAGAAAATAATCACTTAAACTTACCCTCCCGAGAGAACAGGTAATACCACTCGAACAAATGGAGGATCAAATGGAAAGTTATCCTAAAAAGCAAATAAGCAAATTTAATTAACTTTAAGAACATCCTTAAAACTACATTATTTAGAAAATTTTAAAATAATCTATGAAGAATAGGTACATTTATCTGATGATTAGTGAAGATCATAAAATTAAAATTATCAAAAAAATAAAATTGTGCACTGTAAACCATAATGTAAACTTAGTAGCAAGGCTTCAGTATGTGTTCATCAATTGTACAAATGTACCAAACTAATGAAAGATGTCGTTAATGGGGGGAAGTGTGGGACAGGGAGGGCTGGGGCATATGAGAATCCCCTATATTTTTTATTTAACAGCTATGTAATCTAAAGCCTCTTTAAAAATAAAGGAAAGCAGAAAGAAAAAAAAGATATCCCCTGGAACTGTGCCCTCAAAAATCAGCAATTAAAAGGATAAATCCAAAAAATAAAAATTCAAATCAAATAAAAATGACATTAAGATGAGACATTAAGAGAGTAAACTTATGAAAGATCCCATTTTCAAAAGGAACTATAAAAAGGGACCATTTCAATAATGACAGACTAGGGACTTTGGATAAGAATTATGGGGCTAACAGCAGGAAAAAAAGGAAACCAAGAAAACAGGGCCTTTTTCCCACTTGAAGCAGCTAAAAGAAATTGCAGACTACCAGGGCTAAGGGGACAAAACTGAAGTTCAAGGTCCACCAAGGAGAGGACCCTGACAAGTCACGTCACTTTAGGGTGAGACCCTGAAGCACAAACTTCAAATTTTCCTGAATGACAGGGAATGAATCCCAGTCTTAAATTATTATATCTTACTACCTGATTGTATTAGGTGATCCTGGGTTACTAGTACCCAAACCTCTGACAGAGACAAATGTAAATCCTCTCAAGAGAAGGTTATCATCCAGGCTTCAAATTATCTCCACAATTATTCATATATAATGTTTGCCACTGAAAGTAACCAGCCATATGAGACTCAAAAATAAAGCCCAGAAGAAGCAAGGAAGGATTGTCTCCTTAGATCCTCCAGAGGGGGAGTAGATAGCACTTTATTTCACACTTCTGGCCTACAGAAATTTTCTGGAGGGCATAAATGTGAGGGAATAAATTTCTATTAAAACACCAGTTTGTGGAAGCTTGTTACAGTAGCCCTAGGAAACTAATACACTGATAAAAGAGGACAGGATTTAAGCACTACAAATACTTCAAAAGAAACAATGGAAGCTACCATAAAGGAGTGTATCTTCAAGGTGCTGAAAGAAGAGAAGTGTCAACCTAGAAATCTACACCCAGTGGAAATCCTTTTGGAAATGAAAGTAAAAATAAGACAATTTATATCACCAGACCCACATAAAGAAAATACAATGGATATTCTTTAGGTGGGAGAAAACTCTTACATGGAAATTTGGAGACAGAAGAAGAAATAAAGAACATGGAAAGGGCAAATATGCACGTAGATTGACGAACTAGGTAATAATGATGGGTAGGGTTTTAATAAGTAAAGAATTAAAATTCATGACAACAAAATATAAAGAGCAAATAAAATGCGTGACAACAGCAGCACATATTTGGCAGGAGGCACATGGAATCAGTATTCTAAGGCCCTTGCATTGACCAGAAAAAAGTAAAAGTATTAATTTATATTGGACTTTAACAAGTTAAGACTATGTAGTATAATCCTAGGTAGTAAATTAAAACGTATATAAGTACCAAGCTAATGGAGGTAGGAACTGAAGTTAAAAAACCCAGAAGAGAGAAAAAGGAGAGTATTAAGTTTCTGAGAAATTCAAATAGAAAGAACCTATGAGGATGTGTCATGATGATGGGAACGAGTATTGTTGGGGGGGAGAGAGGGGGGGTGGGGGGGTGGGGTTGAATGGGACCTCACATATATATTTTTAATGTAATATTATTACAAAGTCAATAAAAAAAAAAAAAAAAGAAAGAACCTATGAGGGAAGCAGATGTGACTTAAGTGATTGGGCTCCTGTCTACTATATAGGAGGTCCATGATTCAATTCCCAGGGCCTCCTGGTGAAGGCAAGCCTGCCAGCATAGTGAGCTGGCCCATGTGGACTTCTGCCCCATGCGGAGTACTGGCCCATGCAGGAGTGCTGGCCCGCACGGAGAGGTGGCACAGCAAGATGATGCAACAAAGAGAGACACAGAGGAGAGGCAATGAGGGACACAGCAGACCATGGAGCTGAGGTGGCACAAAAGATTAAGCATCTCTCTCAGACTCCAGAGGTCGTAGGATCAGTTCCCAGTGCCACCTAAAGAGAAGAAAAGCAGACACATTGAATGGACACAGGGCAGACAGTGAGCACAAAACTACCAAGGGGGGCGGGAAAGATAAATAAATCAATCTTTTTTTATTAAAAAAAAAAAAAAGAACCTATAAGATGGTAAACAAACTCAAATATCAGTAATATTATTGCAAATGGATTAGGTGTTCTAATTAAAAGACTAAAATTATCAGACTTAATATAAATATATGAAGAGAAGATAAGATAGAAAAGAAATGTCAGCTAATTTTCAGGCTACAAAACACAATTCTCTCTTTTTTAAAAAATTCTGTCTTACAAATTGCCAGGAGAACAAAGGCTTTTTTTCCTTATTGAACTAAAGAAAAAATAAAAATAAAAATAGGTAGCCAAGAGTGTTAAAGGTCTCCAGTGGACATGGGGCCAAGAAGGCTGCCCCTCACCTTTCTACACCAGTGGGACAGGAAACTGGGTACTGTCTCTAAAAGCTCTTGGGTCATGAAGATTTGTCAGGAAGTCTAAGAGAAATTACTTCCAATTTCTAAGTTTGAGTAAAAGAGGACTAAAGGAAACAAGTAATGCCTTTTAAAAACCAATTTGAGGGAAGCAGATATAGCTCAGTGGCTGAGTGCCTGCTTCCCATATATGAGGTCCCATGTCCAATTCCAGGAATCTCCTAAAAACAAACAAACAAGAAAACAACTCTCACTGGGGAGCAAATGTAGCTTAGTGGTTAAGCACCTGCTTCCCATGTATGAGGTCCTGGGTTCAATCTCCAGTACCTCCTAAAAAAACAATTTGAGAGTAAGAGACCTAAACAAAGATTTTTCATCTAGCTATTTCCAGGGAACACAAATATAGTTTTAATTTGGGGAGGAAAAATAAGCAGTATCATTCCAGTAATTTACTTTACCTCCTTCCCTCTACCCAATCTTAAACGATTCCAAGGAACAAATAACTATGAAAGTTCAATCCCACTGGGAGAGGAAGATAAAGCACACTTCTAAGAGCAAAAGCAGATAATCTTAGATTTCTACTACAAAATAAAATCTACACACAAAAAATACCAACTTCATGGCAGTTACTATAATCTACTCCTAAAAAAGTAGCTCACTAGTTATCTATAATTTAGCAGACATAATGAAAAGCACAGCTTGGGAAAGTAAAGTATACCTCATTGAATTTCCTATTATTTAGATCTTTAAATATGTGATCCCAGTGAGTATACGAAACCTTTTAATGGACTATGTGGCAGTGAGAACTACCGTAATTTTAAATGTAGCTCCTCAAATAATTCTTCTATACCAAAATCTGAGGACCCTCTCATTCCATAAACTCTGCATCCTAGAACCCAGTATTCAAGATTTTCCTGAAATAAAAAGTTGAAGATAACTGTTAAAAGTTTGAGTTACCTTAGTGAGCATATTATTCAGAAACTGAGAGTCTCAGGATTTATAAGGATCTCATAGTTATCTGATTTCCAATTCAACATCTCTGCTTTCCAAGCTATTCTGAATGATGAGGAACATTCTATCTTTGCAAGATTATATCACTAGATGGTCCTAAAAAGTTATAAATCACTTTTATAAGAATGAGTTGAAAATCACCTTCTTACAGTTTTTTACTTATTAGTTTTATGCCTTGTGTTCATCAAGGAAAGCTCAAGTTAACGTTTCCACATACACAACGTTTCAATCCATATTGTCCTCTCCCAATCCATAATGTAGCCAGCTATCATAGCTCTCTTTCCAGTCCTGGTTACCATTCTTTAAATAACCTCTCAAAGTATTACTTTAGAATTAAAGGGAAGCGGATGTGGCTCAAGCAATTGGGCTCCCACCTACTGCATGGGAGGTCCGTGATTTGGTCCGTGGTTTGGTTGCCTCCTAAAGAAGACAATGAGCTGTTGTGATGGGAGGCACAGCAAGCTGACACAACAAGATGATGCGACAAGAGACACAAGAAGAAAAACATGATGAGAGATACAACAAAGCAGGGAGCAGAGGTTCCCAGTGCCTCCTAGAGAAGATGGTCAAGACAGCAAGCTGACACAACGAGCAGGCACAACAAGCTGATGTAACAAGCTGACACAAGAGACACAGGAGGAAGAACATAATGAGAGATACAACAAAGCAGGGAACAGAGGTAGCTTAAGCAATTAGGCACCTCCCTCCCACATCAGAGGTCCCAGGTTCAGTTTCCAGTGCCTCATAAAGAAACAAAACACAAACAGAGCAAGTAGGGAGAAATAAATAAATAAATCTTTAAAAAAAAAAAAGAATTAAAAGTGGTTATAGCTCAGTGGTTGAACACCTGCTTCACATGTACGAGGTCCCAGGCTCAATTCCTGGTACCTCCTAAAAATGAGAGAGAGAGAGAGAGAGAGAAAATTGAAATCAGTAATTCAGATATGATCTGAAAATAGGACACTATTTTCCTTAAAACATAGCACAACAGACTTTCCAAATTGCCAACCTAGTCCAACAGGTCACATTCCAATCCTTCCTGCCCTCATCCCCATCCTTGTGTTATTATCTCAAGTCCATTTTATTTTTTATTCATCTCTTCCAGTATCACTGTGGACATCTGACACCATAAATATTGTTCATACTCCTTCCTGTGAATCCTGGAGTCATACCTGCTATCCTTCAAAGTCTGTAAATCCCTAATAACTTGGCAATTCAGTTCAAGGTCATCTCCATAAAGCCAGTTAGCTCAGGGCAATAACATTCTTTACAGGCCTCTTAAGAAATAATCCAACCCTAGCAAAGACCCTTCTTTCTAGGATCAGAAGCCCTGGTCCAGAAACCCAAATCCAGTTTCAGTCTTTTACCTCCCAAATGGTTCCCTCCCTGAAAATCTACCTAGAGCAGGAAAAAAATAATGAAAACACGACCTGCAGTCATAAGTCCTTCAATTTCCTGGCCAAGATGTCATGTCCCTGAAAGATACCTCCCTAGGAGGAGGTGACAGAAGAAAAGCACACAAGGGATTTCAAAGTACTGATAATATTCTATTTCTTAAACTTGGTGTTGGGTACATGGACATATAATTTAATATATTTGTTCAGGTAAAAAAATATTTTGTATGTAATTTTTTTTTTAAATCTTGTTTTGCTTTTTGCTTGAGCATTTCATTCATCCTCATATGAATCAATAGAAATTAATAGTCATTAGCAATATCATTAAATACATACCACATTCACAATCCTAAGAGGACAACCTAGGCTGAGAACTACAATAGCTTTTACAATACCCAAGAAATGTCAATCATAAATTAAGATATATTCTCAAATGAGAATAAGCACACACAAGAAATAAGCTTTTTTTTTAAAATTTGCATTCTTTTTGCAAATATAAAGGAAGCATTCTTTCTTCCTTTGTTTTCTTTCTTCGAATCAGTCCCTATCTATCTACTCTCACCTATTCCAACTATCCCAACCCTAGACCAGGTCTTCATTATTCCTTGCCCATATTAAAACAAAAACCCCAAAACTAGTCTTCCAGAAATCTACTCTACCCTTTCCAACCCCTTTTTTGATGCTGAAGGCATAAATCATGCTTTAGGGGGGGAAAAAAAAGAGGAAAAAGCCTAACTAAATCAAGCACACCTGGGCATAAAACTTCTAAAGGCTCTTTACTGAAGAAGGGTAAAATCCCAGCTCTTCATTAGGACCTCCCCAAGCCCCATAGTCTTGATCACAAATTTCTCTCCAGAAAGACTATAGGTCCTTTAAGAAGAGAAATCACAGATTAGATGTCTGCATATCTTCAAGCCAGATATTTATCATCAGATACAGTGGGAAGTCTAGGAAGTATTTCTAAGGAGTTACAATTGAATTATATGGAACTTTTTCTTTTCAACCTCTTCTTTTAAATGGAGAAGCAAACTTACAATTGTAGAAACATTTCCTAGGTTTTTTGAACAAAGGATTTAGTATTTTAAAGATTTATAACCATTACATTTTATCTAGATTCTATATTAAATCACTAACATTTTTCCTAGATTCCATGGCTATTCTTTTTCTAAATTTTTTATTTTTATCACCTTAAAAAATACTTTATAAACACATGAATTCAGAAAAGTGCATAAAAAATAAACATACACCTTGTAAGACATGTGCCATGTAATCACCACACAGGTCAAGAAACTGATTATAGCCAGTATCCCAAGAATCCCCCAAGATATCCCTTTCAGCTCACAACCCCCTTCCTTCCCATCTAGAGGTAAACATGTCTTTGCTTTTCTTGATAGTTTTATTGCCCAAGTATGAATCCATAAACCAGTATTTGCCAGCCTTTTTTTTCACTATCACCTCCTAAGGAGTCTGTTAGAAATGTTTACCTAATTGCCCACCTCTCACAAAATTTTTACCACCACAAATATACTATACTGTTTATGTTCTGTAGCCCTTATTACAATATCTAAGATTTGTTCACTCCCCCAAGGACTAATTTTTGCTTTATTGAGGGTGATGTGACCTCCATTACAAATGTATATCCTAAACAATTCCCTAAACAATATAGTTTTACTTATTTTTGAACTCTATCTAAATACAAAATGTTTTCTGGGGTCTGGCTTCTGTTGCCCAATACTATGTTTGATTCATCAACTGCACATAGTTGTATTCCATTTTATGACTACCACTATTTTTCCATTCTAGTGGGATGGACATTTGGGTTATATTTTTATATTTGGGGCTAGTATAAACAATGCTGCTCTGAATATCCCTCTGTATGTTTCCTGACGCACATAAGTATTTATCTTCTTTATATCTGGGTATATACCTAGGAGGAGAATTCCTGAATCATAAGATATAAATATTGTCTTACTTGACCAGATAGCAAATTGTTTTCCAAAACAGTAACATTGTTTTCCAAGGTGATACAAATATACACTCCCATTAGAAGTATATGGGAGTTCCATTACTTTTTCTTACCTTAAAGGAGAAGTTAAGCAAAATATATTCTATGCCTTCTTTTTCTTTTAAAAGCTGAAGGTCACTGTGCAAAGGACTATCAGGATCAACCCTAAGAATTACAAAACAAAAAACAGTTCAAACAAAAGATGAGAGAATTATTCTTATCACAACCTCAAAAATAAACTAATTCAAGAGCTAAAACAGTCCTCTAGATGAGTAAAGTAACTATAGCACCCAGCTACTTGGGAATAAATATTCAAAAAGATCACAGTACTCTAAATCTATTCTCACAAGGACATTCAAAGTTAGTGTACTAAAAAGAAATCAGGTCATATGCACACAATTTTCTCAAATAGTAGACCTAATACAATGCCTAGGACTCAAAAAAAACTTTTAATCTGCCTCCCTAAAATTGTATTATTAGCCAGGGGGATTAAGAAAATTAATTTACCACAGACAAGACCATAAAAATGGCAAATAATTTATAAAATTTAAAACTGCCTATAATAGTTCTAAACATATGCAGCTTCTACACAAATCCTTTATTTCAAACTATAAAATAAATACCACAATCTCAAAGTTATTAATGTACTTTTGACTCTAAGTTCCACTTTTCTCTCACTGACTCGACGAAATACTTTATCCCACAGCTGGTCCCTTTTCTCCTTCCTCTTCCTCACTTCATGTATTAAGCCTCAAGGACAGCTCATTGGAGGAAAAAAACACACACAAACACACAAAAAAACATCTAACAGCTATTTCTACAGATAAAGAGTCTAACACTCTCAGTAAAACCCACTTAAAGATATCAAAGGGGGGACAGCGATCTGCACTGTGACAGTCTACCATTGCAAAGAGTGCATTAGCGTAAAAATGCCACTTACTTCTGCAGTTTAACATGCCAGTCATATAAACTGTCATTTATGAGTTCCACTGAATAAATCCCTGTAAAGATATAGGGCCATGTTATTTCTCTTCATTTGATCATATACCTATTACTGTGGTGTAGATAGTAAACTGGCCAACAAAAGCTAAAAATTTTGTTAAAACATGGAACAACTAAACTATATTTTAAATATTTTGCCACTGGAGCTATGCCCTTAAAAGATAATAAAAGCCATCAATTAAAAGTATTCTTTAATGACTTAAGAAACTGCTCACCATTCAATTGTGTGTGAGTGGTAGGAAAAAATGGATTATACAAAATCATATGTACTTAAGATTTTGCTTAAATGTTGGTATGTGCAAACACTTTCAGAAAAATAAGATTCTTCTACATATACTGGCTTTCTTCAACTTTCTAAGATATCTTTTTAAGGTAACACATATTAACCTATGTCAATCTTTTTAACTCTTAAAATTTCGCCCAATATCTGGATTAAGTTTTGCATATGATTTTGCTACTACAAACAATGCTACAAACAAGTGACTATTTAACGTTTAAAGATAATCTAGTATACAAATATTTAACTGTACTCTATTAAACTTCTACAGGTAAATTTTTACACTTCTTATAAGAAAAATTATCAGAACAACCAAACTTCTAGACAGTCAATGATAAGTATGGCTTATCTTGCACTCTGTAAAGCAGATTGTTTTTAAGCAGGCTCTAATAATTTAGAGTTGATCACTCTGAGAATTCCTGAATATATCATAACACTTTCCTTTTAAATAAATTAAAGCTTGACTCTTTCCTTTATTTAATATTGTTAGAATCCCTACAATATAAGAGCATTTTACCTCTAGTGCGAGGGGTACCACAAATATTCAAGTCTTAATGGCTAAGAAAAAACAATCTTAAGTAAAACAATGAAATGGGAAGGGGAAAAAAAAATCTGCTTTAATGAACTATAAGAATTAACTGTGAAATTAATTTGGAAAGGAAAGAGGCCCTGAATAGCCAAAAATATATTGAAAAAGAAAAATGCAACTGGAGGAATTGTACTACCTGACTTCAAAACATACTGCAAAGCTACAGTAGTGAAAATGGCATGGTATTGGCACAATGACTTGAGAGTTCTGATATAGATCCTCATATATACAGTCATCTGATATTTGACAAGGCCACCAAGCCCACTCAACTGGGAGAGAATGGTCTCTTCAACAAATGGTGCCTGGAGAATTGGATATCCATACGCAAAAGAATGAAAGAGGATTACTATCTCATACCTTATACAAAAATCACCTCAAGATGGAGCAAAGACCTAAATATAAGAGCCAAGACCATAGAGACCCTGGAAAACAATATAGGGAAGCATCTACAGGACTTTGTAGTAGGAAATGGCTTCATGAGCTTCACACCCAAAGCACGAGTAGCAAAAGAACAAACAGATAAATGGAACCTCCTCAAAATTTAAAGCCTTTTGCACCTCAAAGGAGTTTGTCAAAAAAGTGAAAAAAGAGCCTACCCAATGGGAGAAAATAATTGGTAACCATATATCTGATAGGAGACTAATATCCTGCATATATAAAGAACTCCTATATCTCGAAAATAAAAAGACAACCCGTTTAAAAAATGGGCAAAAGATTTGAAGAGATGCTTCTCCAAAGAAGAAACACAAATAGCTAAAAAGCACATGGAAAAATGGTCAAAATCACTAGCTATTTGGGAAATGCAAATTAAAACTACAGTGAGATACCATCTTACTCCCATAAGACTGGTGGCTATCAAAAAAACAGAAGACTACATGTGTTGGAGAGGATGTAGAGGAATGGGAACCCTCATCCACTGCTTGTGGGAATGCAGAAGTATCTGCCATTCTGGAGGACAGTTTGGCAGTTTCTCAAAAAACTAGCTATAGATTTGCCACTGCAATATAGAATCCCACTGCTGGGTATATACCTAGAAGAACTGAAAAAAGGACACAGATATATGCACACCAATGTCCATAGCGGCATTATTCACAATTGCCAAAAGTAGGAATCAATCCAAATGTCCATCAACAGATAAATGGATAAACAAAATGTGGTATATACATAAAATGGAATACTACTTAACTGTAAGAAGGAATACAGTACAAACACATGGGATAATATGGATGAATCCTGAGGACCTTATGTTGAGTGAAGCAAGCCAGGCATTGAAGGACAAATACTACATAACCTCTCTGATATGAAAGAAGCAAACTAAGCTGTCTCAGAGAGCTAGAGACTGGATAATAGGCTTACAGGAAATTGGGGGGCATAGGAAGGTTGTGAGCTGATGCCTACATAGGTGAAATGATAACGTGGAGGTAACTATTTGTACAGGGAAGGGATAAGATGGGGGCATAGGGATACCTCTGGGTGGGGCTTTGCAGGCTTGAGCGGGGCTAGGGTTGGGAGGATAGGTCAGATGGCCCAAGGAATTGGAGGGAGGGCTGGGTGGAAGAGTTGAACATGCGAGATTGTTGGGTATGTGGTTGAAACTATAATGTTGAGAAAACTCTTTAGAAAATATTGTAAGGAAGGATTACCTGTTCAAGGTGCTTAAGGGGGGGCATCTGGCACAGAGGCAGGCTTCTAGGGAGTGTGTTTGTGCTCATCTTGTCAGAGTGTGTTATATCATTGGGTGGAGACCCATACAATGAATGGAAAGGTGTACCCACATGCAGGGGAGGCCTGATTTTCTGAAATAGAGGGAATTGTGTCTCTCGAGAGAATTGGGGGTTCCCAATGGGGAAGGACAGTCTAGTATGTCAAGCCCATAGCATTGTTGCAAGTATCTGTGAATCTGGTCCTTTAAGCAGTGAAGATTGTTTGTCACTGTGGGCCCTGAGGGGAGGGGGAGAGAGGAATAGAATAGATGGAAGCAGGGTAACTGGGGGGAAATGGAAGTGTTCCACAAGATCGTGCAATGATGGATATAGGACATGGTAAATTACACTAAAAATGTATAAAAGTCTATAGGCTAAAATGTAAACCATAATGTAAAACATAATGTAACTAAAAATTGAGAAAATCATACAGTCTAAAATATAATCCATAATGTAAACCAAAATGGTACCATGTTTGATAGCTATGTTTCAATATCTGTACATCAGCTATAGCAAATATAACATGAACATGTAAAAAGATCATTGCTGGGAAAGGGTTTGATGTTGGATATATGGGAGTCCCCCTATATTGTATATGTGACTTTACTGTGATCTAAAATTTTTTTGAAGAAAAAATTAAAACTAAGAAGAAAAAAAAAAGAAAGGACATAGATGCTGAGGAAGAAATGAAAGAAATTACCTTGCCACTGTACATACAGGGCAACACCTATTACAGTGATGAAAGGCAAAATGTCAAAAACAAAGTTTTATGGTATTTTTCATTTTTTAATACCCTAAATTATTTTTACTTGATTTTAATTTCTCAAAAGTAGTATGTATTCTATTTCCAATCTTTAAACCTATCACTACTATTTCATTTTCCTATTAATTGAATTTGGCAATATATTAGGCTTCATTGTTTAAGAAGTTTTGGACCACAGAGGGGTTCAACTACGGCAGGGGAGGAACACTGGTGTGGGGAGTTATTGATGGGTGACACATGGTTGGGAGAGAGTGCTCCAAGGCATGTATATAGGGTACATAAAAATGTTCAGATATATGGATATTTTCATAGTAGTTACAGTTACAAATGACAACTGAGGGAGTGCTGAGTTCCTTGCCAGGGGAGCTCTGTCACATTCCCCAATGGAACAGCAACAATCCCCCAAGTGCAAGAGCAAAGACCAGTGAAAAATGACACTCCAATGATGAGCCCTTGATACTGATGACCATGCTTATGAGCCTGTGTGTCTGAAATTTGAACTAGGTCTAGAGCTGCAGGGTGCCTACGAGTTACCTCCTGAAAGCCTCCATGTTGCTCAAATGTGGCCACTCTCTAAGCCAAACTCAGCATGTAAACACATTACCTTTACCCCTACCGTGGGACATGACTCCCAGGGATAAGCCTCCCTGGCACCAAGGGATTACTATCAATCACTAACTGGTGATACAATTAGAAAAAGACCTTGAATAAAAGGGGAAAATGGTAAAGACAAATGAGTATATATGGCTAAGAGTCTTCAAAAAAGAGTCAGGAGGTCATCAGAGGAGTCACGCTTATGCACACCTCACCAGGATCCCAGAGACAGCCAAAGTAGATACAACCCCAGGTAATGGTGCTCCTAAGGGCTACAGAGAGATGGGTTCTATGATCATGGCAGTTGGCTCTGGAGTTGAGTGCCTTGTCAGTGGACCCTACTTTGGAATTAGTGTTCCTGAGCATGATGGAGCTGGACTTAGATGTGAACTTTCTATACATGTCTCTTCTATCACTTTTACTGAACCTGTGGTTGGCACTGGGGTTGGTGTATACCCAGGAGACTTCAATCTCTGGACTGGCCATGTGCCAGCTGGGCCCTGAGCCTCAGCAGAGTTGCAGCTCCTACTCTCCAGTTTGTTAGACTTGCACAGGTCAGCTAATAGGGAGGTGAAGATGGTCAACCACCACGCCAGGGAACCAAGAGTGCCTACAACTCCGAACAGGAGTATCGCATCCATAAACCATGTGGGATCTAATTCCCCTCTCAATATAGAGGTGGAGTGGAAATCACCAACCCAGGGTCCACAGGATGGAGGAATAAAATATGGATTAGAGTGAACTTACTGGTATTCTACTATAGAACTATTGTGACTAGTAATGGAAGAAACTGTAGCATCAATCTGGAGAAAGTGGCCATGGTAATTGCTGAGGGCAGGGAGAGGGAAGAAGAGATGAGATGTGGGGGCATTTTTGGGACTTGGAGTTGTCCTAAATGATATTGCAGGGACAGATGCTGGATATTATATATCCTGCCATAACCCACTGAATGGACTGGGGGAGAGTGTAAACTACAATGTAAACTATAATCCATGCTGTGCAGCAGTGCTCCAAAATGTATTCACCAAATGCAATGAATGTGCCACAATGATAAAAGAGGTTGTTGATGTGGGAGGAGTGGGGGGAAAGGGGGCGGGGTATGTGGGAACTTCTTATATATTTTTTTTTTTCAGGTTAAACAGTGGTAATTTATTCACACACAATACGAGGCTGGGAAAAAGTCCAACTCAAGGTGTCATCAAGGTGATGGTTTCTTCCCAAAGACCAGCTGGCTGCTGATGATCCTAGGTCCTTGGCTCCCTGTCACATGGTAATGCACATGGGACCTCTCCTGGCCTCTCCATTTTCTTCCCAGTTCTGTTGAATTTCAGCTTCTAGCTGCTCCCTGTGGCATCCTCTCTTTCTGTCTGAATTTCACTCTGCTTATAAAGGACTCCAGTAATAGGATTAAGATCCGTCCTGATTGAGGTGGGGCACACCTTCTTAACAGAAGTAACCTCATCAAAAGGTCCTACTTACAATGGGCTCACACGCACAGGAACAGAGTACATTTAAGAACGTGTTTTTTGAGGGTACATAGAGCTTCACACCATCATACTGTCCCTGCTGGGGTCATGCATTTACTCTTTGAAAACGTGAGGGAGTGAGAGGATCTTTGTCCTCTACACCTTCTGCCAGAATTTTAGACTCAGGCCAGCTGTTCCCTTTAGGTTTTCCCATTTTGTCTCTTCTAGTTCTTGCATGTAAAAGCAAACAAACAAAATCCTTGACATGCTTCGTGCTCCTGGTGAGAAAGCAGTCTACCTACACCACCTCCTCTAATTCTCATAGGCCAAGTTATTATTCCAGTCTTAAATTTTTTAATGTAACATTTTTTCTGATCTATGTATCTTTTTTAAAAAAAGACACTTTAATAAAAATATAAAAATTAAGAAAAAAAATACCATAAACAACTCCACAGTAAGAGCTGATTATTTTTTTGTTTCCAAAAAAAAAGGAGGAAAAATCAACTTGGCAAAAGTTCTTTATACAATAAAATATATTAATCTTATCTACTTTCCAAAGCAGATACTACTTTTGGTTATCCCAAAAGATAACACTCATATGGGTTATAAAGAAGAATACAATCAAACGATGCTTCCATAAAAATAAAAAGGTAAACTCATCCTATTTTAACCCCTTACATCTTTTACTAGCTTGATTAAATTTGAGTTTCACATCCCTAAAATAAGGTTAATAAACATTTCCATTTCTGTCCGGTTAGATGACAAAAAATGAAGCTTAAGTTATATGAGAATAGAAAAGAGCATAAGGACAAGAGAGACAGCTTACCTGTTTTATAACTCTGTGATCTGTATATGTCCCTGAGCTCTTTCATAAGTCTATCTGAAGCTTGAACTGACCCAGACACTGCACCCTGAAACATAAAACTCACTGTTAACCAGGGTCTACTGAGTCAAGTAATTAAAGATTTAAGGTGTCTGAACCTGAAATAAAAGTTTGCAAATGAATGCAAAAACTGGTTAACACTCAAGATTTTTAGAAATCAGAAAAGTTACATTCAATTAAAGGAAGGATTATGAAGTTTCAACAGGAAAATAAAACTGGGGACAAGTCTATTTCTTATCATCTAAAAAACAAAAGGAAATCTAGTCAACAGGCCCACGCCACCAGAGAACTTACAACAGCCCAGAATTCAGTATTCAATATGGGTCTGTTCCAAACCCCATCAATTTTTTTAAAGTGTTAGAAGACCCTCACCATAAATACTAAAAGTATTACAAGCAAGAATGTTATACTAAATACCTGAAGATCTAGCTTACTTTGTTAAGAATTTGAGAAACATGTTTGCCCACATACAACTGGTTTCAGGTGTTGGGAACTCTCAAGATAAAAAGATGCCAATATACTCTAAGGCTGAAAATGAATGCTTTGTCATAAGACAAAAACATAAGAATGCTTTTTGATTAAAAAAAAAAAAACTCTGCACTTAGTAAAATTAAAAATTTTAAAGGCTACATTATATTTTAAAGAAAAACAATCAGGTTTACAAAGATATTGCTTCCTAGCTATGTGACCTTGGACACATGAATCAGTTTGAACCTGTTTCCACATCTGTAGAATAGGAAGAGAACCTATTTCAAACAGTGGCTAAGAAGATTAAATGAGAAGGCATATATGAGGTAATAATAATAATAAGATATTTTACATAGTATCTGGCATATGAAAATGTTCAATAATTTATCATTGTTTTGACTATAACTCATATCAACAAAGTATAATCAATTGTAAGATACAGAAAGTATAATAAAGTATCATTAACTCATATACTACAAATTTATTTTGCTTTTATAATCAAAATATGGGTTGTGCTAAATTTCTTTACTGTAAAAAATAAATAAGATTTGACAATTAAATTAAAATAGTAAATAAAAATTGAAAAGTAAACAATATTTACAACATTTGGCATCTACTTGTATAACAACTAATACCCTACATTTGAGAACCTGTGCCCGAGACAAAAAAACTAGTCCTCAGATTTCATGGGGATGACAAACTAGTTCATAAATAGCTCCAGTATAAGGCAGGAAGTGGTAAGTGTTGCAAGAAAGCAGCCTGACCATCATTTGGTATTAAGTCTGGGTTAAGTTAAATAAGTTAAATCAAGTGCATTGGGGGGAAAATACAACAAATGTAAGATATTGGTTAAAGTTAGTAGTAATATTTTGACAATGCTCTTTCATAGTTTGGAATGAATGTTTCAAATAGTGCAAGGTGTTGGTGGTGGGGTGATATATGGGAGCCCTGTATGATAATATACATGGGTACATGTTTGTTTTGTAAGTTCACAAATTTTAATATACACTTGTTTTTGTTCATGTACGAATGATATACTTCAATTAAAAAATTTTAATGGAAAAAATTGTATACATTATTCTCATTTATTCTTCATAGCAGTCATCCAAAAAATATGTATTGTCCACATTTTAGAGTTAAGGAAACTGATACCAACACAGGTGATTTGTTACCAAACCCAGTGTTCATTTCACTCCCCATAGCTGCCTAAAATAAAAGTGATGTTAAGTCAAAAGAGAAGAAAAATACTACAGAAATTCAAGAGAAAAATTACTTTTGGTTTGGTTAGAGCAGAAGAGATCAGAGGGCAGCTCCTGGTAGGACAAAGAATTTGAATTGTACTTTGTAGGAGAAACTAAATTAGAATACACATGTCACACAAGGGAGGTAAGGAGAGAAAAGAGCTTAAACAGGTAAGAAATTGGTATATACAGGGAACAGAAGGTGGTTCCAGGATGTGAAAAGCAGATAAAGAAGGCAGAAAGTTATCAATAGATGAGAAGGATAAACTAGGGCAATAAAACATATGGCTGAAGCCACAACCAAGGCAGGATTGGAGGAAAAGGGCAGCTGAGATTGGTATTTTAATGAATTGCCCCATTTTTATATTATTTCCTATAATTACTTTATCTTAACCATGTAAGTCCAGTTCTAGATATTTAAATATACTTACATTTAGATGGTCTTGCCTTTGAGTCTTCCTAATTTTCTCTAATATTGCCAAATTTTCTTTCTCAATTCCTTCATCCTCTGACTTTTTTCCACTAATAGGCTCTTCTTCCTTCATTTCATAGTGATCCAAGTCTTCTATATCCTACAAAACGATGAAAAATACTACCTTATTTAAGTTCTTTTTCTTTAGTAGTGTCTTAGTTTTCCAGGGCTGCTGTAACAAATATTACGTACTAGTTGGCTTAAACAATAAGAATTTATTGTCTTACAGTTTTGGAGGCTAGAAGTACAATTTCAGGGTATCAACACGCCATGCATTCTCCAAAGTCTGTAATGTTCTGGTGGTGGCTTGCTATCCATCAGTCTGCCTTTGTCACATGATGAAGTGTCCTTTGGTCTCCTTTTGCAGTTTCTACTTCTCCTCCTCAGTTGTCAGTCTCTCTCTAGAGTTTCTCTCCTTAAAAGGACTCTAGCCATAATGAATTAAGGCCCACCCTTCAATTTGGCCTCATCTAAATAGGATCTTTGACGATCCCATTTAACAAATGAGTTTGCACCAACGGGACTGGGATTAGGACTTGAACATATTTTATAGGGGACATGATTCAATACAACAAGGAGTTTCTTATATTTTTCTTTTTATTAACTGTGGTAACATATATTAACACAAAATTTTCCATTTTATCTGAATGTCTACACTTCAGTGGCATTAAGTTACATTCACAATGTGGTGCTTCCATCACCATCATCCATTACCCAAAGTTTTTTATCACCCCAAACAGAAATTCTTTACCCATTAAGCAATCACTTCCCATTTCTCTCTCTCCCTGGTTCCTGGTATCCTCTAATCTACTTTATGTCTCTATGAATTAGTCTAAAAATTTCCTATAAGTACAATCATAAAATATTTGTCCCTTTGCATCTGGCTTATTTCATGCAACATGATATCTTCAAGATTCATCCATGTTGTAGCATATATCAGAATTTCATTTCTTGCCCTCCTCCCCTTGGAACCTATCTTTTTATGGCTGAAAAATTTATGTTGTACATGGGGACAATATGTTGTTTATCCAGTCATCTGCTGATGGACACTTGGATTGCTCTACCTTTTAGCTACAGTGAATAATGCTGCTATGGACATTGGTTAACAATATCTGTTTGAGTCCCCTGATTTCAATTCTTTTGGGTATATATCTAAAAGTAAAATTGGCAGATATATGGGAATTCTATTTAACCTTCTGAGGAACCACCAAACTATTTTGCACAGCAGCAGCAACTGCACCTTTTTACACTCCCAACAATACACAAGGGGTCCCATTTCTCTGCATCCTCGTCAACACTTGTTATTTTCCATTTTTTTAGTAATTGCCATCTTACCGGATGTGAAGTGTTATCTTACATGGTTTTGATTTGCATTTCCCTGATGACTAATGATGTTCTGCTTCTTTCTGTGTCTTACTGGCCATTTTATTATCTTATTTGGAGAAATGGCTATTCAAATCCATTGCCCATTTTTTTAATTGGATTGTTTTTTTATTGTTTTTGAGTTACAGGAGTTTTTATATATACTCAATATTAAGCCCTTATCAGATCTATGGTTCCCAAGGATTTTCACCCATTCCTTAGGTTGTCTTTTCCGTTTCTTGATAATGTCCAAAAGTTGTTTTGTTTTTTTTTTTGATGAAGACCAATTTATTTTTTCTGTTGTTGCTCATGCTTAGAATTTAAATTATTTTGATTCAACAGGAAACAGGAAAGAGAAAACATATATGTTTAACAGAGAAGGGTAAAAAGCTTCCATATCCAGTTCAAAAAGAGTTCTTTCCTTTTATTTCTTATATTTTGTTTAAAAGCTAGAATCTAAGTAAAACATATTTAATAGACTTACAAAGTCATAATTATTATTAAATAAATCATCTTTTAAATCTCAATATTATTAAGAGGAACTTTTGAAACAATTTCATAGCTGGTATTAAGAGCTTTAACTGTTCATATGTTGTTCCAGTAATGTGACTTCTAGAAATCTAGTCTACAAATCTAGTCGAAAATGTGGACACAGATTTAGACATAAAAAGGTTCATTTCAACCCTAAAATCACAAAAACTAACGAAATCTGCCTGTTCAAAAACAGCAGATCAGTTAAGTGGAATACTAAAAAGCCATAAGAATGTCAACCCAACAAAACCATTTCTTCTGCATCATAAGACTTTGAAAGGAAAAACATAAATGTAAAGTTGAACACAGTAGAATCCCAAGTATGCCAAAATAAGCAGAGAAAAAGAAAGACTAGAATGAAATATAGTGAAATGGTAATGGTTGTTAACTCTGGAGGCATTGTTTCAGTGCTTTCCCTTATTTTCCAAAATTTATATAGTGAGATGCTACTGATTTTTATAATTAGGGAAAAAATTAGAGAAAGAATTTCTCTAATTTTCCCCTCAACCAACACCCTTAATCAGCACATCATTCTGCTTCCTCTTTTCCCATATCATCTGCTCTTAAACATACACATGAATCTATGCAGAATTTTTAAAATCCTAGCCCTTTTCAATTATCTTCTCTTTATTTCAATTGCCAAAATATCTGAAAGAAGAGTTTATATTTACTATCTCCAATTAATAATTCTCTGATTTCTAATACCAGGTTAAGGACCAACTTTTAACCAGACTCAATGAATTTGGGGGTGGGGGGGCGGGTTATTTCTTCAACCCCTATTATATCCAATTCCTTTATGCCTATGTCCCGTACCTCATGGAGCCCCCTGCCCAGGCAGGCTACTTCCAGTCCTAATCTTCCATCCTACATTCACTTTCTTCAGAGTTCATATAAATGTCCTTAGCCTTTATCTCCTCCTCCTTCACCTTCAACCTCAGCCACATTTATTCCCATCTATAGAATTTCTCCACATGAGTATTAATCAACACATCCCAAACAGAATTCATCATTGCCATCTCCCTAAAATAATATTCTCAGCACAGTACTCTCTGTTTAAAGGCTTCCAACTAACAATTACACCAAATACAGACATGTTTGGCTCTAATACAAGACTTTTAACCATTTGCCTTTTCTAGCCAACTCTGCGTTCCATGAATTCAACACACCAAGCCTCTCCTGAAAGGGCAGCAATCCAATGTACCCAAATGCCCTATGCTCAAGGTTGTTCTGGGCCTTTTCTACTACATATTTTTAGTAGCTTAGAATATTTTCTTTTCATACATCCAAATTTGATACCTCCAAAGTCCAGCTTCCTACTTTTCTAGATGCCCCTAAATGTTGCTGACCCTTGTTTATAATCTTGTGAGATAAACAGAGAATAAGATACATAAACTCTTTGAGGACAAGTATAATATCTACTTCCATAGCACACTAGACCCATGAAAAATGTTGAATGTTTTCATGCAGAGATTACTCCATCTAAGTTAAACTATTTGAAAGCATTAAAAAAAAAAAAATCTGACCCCCAAATATCATTCTAATTAGGCTTTTTTTTAGGAGGTACTAGGGATTGACCAGGACCTCATACATGCTAGGCAGGCGCTCAACCACTGAACTATATCCACTCCACCAAATTAGACAATTTTAAGAATTATTTTACTCCCAGAAAAAAACGAATACCACAACCACTTCCTTAATCATGAGGCATTCTGAAAAGTATATTGCAGATTCTTAAAAATCCCAAATCAAGAAAATAAAAAATCAATCTGAATTAATTCTAAAGATCCAAACCAGAAAAAAAAAAGTTTTGAAACCAAAACTATGCTTCATATACTTTTTATCCTGTCAACGTAGACATACATCTTTGTTCTGAAGTCTGAATTAATTGCAAAGCTTCAGAGTCCAAAAATCTATAAAATTCTATCAATGACTGACAACTAACTGGTCTAAGCTCAATGCCTTGGAATCTACCCTACTTGAATTCTTAGATGAATTTTCAACAAAAGATAGTTTCATGATTTCTGGTGAATAGTCTCATTTCAGGGAATATTTCAATTCTCAAATTCTCCTTTTATTCAAACATAATATTTATAGTAGTTCCTCTTTCTAGAAACAATCAAATACAGATCAAGTGTTGGTTATTATTAAATATAAATATATTTTAATGCTAAAAAAAGGTTAAGAGCTCTTAGTGTCCAGGCAATCAGATCTATGACCTCTGGATAAGCAGTTTGCCCAAAGGCATACCATTAACTGTAGGTAAAACCAGATTTTAGAAATGGTATTTAATTCCAAGTACCATTTGCTTCTCATTACTTGAACGTAACAATGATTTATCAAAGGAGATTAGAGAATTAACTATATGCTCAAAAATGAAGATGTCCATAAAATGTTATTCTTACATAAAATACCTACTTCAGCCATCTCTTCTTCCTCCTCCTCTTCAGAAGTTACTTCTTCTGTTGTCCCATTCTGAAATGGAAAAAGAATTTGCCAGAGCTAGAGAAAAATATGCAAATGGTGACTGCATTAGAAGACTGGTGCTACAGTGTTAGGGACAGACTCAGTCATCTGTCACTGCAGTCCCACTAAGAAATGGAGAGCTTATGAAAAAGTATTTATTGCTAAATCCAGCTTTGATTTGACAAATAATATTTATCAGCTTTCTAAAAAGAAACAATTTTGAACAATTCAACTTAATAGGTATCTTAGTAATAAACAGGGTAATCACTCGATTATAAAGCGAAACTGAAATTATGTTTAAAAACTAATTTAAAATAAGAAAACAAGTTTATACATAAGAGCAGTGGCTTCTTTACTTTAATATAAATATTCCAAACCAGATATTAGTTAAAATAGCTACCTTTTTGTTGGTGGTGGAGTGATATATGATGATAATGAATTTTTGTTTTATAAGTTCACAACTTTTACTACACACTTATTGTTTATGTATGTCCATGTATGAATGATATACTCCAATAAAAAAAATTTTTAATGAAAAAAAAATAGCTTCCTTTTTAACTTTGAAAAGCCTGAATCCATCCATAAATTCAACTGTCTTATATTATAACATGTTGTAAAGGAACAGACATTTGTAAAATTCTTTACAAAACTAAAATTACAAAATGACCACTACTTCACTAAAAAAACAGTTTTTATTTTTAAACGTGTTACCACAGAATATTTCTTACAAGACAGAATTTACCACTCACTCACAAATGAACCTATGAGATTTTAAGAGGGATGCTATATCTAGTCTTGGTAGATTTCAAAGAAGTCAAGTTTCCTGGGTCACGGCATAGATGCAGTATAGCAATGCCTCTTTAACCAAAAAAGTATGGTTAGGCTAGGACCAAAAATACCTTAAAAGGCCAAGAATTCACGATCCACATATCAAATCAGATCAAAAACAATCTCAGCAGTATCTAGACAACTGTTCTTAGGTACTTTGATGGCAGTAATATGAAGACAACCATTATCTCAGAGGATGTGACTGTTCTGGATTAGTGAGCTAGGGAATTCAGTATGGAAACAGACACCCACACAGAATAAATTTATATTTGTTTTAAACTTGCATTTCTTCAGATATTATTCATCTCCTAGAAACTGAATGAGAAAATGAAGCAAGCAGTAGCTCTCAAAAGAGTGATTCACTCTTTCTTCATTTCTCTAATCTATATATTCCAAAACAATATTTTGGTAGGTATCTAAAAAACAAACTAAGCATAAAAGTCACAAAAAGTGTAGGTACATAATGACTGAAAGAACACTTTTGAAATGTTATTTTCAAAGGCCACCTCAGAGATTAGTCTGTTGCCTTGGAGAAAATAACAACCCAATCCAGATAATACAGGGGGCCACTGGAGAAGTTAGTAGGATAGCTTTTCTGTAAGAATCACAGGCTCAATGGACAAGGGGATGGGGAACTAAAACTGAAGGGAACTGTGAGAAAGAATGCTGGAGCAATGTCCCACCCTTTGCTATATTTGTTCCAACTACAGATGGTAAAAATCATGTGTATGCTTTGATGGGCTCTTAGTATTGGTATGAGGACCAGAGAGAAGAGATTTTTTTTTTAAGGTATCTCAGTGAAGTAATAAAATCTCCTAACAGATTCCTTCTCTTCATTTATTCAGTACCCAGCTTGCCAGCCAACCATACTCTAATAACAAAAATGAAGGGCGTTCATTACCACCAGAACTGCTTACAGGACAGGCAAAAGGGAGTCCTCCATTTTGAAAGCAAAGGACACTAAAGAGTATCTTGATTAAATAAGAAAAAAAGATCTCTGGTCCAAGTAACAATATGGGTAAATACATATTTAAGTATAATTTCATTTTTCATTTGTAATACTCTCTTATACTTCTTATAAGGCTAAAAATTCAAATG
This sequence comes from Dasypus novemcinctus, assembly GCF_030445035.2. NCBI lineage: Eukaryota > Metazoa > Chordata > Mammalia > Cingulata > Dasypodidae > Dasypus > Dasypus novemcinctus. Next base: position 153,041,054 of record NC_080675.1, read on the forward strand.
CATATAAATAAGCATAACTCTTTGTTACTGCCACACAATGCATAGATATAATTGTGACATAACAAAAAAGGGAGGGATGGAAGATACATACTGTGTAGGTACCTACTGAAGTCAAGTTGGAGTCAACACAAACTAAATTGTTAAAGATTTAGTATACTAAATGAAATCTTCGTGGTAATCATAGAAAAAATATCTAAAAAATTTACACAAAATGAAAGGATAAGTGATTCAAAATGACTCATTATAAAACAGCATCTAAAGTAATCAAAAGGAAGGCAGTAATGAAGTAAAGGAGGAACAAAAAAAAAAGGCATAAGTTATACAAATAGCAATGAGCAAAACGGTAAAAGCAAATTCTGCCTTATCAGTAACTTCACTAAACGAAAATTGATTAAACTCACCAAAGAAAAGGCAGAGTGAATAAAGAAACACATCCCAACTATATGCTGTTTACAAGAGATTCATCTTAGATCCATAGATAAAAATAGGGTGAAAGTGAAAGGATAAAACACAATTGTTTTCACATACACAGGTATCATTCCCTAGTACAAACCATATGTCAGGGCAAAAGAGAAGTCTAAATAAATTTTAAAATATTAAAATCATAAAAAATAACCTCTCAGACTAAAGTGGAATGAAGCTAGAAATAAATTACAGAAGGAAAATGATAAAATTTACAAACATGGAAATTAAGCAACACGTTTTTTTAAAGATTTATTTTTTTATTTATTTCTCTCCCCTTTCCACACCCCCCCCCCCCCCCCATTGTCTGTTCTCTGTGTTCATTTGCTGTGTGTTCTGTGTCTGCTTGCATTCTTGTCAGCAGCACTGGGAATCTGTGTCTCTTTTTGTTGCGTCATCTTGCTGTGTCAGCTCTCCATGTGTGAAGTGCCACTCCTGGGCAGGTTGCACTTTTTTCGCATGGGGTGGCTCTCCTTGTGGGGCACACTCCTTGTGCTTGGGGCTCCCCTATGTGGGGGACATCCCTGTGAGGCATGGCACTCCTTGTGCACATTACCACTGCACATGGGCCAGCTCACCACACGCATCAGGAGGCCCTGGGTTTGAACCCTGGACCTCCAATGTGGTAGATGGACACTCTATCAGTTGAGCCAAATCCACTTCCCTAAACAACACACTCTTAAACAACCAATAAGCAATGGGTTAAAAAAGAAATTACAGGGAAATGGATGTGACTCAACAAATTGGGCTCCTGTCTACCATATAGGAGGTCCAGGGTACAATGCCCAGGGCATCCTGGTGAGGGCAAGCTGGCCCACACAGTGAGTTGGCCCACGTGGAGTGCCAGCCAACACGGGAATGCCACCCTGCACAGGGGTATCGCCCTGTGTGGGAATGCCGCCCAGCATGGGAAAGCTGCCCCTCACAGGAGTGCTGGCCAACACAGAGAACTGGCACAGCAAGATGACACAACAAGAGGCACAGGACAGAAAATAAGAAGATGTAGCAGAACAGGGAGTTGAGGTGGCACAAGAGAATAATCGCCTCTCTCCCACTCCAGAAGGTCCCAGATCTGTTCCCAGAGCCACCTAATGAGAACACAAGCAGACACAGAAGAACACAGCAAAATGGACACAGAGAGCAGACAATGGGAGGAATGGTGGAGAGGCGTGAGAAATAAATAAAATAAATTGAAAAAAAAATTATAAGGAAAATTAGAAAAAAATAAAAGACAAATGAAACAAAAGCATGCAAAAACCTAGAAGATGCAGCAAAAGGCAGTATTCAATAGGGAAATTACTGGCTATAAATGCCTTATTAAAAGGGAAGAAAAATCTCAAATTAATAACCAACATCTTGAGGAATAAGAAAACAGAGCAAAATAAACCCAAAATAGAAAAACAACTGACAAAGCAATGACAAAGCAAACATAGAGAAGATGGAAATAACTAAAATTAGAAAGGAAAAAGGTGATATCATCACTGACCTTACAAAAATAAAAAAGGTTAACAGAATATTATGAACAATGGTATGCCAAACTACATAATCTAGAATGGAAAAATTCCTAAGAAATACATCAATTACCCAAATTGACTCAAAAAGAAAATAGAAAACATCAAACCTGTAACAAGTACAGAGATTAAATCAATAATTAAAAGACTTTCACCAAGATAGGACAAGATGGCTTCACTGGAGAATATTACCAAATATTTAAAGAATTAATACCAATCCTTTCAAGCTCTTCCCAAGAGTTCAAGAGGAGGGAACAAATCTTAATTCATTCTGTAAAGCTAGCATTACTCTGTCTCAAAAGTCTAGTAAAGATATCACAAGAAAAGAAATTACAGACCAATTTCCCTTAGAAATATAGATGTAAAAACTCTTCTGCAAAATACTACCAAACCAAATCCAACGACATATTCTAAATATTTAGAAGAGTTAAAGAATGAAGTTGTCTTTTTAACTTTTTTGTTTTCCTGCAGTCCCACAGCTGGAAGTTTAATTTCAAAGTAGTCAAAATGGGGGAGAGAGAGGGAAGCAGTGCACAAGGAGAAAGGCTGGCAGCTTGGTCAAGAGAAAGAAAAACAGTTGGTCAATTTTGATCTTCGTTCAATCCCTCCAAACTCCAATGACTCCTGAGCTGAGTGTTCTTTTACCAAGAAGAAACTTTGCATCCATTACATGTAATTTAGACAAATAAAAACCCTTGAGCTGGATGTGGAATGATGGCATTGGATTAGGCAGATGAGGCTCAGCTAATAGAGAGAGCTAAAACCTGCCCAAGGGACTTGCTTTGGGGATCAGCAGACCAGGACAGTGCTTCACAACTCCCAGGAAGGTGAGGGACAGAGGAACGAAGAAACCAAAACAACAAACTGAGTTACTAAACCTACTGGCGACTGGCAAGGGCCCCCCTTCCCCACCCCAGAGATATTCCATGACTGTTAAATCCCTGGCTCATTACAGCTGACTCAGAAGAGAGGAGATTTCTTCCCTGTCAGCTGTTACAAGGGAAAAGGGAGGGCAAGTCAGGGGGCTTTTCTTCAGTGAATTTGGCCAGCAGAGCCCGCTCTGAATCTCAGCTCTGGCCAGTCAAAAATGAAGGAAAACCAGGAGAGAGATAGATCTACATGGAAAGGTGCACCAACAAGGGCCATCTGCTGGCCAGTCTGGAAATTATATAGACAAAAACAGCTTTTAGAGCTCTCTTTATTCCACCCCTGGGAGAAAGTCTGCGCCCCAGTAGTGAGTCCCTGGAACAATTTTGATAACTTAAGCTGGGCAATTTTAAAGACTTAGGATAAGTTGAACCAAATATCAAAGTAGAACTATGAAAAAAATAACAATAGGGAAGACAGAGAAATTGTCTAAATTTACCAACACATCAAATGCCTAGACATCAGTAAAAAATTACAAGTCATATTAGGAAACAGGAAGAGATAACCCAGCCAAAGGAATAATCCAAATAACCTGAAGAGATTCAGGATTTAAGACAATCAATGATAATCACACAACTCTACTAAATCAATTTAAAGAATTGAAAGAAAATATGACTAAAGAGATAAAGGATATTTAGAAGACACTGGGTGACCATAAAGAACAATTTGAGAATCTGCAAAGAAAAGTAACATAATTTATGAGAATGAAGGACATGACGGATGAGATTAAAAATACATTAGAGGCAGGAAGTGGATGTGGCTCAAGAGACTGGGCTTCCATCTACCATATGGGAGGACCCAGGTTCGATCCCTGGGACCTCCTGGTAAAGGCAAGCCAGGACCACGTGAGGAGCAATGCAGCAAGATGATTATGCAACAAAAGAGAGATGCAGAGGAAAGTCAAGTGAGACGCAATAGAAACCAGGAACTGAGGTGGCACAAGCAACAGAGTACCTCTCTCCCACATCAGATGTCCCCAGGATTGAATCCCAGTGAAGCCTAGAGGAGAAAATGAGAAGAGAAGACAAAAAATAGAAACACACAGAGGAACACATAGCAAATGGACACAGACAGCAAAAACAGCAGGGAGGAATTAAAAAAACACATTAGAGGGAAGCAAATATGGCTCAAGCAGTTGGGCACCCACTTACCACATGGGAGGTCTGGGTTCAGTTCCAGGTGCCTCTTTTTTTTTCTCTTTAATTTCTCTCCCTTTGCCCCCCACCTCCCCGGCTGTCTGCTCTCTGTGTCCATTCATTGCGTGTTCTTCTGTGACTGCATCTATCCTTATCAGCGGCACTGGGAATCTGTGTTTCTTTTTGTTGAGTCATCTTGTTGTGTCAGCTCTCCATGTGTGTGGCGCCATTCTTGGGCAGGCTTCACTTTCTTTTGCTCTGGGCAGCTCTCCTTACAGGGTGCACTCCTTGCGAATGGGGCTTCCCTACACAGGGGACACCCCTGTGTGGCACGGCACTTCTTGCACACATCAGCACTGCGCATGGGCCAGCTTCACACAGGTCAAGGAGGCCCAGGGTTTGACCCGCACACCTCCCATGTGGTAGGCGGATACCCTATCCATTGGGCCAAGTCTGCTTCCCCCAGGCGCCTCTTAAAGAAAATGAGCAAGACAACAAACTGATACAACAGGCTGGCGCAGCAAGCTGACACAACAAGATGATGCAATGAGATGACACAACCAGGAAACACAGTAAAAGACACAACAAGCAGGGAGCAGAGGTGGCTTAAACGATTAGGTGCCTCTCTCTCACATGAGAGATCCCAGTTCAGTACCTGGTGCCACCTGAAAAAAAAAGACAAGCAGACATAGAGAGCACGCAATGAACAGACAGAGAGAGCAGACAGCAAGAGCAAACAATGCGGGGTGAGAGAGAAATGAATAAATAAAATAAATCTTTTCAAAAAATGCATTAGAGGCACATAAGACCAGATTTGAATTGCTTAAAGACAGAATTAGTAATTTCAAAGACAAAATACCTGAACTAGAAGACAAGAGAAGAGAATGGAAAAAAATGGAACAGGGTCTCAGGGAACTGAATGACAATGCAAAGCACAAAAATATACATATTATTGGTGTCGCAGAAGGAGAAGAAAATGGAAAAAGGGCAGAAAGAATATTTGAGGAAATAATGACTGAAAACTTCCCTACCCTTATGAAAGAAGTTAAGTATCAATATCCAAGAAGGACAACACACCCAAAAAGAATAACCACAAATAGACCTACCCCAAGACTCCTACTATTCAGAATGACAAATATCAGCGATAAAGGGAAGATTTTGAAAGCAGCAAAAGAAAAGAAAAACATCACATACAAGGGAAACTCGGTAAGATTAAGTGCCAAACTCTCATCAGAAATTATGGAGGAAAGAAGAAAGTAGTATGATGTATTTAAGGCATAGAAAGAGAAAAACTGCCAGCCAAGAATCCTGTATCCGGCAAAGCTGTCCTTCAAAAATGAAGAGGAGGGAACCAGATGTGGCTCAAGCGATTGAGCTCCTACCTACCACACGGAAGTCCTGGGTTTGGTTCCCAGTGCCTCCTAAAGAAGGCAAGCAAGACAGCATGCTGATGTGACAGGCAGATGTGGTGAGATGACACGACAAGATGATGCAACAAGAGACACAGGAGAAAAACATAATGAGAGACACAAAAAAGCAAGGTGCAGAGGTGGCTCAAGTGATTAGGTACCTCACCCCCCCCCATAGTGGAGGTTCCAGGTTCAGTTTCCACTGCCTCCTAAAAAGAAGTCCAGCACACAAAAAACAGACATAGCAAATGCAAACAACAAGGGAATGGGGAGAAATTAATTAATGAATAAATCTTTGGGAAAAAAAATTACAGGGAATTCAAAGTCTTCACAAACAAAAACTGACAGTATATTACCAAAAGACCAGAATTGCAAGAGATACTAAAAGGAGTGAAGCAGCCTGAAAGGAAAAATCAAGAGTGAGAGGCTTGGGGAAGAGTACAGAAATGAAGATTATTAGAAAGGGTAAATTAAAGGGTAAAAAGATAGAAATAATACGATATAACAACAGAAAGCCAAAGGTCAAAATGGATGAAGTAATGCCTTAGCAGTTATAACATTGAATGTTAATGGCTTGAACTCCCCAAACAAACAAACAAAAAAAGATTGATAGAATGGATAAAAAAAATATAAGCCATCTATATATTGTCTACAAGTGACTGACCTCAGATGTAAGGACACAACCAGCTTAAAAGTGAAGGGTTGGAGTAGCAATACTAATATCAGATAAAATAGATTTCAAATGCAAAACTGCTATAAGTGATGAAGAAGTTCATTATTAATAAAAGGGAAAATTCAACAAGAAGAAATAACTATTCTAAATATTTATGCACCTAACCTCAGTGCCCTACACACTGGCAAAGCTGAAGGGAGAAATAGATGCCTCTACAATAAATATTTGGAGACTTCAATATATCACTCTCAGTATTGAATAGAACATCTGGACAGAGGATAAATAGAGAGCTTGAATAATATGATAAATGAACTAAGCCTAACAGACATCTATAGAGCATTGTACCCCAAAACAGTAGGATATACATTCTTTTCAAGTGCTCATGGATCCTTCTCTAAGACAGACCATATGCTGGGTCATAAAACAAGTCTCTTTCCTCTATGAGCTTACTTCCCAGGGCTCCAGCTTAAGCTTCAGCATCAAACTCCAACAGCAAAACTCCAACATCAAAAACCCTCGACTCTGGGAAGCAGATTTGGCCCAATGGATAGGGCGTCTGCCTACCAATGGGAGGTCCACGGTTCAAACCCCGGGCCTCCTTGACCCGTGTGGAGGTGGCCCATGCACAGTGCTGATGTGCGCAAGGAGTGCTGTGCCATGCAGGGGTGTCCCCCGCGTAGGGGAGCCCCAAGCACAAGGAGTGCACCCCGTAAGGAGAGTCGCCCAGCACAAAAGAAAGCACAGCCTGCCCAAGAATGGCACTGCACACACGGAGAGCTGACACAACAAGATGACGCAACAAAAAAGAAACACAGATTCCCAGTGCTGCTGATAAGGATAGGAGTGGTCACAGAAGAACACACAGCGAAAGGACACAGAGAGCAGACAATTGGGGGTGGGGGAAAGGGAAGAGAAATAAATAAATAAATAAATAAATAAATAAATAAATCTTTTAAAAAAACAAACCCTCAATTCTGTTCTTTGCCATGCCTTTTATCTATGAGTCCCCGCCCACCAAGGGGTGGAGACTCAATGCCCTAATCAAAACCCAATCATGCCCAGGTTACATATCAGATTACAAACATAATCCGATGTCTATTTTTGGAATTCATAACCATATCAAACTGCTACAGCCAATAATCAAATTTATTTGGAAGGGTAAGGGGCCCCAAGTAGCCAAAAATGTCCTTTAAAAAAAGAACAAAGTTGGAGGACTCTCACTTCCTGACTTTAAAGCATATTATTAAGCTACAGTGGTAAAAACAGCATGGTACTGGCATAAGGACAGACAGATCGACCAATGGACCCAAACTGAGATACAGAAATTAACCCTCACATCTACATTCAAGGGAGTTTTGACAAGGCTGTTAAGCCCACTCAGCTGGGCCAAAACAGTCTATTCAACAAATGGTGCTGGGAAAACTGGATAGCCAAATCAAAAGAAAGAAAGAAGACCCCTATCTCATATCTTATACAAAAATTAATTCAAAATGGATCAAGAACCTAAATATAAAAAACCACCACCATAAAATTCCAAGAAGAAAATGTAGGAAACATCATCAAGATCTTGTGATAGTTGGTAGTTTCTTAAACCTTACACCCAAAGCAAAACCAACAACAGAAAAATAGCTAAATGGGGCCTCCTCAAAATTCAACACTTTTGCACCTCAAAGGACTTTGTCAAAAGGGTGAAAAGGCAGCCAACTCAATGGGAGAAAATATTTGGAAATCACATATCTGATAAGGGCTTAATATCTGTGATATATAAGGAGATCATATAACTCAATAATAAAAAGACACAGTATCCAACTAAAAATGGGCAAGAGACTTGAAAAGACAACTGTCCAAACAAGAAATACAAATGGCAAAAAAAACACATGAAATAATGTTCAACGTCACTAGTGATTAGGAAATGCAAATCAAAACTACAATGAGGGAAGCCAATATGGCTCAAGCGATTGGGTTCCTGTCTACCATGTGGGAAGCCCAGAGTTCAACTTCCAGGTCCTCCTGGTAAAGGCACACTGGCCAACATGGTGAGCTAGCCCAGAGAGCCAGCCCACGCTGAGAACTGGCCCAAGCGGAGTGCTGGCACAGCAAGATGACGCAACAACAACAACAACAACAAAAAGAGACACACAGGAGAGACAATAAGAGACATAGCAGAACAGGGAACTGAGGTGGCACAAGATATTGAGCACCTCTCCCACTCTGGAAGGTCCCAGGATCAGTTCCCAGTGCCGCCTAAAGAGAAGACAAGCAGACACAGAACACACAGTGAATGGACACAGAGAGCAGACACAAGGGGGGTGAGAAATAAATAAATAAATCTTTTTAAAAAACTACAATGAGGTATCATTTCACACCTATTAGCCTAGTCGCTATTAAAAAGTCAGAAAACTGTAAATGTTGGAGAGGATGTGGAGACATAGGAACCCTTATTAACTACCATTGCTAGGTATATACCCAGAAGAACTGAGAGCAGTGTCACGAATAGACATCTGCACACCAATGTTCATAATAACATTATTCACAATAGCCAAAATTTGGAAAGAACCCAGGTGTCCATCAACTATGAATGGATAAACAAATTGTGGCATATATACATGATGCAGTATTATGAAGTGGTAAGAAAAAATGAATCTGTAAAACATATGACAGCATGGATGAACCCAGAGGTCATTATGTTGAGTGAAGCAAGACACACACAAAGGGACAAATACTGTATGACTGCCCTATTATGAACTAAATATATTATGTGAAATATACATATATTATGTGAAATATGAATATGGGTAGAATTGCCTATATAAGACCATTTTTCTTTGAAGCTGAACAAATGTAAGTTAATACAATCAATGTTAATATCAGACAAAAAGAAGGATACTAAGTGAAGGAGACCAGACACAGAGTCCTACATCTTATATGATCCATTTATATAAAATACAAATATAAATCAATTTATAAAGATGAATTGAGATTAGTGGTTACGTAGGTCTGAGGAAGAAATGCTAAGGGGTGTGGAGTCTTTCCTTTTGGAGTAGTGAAATTGTTCTAAAATTTTTGAGATAATGAATGTACAACATTGTGATTATTCTAAAAGCCACTGAGTATACCCTTTGGATAGCATAGCCAGAACAGTAGCTATGTACAGTGCAGGCAGCATAGAGAGATTGAGGGTGAGGAATTTTCTTGTTTGTTTTCTTGTCTGTTTTTTGGTTATTATTATTATTATTGAAATAATGAAAATACTCTAATAATGACTGAAGTAATGAATGCACAATTATGTGATTATACCAAATACCATTGATTGTACACTTAGGATGAATTGTATGCTTTATTAATATGTATCAATAAAATTGTTTGATTTTTAAAAAAGAAATAGAAATACCAGAAAATTTACCCAAGGTCAAAGATTCAAGATCCCAAATTTCAAAAGGCCCACACTGGGTGCCCAGCACAATGAATGAAAAAAGCCTGCAACTTAAGTACACCATGGTGGTATTTCAGAATATCAAGATTAAAACAAACTCCTAAAAGTGTCTAGAGAGAAAGTCTTGTACAGATTACTAAGATTCAAATGGTATTGGTGACAGCAAGTGCAAACAGTGAGGGGTGATGGGAGAAAAAAGGAAATAAAAATAAATCTTTAAAGAAAAAAACAAATGGTAATTAGACCTTACCACCACCACTGGCTAGAAAACAATTTCGAAGACTGCCATTCAGAGGGAAAATTATTTTCAACTTAGAATTATAAATTCATCCAAGCTATTAAAATATAAGAATATAACAATATCACAATATAAGAGCAGTTAACATTTATTGGGCATTTACTACAAGCCAGGCCTGGTTCTAAATGATTTAAATATACCAACTCATTTAATCCTCAGAACCCACAGAAAATATAGGTACTACTAACGCTATTTTCCCCATTTTACAAATGGAGTGCTAATTCACAGAGTGGTTAGGTAATTAGCCCAACATTACACAGCTAATAAGCAGCAGAACTAAGATTCAAACACACGGAAATTGAGCTCTCTCATGGTTAGGCTAATGTGTCAACTTGGCCATGTAATACTGCCCAGTTGTTTGGTCAAGCAAGCACCAGGCTAACTGTAATTCAAGGGCATTTCATGGACTTTAATCATCAGTGAGTTGATTGTAGATGATATCAGCCACTGATGCAATCACCTGTGGAGACTGCCCTCAGCAATGAGTAAGGTCTCATCCAATCCACTGAAGGCTTTAAAAGGAGAAGTGATTTCAGTATTCATGGAGAGAATTTCCATCTCTATGTCAGATTAGCCAGCTTCTCCTGGGGAATTCATGGAATACCTTCTTCAGAGTTCCTGGCTTGCAGCCTGCCTTGGGGAATTTGGACTTGTGCGTTTCCCTGGTCATGTGAGACAATTTTATAAAATCTTATACTATTACAGACATCTTCTGTCAGTTCTATTTCCCTAGAGAACCCTGACTAATATGGACTCCTAAACCCACTCTTGACCACATTTCTTCAGAAACTAGAACTCAAAAAAGTACTACTCCTTCATGCTTTCTTAGGATTTTACTTGAGAGAAAATGAGAAAAACTAAGCCAAGAAAGAAGACATGAGACTTGGCAACAATAGATATATCCCAGAAGAGCAGACAAGAAGAATCTTAAGATGACATATATACAGTCAGACCGGAGAACAACATGCCAGAATTGGTAAAAAAAAAGAACCAAGGGCTTCAGGGGAAAAAAGGACAGAACTTTTTAAAAACTAAGAATTATTATTATAAGGAAAACACTGCAAATCAAAAAGCTATACAAGAAAGGAAATATAATAGATGACTTTACACTACAAAGTCCTCTAATGATAAATAGTGAGTATTCATATGAATAAAAATAATAGTTTTTAGTTAGTTGGAAGGGGAGGAGAGTAGTTAAATCCTCATCTATTAAAGTCAATAAATTATGCCTCACATGATTTTTCCGTAAACCTACTTCTAATAAAATAAATAAATTATGACTTAATAGGAAAATCCAAAAACAGTATAAACTTTATTTAAAGATGCAAAAATAGTTACCAGAAGAAGAATTAAAAGTGATTCACTTTGAGTAACAAGTTGTACTCAGGTAATTATTTTCTATTTAGCTCTTTTGATACTACTGTACTTAACTATGCATATGTATTGTTTTGGTACAAAAAAAAAAAACAGAAAATTTTAAAAAGCAAGTTGTAAAGCAACTTTGGAAAAATATGCATTTGAGGATGGGATGTATTCAAGAACACTGCAAAGAAGATGGGAGAATGGACCATAGCCTAGCAGACCAGTGGCTTCCAGCATGGGAAATTAAGTATCAGCCTATCCTAAAATAGTACAGGGACTACTACATAGAAGGGAATCTTACCAGCCTCAAGTCCATAAGTTGGGGCAGAGGTTCTCAACCTTGACTCTATATTAAAAATCACCCAGAATATTCTTTAAAAATCTTGTACCCATTCCCTACCCCAAATCAAGTAAATTAGAATCTCTGGAGAACGGAGTCAAAAGTTCCCAGGTGAGTCTATTTTACAATCAATGTTGAAAACCACTGGACTAGGAGAATAAAGGCAATCTTTATATCTTGTATTTTAGATAAAGCTGGAAAGTAGCTGTTTAAGTATTGGTCTTGCTTTATCTTCTCATTCAAATATAAGTAAACATAAGGTCAATAGATAAGAAAAGGTAAAGTATTTAAGAGTTCAAAGAAAAACTATTTTTTAAGCTTGGAGGTGGTGGGCACTTCTGCTTCTTAGAAGAGATAATATATGGGTTTGGCATTAAGAAGTGCAGATGGCATTAAAAAGATAGCATTTCAGGTGAAGGTAATATAATGAGCAAAGGCAAACAACTTAAGAAGCAAGGAACAATAACCAAAAGGGAGGGAACAGAAATTGTTTGCCTACTATAATAAATACCAGCAAATTGTTACCCAAAAAAGGTCATTTTCAGAGCCTAAAACAAAACAAACAGAATAATTCAATAAGAACACAAAAATTAAGATTCTAAGTACTATACATAACTTGTAAATAATTTGCATAATAATAAAAGGAAAAATCCTTCTAGTTTTACTTTTGCTTGAGACAATTTATTTTAGCTCTTGAACACTGGAGAATTTTTACTTTACCTGACCCGTGGGTAGTGGTTGATCTAGCATCTCAACATCCAGGTGCTTAGGAAGGTTATATAATCTGCAGAGTTCACATATCAACCACTTCAATTGCTGACGAAGCTACAAAACACATTTCAGTAAATAAGCATTTTGTTAAAGAGCCCTTAGAAGACATGAATAATGCTTTAACTACTGTATTCAATCCAGTAGGAAAAGAAAAAAGTTTGTTATGGCTCCATTGCAGCCTACAGGTAAAACAGTCTTTTAAAAAACTTTTTAGGGGCTGCTAGTGTAAGAAAGTTACTATGGCTTAGGTGTAATGCTTATAACTAATGCCTAGGCAGAATAATTTCAACAGAAAGTCAGAGGAAGGGGAGCTCCAGACACTGTCTGATTTCCACTTGCTAACTTCTTTTCTTACAAACTTACTATTTCAGACCTGAGTATATTAAAGCATTATTGGGGTTACAAAAAATAGAGACAGTGCTGCAGCAGATGTGTTATAAAGTTATATATTCCATAGTTACAGTTATGTATACATAAAGGCGAGTGTGGTCTGTAGACAAAGCCCTGGAATCTAGATGACTTTGGCTATGGTATCTAACTCCCTAAATCTGAGTCTCACTTGTGAAACAAGGAAAGTAAAATCTCCTCAGAATGGTAAAAATCACATGAAGCTTTCTAATAAAACACATGGCACTTAGTAGGCTTTTACGTGTTTGTCCAAAAAAAAGAAAAGAAAAAAATTTTCAATAGGAAAACTGCAAAAAATAACTCCTTAAATTTCCTTTTTTAAATCCAGAATTTTTATAAGCATATTTTACTTAAAGTAAGGTAAATTAAAACATGTTTTCCACTGTTAAAATTTTTTTTTCAATGTACTAACTTAGCGAATATAATTTAACAAAAAATGGTCAATACTTAGTAGACTTGGACGGGGGCTAGTAAGGCAACTTACTTTTCACTTGGTCAAGAACAGTTTCTTAGGTGTCTCTGACCAAGAAAAGAGATGAAGAGAAAGAAGCAGGTTTATGAAGAACTAAGACAACAGACACAAGATTAATTAGAAGGCGTTAAGCAAAGCAAAGAGCAAGCCTTTCCAAAGTGGACAAAACAGCAAGTAAAAAGGTTGAAAGGTAAATTAGGATCAAGCAAAAATCCCCATGTGGATTTGTTACCCACCCATTAAATTTTGTTGTGCTAAGTACATAATGAAGATGAGTCAAGGTGACCTGGACGCAGCCTGGACACTCCAACCATTGGCACAGGAGGAGTGCTACAGAAAGGTTGCAGTGCAGTAGAGCAACAAGAAAAACAGGCAGGCAGATCTTTCAGGAATCTCAAATTCCAGTGCCATCCCCCCCACCCTACCCCTACCCCCCAAAAAAAAGAAATGTGTTTGAGGGATAGGGGAGAAGAAACTAAGATGATGGGAAAGGATTTAAGAACTATTTAGAAAATAGAGGGACAGGTCTTAGAAACCAACTAGATAGTTGGGAAACAGTGGTGTAAAAGAGAACTCTAAAGTAGTTCCCAGGTTTGGGTGACTGGTTTCATTACTTTATTTTGTCCATTCATGGGAATTACAAATTATGGAGGAGAAACAGGATGGGGGCATAGAGTGTTGGGAGGCAAATGTGTTTAAATTTAAGGTAATCATTTTGAACACCCATGGCACAACCAAGCGAGATTCCAGGAGACAGACATATGGGTTTGAAACTCAGGAGACAAATTTTAGCTGCAGATACAGATTTAGGAATACCTGGAAAACAGGTTGTGATTTAAGTAATGGGAGAAGGATTACTCAGAGAAAGCACAGAATGAAAAAAGAGAAACAGATAGACCAAGGAAGAAGAGCTCAGGAGACCAAGTGATAACCAAGGTAGTAAGAGAGAAAGAGGAGACAGTGGTCTATTAGAAGTCCCCATTAGACTGTCAGTTCTCAGAGGACAGGGACATGCTTTATTTTGTCTTTTATACCCACCACTTACTACAGAGCCTGGCATAGAAGCTAATCAATTAAAAAAAAAAAAAAACTTTTCTGTGTTCTACTGTTAAGTTTTCTTAACAGTATGCTTTTTTATATATAAACCCAACATAAGATACAGATTCTTCTATAACATTGTATACAAAGGGGTCAAAGTATACATTACATTCTATGCCTTGCTTTTCCACTTAGTATATCTTAGAAAGTTGAATGTGCCTTTATGGAAAGATTGCATTATTTTTAACTACAACATAATATTCCATCATAAAACTATGCAAAGTAATTTTTTAACGAGCTCTTTATTGGGAACATTTAGTAATAAATGTTTCTTGAATAGTCAAAAATGTCAAAAAGCTGCAAAGAGGCCAATTTAAGAACTAAAAAAAAGATTTGGCAATTGGGGGAAAATAAAATCTTTTCATCTAACTTTATATTATGAGTAATTTGTGAAGGAATATTTCAGCCATTGAAATATTCCCACTCATTTCTACTATTCCAAAACTGATGATATCATTGGACCTTTAGGAGGCAACAGGAACAGGGCTATTATCTCTCATCCCTTCCCTGTCCTATTGACTCCTTACAGAAGATGTGAACATGTCTATCTAACTTTTTATATTTAGCTTGTATGTTCATGGGTCTCCATACTAACCATAACTCTTAAAATAATGCTCGCCAAACTTGTTTTCCAGTTCTCTGAGAATAGATGTGCTTAAACCATTTATTTTTACAAAAATACCAATACTATCTATAGAATAATCTTCCCTTTCCCTATTGAGTTAAAATACCACCCTTACTACATTCTAAATTCTCATTTGCATGGCTCTGTGACTAAACTTCTACTGCCTTTATTTGTCTGGTCGATTGTCACTGTCTGTTCCATTGTCAGGACACAATATTTTATGTTATTTAGTATGTGGTTGGGCAATTCTCCTCATTACCTTTTTTTCAACTTTATCTTATTTTTTACTATCTACTCTTCCAAAAGAACTTTAGAGTAATTTTGTAAAGTTCCAAAAATAAATCTGTCAGAATTTTTATCAGAATTGCAGGTTCTATGGTATAGTGGTTATCACATCTGCTTTACAAGCAGAGGATCCTGGGTTCAATTCCCAGTGGAGTGGAACCACCAAGCTTCTAGGGGAGCAGATGTGCCTCAAGCAGTTGAGTGCCTGCTTCCCACATGGGAGGTCCCAGGTTTGATTCCCAGTGCCTCCTAAAAACAAAACAAAACAAAAAAGCAAACAAACAAAAGAAAAAACAACTAGGGGGAACCCATGTGGCTCAGTGGTTGAGTGCTGAATTCCCACATACAAGGTCCTAGGTTCAATCCCAGGGCCCAATAATTAAAAAAAAAAAAAAAAAAAAGTACACTATATTTATAAACTGATAGGGAGATAACTGGCCTATTTATATTATGGAAACTGCCCATCCAGAAACATAGTATTTAAGTATTTCATTCCACTCAACAAAATTTTCCTTGATAATAAGTTTATTCCTAGTTACGTAGTATTTTTGTTGTTACTGTCAATGAAATATTTTTCCACTATATTTTCTATCTGATCAGGCTGACAAGAAAGCTAATTTTAGGTAAACAATTATGCCACCTGCAAATAATGACATTTTTTTATAAGGACTTTATTACATCATGGAAAAAAACAATGTTAATGTTAACTTTATAAAGGATATAAAAGTACATAGAATATGACTTCATCTATTTAAACATATGTATTTTACTAGCAAAGGAAGAAAAACACTGGTAGAAAACAGCCATCATAACAATAGCAGTTATATTAGGTAGAGAAATTATGGGAGATTTTTATTATCTTCTTTTGCTTTTATATATTTTACTAGTTTTCTCACACTGGTCACTTATTTACTTTACTATCAAAGAAAATGTTTTTTTTTTAATTTATAAAATGGAAAGTCACATTTATTTATATATTAAACAAAACTTTCTACTTGAATACCTTTGGCTTTTCCTGCAGACTTAAGGCTCTTGACAGAAAAACAATTCTCTAACACTAGCAGCAATGTCATTCCATCATCATTTTCCCTCCCACCTACCTCTTTGTCCCTTTTTCTACCTCCCACCCTGGATACAGAAAATGCCTGCTTATTTTAATGGTTAGAATCAGTAGAAAGAGATGACCTAATTCCTGATTTACATTAAGGTAACACCTGGAAAAGAGAAAGTGCAAGAGTGTGTGCACAAGAAGCCAGGTACTAAAATAAATTCTAAAAAATAAATAAAATAAAATAAATTCTAAAATTTGAGGGACTAAAAATAAACCTGATTTCTAGCCCCTCTAGGATTATCAGATAATCATTCATTACGGTTTTATATATATTACCTCTTAACACATAGATTCCACATATATAATGTTCATGAAGGAAAAATGAGAATAGCTTGGCTTATTTTCTCACCGAATTGCTGTTTTTAGTATCTTCTAGGCGTTCCAGCACTGACGTCAGATTTGGATCATCAGAATCCACAAACCATATTGGTGAAGACGATGGATAAGATTCCTATTATAGAGACACCCATGTTAAACACAATTACATACAGACTAATCCAAATATACAGTCAAACTACACTACTAAATAGGAAGATAGACATGGATTTAAGTAAAATGTATCAGACACATTAAAATCCATGTAGGGAGACCAAATGTTTTTTTCATTTAAAAAATTTATTGAAGTGTGTCACTAATACATAAACATACATAAGTTGAAAACTTACAAAGCAAACATGCATAACATACAGGGATCCCATACATCAACCCACCACCAACACATTGCATTGTTGTGAGACATTTGCTACAAATTATGAAAGAATATTATCAAAATCTTACTACTACCATACCCTTACATTTGGTGTATTTTTCCCCGAACTCACCCTATTATTTTTTAAAAATATATTCTTATTACAGAAGTTGTGAACTTACAAAACAATCTCACTCATGTTCAAAATTACCATACAACACTCCTCCATCAACACATTACACTATGGTGGAACATTTGTTATAGATTATGAGATAATATCATCAGACTATTACCACTAACCATGGTCCATAACATACATTTGGCACACTTTTTGATACTCCCTTATTATCAACACAGTACGTCTTTGGCATAGATGCAGGAATATTACATTATTACTGTTAACTACAGTCCATAGGTCACTCCAGTTGTATTTTTCCCATGCTTCTCCACATTCCCACCACCTGCAATAGTGATGTACATCCACTCTAGCTCACAGAAGGACACTCTTGCATCTGTACCATCAACCACAATTCTCATCCACCTCTGGGTTTACTGTGTTACTCAGTCCCTAGATTATTCTCAAGCTTTCTTTCAATTGACATTTACATCCCCAGACTACCATTTCCAGCCACACTCCCATTTATAAACCGGCTGTTACTCACTATAATATGTTACCATCAACTCTATACATTTTCACACTTTTACAGTAAATTACTTAAAACTTCTACATACATTACACATCAGTAGTCCATCTCAGCCCTTCTCTTATTTCCTTTAAGAATCTAGCATTTATTACTAGGTCTTGAAGATGCTTTCCTACATTTTATTCTAGAAGCTTTGTGGTTCGTGCTTTTGTATTTAGGTCTTTGACCATTTTCCCCGTTTTTTAACAAATCAATTTTATTGATACATATTAGTAAAGCATAAATCCATCAGCAGTGTACAATCAATGGTATGTAATACAATCACATAGTTGTGCATTCATTACTCCCATCATTCTTATAGCATCTTCATTATTCCAGCAATAATAACATCTTTGATCCATTTTGAGTTAATTTTTGTATAAAGTATGAGATAGGGGTCCTCTTTCTTTTGGCTATGTATTTCCAGTTCTCCCAGCACCATTTGTTGGACTGTTCTGCCTGAGCTTGGTGGGTATTACTGGATTGTCAAAAATCACTTGACCATTGGTCTATGTGTCTGTTTTTATGCCAGTACTATGCTGGGTTTTTTTTTTTTAATAATGTGAGGTGTTTTTTTTAATTTCCTCCCCTCCCCCTTGCTGCTTGCACTCGCTGTCTGCTCTCTGTGTCCATTTGCTGCGTGTTCTTCTGGTCTACCTGCTTCTCATGTTCTCTTTAGCAGGCGCCAGGAACCAACCTGGGACCTTCCAACATGGGGGAGAGGCACTCAATTACTTGAGCCACCTCAGCTCCCTGGTTTGTTGTGTCTCTCACTGTCTTCCCTCTATGTCTCTTCTTTTTGCACCCTCAGGAACATCACTAACTGTTTTTATCTACTTTGG
The DNA here is from genome assembly GCF_030445035.2 of Dasypus novemcinctus. NCBI lineage: Eukaryota > Metazoa > Chordata > Mammalia > Cingulata > Dasypodidae > Dasypus > Dasypus novemcinctus. The sequence continues at coordinate 153,059,588 of NC_080675.1, forward strand.
CTATCTATGAGATCCTGCTGAGACATGCGTAAGTGCAACCCCTTCTTTGACCTCCCAACTCATTTTGAAATCTCTTAGCCATATAAACTCATTTGTCTTTACCATTTCCCCCTTTTATTCAAGGTCTTTCTCCAGTTGCATCACATTTTTAAAGGCTTTAAAATCTGTAATCACAATAAATCCCTCAAAACCCAAAAGAAAAACATAGAAAGCAAACAAACAAAATAATCCAAACTTGTAGTATAATCTATAGGTTAAAACTGGACTACTTTGGCCTTTTAATATATTAAACCTTTATTTGTAAACTTTACCTAAATGAGGTCTGATTTTGAATCTTTAAAGCCACAGAGTATATATTTAGGCACATGTTTTTAATGCTTACAAATGCTAAAATAATTTTTAAAGTCCTCTTCTAACTACACTCCTTGCTTTCTGAGTAATATAAGTATAGAAGCTACTTTGAGATTTTTTCTTAGAAAAATTGACCCTTTAAAATCTATCTCATTTAATTTGCCTTTTTCCTAGTAATTTTCTATCTCTTCTCAGACTATAGGGAAGGAAATGTAATTTCTAAAGGAACATATTTCTTAAATGAGGTTAAGATTCTCTAAATATAGCATGTGTTAAAAGACAGAACAAACATAGGGTATATGGGAACCTCATATTTTTTAATTTAACATTTTTGTGGTCTATGTATCTTTTAAAAAAAAAAAGAATTAAAAATAAATATTAAAAATAAAAAAGGGAAGCAGATTTGGCTCAACGGATAGAGAGGTCTGCCTACCACACAGGAGGTCCACGGTTCAAACCCAGGGCCTCCTGACCTGCGTGGTGAGCTGGCCCACGCACAGTGCTGATGTGCGCAAGGAGTCTCGTGCCACGCAGGGGTGTCCCCCGCGTAGGGAAGCTCCATGCACAAGGAGTGTGCCCCATAAGGAGAGCCGCCCAGCATGAAAAAGTGCAGCCTGCCCATAAGTGGTGCCGCACACTTGAAGAGCTGATGTAGCAAGATGATACAACGAAAAGAGACACAGATTCCCAGTGCCATTGACAAGAATACAAGAGGATACAGAAGAACACACAGCAAATGGACACAGAGAGCACACAACTGGCGGGGGGAAGGGCGGGGAAGGGGAGAGAAATAAATTAAAAATTTTTTAAATCTTTAAAAAAACAAACAGCAATGTAGGGTTTCCAAAGGGCTACATTCAGTTTTCGCTTGTCATAGGAGTTGGATTTTGAAGCAGCCATCCTCACTGTATAGCCGCTGTGTGCTACAGCTGAGAGTCAATGGTTATTCTTGAACATTATGGGAAGCAGTCTGTAAAATGGTCCCCCTTCTGGTATTCACGCCCTCATATAATTCCCTCCCCTGAACCAGTGACTCATTTCTAGTAAGTAGAATATGGAAAAAATAATAGGAGTAGTCCCAGTAACTTTTGAGATTGGGTTACAAAGATAACTTCCATTTTGCTTACCCTCACCTGCTCTTTCATTTGCTTCTTTTGATGGAATGTAACTGACAGGTGGTGGTGAACAACCCTATGGAGAGGCCCACATGACAAGGAAACCATGCTAGACATGGAAGCCTTCTGTTCAACAGCCTGTGAGATGAATCCTGCCAACAATTCTGTGTGTGAACTTGGAAGTAGATTCTCCCCTAGTTGGTTCTTGAGATAACTACAGCCTCAGCCAACACCTTTACCACCTTGTGAGCAACATGAGCTACTGAACCCCATTGAACCATGCAGATTCCTGACCTGCAGAAATGGTAAATACAGATAATGGTTGCTGTTTAAAGTTGCTAAGTATCTGTGCAATTTGTTACACAGCATAGGTAACTAATTCAAACACCACAAAATTTTGATATTTTATTCCATTATCCAATCTTAGCAAGAAATGGCACTATATATGTTACATTTTTAAAAAGCACAATTAGGTGTGTTGATGAAAAAAAGGCTAAGCATTATGTGCTTTCCCCCCACAGACATTTACTCTGTTCATTTATACTGCTTTCTATTATATATTTGGAAAAAGTCATTATCAGATATTAGCTGCAGATTAGGTTCAAGTCAAGGAAAAACAATTTTGCAAAAACAGTTTTAAAGAAGCATTGCTTTGAGAACTATAATCTCAATTATAATATAGCTGAAGCCACCCAAACTAATTATTAACATTTTACCAAATGTTCTTTAAAGAAAAAAACTATACTGAAGTAGGGCATCATTAATGATATTACTATATCTGTTCAGTAATAGATTATTTTTGCATTCTGATTCCTCCAACTATTCCTGTGTCCCAAATCTCTTTACAGGCTAAAAACTAAACTGCTTTCAGAATGAACCCATTTCTTAAAGAAAACCACTTTGAAGTACTACATTTTCTTCAAATTCTTCACTCTAGCTAGAACATTTCGACTATTATAGTTTTGTATTTTCTTTTGCCTTTAAAAAGAAAAAACTAAATTTAGGACTTCATTGTGGAGATTAGTATTTGTCTAGTAAACTTCTGCATAAGCAAAATAAAATAGATGAGCTCTTGTTCTGGACTGAAATCCTACAAAATCATAGTAGGAAAATTACAAAATAAATAAGTAAATAGATAAACAAATGAGATCAGCTACTATCTAACATAAGGGTTTTTTTTAACCCTGTAGGTGAAAAGATGGGATATATAGGTCTAAGCACCCATGTCAGTAGTTCTCAAAGTGGGACCAAACTATTTGTATAGTAATACTAAGACAATTGCATTCTCAATGTATTGACATTTTCACCAATGGTACAAAAGCAATGGTGGATAAAACTGATGGTATCTAACACATATCAAGACAGGGGCACCAAACTGTACTTGATCGCCACTTTATTCTTCACCACGATGCTTTTAAGATGCTAAAAAAAGAGAGAGAGAGAGAGAGAGAGAAAGAGAGCCTATCGTTTCAAGGAAAACAAAGTACAGTATTTATAGCGAATAATAAACATAAAAATCAAGCTTTCAACAAAAAATTAGAATCTGAAAAATTTCTATCTACCACTGTGAGCTTGACAGCTTCCCAATACTCTTCTGATGATACTGTTAATGAAAATTATGTTTTGATACTGTATAATGAAATGTATCAATATTTAGATCTCAGCGAACCAATATGTTCCAGATGCCTGATGCACGGCAATATATCATGTATCATTCAAAGTTCAAAACAGACCAAATTTTAGTGGAGTATCAAAAAATATATATCCTGAATTATCTAAAAAGGCTGTTAAAATACTCCTTTTTCTAACCAAAAATCTGTATGAGGCTGGATTTTCTTCACATATTTCAATGAACACAACATATCACAACAGATTGAATGCAGAAGCAAATGGACCAGATATTAAAGAGATGTGCAAAAAACATAAAATTGTGCCATATTCTCCAACTTTTTGTTTTAGAAAATATTTATATTTCATAAAAATGTTATTTGTATTAGCATGTAATAGGTTTATTTTTAATGAATATTTTAAGAATGTTTTAATTCTAATAAATATTGATAGACATAACTTACATAAACAAAAGCTCATTGGGGTCCTCATTACATCTTTAAGAAAGTTTAGGAATCCTGACACCAAAAATGTTGAGAACTGCTGCCCCAACTCCTTTTTTTTTTTTTCACCTAGAATTTCTTCCTTGGGAGAAACATGTCTTCACAATTCTATGTTAACCCACGTGTTCCATAGGAACTGGTCTTCCTACCTCCCTCCCAGCTTCCTCCTTCCCTCTGTGACCCAGAACTTGGTCAAAGAACTCCATATCATTCTAACCCACTCCCAGTAATTAGCTCTCAAAAGGCTCAAACCAAGCAAATTTGAATATTCTGTAAGCTTTTGCTGGAAATATCTGGAAAGAGCCCTCTTTCTAGGAGATCCAGAATCACAAGGACAATGTTGGCCAGCCTGGGGCAGCCATCATTCATCTTGTCAAATAGAGACAGACTACATGAAGCCAAATTGCTTTCTAGAGGGTCACTGATGTTTATATTTTCTGCCATGACTGTGAAAATGCCCATTTCATTGCATACTTGCTAACATTTTTACAAATCTGATAAATAAAAACTGGAACGCAGAAGAAAAAAAAAAGTTCCTATATAGTGTAATTTGTTACATCTCCAAAAACCAATTCAGCAATAAAAATTGAAAGCCATTACATGTCTAGGAATGTTTCAAAGGACATTACCTATTTGAACAAGGATTTAGCTCTAGCTATTGATGTTCAAAGCATTATTTAAAACAGAAAAAAAGAAAGAAAAAAGAAAAAGAAACCACTAATACATTCAATATCAGCAGTCATGACTGATTATACCATAATATGGTCATACAGTATAACACCAAAAGATAAAGACACTGTAGGTGAATCTACAATATCACTGAATTAAAAAAACAGATTACAAAACAGATTTTTAAAATTTTTAAAAAGCGGGGGAGGGGGAGGAGAAACCATAGCATCATTTTTCACAATAGCCAGAAGGTAGAAACAACCTAAGTGTTCACCAACACTTGAATGAATAAACAAAATGTAGTATGTGTATACATATATATAATGAATTATTCTCCTGTAAAAACAATTAAGTTCTGACACATGCTACAACCAGATGAAGAAATTATATTGAGTGAAATAAGCCAGACATCAAAGGAAAATTATTGCGTAAGTTCACCTATATGAAATATCTAGAATAAGCAAATATATAGAAACTGAAAGTAGATTACCGGTTACCAGAGCCTGAGGAGGCAGAGGGTGGGAGAGTGGGGAGCTTTTGGGTAAAAAATTTCTGGGGTAATAAAAAAAGTTTTCACAATGGTTGGTGGTGATGATAGCACAACATTGTAAATATTATTAATGCTACCAAATTTTATACTTGAAAGTGATTAAAATGGGCAATTTTATGATGCATAAATGTTAACACAAATATTTTTTAAAGGAGGGGAGGGTCAGTGTGGGGGAAAGGGAGTATACATAAGTAAAGGGAGGAATAAAAAAGACCAGATAACCAGAAAGATATATATCAAAATTTTAAGTCTTTTCTGGTGGTAGAATTATAGGTGACTTTTCCCCCCAGTTTTGCTTATCTGGTTTCTAAATTCCTTACAATAAGAACATCCTGTCTCTGACATTATAAAATATCCATCACTACCATTACCACCACCATCCATGGAAACTTACCTTAACCCTCAGCACAAACACTGCATCATGTTTAAGGTTTGATCAGTGTTAATATTTTAAAGATAACATATTTTGAAAGACATCTAAAATGATGACCAATATTTAAGCCTATGCAATAACATTTTCAATTTTCTATTATACTATAGATTTTTTTTATTTCTCCCCACCCCCCTGCAGTTGTCTGCTCTCTGCGTCCATTTGCTGCACTCTTCTGTGACCGCTTCTGTCCTTATCAGCAGCACCGGGAATCTGTATTTTTTGTTGCATCATGTTGCTGCGTCAGCTCTCCGTGTGTACAGCACCGTTCTTGGGCAGGCTGCACTTTCTTTCACGCTGAGAGGCTCTCCTTATGGGGTGCACTCCTTGCGCGTGGGGCTCCCCTATGCAGGGGATACCCCTGCATGGCAGGGCACGATGCGCATGGGCCAGGTCCACATGGGTCAAGGAGGCCCGGGGTTTGAATCACGGACCTCCCATGTGGTAGGCGGACGCCCTATCCATTGGGCCAAGTCCACTTCCCTATTATAAGTTTTTTAATTTTTGCAGGGTTAACAACTAAGCTTTGTATCTTCTTTATCTTGAAATGACAGTGTTCTTATTCCTATTCAAAATAATATGAGTTATTAAACACTGGATGGTGCTCAAAAATCCCAATATAAATTCAGGCACTGTTTCTTCTTACAGTGCCCTTTTTTAGCAACTTATAAAAAAAATTTTTTTTAAGATTTCTTTATTTCTCTCCCCTCCCCTCCCCGATCCCGGTTGTCTGTTCTCTGTGTCTATGTGCTCATCTTTGTCCGCTTCTGTTGTTGTCAGCGGCATGGGAATGTGTTTCTTTTTGTTGGGTCATCTTGTTGTGTCAGCTCTCCGTGTGTGCGGCGCCATTCTTGGGCAGGCTGCACTTTCTGTCATGCTGGGCAGCTCTCCTTATGGGGCGCACTCCTTGCACGCATCAGCACTGCACGTGGGCCAGCTCCACACGGGTCAAGGAGGCCTGGGGTTTGAACCACGGACCTCCCATGTGGTAGATGGATGCCCTAACCACTGGGTCAAGTCCGCCGCCTTATAAAAATTTTAAAGACCTAAATAAATACAGAACGATTATCTAAGTATCTAATTATTCAGGACCTTTGTTTCTCTTCCATTCTATCTGCTTCATAGTCATTTTCAGGCTTGTAGGATGAAATTATCTTTGACTTTCATATGTTATACTTTCCCCAGCCCCCAATATTGAAAACAGAGTTGATCACTCTGATTCTTACATGACATACATTAACATGGGACCAACTCTACAAATGTATAACATAAAACCCGGGGGAAGTGGATGTGGCTCAAGCAATTAGGCTCCTGCCTACCACACAGGTCTCTGGTTAGGTTCCTGGTGCCTCCTAAAGACGTCAGTGAGCTAGCATGATGGGCAGGTGCAGTAAGTAGACACAAAAGAGATAAAAGAAGAAAAACAATGACAGATACAACAAAGCAGGGAATAGAGGTGGCTCAAGCAATTAGGTGCCTCACTCCCACATCGGAGGTCCCAGGTTTGGTTCCCATTACCTCCTAAAGAAACAAGGAGGACGAACAGACACAGCAAGTGCAAACAACGAGGGGGTGGGGAGAAATTAATAAATAAATAATAATTTTAAAAACTTTCCCTCAGGACAGATGTGGCGCAAGTGGTTGGGCACCTGCTTCCCACATGGGAGGTCCCAGGTTTGTTTCCTGGTGCCTCCTAAAAACAGAAAAATAAAAACAAACAAAAAACTCAGGATTGCCGATGTGACTCAGTGGTTGAACGCCAGCTTCCCTCATACCAAGTCCTGGGTTCAATTCCCAGCCCTGTTACCTCAGAAAAAATAAATAAAAGCCCTTCCCTCAAAAATTGTGGACAATGAAAGTGGTTAATAGTATAAATATAAAACGTTCTTCCATGAATTAGAACAAATGCACATTACTATTACAAGGTGTTTGTAATAGTATGATATATGGGCAAAAAACATACCTAATGCAAACAATGGACTATAGTAAATAGTAATTTATTAATATTCTTCCATCAATTGTAACAAAGGTACCACACTAATGCTAAATGTCAGTAATAGAGGGTTATAAGGCTTTTCTTTAGGAGCAATGAAAATTTTCTGAAACTGTGGTGATGAAAGCAAAACTCTGTGATTACACTGAGTCACTGATTGTACACTTTGGATGGATTATAGGGTGTGTGAATAAAACTTCATAAAAAAGAAATAAAATGAAAAAACATAGGATTATATAACAGACGATGGACTATAGCTAATAGTACAAGAATGTTCATTCATGAATTCTAACAAATACCACTAACACAAGAAATTAAAAATAGGGTGGTATATGGGAAAAATACAGTAATGAAAACTGACTATAGTTAATAGTACTATTTTTCCCCTCCCCCTCCCTCACCCCTGCTGTTTTTGCTGTCTGTGTTCATTCCCTATGTGATCTTCTATAGCTGTTTCTCTTTTTTTGGTCTTCTCTTCTAGTCTTTCTTCTCTAGGACTCACCAGGATTCGATCCTGGGGACCTCTGATGTGGAGAGAGGTTCCCTATAAATTGTGCCACCTCAGTTCCTCCTGTATGCTGTGCTTTACATTGACTTTCCCCTTCCTCTCTCTTTGGTTGTGTCATCATCTTGCTGCATGACTCACCTGCACAGGCACTGGTTCACCACACAGGCACTTGGCTCACTGTGTGGGCACTGGCTCGCCACATGGGCACTCGGTTCACCACACGGGCACTTGTGCGGGCACCTGGCTCACCATTTGGGCACTTGGCTGGCCATACAAGCACACTTCCTCTTCTTCTTTTTCACCAGGAGGCCCCAGAGTTCAAACCCGGGTCTTCCCATCAGTAGGCGAGCAACATCCACTTCCCAGTAATATTAAAATATTATTATTTTAATAATCTTTCATCAACTGTAACAAAGGTTAACTACTATTGGGGGGAAAAAGCACAATTACAAAAAATTGCTATCATCAACTGTAACAAATGTTCCAAACCAATGAAAGGTGTTAGTGGTGGGGTAGTATATAGAAATTCTGTATTTTACACGATTGTTGTGTACACCCACAACTTCTCTAACAAAAAATAAAAATAAAAAATGAAAAGCACACGAGTATAAACACAGAGAAAAACCCTTCCCTCATAAAGTAATTCTCATTTATTATCTCAACTAAAGACTGGCCTGTTTCCTTAGTCTTTGAATGACCTAGTTTTTGTAGAATATACAATATTAAAATGAACTTCTTCATACAAAATTTTAAGTGACACTAAACTGCTCTTTATTTTAGCACAATGATCATAGATACAGAAACTTAAAATATTTTCTATTATAATTCTCAAAAAATTAAGCTATAATTGATAATAGGTTCATAAGGAAAAGCACTAAAAGAACTGAGCAACAAAACAACTTAAATGACCTCTTGTGATCCTTCCAAATCAAGGCTTCATATTGTATCAAAGTAGTTGTAAAGAATTTTTTTTTTAATTTCTCTCCCCTCCCCCCCACCCCAGTTGTCTGTTCTCTGTGTCTATTTGCTGCGTCTTCTTCTTTGTCCGCTTCTGTTGTTGTCAGCGGCACAGGAATCTGTGTTTCTTTTTGTTGTGTCATCTTGTTGTGTCAGGTCTCCGTGTGTGCAGCACCATTCCTGGGCAGGCTGCACTTTCTTTCGCCCTGGGTGGCTCTCCTTACGGGGCGCACTCCTTGCGCATGGGGCTCCCCTACACAGGGGACACCCCTGTGTGGCACGGTACTTCTTGCGCACATCAGCACTGCACATGGGCCAGCTCGCACATGGGCCAGCTCCACATGGGTCGAGGAGGCCCAGGGTTTGAACCGCAGACCTCCCATGTGGTAGACGGACGCCCTAACCACTGGGCCAAGTCCGCCACCCATAAAGAATTTTTAAATTCTATCCATTTTGAATTTTTACCTTAAGCTCTAAAGAGTTTAAAGTCTAAAACCTACTATGTGCCATACACTGTACTTAAACACAATCTTTCAAGATAGGTATTACCAGAATTATTATTGTACATATATAAATTTGGTCACATCTCACAGAAAATTTGAACCCCATACTCAATAGAGAGTGATATTAAAATGTATATATAACTACCACAATAAAGACTAGGGTAAGTAGATACATTTCAAACAAGTTCACGATCACCACCACCATTACCACCGTAAGACTTTCCCAATCTGGGGCAACACAATTCAAGGTTAATCAAACCAACCTCTTTGCCTGTCATTGCTTAAGAAAAGCAGTTTTTATCTTGTACAAAAATAGCTTTCTCTATTTTTCTATATAAATCCATTAAAGAAAGCAAGACATATGACTATCTCAAGCATCAGTTAACAAATTGCCTGCCAGAATGCTCGGATTCTGGCATCTTTCCAAATGACAGACCATAGCCATCACTAAGGATTTCATAACTTTTTGGTAATTGATAAACATACTTTTTAAAAGATTTTTATTTATTCATTTTTCTTTCCCTCCACCCCCCATTGTCTGCTCTCTGTGACCATTCGCTATGTGTTCCTTCTGTGTCTGCTTATATTCTCATTAGGCAGTTCTGAGAACCAATCCCAGGACCCTCCAGAGTGGGAGAGAGGCAATTATTCTCTTGCATCACCTCTGCTCCCTGTTCAGCTATGTCTCTTCATTGTCTTTCCTGTGTCTCTTGTTGTATCATCTTGCTGCACCAGCTCTCCACGTCAGCTGGCACTCTCGCGCGGGGCGGCATTCCTGAGCCGGATGGCACTCTCGCGTAAGCTGGCACTCCACGTGAGCCAGCTCACAGTGTAGGCCAGCTTGCCTTCACCAGGGGACCCTGGGCATCAAACCCTGTACCTCTATATGGTAAACAAGAGCCCAACTACTTCAGCCACATCTGTTTCCCAAACATACTTTTTATTGACGGTTCAAAGGTATAGAAGTTGTGAGTCTCCTGAAGACCAGCTGTAAACCACATTACTTTCACACTTCGATGTTTAGATAAATGTGGAGAATTAAACTGAAATAAGAATTACCAGACAACACTTAATAAAATTATAAGTGCTCTGACAACATAACACAAGATACAAAAAAAAAATTGCTCCCAGCTAATCATTTTACAAGCAAACAAGTATCTAACATGCTCTGAGCCCACAGAACAGAATAAAAACAGGAAAGCGTGCTAAAAGAAAAATGCATACATACCCTGTGATCTGAAATGTTTACTTATACAAAGATAGTTAGCAAATTAGTTATTCAGAACATTATTTTAAGTGAACTGATGAAGGAAAGCAAAGGCACTGAGGACTTCACTAGAGGATTTGAGCCACATAAACGATAGAATACACTGGATGGTCTCCTAGGTTCTGAGTCTGCCTTGTCTATTTTAAGTCTTTCAGAATGATCAATCTTTTAGAAGAGAGTACAGAACATTGCTAAAATGACCTTTGAAAAAGGGACCCTGCTTTATTTTTTTTTTTTAGGAGCAGGGAATGGCCTTTTGGTTTTTGTTTGTTTGTTTGTTTAATTATTTATTTATTTTTAAAAATTACATTCAAAAAATATGAGATCCCATTTAACCCCACCGCCCCCACCCCCCACTCCCCCCACAGCAACACTTGCTCCCATCATCGTGACACATCCATTGCACCTGGTAAGAACATCTCTGAGCATCACTACACCCCATAGTCAATGATCCACATCATGGCCCACACTCTCCCACGTTCCATCCAGTGGGCCCTGGGGGGATCTACAATGTCCCATAATTGTCCGTGAAACACCACCCAGGTCAACTCGACGTCCCAAGACCGGCTCCACATCTCATCTCTTCCTCCCATTCCCCAAACCCAGCAGCCACCATGGCTACCCTTCCCACACCCATTCCACATTTTCTCTGTGGACATTGGATTAGTTGTGTCCATTGCACATCTATGTCAAGTGGGGGCTTAGATTCCATATGGATACTGGATGCACTCCTCCTGCTTTCAGTTGTAGACACTCTAGGCTCCACGGTGTGGTGGTTGACCTTCTTCAACTCCATGTTAGCTGAGTGGGGTAAGTCCAATAAATCAAAGTGTAGGAGCTGAAGTCTGTTGAGGCTCTGGGCCTGGGTGTCATATTATCAGTCCAGAGATTCAAATCCCCTAAATATATCTTAAACCCCAGCACCTATTACAATTCCAATAAAGTAGCATGGAAGTCTTGTGAAAAGAGATCCCCTCTGAGTCCAATTCCATCACGTAGAAACACAGGCTCCAAAGAAGGGCCATCTGCCATGGCAGTGAACCCCATCTGCCATGACCATAGAACCCGTGGGTCTCTTTATCCCTCAAAAGAACCAATACCTGGGGTTGTATCTACTTTATCTGTCTCTCAGACTCTGCTCAGTTGTGCATAAGGGCATTCCTTCTGACAACCTCCAGACTCTTTTTTAGAGACTCATAGCCTTATAATCTCATTTCTCCTTTCCATTTCCCCCTTACATTAGGTCAATCAGCATTTTGAAGTCATGTTATTATATGTAGACAGGGATATTCTGCTGATCCGTATTGAACCTTTAATTCAAGGTCATTTTCTAGTTGTATCTTCAGCTGGTATGTGGTAGTGGTCCCTCGGTGCCAGGGAGGCTCATCCCCGGGGACCCTGCTTTATTACTCTTAGTCTATAGTAAAGCTTTACATTGGGCAGTGATGTCAATTATTTAAGTCGGGGGAGCGGGTGTGGCTCAGTGGTTGAGCACCTGCTTTGCATGTACAAGGTTCAGGGTTCAATCCCCTGGTTCCTCCCTAAAAAAAAAAAAAATCCCCACCCCTCACCTATCTAATATTATCCTTTACCAGGTCTACAGAAGTTTAACCAAAAAAAAAAACTATAAAGTTACTAAGGGATACATCATACACATTCATAAAAGGGATTCCTGAGTTGCCTCTTCATATATCTATCTGTTCCTTTCAAGAAAGGACATAAAAATGGAAAAGAAGGAAGACAGATAACTGCTCAGAATCTGACCCTATATTTTAAATTGGTCAAATGAAAACAATGATTCTTTCTGGCCTGAAAGCACCACTTAGGTACTTAATGCAACCACTCTAATATTTCCAAGTGACTCATCCAAAAGTTCAATTTGGAAAGGTAACTGTCCCAGATGAAAAGACCAAAGAAAAGGACTTAGGCTCCTTAGTTAAATTTTATTTTTTCCTTTGTACAACTGGCTGGACTTTATAGCAGTCTAAAGGTAAGAAAAAAGTGAATGGCATTGTCTTATTTACCATGTAAAGCTGTTACAAAGCACTTTCAAAATAAAGTGTTATTTAACGAAAAACGACACCCATCACTTTTACATTTGTAGAGAACACTGTCAAAAAGCTTTCTATACATGTTTTCAAGGACATTATTTTACAAAGAAACACTGTACAAGAATTGATTTGCATAAGGTCTCAACTACTATGTACAAACTAACACCTCTCTCTCTCCCTCATAGATTCAGAATGCTAACATTTTTTAATTATTAGTATCTTACTGTGAAAGGGAAGGAGGGATTCTTGGCAGTGATGAAATTTATCTAAACAAAAACATGTTCCACCAAAAGAAGCCTGCTCAATAGCTTCTCATGCACAAAGAGTAATGATTAATGCTACACAAAAAAATAAAGACTGAGGTTTTATTTATTTACCAGCTCATTTACCTCCTAGGGGAAATTGTTCACTCTAAAACAGTGATTTCCTATCATGGGTTCCCAGATGCCAAAAAGTCCATAAAAGGAGTAACGGAGTTGCTGAGTTATGTTAAATGTTTCAAAAGGACTGAAAGAAAACTATATACTCACTCCCAATAAAGCTATATAGGTTATTGAAACAAGCTGCTTTGCCTTTAGGTGTAATCGTAACAATGTGATGTTACCACTGAATGGAAATTAGATGTATACCAAAAAAGAAAAAGTAGTTAAATCTGCATGCTAGACAATCTTCATATCGTCAATTTACAGAAAACAAGCAATAAAGACTCTTGAAGTTGAAAAATATCACTTTTCCTTCATATTTAAGATCAGAACAAATTTATAAATAAAACAAGAAAAAAATTAGCTCAATTACCATAGCCCAGAGAGGAAGAAATCTGTTTTGTTGTTTTTATTTCTATCACTGTCTTTCATATGAAGTCCAAGTACAGGTTTCCAATGGAGCCCTCAGTGACCTTTTAAATATTTATGAACAACCGATGACACCTTCTTTTACATATTTATAAAATATGTAGAAAAATACATACCATGATACTTTCATAATGTTATCTCTGCACTTCCCACAAACTATGGCAGTTTATTTACATAGATGGTTAAGATTTTTGTTCAAACAGAATATAGCCAGGATAGTGGCCATATAGTCAATAGAATTTTTACTGAACAAATAACTGAGTGAAAGGAAAAAAGCAAAAGTATAGAATACTCTTCCCTCACCACTAAAAAAGAAGTAAAAAAAAAGGTAATAGACAAAAGAAAAGATTTAGACACCTGTAGTAGTCAACCACAGGGGTGCTGATACAAAATACCAGAAATTGATTGGTTTTTATAAAGAGTATTTAGTTGGGGTAGGAGCTTACAGATACCAGGCCATAAAGCATAAGTTACTTCCCTCACCAAAGTCTATTTAGAACAAGATAGCTGCCTACGTCTGCGAGGGTTCAGGCTTCCTCAGGCTTCCTGGGTTTCTACGTTCCTGGGGCTTGCTTTTCTCTGGGTTCAAGGATCCTTCCTTCCTGGAGCTGGCTTCTCTTTCCTCTGCATGCTGACTTCCCAGGGCTCCAGCTTAAGTCTTCAGCATCAAACTCCAACATCAAAACTCCAACATCAGAAACCCTCAACTCTGTTCTTTGTCATGCCTTTTATGCCATGAAGGGGTGGGGACTCAATACCCTAATCATAACTCAGTCATGCTCTCATTCAGATCAGATGACAAGCATAATCCAATATTTCTTTTTAGAATTCATCAATAACATCAAACTGCTACACTCCACCCTCTGAATTCCAAAAGGACATTACAATATTCAAAAAAAACCTTGAATCGGTTACAATACAAGTACTAAATCATATCATAATCAATTTAAAGAAATAGTTTGTCTTGGGGCAAAGTCCTGTCTGCTATAGACCTTTGAAACTTACAAAACAATTTATCTGTTTCCAATACACAAATGGACAGACATAGGATAAACATTTTCATTACAATAAGGAGAAATTGGGAGGGAAACATGAGTCAAGGGTCCTCTACAGTTCAGTAAACCTGCAGAAAATTCGCCATTCGATTTCAAAGTCTAGGAGTCATTCTTTTTTTTTTTTTAAGATTTATTGATTTATTTATTTCTCTCCCCTCCCGCCCCCGCTCTGGTTGTCTGTTTTCTGTGTCTATTTGCTGCCTCTTGTTTCTTTGTCCGCTTCTCTTGTTGTCAGCGGCACGGGAATCTGTGTCTCTCTTTGTTGAGTCATCTTGTTGTGTTAGCTCTCCATGTGGGTGGCGCCATTCTTAGGCAGGCTGCACTTTCTTCCACGCTGGGCAGCTCTCCTTAAGGGGCACACTCCTTGCAAGTGGGGCTCCCCTATGCAGGGGACACCCCCGCGTGGCATGGCACTCCTTGCAAGCATCAGCACTGCGCATGGGCCAGCTCCACACGGCTCAAGGAGGCCCGGGGTTTGAACTGGGGCCCTCCCATGTGGTAGACGGACGCCCTAACCACTGGGCCAAGTACATTTCCTGAGAGTCATTCTTAAAAGGATGGATTCTTCACCCTGGGGCCATATGGGGACCCACACTTTCCACAGTCTTGACCAATGGCCATTTTCTCGGTTCCACCCTCATCAAGCATTTGGGTGTGGAACAAGCTCCGGACTCTCCCTCCAAGAGTGTTGGGATGATTGCCACACCTTACCCAATATTTGTGTTAAGTGTCTTACCCTCCCTAGTACAGTGATTAAAAACAACATTCCCCCTAACCTTTGGCATACAGGCTCAACCCTCTCAGAGCAACAAGTTGACCACCGGCCTTCCCTAACCTTTGGGGGACAGGTCAACCCCTCCCAGGCCTGTGGGGTGCTGACCTTAACCGCCCTAATCCTTGGGGAATATGCCCCACCCTCTCTGTACCCTGGGGCAGCAAAACTCTCCCAGAACATTGGACAGGAACATCCACCCTCTTCAACTGCTGGGGCAAACTCATCCTCTTTGTACACATGGGTGGGGTTCCTTTCTTGGCCCAAGGTGATGTCTGAATTCCACATCTCAGCTTCTATGGTTTTCCTCTTAAAGCTGTTTCTCCTTCAATCTCTCCTTTCCATGGCCTTTTTATTCCAGGCTGACAGTGGTTTTGTTCATATAGTTCTCTCAAAAACTCTGTTGGTTTAGCATGCAGGGGTCCAAGCCATCAGACATTAAGACTTTCCACAAGTCTTTCCAACATAACTGCATCTTCCCTCCTGATTTACAAGTTCCAAGTTTAGTTAAGTCCTCCAACAGGGCACTTTCATCTGGGAGCCTGATTTCCAGAGGCTTGGAATTTTCAGAATGAGTTTCTGTTTTCTTTGTGCCCAACAATTGAGTTTTCAGCTTATCCTGCTCATCTAGCATTTTGCTATAAGCAGTAAGCAGAAGCCAAGCCGCATTCTCCGGGTTTACTTTGGAAATTTCTTCAGCTAAATGCCTAGGCTCACCATTTTCAAATTCTGCCTTCCATAAAACACCAGAAGTTAATCTTGCTAAATTCTCTGCAACTTTAAAACACGGATCGCCTTTCCTCTATCATTTACTTTTAAGGTATCATAAGAAGTCTATTTAGCATCCACATTGCTATCAACAGCCTCTTCAAAGCGTTCTAGGCCTTTTCCACCAAGCATCTCACAATTCCTGCAAAAAATACACCTTACCCATTTATAAAACCTTTCCAGCTTTTCGTTAATTGAAAAAGCACTTCCCCACTTTTCTCAGCACCAAATTCTGTATTAGTCAGCCAAAGGGGTGCTGATGCAAAATACCAGAGATTGGTTGGTTTTTATAAAGGGTATTTATTTGGGGTAGGAGCTTACACATACCAAGCCAAAAAGCAAAAGTTACTTCCCTCACCAAAGTCTATTTGGAGCAAGATGGCTGCCGACATCTGCGAGGGTTCAGGCTTCCTGGGTTCCTATGTTCCTGGAGCTTGCTTTTCTCTGGGTTCAAGGCTCCTTTCTTTCTGGGGCTGACTTCCCAGGGCTCCAGCTTAAGTCTTCAGCATCAAACTCCAAAACTCCAACATCAGAAACCCTCGACTCTGTTCTTTGCCATGCCTTTTATCTGTGAGTCCCCATCCACCAAAGGGTGGGAACTCAACACCTTAATCATAATTCAATCATGCCCATGTACAGATCAGATTATAAGCATAATTCAATATTTCTTTTCGGAATTCATCAATAATATCAAACTGCTACAGCACCCAAAATTATTACAACAGAACATAGGAAAACAAAACCAAAGCAGCAAACTGTAAAGACTACATAAGGTAGGGAAGGGGAAATATCAGCATGAACTGTGTATGATCCAGGAGCGCCTTATGGGATGGTCAGACATGAAACAACATATTGGGATAGGGTCAGGGGTGGGAATCAGGGGCTCATTCCACATGGGAAAAACAGGTGGTGCAGAGCCCTGGAAGAAAATGGTTCTTCAGAATCTGGCATGCAAGCGTGTAAGGAAACAACCACCAGTAAGATACCACTCACTCAAACATTACAGAAACTATATAGGGATGCTCTTTGCACATGAGGGAAGCAGGCTTTGATATGTAGAAGACTTCAATATATATTTGAGCTGTTACTTAAAGAGGAAAAGTTATAAAACAGGACAAACTCATTTTTTGTTTAAGAGTTACAACTTTTTAGAGAGTATCAAATCACAAAAACATTTTGAAATCCAACCCCATTTTGTCCTTGTTCTTTCCCCTCTAAGTAAATGATAACAATATATGCAAGCCATTTTATCAAAACACTCATTCATGTTTAAGGAGTCTATCTTTCTACACTTCGGATGGATTTATGCTTTAGTTGCATTCTGAAATAATTACAGATGAAGTGGTATGTCTGGGATCTCCTTCAAAATAATCAGAGGTAGGGTACAGAGTGAAATAAGATGGGCCAAAAGGTTTATCACTGTTGAGGCTGGGCCCATGGAGGTTCACAATATTGTTCAACTTTTGTGTATGTTTGATGCTTTTCCATAAAATGTTAATACACACTCGTATAGTTTGTATACACTAAAGCATCTACAATTATCCTCTGATGTCTGTCATATTTCACCAGCATGTCAATTTTAATAGTTTCTACAAGCAGTACCAATATACACCAGATCCTCCTTTTGCTGTCTCTAATTCACTCTGCTCCATTTCCTTTGCCACTACCCTACCCAGGTCATCACTTAATAGTTTTGCAGCTGACTCCTAACAACCTACAATGTGGTTTTCAATGAGGGCATTTCAGATGGCACAATTCATTGTTGTGCCAGACTGCCTGAACACCACAAGACACTTGGCATCCCCATACCCCTGGCACTAAATGCCAGCATGGCAACACCACCACCACCACATTGGGATAACCAAAAGCCACACACAACATTCCCTAATGCCACCCACCACAAAGAACCACTTCTAGCCCTAGAAGCCAGACAGGTTTTCCTACTTACTAGAGTTACTGTAGTGGCTCCCCACTAGCTATAAATTCAGTCTCCTATTATTCAAGCTAGCCCTACCTTTTTGGGCTCATACCCCAACTTCTACCAGAATAATCACTCTACAAGCCATTCAGGCCCCTCTCATTATCACCAGTTTAATGCTCACTACTACTTCTTGGGTCTCATTCCAAGAAAATCTTCCCCTTTACCAGCTCATATCCTGGGTTTTCTTCAAACCATCAAAGTCAAATCCCATCTTCCCCTTGAAGTTTTGTCTAGCCTCAAGTGCCACAACTTTTCCACTCTCAAAGGAAAAGAGGCTTCTCAAACTTGAGTCTTTTGGGGTTGAGTTCCCTCTGCCTGAAATGCCCTTTCAATCCATCCCCTTCCATAATTCTACTCACCTGTGGAAGCCCAGCTCCAGTGTCATCCTGTCCTTTCCTGAACCTCCCTGCACCTCAGTCAAAACTGTTTCCTGCGGTTTTCATAAAACTATTCATGATAACCTAATATACTGGTCATACTTTGTTGTTTTTGTTTTGTTTTGTTTTTAACACTTTTTTATTAAAGTTAATAGGTCATACAGAATGTTACATTAAAAAACGTAAGAGGTTCCCCTATACCCCCCACCCCTATTCCTCCCACACCAACAACAACCTCCCCCATCATTGTGGCACACTCACCGCGCTCGGCAAACACATTTTGGAGCACTGCTGCACCACATGGATAATAGTTTACCCTGTAGTTCACACTCTCCCCCAGTCCATTCAGTGGGTTATGGCAGGATATATAATGTCCAGCATCTTACCCTGAAATATCATGTATGACAACTCCAAGTCCCAAAAAACACTTTTTATACTCTTACTTCAATGAAAGCTGAGTTCTGAAAGCAGGGGATGCACCCTACAGTTTTGCAACCCCAGTGGCTCCAATGAAACAAGTGTTTAAATCTCACTGCAGGTGAGCACTTGATTATACTGTTCATTTTTTTTTCCCCAGAACTGCACACCTTCTCCCCTAAGTATTCTGATAACTATTTTAAGGTTAAATTATCATAATTTCAAGGCCCTTGCAAACTCTGACTCTGCTGAAGTACTAAACACACAGTAGGCAGTCCAGGACATACTTAACGGAAGAAAGAAGACGCCAGATCTGGCTTTAGCCATATTAAAAGAAAAACGTGAAACTACCACCTTGATTCCTGTCATAAAGTGCATTTTCTACAGTATGGACCAATAACCTCATTCAATTTCACAATAAACAGACTCATCATACGTTTTTTAATAAATAAAACTTATTTAATACTTCAACTATTTTGCCAAAGGGATTACCGTGGGTTTCGAATGAACTTTCAGTTTAAAGAGTGAACTTTACGTCTCTTTTCAACTTTGTAACATGAAATGACCTTTCTGGACAGTAGACTGGGACACGGACCTCCTTTCACCTATTAATAATATCAAAGACTTCCACACTGAAGGGGCTACCTTTATATTCAACCACAACAACACCTGCCGCAGTACAATGCGCCTTCAAAAACAAAAACAAAAAACGCCATAGCGTGCGGCCAGGCCAGGGGAAGGGGAGAATTCAAATAGTATCACAGGCTGCATTCTAAACTTTTTTTCCCTTAAATGAATCCGTTTTCAACGGTAGTTTTCTTTAAACACAAACTTTAGAAAAGAATTGGTTGAATAAGCGGGGACGAGGGAAACCTGACTGGAGAATGAGGCATTAAAACTTGAAGGGAAAATACACACATACACACACACTTGAGGGTCTCTTCCCTTCTCTGCCTGGACTCAAACAGCCAGAGTTCATATACCCGACCCGCCGCGAGCGGCCACGGCAACTGACTAGGGCTCCAGCGCGCCACGGACTCCCACCCCGGGGCGCGGCGACGGGGGCCGAGAAAGACCATCAGTTCGAGCCCCGCGGGACGCGCCGGCGAAACGCGCCTTCAGCCTCCCACCCCAGCCTCTGCCGGGCCAGCCAGGCCACTCACCAGGGAAGGGGCGGGCCCGGGCAGCCCCGCCCCGCCCCGCCCGGAGACTAGAGGGGCCTCTCCCGGGCCCGGCTCCCCTTTGTCCAGGGACTCGGGGCGCCCCCATTTGCGCCCGCGCCTCTCCCGGCGGGGCAGCAGCTGGGCGCCTCACCGTGATGTTGCAGTGGAGGGTGAGCGGCGGCGGCGGCGGCGAGTGCGGGCAGCCGGGCGGCGCCGGCGGCGGTGACACCAGGAACTGGCAGTGCAGCTCGTCCAGCTTCCAGCTGACGATGCGAAATCGCTCGTGGTTCTTGTCGAAGATGGACGCCAAGAACTTCAGCTCGGCCTTGAGCCCTGACACGGACATCTTCCCTTCATCTCCGGCGGAAGGGGGGCGGAAAGGGAGCCGGGCCCGGAGCCGCCGTCACGGCCGCGACCGCCCCGCGGGGCCGGCCCGGGCCGCACTCCCGCGGCTCCGCCTCTCCCGGCCGCCGCGACCCGTGTCTGATCGGGGCGGGAAAATGGCGGGGGATGCCGTGGCCTCGTCGACTGCGCCCTTTGTAACCGACTCCACGCGCCGGAGAAGGCGGCGGCGGCCGGGCGGCTTAAAAGGGCAACAGCGACTCTGCCCCCGCTACCGGCTGGGAAAGGGCTGCCCCCACCCCGCCCCCATCCCTTCCCCGCCCAGGCGCGCCCCCGCGGCCCGAGCGGCTGCTGGCGCGCGCGCCCGGCCGCCCCCTCGCCGTGACCCAGCCCCCCTCGGCCGGGCTCATCTGCTCAGCTTCTCCAACTAGGGTTCCCGAGGCTCCAGGCCAGCTGGCACCCTGGCCCCAGGTCTCCGGGAGGAGCCGGAGACCCCCGCGAGTCCCCGCGCCGACCTGTGGCCACACACGTGCGCGGCTACTGCGCCGGCCACGTCGGTGCGACAGTGCGCTGGCCACAGGGGGTGCGTCTCGTGGCGGTGCGGGGGCCGCCCTCTCACCTGACCCAGGCGCTCCACCGCCGGAAGACTGCCAGGTGGGGAAAGCAGGCAACACCTTAGACCCAAATCGGTGCCCCCGGCTTCATCCCTGCTACTCTTCCCCTAGCCTAAGTCACCACTTCTCTGGCCTGGGTTCTTGTAAGGACTTTGTAGCCGAAATCGCTCCTGCTACCTTTGCTCCGCAACAGTACATCTACTGAAGATGATTTGTCTCTTGCCGTCAGCACCCTCTCACCTTCCCTGATTTTATCCTTCCCTTCCCCACTACCTCTGTTCACTCTGGCTTACTTTCTCTGTCTCTTTTTCATACCTTAAATTAAGCCTTTTCCCTGTTTCCCAGGCTTGAAATAACCGTCTCCACCCCCACACCCACCCCAGGGAAGTATGGCTGGCTTCTTATTTTCATTAAAATTTTAGCTCAAATGTCATCTCAGAAAGAGACTCCTTGACCACCCAATCTGAAACAGCCACGCAATCATCCTGTTGCACATCATCCTGTGTTGTTATTTTGCTCAGCACTTAACACTATCTGATATTTTTTCGTTGTCTCTGCCCAACTGAAATGCCTTATTCAGAGCTGTATCCCTAGAACAAGACACAATATAGATGCTCCAAAAATGAATTAAGAACTTCATGGTAGTGCCAGGAAATACAATATAATTGGGCAGGCAATTAATAGTGTGCTAATAAGTACTAAATACAGGAACAGCTTCATGGACATACAAACTGCAGTCACACAGGGGCCGAACTTTAAAAGGCCCTGCACTTGGTTTAATGCTCTACTATTGTCACATTGAAGTTGATAATTCTTTCAGTAAGGGGTCCTGCATTTTCCTTTCACACAACCTTCCAAAGTACGTAGGCAGTCCTAACTAGGGGTACGTAGTCCTAGTCCCTAAATGTTCTTGCTTCAGTGATTTACAGGCAGAATTTGGTCTACTAGTTCCCTAAGATAACAAAATCCAGAAAAACACAGGGTGGCGGCGGACTTGGCCCAGTGGTTAGGGCGACCGTCTACCACATGGGAGGTCCTCAGTTCAAACCCCAGGCCTCCTTGATCCGTGTGCAGCTGGCCCATGCGCAGTGCTGATCCATGCAAGGAGTGCCCTGCCACGCAGGGGTGTCCCCCGTGTAGGGGAGCCCCACGCACAAGGAGTGCGCCCTGTAAGGAGAGCCGCCTAGCGTGAAAGAAAGTTCAGCCTGCCCAAGAATGGCACCGCACACATGGAAAGCTGACACAACAAGATGATGCAGCAAAAAAAGAAACACACATTCCCGTGCTGCTGACAACAACAGAAGCGGACAAAGAAGACACAGCAAATAGATGCAGAGAACAGACAGCAAGGTGGGGGGGGGGGGAGGGGAGAGAAATCTTAAAAAAAAAAAAACAGGGTGACATTAAATCCACTGAATAAGGAACATGTAAGAAGTTTTCATTTTTCTTTACTTCTGAACAATTGCACCATGTAATAGTTCATCTTAACCTTTAAGGGGGTAAAAGTTTACATTTTATTAGCTTCTCTCTGAAAATCTAGTAAAAGCTATGGACTGTCTTCCCTGGAAAATGCCTTTGCATACAATATTTGCATTTATGGGGCTTCATGGCCCCGATCCCTAGAGGTACCACTATGAACTGGGACTGGAAAAAGAAGGAGGTTCCGATGCCTGCTCTGAGATAGCCAGAAACAGCCAGGATCCTATTAGCATTACTGCCGGATTATACTCAGGAGTACCTTGCCACTTTTTTTTTCTCCTTCAGTCCCCAGTATTCTTGGGATCCTAACAGGCATGTCAGTCATAGACAAGGATTTGCAACAAGGGAGATCAGCCTGTTCAGCACTTGCTATGACTTTGAGAAATAAAATTCCCTAAACAAATTACTTAATCTATGTAAGCTTTATTTTGTTATCTCTAAGTTGCTATGAGAAAATAAGGAACTTTATAAATTACAAGAGCTTTTACTATTTATGTCTCAGAAATATATGTAATTTCAGTCATTTTTTGAAAATCTGTCATGTGCTAAGTCCTAACAGGTTTAGGAAGATAAATACATATATTCAGGAATTCAGGAAGTTTACATTTGTGGTATCTAGGGGGTGAGTGTAGCTCGGTGGTTGAGCACCTGTTTCCTATGTACAAGGTCCTCCTTAAATAAATAAACAGTACCTCCTTAAATAAATAAACAAATTTGTACTATCAACAACAAAATGCTATTTCCAGCTGCTTTGGGCTGCAAAATAACAGAAAACTGTGACTTAAGTGACTTGAACAATAAGGAAATATGTTCATATAGCAGGATTTCCAGAGGCAATAAAGACTCCAGTATTAGTTTCAATAATGAAATAAGGATTTGAGTTTCAATAATGTCATCAAGGGCCCAGATTCTTTCCATCTCTCTGCTCTGCTTTGTCAGACGGAGAGCAAAGTGAATGATAGTTGTTCTTGGGGAACACATCCAGATATGACAGTATCCAGAGCAAGAAAGGGCTATTTTTCCATATCTCCTTCCAAAACTGAGGACCTTTCCAAAATCCTTCCAGCAGACCTCCCCCATGTGTCATTAGTAAGAAACGTTGCATGCTCACCCCTAAACCAATCTCAGGTATAGGTGGAACCACTGTGTTCAGACTTCCAATCATCTGGGTTGGAATGAATATTGCCACAATGTCTGTCGCAGAAACACATAAAAACAATATCAGACCATATGTGATAAGAGGTTCAAACTACTGATCTACTTCAGATCAGGGGAGGAAGAAATCAATTACAGAAACTACTTGCATAAAATTGGGGCCAAGTTAGTGGAGCTTCCAAGAGCCCAGTTGATTATACAGTACAGGAAGTGTTCAATGGGAAGATAAAGCTGAATTGTTTATTCAAGGCCAGATTTGGAAATCCTGGAATTCCATGCTAGGGACTATAGTTTCATTTTGGTGAGAGTCATCACTTTTAAGATTAATCTGACATCATTGTGCAAAGTAGATTATAAAGGGTTTAAAACTGTAAAGTAGGCACCAAGAAGAGGCAGGAAACCCAAATAAATTGGATGTGATCTCTCGTTTTCCCACATTTCCCAGTATCCTTGCCTGTTATAACACTTATTTCCTTCTGCCTTGGTTATGACTAGCTGGTTTCAAGTCTGTTCCTCTGCCAAAATATAAATGTCTTGTCTTAATCACCTTCATGTCCATAGCACATAGCCCAGTTCCTCAGTACCTAGAGAGTACCCATTAGGTGATCATTGAGTGAACGTAGCCTACTGGAAGTGAAAGTCACATACCTTCCTCAGTTAAAAAGACTGTAAGTAAATTGTGTATTAGTCAGGGTTCTCTAGGGCAATAGAACCAATAGGAGATATCTGTAAATAGTATGAGATTTTATAAAAATTGCTTTACATGACCGATGGGGATACACAAATCCAAATTTCATAGGGCAGGCTTTAAGCCAGGGACTCCAACGGAAGCTGTCGTTGAGTTCCCCAGGAGATGCTGGTTATCTGAAGTAGAGATGGGAATTGTCTCTCTGAATGCTAAAATCACTCGTCTTCTTAAGGCCTTTAATGGATTGAATGAGACATCACTCATTGCTGACAGTGACCTCCACAGTTGATTGTAGATTGTAGATCACAACTGTGAGAGAGGTATCCAGTTTCCATCTCAAGGAAGCTATGAGGATCTCTCCCTGTCTGAAGTATGCATGCATCAGCATGCGGCTACATATGCCCAGACAACCACAGGGTACTATGCAGGAGACACAGGAAACTGAGACTACCCCTCTTTACATGAACAAGTAACTCATTATTCTGCTGCATTCAACTCCTAAACTAGAAACTATTCTAAGCTAAAATTCTCACGAGTTTGGACTCTAGCTTATATTGAAACTCCTACCTTTATTTTTAGTTTTATTTACAAGTGCCTATCATTTCTATCTTGCTGTATTATAAGGGGCTCTTTACCTACCAGGTTCACACCAAATGCAAACACTGGAAATTGTAAGACTCTGAGGTATAGATGCATATGAGTGCTATTCTGGGGAGAGGGACTGTAGTAGCATTATCCAGTAGAACTACTGCAATGATGGAAATGTTTTTAGACTTGCACTGTCCAATACAATTGCCACTAGCTACATGTGGCTTCTGAACACTTGAAACACAGCTAGATGAACTGAGGAACTGATTTTTTTTTACTTTATTTAATTTTAATTAATTTATATTTAAATAGCCGCATGTGGCTAATGGCTGCCAGAGTGGACTTCACAGCCTGAGATAATTCTATAATAACACATCTAGCCCTGTATAGTACTTTAAAAAAGCATGTCTATTCTCCCTTACTCCTTGAAAGCAATGACCATATTTTATTAATTATTATATCCACAGTGTCTCAAACATAGAGGCTAATAAATGTTTGGTAAATGAATAACTAAGAAACCAAGTTACACATTTTCTAAAATAAAGAGGGTATGCTCTAATATTTCTTTTGGCTAAAAAAATCATATGATTTTATTTAACAACTATTCATTCATTCATTCAACAAATATTTATTGAGCACCTGCTATATGCCAATCTATTTAAACCTTGTAGCAACCTTAGGAAGCCGTTGTTCCCCCTCCCACACACACACACAAAACTGTAGTAATTTGCTCAAGATTACACAATAAATAAATGACAAAGCCAGAATTTGAACCCAAGTCTGTTTCTACTACACTGCTGCTTCTATATATATAAAAAATATAATTATTATATATAAATATAAAATAGCAAATAGGTTGGCACAGAATGTGCAGGATGGCTCAGATGTTTTGCTGGCTTGAAGTATCTTCTCCTTGGAAAGATCCCTTGTTCTGCAGCTAAATTCTAGACTGCTGAGTGAGAGATGCCAGCTCCTTCAGGAGACACCTGCTATAGAGGAGGGACGATGCATGTCAGAGAGGCTCACCATACAACGATAGGTCCTCCTGACCCCATAGATGAAGGGAAGGAGGAGAGAAATCAGCCTGGGATCCACTATATTAAATCACTAGGAAACTCTGTGGAGTGTGTGTGTGTGTGTATATATATATAAATGATTTCTTCCTTTCCCTCCACATTCACATCTATACAAAATGTCATTGGAATATTTAAGGCTAATGAGTGAGAACATCTTTCTAGATATAGGCATAATATACCTTTGACCCAGCAATTTCAATTCTAAGTATTTATCCTGAAGAACTAATTAAGCATGTGCATTAAGATTTAGTGACCAAAACTGATGACAGCAGCAAGCATTTATGAGACAACTGGGGAAATCTGAACATTAAATATTTGATGATAATATGGAGTTATTGCTAAATTTTTCAGGTATGACAGTGGTATTGCTATTATTATTATTGTATTTTTTTTAATGAGAGTCATCTTTTAGAGATAAGTACTGAAATATTTATGGAAGAAATAAAAACATTGAGTTTATTAAAATATTTATTCCAGCTTTTTTTATAATAGTAAAAGATAGGAAAAGGCCTGGAAATGTTTATATGTACAGTATATTATGGTGCATCTATACAATGGAATAACATGCAGCCATTAAATGATATTGTATATATATCTGGAAGGATTACTAAAATGTTAAATATAGCATTTCTCAATGGTGACTTTCAGGGTATTTGAAGTTTCTTTCTGCTTTTTATATTTTCTGAAATATTTTTCTTGAACACATATTATTTATGTAATAAAATAACCTAATTTTACCTTGGCTTATCAATTTTTAAGGTAGAAAGTGGTAAATCAGAGAAGGATCTTGCAAAGAAAATTTAAAGGGTCGTAAATATGTGGTGGTTGTTTTTTCTATCACAAAAAGACACAGGGAATAGAAACAGCTCAGAGTGTGAATTACAAGTACTCAAATATCAGGCCCCAGGACAAACAGCCAATTCAGTTGACACTTTTGAAGTTTTATCCTCCATTGAAAGAATTTGTTCTTCCCAGACCAAAGTAGATAAGTACTTTTAATGCTTTGGGTTTAAGTTATGGGATCTTGCATGTGCATTACTTTCCTCCCAGCTTTGTTTTGGAGTCTTTGCTCTTTGCTGAGCAACTGCGGCAGAATTAAGGCCTCACGGCTTTGCCCTCCAGGGTTTCTAGATGGTGCCTTTTCCAGGAGGAATTTATGGAAACACAAACTTGATCCTGCACCTGGAGTTTACCATAATCAATTAATGCATTATAGGACTTTTCTTTTTTTTTTTTTTTTAAAGATTTATTTTTATTTATTTAATTCCCCTCCCCTCCCCCGGTTGTCTGTTTTCTGTGTCTTTTTGCTGCGTCTTGTTTCTTTGTCCGCTTCTGTTGTCATCAGCGGCACGGGAAGTGTGGGCGGCACCATTCCTCAACAGGCTGCTCCCTCGTTCGCGCTGGGCGGCTCTCCTTATGGGTGCACTCCTTGCGCGTGGGGCTCCCCTACGCGGGGGACACCCCTGTGTGGCACTGCACTCCTTGCGTGCATCAGCACTGCGCATGGGCCAGCTCCACACGGGTCAAGAAGGCCCGGGGCTTGAACCGCGGACCTCCCATGTGGTAGACGGACGCCCTAACCACTGGGCCAAAGTCCGTTTCCCTTATAGGACTTTTTATAGCCAAAACACCTAGAATCTATAGTCGTCTCTTGGTTACATTTAGGTCTCATCTTGCAAGATATGAAAAATTAAGTAGCAACAAGCACCAGCCCTTCAGGTCTTATCCGCCAAGGGAAAGAGCACCTGGCTAACTCACACATGTTTCTCTTGCTAAGAGCCTTACGCTCCACTCAGAGATGACAGGAGAGAACTTAGGAAGAGACTGGTTGTGATGAACCAGAAGAGCGGCCAGGGAACTCAGAAGCCTGTTCTGGGCTCCTGGTCACTCCCCAAGGCCGATCACATCCCTTAACAAAGTCCTGGTTTCTTCTCGTGTCAAGAGGTATGCTGGACAAGGTTGATATTTTGATCCTTCTAACACTTACTTAGTATTAAGTGCAGGGCATTTGCTGGATTTAAAAGGGTAAAGAGTCAAGAAACTTACAGACTTGAGAGCAGAACAAACATGAGCACTACAAAAGACCAGACAGTGTGAAATTAGGAACAGAAGCAGTGCTTTTTGGGAGAAAGGACATGGGGGCTGGCTGGGTAGGAAAGGGAGAAGTATTTTGTCTCAATTGAGGAAATAATTTGTTTTCTGCTTTCCAAATATAACAATTATATTCTTTGGTTTCTCTCTTGATTTCCAGGGAGCCCAGAGCTGGTCTTAGTTTTAGTTATCCCGGAAGCAAACTCTAAGAAATGGATTCAAGAGCAAGTGATTAATTTGGAGGCGATCCCAGAAAGCATTGATAAGGGATTTGGGAAAAGAGATAGGGAAGGGAAACAGGTTTCCATGGAGGTAACTGTAGCCCATCCCCTTTGAGAACATTGAAGAATGTCCTCCCAACCATAGAAATGTTCTCTCTCCTCCTCTGAATTTCATTCTCTTATAAAGGACTCCAGTAAGAGGATTAAACCCAGCCTGGGCCATGCCTTACTAAAGTAATCTAATCAATCAAAAGTTCCCACCTACAATAGGGTCACACCCACAGGATTGGACCAGCTTTATGAACATGATTTTCTGGGCTACATACAGTCTCAAACGGTCACAGTGGCACATCTCTACCTGTCACATCCCATTTTCCATAACTTAGTTATTTGGTCTCATCAACTTGCAAAGAAACATAGTCCCTGGTTGGCTGGCCTTATGTCCAATTAAAACTCTTACTGGGAACAAATGTGGCTGAAGCATTTGAGTGCATGTTTCCCACATGGAAGGTCCTGGGTTCAGTTCCCAGTGCTTCCTAAAAACAAAAAAAGCAAATAACAAGAAAACAAATAAAATTTTTTTAAAAAACCTCAGGGAAGCCAATGTGGCTCAGTGGTTGAATACTGCCTTCCCACATAAGAGGCCCCGATTTCAATCCCCAGCCCTGGTACTTCAAAAAAACAAACAAACAAAAACCCCCACAAAACCTCTTACCATGAAAGGGAACAGTGGGCAGTGAGGAGTGGGAAGGAGGACAACTAAAAGTCTGTCCCAGAAAGCATACAAATATCCAAAAATAAGAGTCAAACATTTGACCACCAATGTTTGCAACAAGCTGGAAATATCAGAGCACTAAGTTCCCTAGAAGCAGTTCATAACCAATGATATGTGGGAAGTTGATGGATAGATTCTGTTCAAAAATTTTTCTGATGTGCCTGAGGCTGGGTTCTCACAACGCATGTGTAGCAACTTGCTCCACCGAGCATGCCCCATGCAGAAGCCTGGAAGTGTGGTTTTTTGTTTACCGGGCTGCTGAAAAACAATATACCAATATACCAAAGTCTATATCGAGGCACCGAAGAGGTGCTTTCTCACCAAAGTTGGCTACTGTTGATTTTGCTGTCTGGGCACATGGCAAAACAAGATGGTCACTGTGGCAGTCTGAAATTATTTTCTGAATCCCAAAAGAGATATATGATGTTTTTTTTGTTTTGTTTTGTTTTAAAGATTTATTTTTTTTATTTCTCTCCCCTTCCTCCTTGTTGTCTGCTCTGTCCATTCGTTGTGTGTTCTTCTGTGTCCACTTGGATTTTTGTCAGCAGCACCGGAAATCTGTGTCTCTTTTTGTTGCATCATCTTGCTGTGTCAGCTCTTTGTGTGTGCAGTGCCACTCTTGAACAGGCTGTGCTTTTTTTTTTTTCATGCAGGGTGGCTCTCCTTGTGGTGCCCACTTCTTGCACATGGGACTCCCCTACATGGGGGACACACTTGTGTGGCACGACACTCCTTGCACATGGCAGCACTGTGCATGGGCCATCTCACCACATGGGCCAGGAGGCCCTGGGTTCGAACTCTGGACCTCCCATATGATAGGTGAATGCTCTATCAGTTGAGCCAAATCTGCTTCCCAAGATATATTATGTTTTAAACTAATCCAATCCTGTGGGTGTGAAACCCATTTGACTGGATTATGTCAGTGGGGTGTGATTCATATTGAGTCTCCGCACTCTTGCTGGGTCTGATATAAAAAGAGATACAGTGACTCAGACAGGCAGAGGAAAAGGGGGCCAGTATATTTGACTTTGCAATGTGAGAAAGAGGATTGCTCAAGCACAAAGCCTCTAAGAGGCTGGGCCATGGAGCTCAAGAGGAGACCAGCCCCTCTATATGCCTGATAGCTTACAGGCATATACTTGGGCATGAACTTGGGAAGAGAGCAGAACAGACTGATATAGGAGGCTGGGAAAGAGATAAGTCCTTGGCCTGGTTGCTCAGAGCTGAGGTCCAAGAGATGGTAGATTCTGGAGGGGAAGGCAGAGATCTCTGCAGAGATTCGTGGCCATCTTGCTTCACCATGTGACAGCAATGCCAGGATCAATAGTAGCTGACCTTGGTGCAAAAGTACCTCTTTACGGGGCCTGGAGTCTGACTTTTCATGGCCTTGGAAATGTGACTTTTTAACCCCAAATAAATACCCTTTATAAAAGCTGACACATTTCTGGTATTTTGCTTCAGTTCCCCTCTGACAAATTAAAACAGCTGCTGATCTCTGTCAAGGTCTCTTCCTTTCTGCAGCTGTAGGCAAACCTGGCATAGAGCTTGTCTCTTACTGGGTCTCTCTCTCCCTCTCTGGGCCTCAACTCCTTGAGCCTGTCCAGGGCATCCCTCTTTGCAGGTGAGCTATGGGCAAAAACCTCTCTTACATGGCAGTAAAACCTCTCTTGCATGGCTACATCGCGACTCCTTTTTCCCATGTCCATCTGTATTTCTGTGTCTCCCTTTATATCAGACCCAGCAAGAGTGGAGATGCAACATGAATCATGCCCTGCTGCCATAATCCATAGGAATGGATTAGTTTAAAACATAATCTTTTGCTTTTTGGTATTTACAAAATTCAAACTGTCACATACTCCTTATATCCCTCTTGGAAAGAGGCTGTTAGGCAAGTCACTCAGACCTCACCTACCTCACCTCCTTCTCTAGAGAAGTCACAAACCCATGCTAAGCAGCCCTCCTCTGGCCTTTCACTACCCTCACCTCCTTTTCTACTGTGTGCCATTTCACAACCTGGGAGAGATGTAAAGTTTAATGAAAAGGCCCAGCCAGACCTTAAACCCAGAAAAAGGGAACAAGGAGATGCTTATCAGAACATGACTTCTCAGTGGCAGGGCCCCCTCACTCTACCCTGAGGTGGATAAAACTCGCAGTCAGCAGGACAGATTTGTCTCTCTTCTCTGGGCAGAGCTGCAGTCTATGGACCCTGATCCAAAGCAGTTTTCAGCCACCCAGAGGGGGCCAGCCATGCTCTTTTGGACTCTTTGTATTATGTATTTGTTAGCGGTTCCCCTTACTAGGTTTGCAATAATTAACAAGCTGTGACTCAGTTTCCCCTGACATGCATTGAGGAAAGACAAGCCCCCACCCCCAAAGCCTATGTGTCTGAAAGCACGGCCCTTCCCCAAAGTTTGAACAAAGAAACCACATGGAGACTGAAGTAAAGTGAATTAGAGACTTTCACCCCACCAAATCAAAGCACCACCTGCTCCTCCAGCATTCCAAGAAAACATAACTCCCTAACCCACCACCCTCTAGCCATACAAGGGAAATTTTCACCTCTAAGGCTTCCTATTGGCCCCTGCACCTCACTTGGACCCTCAACCCCCTCCCCACTGACTATAATTCCCCCATTTAGAAATGTACTGTATAAATTCAAATCCCCCCTTTCCAGGGGCAGGCTGAAGTATATTCGTCAGACCCCGTCCATTGGGAGAAACTCCCAATAAACTTTCTGCCTGCAATCATCAGTCTCCATGTCCCAGTGAGTGCCCCTTTTCTCCAACAGTATCCAAGAAGGAGTCTGACAGTTTGAATTTTGTGACTCACAAAAAGCAAAAGATTATGTTTTAAACTAAATCCATTCTTGTGGGGCAAAGAGATCTGCCCTTTCACTCTTTATTCTGTACAATAAAGGGATCATTTACTGACCACTTCTATTGTGCCCTAAACCTGTATTCCCACAATGCACCACTGTGGCAACTCATTCAACAAAGGCAAGTAATTCAAACAAATAAAGAAAAGCTAAACCCTAATATGATAGGGATTTTTGCCATATTCATGGCTGCCTATCATGCTTTACATCAATTCCTCATGTTTGGAAAGATTCCCATATTATGAATCCCACCTCCTCAAAACGGGAGTCAGAACTCACATTTCAGATTCCCTTGAAGCTAGAATGCAGACATTTGACCCAGTTTATACTATAGTCTTGGAGTATAAGTGGGCAACAGGAGGGGGAGGATGTCAGGTTCAGGGAGAATGATCTTCCGGTCAGTATGGGGGTGAAGATATCTGGTATTTGAGGGCAGCAAAACTGTTGTCTCTAAAGGAATATGGTTGTATTTGTCAGGATTCTCCTGAAAAACCGAACCAACAGGAGATAAATATATGAGATTTATTTTAGGAATAGGGTCACATAATCTTTTTTCTTTTTTTTTTTTAAACAAGGTTTATTCTGTAATATCCCCTTTCCCTATTATTTTTTTAAACCTTTTATCTCCCTACTCTGAGATGGTGCCCATGTCTCTCTGCTTGTTGTCTCTCTCATTGTGTCTGCTTGTTGTGTCTGCTCATTATCTCTGCTCATCTTCTTTAGGAGGCACTGGGAACCAAACCCAAGACCTTCCCCTGTAGGAGGCAAGTGCCCAACCACTTGAGCCATGTCCACTCCCTGCTCCTTGTGTCTGCTCATTGTGTTTGCTCATTCATCAGCTCATTGCACCTGCTCACTGTGTTTGTTCATCTTCTTTAGGAGGTCCCAGGAACTCAGGACCTCCCATTTGGGAGGTGGGCACCCAACTGCTTGAACCACATCTGCTCCCCCAAGTTGGAGTTTCAATGAATTCCTCTGGAGAAGCTGGCAGGCTGAAGTAGAGATAGAACTTCTTCTTTCTGATTGCTGAAATCATCAGTTCTCCCTCTAAGACCTTCACCTGGTTGGATAAGACTTCTCTCATTGCTGAAGGCAATCTCCTTAGTTGATTGTTAATGTAACCAACCATGTATGTAATCAACTGACTGATGATTTAAATCCATGAAATATCCTCACAGTAATAATCAGGCCAGTTCTTACTTGACCAAACAACTAGACACCATAAATTAGCCAATTTGACACATGAAGTTAACCATCAGAATTGTGTATGAAAAAAGTTTGGCAGTTTATCAGAAAATTAAGTATATAATTACCATTTGACCCAGAATTTCCTCTTCTAGGTATATATGTACACCCCAAAAAATTGAAAGAAGGGACTCAAACAGATATTTGCACAACAAAGTTCATTGAATAATTATTCATAATTGTCAAAAGATGGAAGCATCCAAGTCTCCATCAACAGATGAACGGATAAACAAAACATGATATATACATATACAATGGAATATTATTTGGTGTATTAGTCAGAGTTCTCTAGGGAAACGGAGATATCTGTCAATAGTATGTGATTTTGTGAGAGTCTCTCATGCAGCCGTGGGAATGCCTAAGTCCAGGTTCCGCAGGCAGGCTGCAACCAGGGGTTGCAACGAAAGTCCAGTGAAGGTTCTTGACAAGTTCTGGGAGATGCTAGCTGTCCAAAAATGAGCTGGGAATTTCTCACTCAATGCTGGAATCACTTCCCCTTTTAAGGCATTCAACTGATTGGATAAAGCATCACTCATTGCTGATGGCAGTCTCCCTGATTGATGTAGTTTTAATCAGCTATCTATGATTTACCACTGCAGTAAAGTCAATGGTGACTAAAGTCCACTAATGTGCTTGACCAAACAACTGGGCACAATTACCTGGCCAAGTTGACACATTAGCCTAACCATCACATTTGGCCATAAAAAAGAATGATGTTCTGATACATCCTACAAGATGGATGAACCTTGAAGACATCATATTGAATGAAATAAGCCAGACACAAAAAGACAAATATTGTATCTGACATGAAATTAGAATAAGCATATTCAGTAAAAACTTAGAATACAGGTTACTAGGGGTTGTAGAGGGGGTAGGGAATGGGGAGTTAATGCTTAGTTCTTATAGATTTCTCTTTGGGGTGATGGGAATGGTAATGTATGGTGGTGATGGTGGCACAATATTGTGAATGTAATTACACCACTGACTTGTATAATTGAAAGTTGATAAACTGGAAAATTTTAAGTTGTATATATGTTATCAGAACAAAAAAAAATTAAAGAAAACAACAGAACTGTGCAACACAAATAATGAACTCTATCATAAACTATGAACTATAGTTAATTATATAATTATAATAATATTGTCTCATCAATTGTAAGAAAGCTACTATACTAAAGCTAAGTGTTAATAACAGGGAACACTGGGGGGAGGTATATAACAACTCTGAATTTTCTTCATGATTTTTCTGTAAACTTACAATTTCTCTAATAAAATTTAAAAAAAAAAACAAAAACAAAAAAACTGCAAAATGGAATCAACTGCTGCTCCTGGAACCAACTCTTACTACTGGGATGAAGGACTGTTGCTGGGGTATTGCTGTCAGGAACAGGAAGCAAAGATAGGAAAGAGCAAATTCCTTTTCTTTTCTCCAGCCTTCAGGTCTCCTTCAAACACCCCCACGCCCTGTTGACAAAGGAGAAATGTGCTCTATAACCCCAGTATCGCAAGCAGAATGTAAAAGGGTGGATATGAAACTGAAAAAGAATACCTTAATAACCAGCACAGATTTTAAAAGTAAAGTTGTCCTATGTTCTTATATATGTTACTTTCTTCAATAGAATTATTTCCTTTATTTATCTCTTTTCTTCTTGACCTAGTCTCTCTCCCCAAATGAGCTCCTCCATTCCCATGGCTTCCATTACAATCTCTATGATATGACCCCCAAATTTCTATTTCCAGTGCAGACCTCTCTTCTGTAGTTCTACATAGCCAACTGCCTTGTCAGCATCCTCCTCCCCTTTGTCTCACAGGCCTCTCAAACGCAACATGTCCAATCTCAACTCTTGATAACTTCTCCTAGCTCCATGAATGCCCCACAATTTCCCCATATCTCATACCAACACCTGAGAGTTACTCCTGATATTTCCCTCTTCCTCACTTTTCACTTAGCACCAAATTCTGTGGGGCCCACCTTCTAAATGTCTCTGGCAGTCTTCACTTCTCTCTATCTCCACAACCCCTGTCCTGGTCCAAGCCATCATCTTCTCTCACCTCCATTATTATAATAACCTACTAAGTAACGCTCTGCATCCCCTTTTGCTCACCAACAGTGCTGTCTTCTCAGTGATAATTTAAAAATCCAATCATAACAGTCCATGTTTAAAACTCGTCAATGGTTTCTCATTATTCTTAGGAATCCCCAGCAACCTCATTCCTCTTAGGAGTCCAGAATCCTGGCCAAGGCTTGCAAGGCTCTGACTGGTGTGACCCCCTACTTTCCCAGACCATTTTACATCCTCTCCTTCTTACCACATATGCAGTAGACCACAGGTGTGTTTTTCAGTTATTTCAAAGCCTCTTTTCTTTCCTACCTCAGAGTCTTCGTTCATGTTCTCCACCCTGACTAGATTTCTCTTCCCATCTTCCAGGCCTCTTCACCTCAATATTTTCTATTCATTCAAGTCTCAGCTTAAATGTCACTTCCTCAGGGAATCCTTCCCAGATCTCACTACCCTTACCACCACCCAGGCTAGGTAAGGTCTGCTTTTTTTTTTCTTTTTTAAAATATTTTTTATTAGAGAAGTTGTGAACTTACAAAACAATCATGACCAATGTTCAGAATTTCCGTACAACACACTTCCACCAACACCTTACATTATTGTGGAACGTTTGTTACAGATTATGAGAGAACTTCATCAGACTATTTCATAGCTTACATTTGGTGTGTTTTTTTCCATACCCTCCCCCATTATTAACACAGTACCTTCTTTCACATTGATTCAAGAATATTACAATATTGTTGTTAATTATAGTCCAAAAGTTACATTAATTGTATTTTCCCATGCATCTCCATATTTTTACCACCTTGTAATAGTGATGGACATTTATTCTAGCTCATAGAACATTCTTGTATTTGTATTATTAAACGCAGTCCTCATCCACCTCCATGTTCACTATGTTATTCAGTCCCTAGATTGTTCTTTAGCTTTCTTTCAATTGACATTTACATCCCTAGACTACTCCTTTCAGCCACAATCCCATTTATGGTCCTGCTTTTATAAGCTCTAATAACACTCTCTAATTCTTCTTGGGATCAATCACATTTGTAATTGTTTATTTGTATAATTATTGGCTTAATGCATCTTCTCATGACACTTAAGGTCCATGAGGACTGTGTCTGTCTTGTTCACTGCTATAGACCTAGCACATATCACAGTGCCAGTTACAGGGTAGTGATCAGTAAATGCCTCTTCTGTTACTTTTACCAGACCTGTGGTTGGCCTTCGGATTGGTGTATACTCAGGAGACCTGAATCTCTGAACTGTCCATGTGACGGCCAAGCCCTGGCCTCAGCAGACTTGCAGCTCCTACCCTCTGGTTTCTTGGACTTACCCTGGCCAGATGACAGGGAGGTGAAGAGGGTCAACCGCCACACCAGGGAGCCAAGAGTGCCTACAGCTGCAAACAGGAGAATTGCATCCATTATCCATGTGGAATCTAAGCCCCCTCTTGATGTAGAGGGGTACTGGACATAACCATCCCAGGGTCCACAAGATGGAAGAATAGAGTATGGATTAGAGTGGACTTAGTGGTGTTCTGCTGGGGAAGTATTGTGATTAGTAAGGGAAGAAATTGTAGTAGTGATGTAGAGAGGGTGGCCACGGTCTGCTGATGGTAGGGAGAGGGAAGAAGAGATATGGTGTGGGGGCATTCTCAGGATTTGGAGTTGTCCTAGGTGGTGCTGCAGGGATGGATGCTGGACGTTGTGTGTCCTGTCGTGGCCCACTGGGTGGACTAAGGCAGAATGTGGACTACAATGTGGACCACTGTCCATGTGGTGCAGCGGTGCTCCAGATGCTCCGGGTGCAATGGATGTGCTTCAGTGATGGAAGAGGTTGTTGATGTGGGAGGGGTGGGGTGGGTGGGGTGGGTGGGGAGGGGGGTATATGGAGACCTCATATTTTTTTAATGTAACATTTAAAAGAAAATAAATACTTGATGAATGAATGAGTGAGTGAGTGAAAAGAAAATTATTTTGAGAGGCACCATAACTGTAGAAATCGTAGCAACCACAAAGCCTGTGTTTTAACCCTGGTTTCACCATTTCCTGGGTAATCTTCAGCAATGAAAAATTTCACTGAGGCTCATAGTCCTGATACTTAAAACAAAGGGATAATGGTCTCTCACATTCTTCATTTTCCAAGTACAGTGCATATTAATTTCTAGTGATGACCCCAGTGACCACACGAAAACATTCCCTTTGACTGACTGCAGTTTTGGAAAAGAAGAGCACTGCCTGGCTAGCCTTTCCCATGTCCTGCTAATATCAGCTTTTTATTTGATTATAAGTGCAAATATCTCTGTCATCACCACCAAACCAACAGCTGATCCATCTGATTAGGGGATGAAGATGTAAGAGGAGAAGTTAAGGTATGTCACACTTCCAGCAAAGACAGGAAACTGGTTGCTCTAAACAACTTACCCCCATGGGCTTGGTAATTATGGAGTCAGCTTGGTGCAAAACCCTGAAACCTTTCCCATTACCGTGTATTCTTATTGACCTTTCCAGTGTGGGGGAAAGGCTGTTTAGTTGGGAGCAGGGAACGGTAGAGGACAGAAGCCAGTACAAACCCTCAACTCATTCACAGGGACTCTGGGATGGGTTTGGACCAGTTTACACGTGGGTGTGTCAGGTATTCTGGGAATTCACGTCAAAAAAAATCACTCTCCAAGACAGGAAGATCTGAATCACAGGGCACTGACAAAGTTGCCCCGTCTCCCCACTCGCTCCTTTGAACAACTCCTTTCCTGCTCCTCAACCAACCCCAGACATCAGGGCACCCCCTGAGAGAGCTGAGCCCAGTACCAGTCAAGAGGAGCTATTTCACAATAGCACCCCTACCCCAATCCCCTGGGCTACTCTCAGTCACAGAGGGGGTGACTTGGGATCTTAAAGGCCTTTCAGGGGCAGTACCACTATATTCAGAACTAAAAGAAGCATTTGCCACACACATGCACACATACACACATGCCAGGGATCCTGTAGGCCAATTGTATTACAAGATTACTTGTTTGGACCATGCCAATAAAGACTATTCTGCATTCAGGAAGCTAAGGAGAAAATCTGTGGAAAAGATCACTCTGCAAACAAAAATATATTTAAAGCTTCCTCAGAGATTCATACTTAACTGATCATATTTCTAAGCTATCCCAAACACTTAGCTGGTATCTTGGGTGCAGATGGAGTAGACTTGCTGACTTGCTCAGACTCTAGGGCAACCCATTACATAGGATTTTGTGTATTATTCAAGCAGAGAGTACCTGGTCAGGGGACTGAAGGCCAGCCAATATTCCACGCTGCAAGTCATGTGTTTTGGGGGCTGCATCCTCCCAGGGCCTGTGCTTCTTTTTAACATTCTACAAGACAATGATATGAGCTAGTGGTGGCTCTGGTCTAGGACTCTAGATCTGGAGGGAATAATGACCACCTTAGGAAGAGACATGAGTTTCATGTTGTGCCTTTGACTCTCTCCTTTATTGAATCTCCAACAAAAAAAGATAATGATCTTATTCCTTCAAAGCAGTATCCAGTCATTTATTCAGTAAACATACACTATCATTTTCTCTGTGCCAGGTGGGAAGTTACATTAAGAGGTTGTATCAGAAAACATTTCCAAAGAGAAAACAGATGGCCCACTTAGATTAGGTTAATTCAAGGAGGTTGTTTATTAACAAAATAACAATTTACAAAGGTGTAGGTGTAGGCAACCACAAGACATAGTGCAGTGACCCAAGCTGCTACCACTGAGATGAGGGAATAGAGTGATTACTGGAAGTCAGAATCAGGTAACACAATGCTACTCAAAGTGTGACTCAAAGACCCCAGGAGGCCTACAAACTCTTACCAGTTTAAGAATAAATATGTCAATTGAAAGTAGGCATTTTGAAAACTTTATAGCAACTTGATGTTGCCATGACATCAAAGTGCATGATCAGCATCAGGTATGTAGTTTGGAGTTTTGGTCTTGTGTCAGGATATGTTCTGATGATGCAGTTGCTATGACAGAGAAAACATTGTGGGGTACTGTCTTAGTCTGCCAAAAGGGTGCCAATGCAAAGTATTTAATACCAGAAATCCGTTGGCTTTTATTCCCCCTACATGCTCCCCACCTCCCCCATGGCTCCCTCTTCTGTTTGCTCATTGTCTGCTCATTTCTTCTTTAGGAGACAATGGGAACTGAACCCAGGACCTCCCATGTGGGAGGCAGGCACCCAACTGCTTGAGATACAGCCACTCCCTGCTTGTTTGTTTTTGCTCGCTGTCTGCTCATTGTTTGCTCATTGTCTTGTTCATTGTCTTGCTTGTTGTATCTTTTGCTCATTGTCTGCTCATTGTTTTGCTTGATGTCTGCTTATTGTCTGTCTGCTTGTTGTTTGTCTTCTTTAGGAGACACTGGGAACTGAACCCCGGACCTCCCACATGGGAGATGAACACGCTAAGCCACATCTGCTCCCTGTTGGCTTTTATAAAGGGGGTTTATTTGGGGTAAAAGCCTACAGTTCCAAGGTCATAAAGAGTCTAACTCAAGACACCATAAAAGGTGCTTTCTCAGCAAAGTTAGTCACCATGTGTTGAAGAAAGATGGGCGCCAATCTCTGGCTGGTCTTTGCCTTCCCCACTGGGGTCACTCTTTCCTCTTGAGCTCCATAGGCCCAACCTCTTGAGACTTTGTGCTTAAGTGATCCTGTAGTCCCCCTTTCCAGCATAGGGCTTGTTTCTTTGTGGGCTTCCAACATCAGTCTTGGCTATTCCATTTTCTTCCCAAATTCAGGTGTAAGCTATCAGGCAAATGGCTCATGTCTCTCCAGGGCCTCAGCTATTTGAGTCTTCTCTTTTCTGTCACTTAGCAGGATCAAAAATGATAGAGCTCTCTCTTTTTGTGTCTTTTTGTGTGAGTGTCTGTTTATATCAGACCTAGCAAGGGGGCAGGGACTCAACCTGAGTCACACCTACTGACACAGTCGAATCAAAAGCCCAAAGCAGAGGTCCACGGTTCAAACCCCGGGCCTCCTTGACCCGTGTGGAGCTGGCCCATGTGTGAGCTGTCCCATGTGCAGTGCTGATGCGCGCAAGGAGTGCCCTGCCACACAGGGGTGTCCCCCGCGTAGGGGAGCCGCAGGCGCAAGGAGTGCATCCCATAAGGAGAGCTGCCCAGCGTGAAAGGAAGTGCAGCCCAGGAATGGTGCCACACACACGGAGAGCTGACACAGCAAGATAATGCAACAAAAAGAAACCCAGATTCCCGTGCTGCTGACAACAACAGAAGCAGACAAAGAAGATGCAGCAAATAGACACAGAGAACAGACAACCGGGGTGGGGACAGAAGGGGAGAGAAATAAATAAAATAAAAATAAAAATAAAATTAAAAAAGCCCAAAGCAATCTAATCAAATAATCTAATCAAAGGCCCCTCAGCTGAATTTAATGCAATCAAATGGTATCACACTCAGAGGAATAGATTAGTTTACAAACATAATCTTTCTTTTTTGGGGATTCATAAAATAATCTCAGATTATTTTAGGTATTTATCCATATTAAGAAACACCAACTATCTGGGTACAAAAGTTCAATCAGCAGCTGCAAAGATGGTAGTAATTCAACCAATTTACCTGGAGTTCAACCAGACCTCACAGGTTCAAGCCATTCTCTACAAGATTGCCCTTCAGGCGCCAATTGCAATTTTGGGGCCTAGGCCATCTCCACTTCTGACCAATGGGTTAAAAATTGGAGGGATCCCCTCACCCCCAGG
Organism: Dasypus novemcinctus; assembly: GCF_030445035.2. Taxonomy (NCBI): domain Eukaryota; kingdom Metazoa; phylum Chordata; class Mammalia; order Cingulata; family Dasypodidae; genus Dasypus; species Dasypus novemcinctus. Next base: position 153,100,436 of record NC_080675.1, read on the forward strand.
AGTCATTAACTTACAGAATTCACTGAAAACACAGTTCTTATAATTATAGTTTTTGTATAGTAAAAGAACACAAATACAGGGAAACCAAGAGAGACCCAGAGGGTCTGGGAGGGTCTCAAATGCAAGGGTAGGGGCAGAACACTTTACCCTCCAAGAACAGAGATGTATCTTAATCATGGAAACTCACCAGAGTATGGAGTGTCCCGAGTTTATACAGTTTCATTACAGAGGCATGATGGGTGGAATCAACCCCACCTTCATCCCCACTTACCCCACTGCCCCCAACCCATCTATCCCCAGAAGTCTGGGAGGTCCTGTTGGCCTGAGTGGCTCAAAGGCCAACCTTCTAATCTAAATACCTCTTTCTGGTGTGGCCAGCCCCTACCCTAAGATTACAGGTGTGGCTGCCATTTAGTTAGGATATGAACTAGCAGGTGTGGCACTGGACCCACCATGAATAATAACCTAAAAATTCAGAGTTTCCCTCCCCAGGAACCAGGGACAAAGACCAGCCAAATTTTTCATTATGCTACAGTGTGCTAGGCAATATTGTAAAAATAGTTAATTCTATAAAGGTTAGTGTGTTCAATTTAAGACTATTTTCTGTATTATGTCATAATATGGCAGTTGATCATCATTATATGCTGAAATATGGTGGTTAAAAAATTTTGCAGAGAATTTTGAACTATAGAATGAACTCTTAGTGTTTCTGCAAAATAAGATACCAATTTGGTCCCAACTTTTTCAAGTTGTGTATTGGACAACCAGACCTGCTTTTTGGTTCAATATCTCAAGCATTTTTATTTTTTTTTAAAGATTTATTTATTTTATTTAATTCCCCCCCCCTCCCCCAGTTGTCTGTTCTCTGTGTCTATTTGCTGCGTCTTGTTTCTTTGTCCACTTCTGTTGTCATCAGTGGCACGGGAAGTGTGGGCGGTGCCATTCCTGGGCAGGCTGCACTTTCTTTCGCTCTGGGCGGCTCTCCTTACCGGCGCACATCTTGCGCGTGGGGCTCCCCTCTGCGGGGGACACCCCTGCGTGGCATGGCACTCCTTGCACGCATCAGCACTGCGCATGGGCCAGCTCCACACGGGTCAAGGAGGCCCGGGGTTTGAACTGCGGACCTCCCATGTGGTAGACAGCCACCCTAACCACTGGGCCAAGTCCGTTTCCTTATCTCAAGTATTTTTAATGATCTTAATACTTTTGTGCAAGGAAGGAATAACTTTTCTATAGATTAGAATAGCAAGTGTCATTGCTTAATAATTATCAATGAAGTTTGTGATAATCCTGACTTTGTACATCTGTGAAAAGTTAACACCAAGCACCTTACAAATTTAATAAAACATTTTCAATTTTATTTTTCATAAACAAAATCCATGCATAGGCAATGAATGCATCCCAAACTGTAACTTTATGGCATAAATTGTTGATTAATCTACTGATGAAAGATTGAAGAGTAATTCTGAAAACATAGCATCATTTTTCTCATCTTGGATTAAAAATAAATAGCCTGAGGTTGCTGAAACTGCTTAAAATCTCTTCCTCCATTTCTGTCAATATATCTCTCAGGCTAATTTTTCTACTGTGAGTATAATCAAAACTAAATGTTGAAACAGTTCATCACACTCTGGGTATAGAGATGTGGTTAATCCAACATAGATCAGATAAATTAATAACCAAAAAGCAAGACATCTGTCACATTAAAAAACTTTAAATATTAATATACACAAGTGAAGAGGGGCCAGGGTGGTCCTCAGCTGAGTTTGTTTGTTTGCTTGGCACAGTGGAATAGACACATCAGAATAGGCTAGCTAGGAAGGAAAAGAAGATTTCTCTGTTAGTGGGAGACCAGAGATGTACAATCTCAAATCAGCTTCCCTGAAACTGCAGAAATTTTAATATTTTCTACCATTGGGGTGCTAATGAATAATTGGGGTGGAGTTGGACATAGGTTCCTTCATTAATAAACATTAAGAGGTTGAACGTGGTGGCCTAGGTACCAAACCAGGGTGAGTTACAAAGTCACAAGCATCATAGATCAAGATTCTGGGAAAGTACAGAGTAGAGGTCAGTCACAAGGTTTTCCATATGCATATTAAACAGGAGAGTGGAGTAGTTATCATCACAATGAAAAGTATGCACAAATGTGAACCTAGTTCTGAAATAACCATAAATAAAAGTAAGTCCGGTCTAGAATTAATCACATCACAATAGTAAGCACACACAAGGGGAAGCTATGTTTTGAGTAACCATAAACTAGCGTGAAACCTGTTTAGAATGACCATCATAATAGCAGGTCTAGGCTAAATTCAACCAGTTTCAGTGTTTTCAGATATCAACCTTTGACTATTCTATAATCTACTGGAAGTAAAAAGTTATATATAATGATTTAGTAACCATAAGTATTAGTTAATTCTTAACCCCTGGTTACAAAGGTCTGGTACAATGCCTTAATATTTAAGTTATACTGAGGAAAAAAAGAAAAAGGAAAAACAAAACTAAGCTATACTGAGTTTTTCTAGTTCTTGAAAGAACTACACATTGTTCTTTCAAAGTGCGTGTATAGGCACTTAATATGGGCAGTCACTATATCCTTATCATTTTTGGTTTAGTTAAAATTAGGAACGAGAAGAAGTTATGCACGTATTAGCAATTCTCTATATTAATTGTCTATATGTAGACTTTCAGTGAACAACATGTGTAGCTTTTGTAAATTTCCTTTTTTCAGTTTCTTCTGATTATATGTTTAAATATAATTTTATGATTTTTGAATCTAGTAATAAAAATCTAGTCTTGCAGCTGACTTGGCCCAGTGGTTAGGGCGTCCGTCTACCACATGGGAGGTCCGCGGTTCAAACCTCGGGCCTCCTTGACCCATGTGGAGCTGGCCCACGTGCAGTGCTGATGCGCGCGCAAGGAGTGCTGTGCCACGCAGGGGTGTCCCCCACGTAGGGGAGCCCCAAGCGCAAGGAGTGCGCCCTGTAAGGAGAGCTGCCCAGCGCGAAAGAAAGCGCAGCCTGCCCAGGAATGGCGCTGCACACACGGAGAGCTGACACAGCAAGATGACGCAACCAAAAGTGACACAGCAAGGTGATGCAACCAAAAGAAACACAGATTCCCCTGCCGCTGACAACAACAGAAGCGGACAGAGAAGACGCAGCAAATAGACACAGAGAACAGACAACCGGGGTGGGAGGTGGGAGGGGGGAGGGGGCGGGAGGGGAGAGAAATAAATAAATAAATCTTAAAAAAAAAATCAAACTGCGATAAAAATAAATAAAATCTAGTCTTGCACTTTTTAAATTTTATTCTAAATCAGTTTTAGAACAGCTTTATTGAGATATAACATTCACTTATTTATAGTATTCAATTCAGTGTTTTTCAGTATATTCACAGAGTTGTGCAAACCTCACCACAATCAATTTTGGGACATTTTCATTACTCCAAAAAGAAACTAGTGCCCATGACCTGTCACCCACAAATCTCCCCACACCTTACTCCCAGCTCTAGGCCACCACTAATCTATTCTGTCTCTATGGATTTGCCTATGCTGGACATTTCACATAAATGGAATCATACAATGACCTTCATATCTGACATTTCACTTAGCATGAAATTTTCAGGAGTCATACATGTTGTGGCAACATTTCATTCCTTTTTATGACCAAATAATATCTCATTGTATGTATTGTTAAAAGAAATACTTTTCATGCAATTTAGGATCACACAGCTTTATTGAATGATTCACAAATTGGGCAACATCCCATTTAGAAAGTAGAAGGCAGCTCTGTTGAGGAAGTGGAAAGGGGAATCTCATATGGTGCCAGTGCAGAAGAAAGTGAGGAAATGTTCTGATTGGTTGATATTAAGTTCCATTTTACATTGGGGATCTTACAAAGTGGGAAGCAGATACACATTGGTATATCTTGTCCAATGTGATGGGTATGGTAGGCTTGTCCAATCTGATAAGCTATGTCTACTGGACCAAAACTAGTTTTATCACTATTGCTGATAAGCAACCCCATAGGTGTGTATTCTATTTTCTTGAAAACCCCTGCAGATTTATTGTTTTTGCTTTCTGGAAAAGCCCGTCTGGAAAGGTGTCTTCTCTTGGCAATGCCCAATGCAGATGCCATTTTATTTTACTTAATAGTTTATACTGTATTTTGTTTACCCATTCATCTGTTGATGGACACTTGTGAGGCAGGTTAGAGCAGGGACCTGAAAGGAAAAATGGTGCCTTAGGAAAAGCACTAGGGCAATAAGGACAAAACAGTCAGTTCTGTGTAAACCTCCTGGTTGTGGGCACCCATCTTTGCCTGCACCTGATCAGTGGAAAGTCTCATTAGCAAGGGAAGAGTCAACCACTGAAGGCCAAATACCTGAAAACAATAGATAATGAAAAGCCCACTTGGGGAAGCGGACTTGGCCCAGTGGTTAGGGTGTCCACCTACCACATGGGAGGTCCGTGGTTCAAACCCCAGGCCTCCTTGACTCGTGTAAGCTGGCCACGCGCAGTGCTGATGAGCTCAAGGAGTGCCGTGCCGCACAGGGGTGTCCCCCGTGTAGGGGAGCCCCACGTGCCAGGAGTGCGCCCCGTAAGGAGAGCCGCCCAGCGCAAAAGAAAGTGCAGCCTGCCCAAGAATGGTGCCGCACACACGGAGAGCTGACACAACAAGATGACACAACAAAAAGAAACATAGATTCCCGGTGCCGCTGATAAGGATAGAAGCAGTCACATAGGAACACATAAGAACACATAAGTACAGCGAATGCACAAAGAGTCCAGACAACTGGGGGGGGGGTGGGGGGTGGGAATAAATAAATAAATAAATCTTTTTTAAAAAAGAGAAAAGCCCTCTTGTACCCCCTCCCTTGACCCCCATTCAGGCCAGCAGACACTCAGCCCTAGCCCAAGGGCACATCTCTGCCTTGAGCACATCCACACCCCTGTCTTAGGTATATACTTTCATTTCTTTTGCTTTACCATAAACTTTTTACTTGCTTGCTTAAAATATAGTGTATCCTTAAATTCTTTTCTGTGACAGGACCAAGAACCTGAAAACCCACCACCAGCAAAATCTTTGGTGAGTCAACCAGGAGAACGGTAACACTTTCCACCACCTGACAAAGACTGGTGAGTTTTGGCCTCTGACCAGCGCCTGTCTGTGCCCTCTTTTGTCTGTCCACCATTTCCTCCTGCTGTTTCCCCTCACCACTTCAAGTGAGTTCGAGGACTGGCTCCCACAGGACATAACCTCAGTCTATCCAGAGTCCTTCAGCTCCCTCCTCAGAGGTAGCAGGGGACAGTCCCCACACCATGCAGAGTCAAGGAGGCTTTTATGGCGATGGCCATAACACAAGTCCCTGACCTCCAGTCTCTAGTAATCTGGAGTATTATAAAGTTCCTTCCCTGGTCACATCCTAAATCACCTAAAAATGTAGACCATTCTAGAAGGAAAGAGTCTGTAGGAAATCCCCCTTCTAGGAAGGAACCTCGGCTTAGTAGCGTTGGTCTGGGAACCACACCCAGATGTCTCCCAAGACCTCTAAGGCCCAGGGGACGGCCAGCACCAGGGCTCCCAATATCCTGGATGTCTGGTCAGTGAACAGGGGCTCCTGATCCCTGGATTGCCAGGATGGTGATCAGTTTCCTTTCAGTCAACTCTAGGACTGGGATGCTACTAAGACTGATGAACATGTCTTCATCCTTCTCTAGGATAATGGGTGGCTCCTCCAGCCTTCCTGCAAACTCCCTACAAGGGTGTCTCCTCCAAAACTGGAATGACCTACCTACTACTGGTCTAAAGAGAAAGAAATTAATCTTCTGTAATACTGCTTGGCCACAGTATAAGTTAAAAGATAGCCAGGAGTGATCATTAAATGGAACCATTAATTATAATCCTTTCCTCCAGACAGATCTCTTGTATAAAAGGGAAGGAAAATGGCTAGAAATTCCCTATGTCCAGTTTTTCATGTCTCTGTATCAGAACGAGAGCTTAAAGGTTCTTGTTGATTAGCTATGCACAGGGAAAATACAGAACACAAAGAATATCCCCTTCCAAAAAGGAAAGAACCATCTTATATGACCCCCTTCTTACTAGCCCACCCCATTATGACCTAGTCCCACAGGCTACACCTGAAGCAGACCATCTTTCCACCCAGTTAAAAAGCCTACAGGACTTGACCTCTTGTGCGAAGTAGCTAATGGGGATGCAGCCTCCAGAGCAGCCCCAATTCGCACCTCTTCACCCACAAGTTCTCCCTGGATCCCTCAGCTCCACGGCTAGTAGTTGCCTGGGGATTTCCCTGGAGGACCAAGGTTGGAGGATCTCGGTGAGGTTTCTGCCATGGGTGGAAACTGGGTGCTTTCTATGAAGGTGATTCTAATGTCAGGTATTTCCCTATGTTAAGTAAATGTATAAATGCTTTCTTCTGTTCTAATGTGTATTTACTTTAACTTTGCCAGCCTGCTCATGCCTAGGAGCTCATAAATCAGATTTATCACCTGTTAATTTTATTTCATTTATTTTTTTAAAGATTTATTTTTTATCTTATTTCTCTTCCCTTCCCCGCACCCTGCCCCTCCCCCCCCCCCCGGTTGTCTGCTCTGTGTCCATTCTCTGTGTGTTCGTCTGTGTCTACTTGTATTCTTGTCAGAAGCATGAGGAATCTGTCTCTTTTTGTTGTGTCATTTTGCTGCATCAGCTCTCCGTGTGTGTGGTGCCACTTCTGGATAGGCTGCCCTTTTTTCACGCAGGCAGCTCTCCTTATGGGGTGCACTCTTTGCATGTGGGGCTCCCCTATGCGGGGGACATCCTTGCATGGCATTGCACTCCTTGTGCGCATCAGCACTGCGTGTGGGCCAGCTCACCACATGGGTCAGGAGGCCCTGGGTTTGAACCCTGGACCTCCCATGTGGTAGGTGGATGCTCTATCCGTTGAGCCAAATCCACTGTCCTAATTTTGTATTTTGAATTAGGGAACCATTGACTTTGGGGAACCCCTATTCTTGAGGTTTTATCTTTGTGACTTCTGTTGGTATTGCCTAGTCACGGGAAACTCTCAGAATGTACCAGCTATATCTCCTTTGGGTTGTATATTAGATAACAGGTCTAAACTTGGAGGGGACTGCATTAAAAAAGAAAGTGACTTTCTGTTGCAATGTTGCCTGGCCACAGTAGAATTTGATAATAGTGAAAAGCAACCTAAAAATGAGTCTTTGAATTTCAATAATACCTTGCAATTGAATTTTGTTTTGTAAAAAAAAAAATCATAAATGGAATTAGTTCAACTGCTGGAAAAGCAGAAAAACTTAGCAACATTAATGTTACTAATAAAATAGTTTTATTTGCTTAGTTGATAAACAAAGGTGTCCAATTTGCTTTGAAATGAAAATTTTCTAGAAACTGTAACTAAGAGTAAAGACAAAATCATTATATAGATGCCTTAATATTATAAAACTGCAAAAGAATAATATCTGAAATTGCTGAAACTGTTGGGATTTAGCCTAGACCTGCTATTGTGATGGTAATTTTAGATCAAACTTATCTTTGTTTATAGTTATTTCAAGACCAACTTCACACTTGTGTAAACTTGCTATTGTGATGGTAATCTCAGACTGAATTTACCTTTGTTTATAATTATTTCCAAACTAGACACATTCTTGTGTATACTTGCCATTGTGATCTCCCAGGTTTGAATCCACAGAAGCTTCAGCTCCCCATGGTTCAGGGAAGAGCAGATTTGAGACACCACTGTCTCCCCTCCTTCCACTGGCATTAATAAACCTGCTTTCTCACATGACCATCCCGGTATGGACTCCAATTCATCTGTTCTGAGCAAGAACCTAGAGGCACCCCTGTGGGATTTCCTTCAAGTTGGCATCCCAGGTGGGACCCCGCAACCTTGGAGAAGATCACTGCCTGGTGAATTCTTGATCCTTGGGGTTGGACATCCACTATCCCAGTCCAGTGGTCACCAGTATCTCCAAGGACCGAAGAATGGAGGACTTCCTACCCTAGCATTGAGAATCCTGAAAGCAGCAGGTCCTGAGAGAAACCAGTTTTCCCTGAGATGTCAGTGACCTCAGTGAGTAATTGGTGTTGCTCAGCCGAGGTCTGTCAGAGTTGAAATGGGAACTAAGCAGAGCTCTGAAGTAAAGGAAAACGTTGCAGATTGTATTTCAAAGCATTGTGAACAATTTGGTTATAAGCCAATGACTAAAAAGAATGAAAGTTTTTTGCAAAAATTCCTGGTCACAATGCAAATTAAAATAATCAGAAATAGACTTCAAAGAGATCTGTTTAATATAATGTTATTTTACAATGAAGCTTATTTTGTAAGATAATGAAAATTATAAGTAAAATCAGTGAGTTGTGTGTTTTTGTTTGTCTCTCTATGTCTGTCTATTTGCTCGGTGTGTATTTTCATCCCTCCAGATGGTAAAATCAAATTAAATGAAAATTCTTAAAAGAGCTCTATTCAAACTGTTAAAAAGTAAGTAAGCGCTTGTATATGTAAGGGAATATTCCTGGAGCCCAACTAGAGAAGCTAAGCAGGATGGAAAAGTCATATAGAAATCTGAATATAGAAACTGTGAGAAGAAGAAAGAGTTTATCCTAAGGTCCTTGACCTACCCTGATGCCCCAGGGCCTTCCCTTTGAGAGAGTTATGGGGAAGGGTTAGGTGTGATAAGATAAGGAAATGTGGAAGTGGACTTGGCCCAATGGATAGGGCATCCACCTACCACATGGGAGGCCTGAGGTTCAAACCCTGGGCCTCCTTGACCCATGCCACACACACACAGAGCTGACACAGCAAGATGACACAACAAAAAGAAACACAGATTCCTGGTGCCACTGATAAGGATAGAAGCTGTCACAGAAGAACACACAGCGAATGAATGCAGAGAGCAGACAACTGGGGGAGGGGGGAGTGGAGAGAAATTTTAAAAATAATAATAATAATAAAAATAAAGAATGTTAAAAAAAGATAAGGAAATGTAACTTTAGCTTAAAACTGTCTGCTAGGCCTGGAAATTGAGAAAAATAAGGGCAGAGGAAATTTTACAGAATAAACCCTGGTTTGCATAGTTTGTCCTGCAATTCCCCAATTTAAATCTTTTAACAGACTTGGAAGAAGAGTAACTAATAATCCAACTTCCAAATTTCAGTAAGTAAAAAAAAGAGTCCTTGAAAACTATGGAAAAATTTTTCTAAATAATAAAACAACTTTAACACTTATAATATATTCCAGAACCTGGCAGTCAGTATGCGTTTAAGGTTATTCACAATTTTAGAATATTATTTTTTTTAAAAAAGCTTTTAGCCTCCTGTGGAAGAAGGAAAAAAGAACATTTCTTGCAAAAATTATAATTGTTTCAATTTTATTTGGCTTGAGTGTAATCTCCCCAGGTTTATAATATACTAATACAATAAACTAGCATTGTAATTATTAAATGTTTAAGATGATGAATATTGTAAGCTTGTGCTTAATGAAATTAAGTTAAAGTAGAAAATGTAGAGCTGCCCTAAAGGGAAATGACCAGTTTTCACAGAATGTGGAATGTAAGACAAGACTTAAATGGATAAAGTAAATTTCATTGGTTGCTAACTGTAATTTAATAAGTTTTTTTAAAAGGTGAAGTAACTAGTCTATATGGTTATTTTTATTTTAAAGATTTTTTTCTCTCCCCTTCCTCTCCCCCGCAGTTGTCTGTTCTCTGTGTCCATTCACTGTGTGTTCTTCTGTGACCACTTCCATCCTTATCAGCAGCACTGGGAATCTGTGTTTCATTTTGTTGCGTCATCTTGTTGTGTCAGTTCTCCGTGTGTGCGGCGCCATTCTTGGGCAGGCTGCACTTTCTTTCATGCTGGGGAGCTCTCCTTACGGGGTGCACTCCTTGCGCGTGGGGCTTCCCTACACGGGGGACACCCCTGCATGACAGGGCACTCCTTGCGTGCATCAGCACTGCACATAGGCCAGCTCCACACGGGTCAAGGAGGCCTGCGGTTTGAACTGCAGACCTCCCATGTGGTAGATGGACGCCCTAACCACTGGGCCAAGTCTGCTTCCCTCACACTTTATAGTGTTGGTGGGGAGGGGAGGAGTTTGCTAGCTGTTCTTCCTTCCTTCCTTGGATTCAGCCCAAGAACAGAAGCATTTGTAAAGACCAATGGGAACGATGGCAATTTCCTCCTGGTGGGAACTCACATGCACCAGCAGAGGGCCTGGGCGTTTGCTCAGTGGGGCCCCTCATCCTCTTTACTCCCGAAGTGGACTGAAGTGATTGTCCTAGGGCTCAGCAGGACGGCCACCACAGCCTCGATGGCCACAAGAACCCCCTCTCCCCAAGCTAACCGCGCTGTAAGTCACTCGTATCATACAGCTACAGAACTCAAAGGAAATGAAAACTGTTACCTTGGAACCACAATTTATTCACCTACTCTCTCCAGCTGATGGGCCTAAGGTTTTGGCTATTGTGAACAGAGCTGTTAGCCACATTCCTTGACCATATCTTCTGTTTTACGTGGGCAAGAATTTCTCTTGGCTGTAGAACAGAATTGCTGGGTTGGGAGGTGTGTGGAAAGTCAGCTTCATGAGATAGAGCCAAACTCTGCTCCAAAATGGTTATACCAATTTATACTCCTAAGAGCGATGTATAAAAGATCTCAGAATCTATATTCTTTGGTGTAGTCACATAATGGGATATTATTCAAGAGTCAAAATGAATGAATGCCCACTATAAGCAGTAAGAAGGATGCGATTATAATATTAAGAGAAAAAAAAGTAAATCCCAGAAGGCTACATATAGCATACTTTAAAAAACTTGAAAAACAGCTAAAAGGAAATATGTGTATGTATTTTAGGATTATAAAAAGATAAAATATATCAAAGGAAACTCAAGAGAACAAAAAACATGCAACTCATAAAAGTGGTTACCGGTCGGTTTTTTTGGACAGAAGTCTGCCAGGCCCAGCCGGGCATAATAAAGTTTCCTTGTCAGAGTAAAACAAAACAAAACTGGTTACCTCTGGTAGGGAGATGCTAGCTGTAAGTTGTTGTCAAGGTCCTAGCTTTCATTTCAAATGGTCAATCCACTTTAAAAATGTAATACTTATTACTTTTTTTTTTAACAAATCAATTTTATTGATACTTATTAATAAAGCATAAACCCATCCAAAGTATACAATCAATGGTATTTGGTATAATCACATAGCTGTACATTTATCATTTCAATCATTATTAGAGTATTTTCATTATTCCAGTAATAATAATGAAACAAAAAAAAAACCCAGACAAACAAATTAAAAAACTCACCACCTCTCAATCTTGCTATGCTTCCCCAGCGGTATATAGCTGCTATTCTATTGCTGTCGCTCTAGTTTGTTTGTATTTATATTTTGTAAAAACAGTCTTATATATGCAATATCACCCTTATTTGTATTTCACATGAGGTTTTGCTATGTTATACAGTCCCACGTTACATTTTTTAGCTTTCCTTCTAATAATATACATATCCTTAGACTTTTCCTTTCAACCACTGTCATACCCATGTAATAGTTCTGCTAGTTACAAACACTATGATGTGTTTTCAACATTTCTATTCATTTTCCAAAGACTTACAAACCACCTTTTTACCCATTCTGTACAGATTAAACCTCAGTTTTACATTCTCTAACCTTATTTTATTTTCTGGTGACCTATATTCTAGTAATTAACTCCATGAGTTTACACAAGATATTTAATTCATAGTAGCAAAATCATACAGTCTTTGTACTTTTTCTGGCTTGCTTCACTCAACATAATGTCCTCTAGGTTCACCCATGTTGTTATATGCTTCACAACTTCATTTCTTGCATAATATTCCATCATGTGTATACCCCACAATTTGTTTAGCTATTCGTCAGTTGATGGACACCTGGGTTGTTTTCATATTTTGGCAATTGCTAATAATGCCACTATGAACATCAGTTTGCAGACATCTTTCATGTCACTGCTCTGCTTATTATATTTTAAAAGTGAACAAACAAATAAGGTGGTCCTGCATGTGGCAGGAGAACACCTTCTGAACCAGGAATTGATCAATTCAATTCTATATATCTAAGGTAGAGAAACATTTAACCAAAAGCTTCTCTATAAAAAACTTAAAATTTGCAATAAAAGTTTAAACATTTCCCTTAACATCTTCCTTTTGTTATTTCATAAAATCCTGATTTAAAGATCCCTTCCAGGTATTACTGCAGCTAGAAGCTTGAATCAAGCAGACCCGATCTAGCAATTTTTGTCAAAATTCTGACACTCAGATGAATCAGACAAGGTAGGAAACTTGCCCTTATAGAATGCTATATTTTTTTAAAACTCAAGCAAATGTTAGACTATTAATTAACCCAAGTAATAATTTGGTTACATATTGGCTATTCAATATTTCTAATTTTTCTATAAAATATTGATCCACAATAGATTTGGTAATTGACTTACTCCGATCCAAATTTGTCTTAGGATTCTGGCTTTAACAGGGCCTGTTAAAAACAGGTTTGTTTAGGGAAGCGGATGTGGCTCAAATGATAAGGCCTCCACCTTCCACATGGGAGGACCCGGGTTCGATCCCTGAGGCTTCCTGGTGAAAAAGAAGAGAAAGCGTGCTTGTGTGGCAAGCCACTGCCCACATGGTGAGCCAAGTGCCCACGCAGTGAGCCAAGTGCCCACGTGGTGAACCAAGTGCCTGTGTAAGTGGCTGTGTGGTGAGCCCAGTGACCACATGAATGCCCACATGGCAATCCAGTGCCCGTGCAGCAAGCCAGTGCCTATGTGGTAAGCTGAGTGCCCACGTCAGTGCCTGCTCATTGAGCCAGCCCACATGGTGAGCCGAGTGCCTGGGCAGCAAGCTGAGTGTTCGCATGGTGAGCCAGTGCCTGCGCAAGTGAGTTACGCAGCAAGAGGATGATGCAACAAAAGAGAGACGAAGGGGAGAGTCAAGGTGAAACACAGCAGAAACCAGGAACTGAGGTGGCGTAATTGACAGGGAACCTCTCTCCACGTCAGAGGCCCCAGGATTGAATCCCAGTGAATCCTAGAGCAGAAAGAAGAGAAGACAAAAAGAGAAATAGACACAGAAGATCACACAGTGAATGGACACAGACAGCAAAAACAACAGCACAGGGGAGGGGAAGAAAAAAAAAATGTCTGTTTATATCACAGGATGTGACAAAATATATTTTAGAATTGGAAGTAGAGCGATCGTCTTGTCCAGGCATGGCAAATACTTGGCACACATGACACTAGTGCCCAAACCCATTCCTGCAGTAGATATTGCTAATCTATTCTGGCAAATTTTCTCAGTGAGCCTCGTCTACCTCAGAATCTTTTCTAACATAACCCTCCAGGTAATCACTTGATCAGAGGTAGCCCATGAGATAAAACTTATTTAATATTCCTGATCTAATCCAACTTCTGCTTGTAGAGATGAAGAAATACAGTAAAGGAGATCGCTTGTCCACATTCAACAAGAGACAGAAGTCATATTCATGTTTCCTAAGCTCCAGTCCAATACCTTTCTCACAGCCTTGAGTGGTCGCTTCCTTTGGAGCTCTACCAGACCAGACACTCTTGACATCATAGGAACCCAGCCTTGGCTGCCCTTGTATTAGCTGAATCCGGCCCCCATTTTCAGCCCCATCCATGGGTACTTTTCTTTCTGAGATTTGCAGGCCTCTCTCACACCCTGTCCTTTCAGAAGCTGCTACTACTGGCAAGGCCTTCCATGGAGGAGAAGGCATCCTCTTTGTCTTTCACAAAGTTCCTCTGGCATTTTTTCAAGCCAAACCCTTTATGAAACACACCATAACACCAGATCCGGAGGGGGGCAGGAACATCTCCCCTCCAAGGTCGTCTTGTCACTGTGGGGAAGGCTCCACATCAATGCCTGAGCTGCTTCCCCCTATACCCACCCACCCACACAAATGGCCAGAATATGATTTCTTTGAGAATATCTGAAAACTCCAAAATGAATTGGAGTTGAAATTGCAGAAACTGGTAAGATGGCCATATCCTATATGATATAAAATACCCATGGAAATGGGATTAAAGAACATCTGGTTCCTCCAGGAAATTGGCCTTAATTCAGGATGCTTTTTGGAGCTGCAGAGAGGCAGGCAGCAGCTAGGCATCTTCCTCTCTGAGAGGCCGTCTGCCTTCTGAAGGGGCTGTTCTAGTCTGCTGGGCTGATGAAAGCAGCATGCTAGAAACGGCTTGACTTTTACAATGGGGATTATTCGCTTACAAGCTTACAGTTCTGAGGCTGAGAAAAAATATCCAAATCAAGCCATCATCAGGTGATGCTTTCTCCCTGAAGACTGACTGCCAGTGATCCTGGACCCCTCTGTCACATGGTAGGGCCCCTGGCAGCGTCTGCTGGTCTCTCCCTTCTCTTCTGGGTTTCATCGCTTTCAGCTTCTCACTTCCATGGCTGTAAGAGGATTAAAATCCACCCGGGACCACCCCTTACTGAAGTAACCTAATCAAAAGGTCGTATTTACCATTGGCTTACACCCACAGGAATGGGTTAACTTTAAGAACATAATTTTCTGGGATCCACTCAGCTTTAAACTATCACAGGAACACTGGGGCAGACAGGGCATCATCTTCTTCCCTTGAATCAGGGGAGGACATATCACAACCTTGCCAAGCCACCTAGATTCAAACTAAACTTCAAGTGGTTTTCCCAGTGCCTGACCCAAGAAGAAAAAGTAAATATCTCATCTTAAAGTCACAGGAAACGCTTTGGAGTAACTGGTCCAACCTTCTCCATTTAGAGATGGAGCAGTGAGTATAGAGGGACAATGCCAGGGTGAGAGCCTCCAGTCCAGCGGAGCTCTCAGTACCTGCTCCATAACCAGGGGGTCTGACTTAGAATTCAATCTTGTGATTGTGGAAGATGGCAAGTCTGAAATCTGTAGGGCAAGCTGGCAAGCTGGAAACTCAGGTAGAGGCTGATGTTGCAGTCTTGAGGCAGAATTTCTTCTTCTCCAGAAACCTTTCGGTTTTTTTTTCTTTAATGGTCTTCAGCTGAATGGATGAGGCCCACCACTTTCTCAAGGGGAATCTCCTTTACTTAAAGTCATCATCTAATTGTAGACGTGAACTGCATTTACAAAATTCCTTCACAGCAACATCTTGAAGAGTGTTTGACTGAATAACCAGGTAGGATAGTCTAGACAAGCTGACACATAAAATTAACCATCCCAGGCATATATGAAATACAGCAGACCCAGAGAAACGCCACAGAGGCCAGCTTCCCTGGGGGATCGCCCTGCTTTTGGTGGCTGAATGAAAGTGAGGACCTTCCAATCAAAGGGTAAGGAGACACAGACAAGGGGACTGGAACCAACAAGCCAACGAGGTGCCAGGTGTGGTGCTATTGCTTTGGAGGTATTTTCTCTCTTAACAAATCTGGGTGATTTAGACCCATTTTTTGGGATGAGGACATGGAGGCTCAGAAACAGTTACTCACCTCAGGTGGCATCGTGAGGAGAGAAGTTGACGCCCTGGTTAGCCTGGGCCTTCCTGTGTGATCGTATACTCCTGACCACCCTCAGGCAACACTGAATCAAACCACTCCCACTTGGATTATTTTTCTTTTTTTTAAAGATTTATTTATTTATTTCTCTCCCCTCCCCCACCCCCCCACCCCCATTGTCTGCTCTCTGTGTCCATTCACTGTGTGTTCTTCTGTGACCGCTTCTGTCCTTATCGGTGGCACCGGGAATCTGGGTTTCTTTTTGTTGCGTCATCTTGCTGCATCAACTCTATGTGTGCGCGGTGCCATTCCTGGTCAGGTTGCACTTTCTTTCGCGCTGGTCGGCTCTCCTTACAGGGCACACTCCTTGAGCGTGGGGCTCCCCTACCCCGGGGACACCCCTGCGTGGCAGGGCACTCCTCGCGCGCATCAGCACTGCGCATGGGCCAACTCCACTCTGGTCAAGGAGGCCCGGGGTTTGAACCGCGGACCTCCCATGTGGTAGGCGGATGCCTACCCTGGGCCAAGTCCGCTTCCCTACTTGGATTCTTTTTTAAACCCAGAGTTGGGTAGAAGTATGTATTTTATTTTGACACTTCCAAGGAAAGCCTTAGGTAAGCAAATAAGATTGAGAGCAGGTGTGTGGAAGACTTTTTTTGGGGGGCGGGGGGGCGGAATATTTAATCTTTTTAGGGAAACGAGATATTTTCAGACCCCTCAGCAGCATCTATTTTTATTTAACTGTTCTATTATAGAGCAGTACTTCCACCTCACTGACTTACAACTCCCAGAGAAGAAAAATGTGCATAATGTTTAAAATGTAATAAATACATATTTTTAAAAATAAGGTCAATGTTTATTATAGAAATTTGGGGAATTCTATAAACCCTCTAAGGCAGGAAGACCCTACAGCTTCAAGCTGGGGCTTTTTTGCACATGGAGTTTCATCCTGGGAATTTGCTTAATACACTCAACCAGTACCTTATTTGGGGGCACTTACATTGTTTTCAATTTTAAAGTATTAACAACTACATTGTAATGAATATCTTCTAGTTAAGTCATTGGAAATATACAACATTATTTCCTTATAATTAATTACTAAAAATTACTGAGTCGGATTTAAGACTTATGATAAAGATAACCAAATTGCCTTCCAGAAGAATTGTTCTGATTTATATTTCCAGAATTACATGAAAGGTCCAGTTTCCCAAGCCCTCATCGACACTGGGTGTGAATTTTGTGTGTGTGTGTGAAATTGAATATTATTTTATATGTTCATTGGCCATTTTTATTTATTCTTTTCTGAACTGCCAGTTCATGTCTTTTACTGTGCTTGTCTTTTTCTCATTAGTTGATAATAATTAATTATATATTAGCTATATAGTGGGAATATCCACACTTTGTTATATCCGTTGCAAACTTGTTTTTCACAATTTGTCATTTGTCTTACAATAATTGGTTTCTCTGGCATTTTGCAGCATACAGAAATTTCAATTTTTATATAATCAAATATATCGACTTTTCTTTTTAGTTTCTGTATTGAGTAAAATGCTTAGAAAGTGCTTTGCCACCCCAAGATGATATAAATATTCATTTTGGTTTTCTACTAGTTTGCTAGCATTTTAAAGTTTTATGTGTTAACATCCAAACCTTTGCAACAATTGGAATAAATTTTTGGTATGAGGTTTGAAGTAGTAAGAATCTAACTTGATTTTTTTCCAGCCAGTTAAATAATTACTCTAATATAACTTACTGAATAATCCTTTCCTCAGTGATTTCAAACGCCATCCAAATTATATACTAATATATGTTCTTAAAACTGGGGGGCAGGGGGGGAGTTTTTCTGAACTTTATTTTGTTCTGTGATCGGCTCTTTCTTCTAAATTCTAAAGCTTCTCTATTCCAACAAGGGCCCCCAAATTCTCAGAAATAGAATTTGCATTGCTTTGGTTTTCTGGCTATGCTTCTATCTTTTTCACTAGTCTGTGAGTTCCTTGGGAGCAGTCTTATTCCTTTTTGTACCCCCCAGTGTAAGCAAAGTAGGGGAAGTCCCGAACTCAGGATCCTAGATTTAGCAAATAAAAATACAGGATATCTGTTGGGGGAAAATAGTAGGAACATGGTTTGAAGCTGAAATGTTTCCATAACGCAGACAAAAGTACGGGGTTAGGAACACCGGGACTTGACTAGACGAAACACTGTCTGGTCAGCACGGAAAAATGTTTGTGTGATGAGGTGTTTGAACTTTGTTATGACCTGTTCCTTATTATTGTAAATGTTGCGCCCATTCTTTATTGTTGTAAATAACAAACAGCTGCTTGGTAGTTCCTAAATATGATGTGGAAACTGGGTCAAGGCTCTCAGTTTCAGAAGCTGTGGGTCCCCGTCTTTATTTCCTCTCTTGTGTCTCTCTTTATGTCCTTTTATTTCATAAGTTCTGCATTGTCTTCCCTTTGAGCCAACCTATTGCTGACCTGGTCTTTGCAGATATCCAGTTAAATTAGAATTTCAGATAAAACATTTTTGTGTGTGTGTAATTCCATCCCATGCATTATTCATTGCTATTCTGGAATTGTAATTGAAGTTGGGGGTCCTGTATTTTACCAGGCAACTCTAACCAGACTGGCTGTCAAGAGGCCTGATTTCAGTTCTGTTTCTACTGGAGTCTGGCTAGGAGACCTTGTCCAAGCCAGGTTAAGTCTCCAGACTTTAGTTTGTTACTGTGAAGTTAGGGACTTGGTTCATTGCACAGATATTTATTTATTAAGGATCCACAAAGCACCAGGCTGTCTAAGGAGGCATGTGGCAAAAGGTCTGGGAGGCTGAAGCTGGAGTTCTGATTCTAGTTCTTCCACCAAACCATTGTGAGTAAGATAAGCACAAGCGAGCAGCTGGGCTAGGTGAGCCCTAAGGCTGTGCCGTCCCACCCCACATGGGGCCTTAATTACCAGGGTCAGGGAAGTGGACTTGGCCCAGTGGTTAGGGCGTCTGCCTACCACATGGGAGGTCCGCAGTTCAAACCCCGGGCCCCCTTGACCCGTGTGGAGCTGGCCCATGCGCAGTGCTGATGTGCGCAAGGAGTGCCGTGCCACGCAGGGGAGTTCCCGTGTAGGGGAGCCCCACGCACAAGGAGTGCGGCCCACAGGGAGAGCCGCCCAGGGTGAAAGAAAGTGCAGCCTGACTAAGAATGGCACCGCACACACGGAGAACTGACACAGCAAGATGACGCAACAAAAAGAAACACAGATTTCTGGTGCCGCTGATAAGGATAGAAGTCTTCCCAGAAGGACACACAGCGCATGGACACAGAGAACACACAACTGGGCGGGAGAAATAAAAAATAAATCTAAAAAAAAAAAAAATTACCAGGGTCCACCCAGACCCCCGCATTGAAACACCTGCCCTCCTCAGACCTCACCCCTCCCGTCCCACGGTCTCCAGGTCCCTGGCAAATAAGGAATTAATCTTCTATAAACCAAATGTGCAATGGGCACAGGCTCAAATTAGAAGCACCCAGGTGACTAGGTGAGAGGTGGACCTGCAGCCCTCCACCAGCAGTGACAGCTCCCAGGCCAGGGAGTGCCTGTGAGTCCCTGGCAAGGTCCTCTTCCTCCCTGGGCCCCAGGGCAGAGCAGGACAGACATTCTATGATTCCACAGCTGACTATTCATATTCCTTAACCCTTCCTTCTCACACAAAAGAACAACAGGACCTTGTCCTCTGATGCCAACCACCCTGCAGCATCAGACTGGACACACTCAGCCAATGCTGGTGAAACGAGTCATTCTGTTTTTCTGATTTTACTCTACATTTTCTCCTTATGACAGCAAAAAATTTATTCACACTTACTAGGGTGATACACAGCCTAGAAATTTATTCCAAATGGCCCCTAGTGTGTGTCACACACAATGCTAAGTGTTGGGGAGACAGCACTGAACAAAAATCAGCCTGGCCCTTGCTATCAGGGAGATTACACCCTAGTGGGGAAGATGGATGTGATTCTATGATCAAATTGATTTAGTTGGAAAAGTATGAGGAGATATGAATGCATAAAGCAGGGGACCTAGTCTGATGGGGGTTGATCGATAACCCAAACAAGGGATACTTGAGTGGAAGAAGTTCACTATCTAAGAAGAGGGGTGATCCTGGCAGAGAGAACAGCATGTGCAAAGGTCCTGAGGTGCGGGGAGGGGGTTAGTTTGCTAAACACTGCTGGGAGCAATATATCAGAAATGGGTTGGCTTTTATAATGGGAATTTATTAGGTTAAGCTTACAGTTTCAAGGAAAATGTCCAAATCAAGGCGTCAGGTGAAGCTCTCTCCCCAAAGCTTGGCTCCTGGCGATCCTGGACTCCTGCCACAAGGCAGGGCATGATGGAGGCTCTGCCACTCCCTGCCTTCCGCTCTGTGCATTCTCAGCTTCTTGCGCTCACGGTGTTCTTTCCACTTAGTGGGTTCCTCTCTGTCTCTGTGCCTTCTTTCTGTGTCTGTGGCTCTTTATTCCTCCACTGATAAAGGGCTCCAGTAAGAGGATTAGGACCCCCGGAGTCATGCCCTACTAAAGTGATCTAAGCAAAAGGAAGTTCCCTTAACTGAATCTAAGCAATAGGTTTACATGCACAGGAATGGATTAGCTCTAAGAACAGGATTTTCCTGGACTCACCCAGCTTGGAACTGTCACATGGGGTACCACCAAGGATCTGAAGTGAGTGAGGTGAGAAAGAGAAGCAAGAGGAGGCTGCAGAGGCAGGCAGGCAGAGGCAGGCAGGGGCCAGAACCTACAGTCCACATCCAGGGTGAATCAGGGCCATGCAGTATTTAGCAAGAGGGTGACTGAATAGCATTTGGGTTTTTAAAGATCAATTTGGCTGCAGTATCAGAATAAGTTGGAAGAAGCCAAAGTGGAAGCGACTGAGGACATCTCTGGGAGAGCTGATGGTGATCCACAGGAAGGGGGAGAAGGAGGCTGTCCTGGATTTGTTCATGGCTGAGTGCCAGAGAGAAGGGAGGCCTCGGTGAGATGCTGGCACATCAGGAAAGAAGACTTCCATGGCGGATGGGATGGGCTCAGCTTTGGAGAGAAGCCGGAGCCTCAGCAAGGAGAGAGCAGAGGGGAAGAAACAGGGAGAAGAAGCGGGAGGAAGAGTGCTGAAACTGATGAGTCAGAGGGCCAGAGATCTACAGGACCCAAAGGCCAGGGCACAGAAGTGGGGGTCGGGGGTGGGAGGGCAGGACTAACACCTTTCCCAGCTTTATCTCATTTTAACCTCACGGATGTGCCATCCTGTTGGGGGAGCATTACTCCCCCTCTTCCTCTCCCCCACCCCTGTTGCAGCTCAGATCTGCTCAACTACAAAGCTCACACTGTTCCTCTCTGCCAGGAGCCTCCCTCCTGCCTCCCGTCCCTGGACTGATGAGGTTACCGAGTTCTAAAAAGGAGAGCAGGTAGCTTCTCCAGCATGGGACGAAAGCGCTAGGTGGGACAGCTTGTGCCGAGAGCCTGCAAAATGGGGGAGCCTGGGGTAATCGAGGCAGCCACTGAGTGGAGATAGCGAAGGGCAGTACTTCTCAACTCTGGCTACACACTGGGGTCACAAGAGGACCTCGGAAAACTCCTGATGCCCAGGCTGACCACAACCAATTATGCTGGACAATGGTAGCTCCTAAAGTTCTTCAGGTGATTCCAATGTGGAGGCCAGGTTGAGAACCACTGGGCTAAGACCAGCTTGAGACCAGCTTCTCTTAAGGGAGAGTGAGCGCAGGGAGGCCTACACAGTTGTGTCTGGGCAAGACTGCCCAGGATCCCAGAGCTTACGGCTCAATCAAGATCTTTAGAGACCCAGGAAGAGAACTTGGCCCAGTGGTTAGGGCGTCTGTCTACCACATGGGAGGTCCACGGTTCAAACCCTGGGCCTCCTTGACCCTTGTGGATCTGGCCCACGTGCAGTGATGATGCGCACAAGGAGTGCCCTGCCATGCAGGGGTGTCCCCGTGTAGGGAAGCCCCACGAGCAAGGAGTGCGCCCCGTAGCCTGGCGCGAAAGAAACTGTAGCCTGCCCAGGAATGGCGTGGCACACATGGAGTGCTGACACAACAAGATGACGCAACAAAAAGAAACACAGATTCCCGTGCCACTGACAACAGAAGCAGACAAAGAACATGCAGCAAATAGAAACAGAGAACAGACAACTGGGGCGGGGAGAGAAGGGGAGAGAAATAAATAAATAAATCTTTAAAAAATTTTTTTTAAAAAGATCTTTAGAGACCGAAGACACTGCAAAAAATCATGGTCTGTCTTCTCTTTCCCTTACGTAATTAAAAAAAACACAACTGAATCATAAAATAAATTTTATGATTTGGCACAAAACTTACATGGCAGCTGAAATGAAAATGGATTGTGTCTAGATATCTGGTATGCATGTGTTTGTGCATGCATGTGTGTGTGCATGCATTGTGCACACATGTATGTGTGTATGCATGTGTGTGCGTGCATTGTGCATGCATGTATGTGTGTATGCATGTGTGTGGCCCATCTTGGCTGGCGCCCTACACATGTACTTGCTCTGTCTATTGGGCCAGTCTGCACAGTGTCTGACTGTTCAATTTCCAGCAAACCAAAGCTCTACCCAGACTAATTTCTGAGCAGTCGATATGGAAGCAGCAGTCTCCATCTGGGTTTAATTTGAGTTAAACTGCCAGGCAGTACTTGGTATAGGAAGCTGACAATTTTTGGCAAGAAATCCTTCCGATGAGGCCCATCAACATCAAGTGTACCTCTGGAGCCAGTTTGGCAGGGGGACCAGCTTTGGCTGGAGGGAATTCTAGGGGGAAATACGAAAGGGCTCCCCTAGAATGGCACGGTCCCTTCTGAGTGAGGGGTTCTGTTGGGAGTGTAAGGCAGGCCAAGACCTGTTTGTTAAAAAAGTGAACCTAACAGTTTCCTTGTGTGTTCAATGTGGATAATAAAACCTACCTGCGGGGGGAGCAGATGTAACTCAAGTGGTTGAGTGCCGGCTTCCCAAATACAAGGTACCAGGTTCAATCCCCAGTACCTACTAAAAACAAACAAATGGAAAAACTTAAGCGCCTACTTCCCATGTCCCATATACGAGGTCCTGGGTTCAATCCTCAGTACCTCCTAAAATAACAAACAACCAAAAAACCCTACATGTGGGCTTGTGGTTACAATGTAATCGCTCGTTAATTCAATGAGTCTTTATTCAGCAGCTTTTCCTTGTATAGGTGTGGCAAGTGTCGGGTCCTCTGTACACTGAAAATGCCGAGGACAAGCTGTTTAATTCAATGCATTCATTCAGTCAAGACATGTGGCCTTGGGAAGCGGACTTGGCCCAGTGGTTAGGGCGCCCATCTACCACATGGGAGGTCCGCGAGTCAAACCCCGGGCCTCCTTGACCCGTGTGCAGCTGGCTCATGCGCAGTGCTGAAGCGCGCAAGGAGTGCCCTGCCACGCAGGGGTGTTCCTGCATAGGGGAGCCCCAGGAGGAGGGAGTTCGCCCCGTAGGGAGAGCTGCCCAGCGCCAAAGAAAGTGCAGCCTGCCTAGGAATGGCGCCGCCCATACGGAGAAATGACACAAGATGACGCAGCAAAAAGAAACACAAATTCCTGTGCTGCTAACAACAGAAGCGACAAAGAAGATGCAGCAAATAGACACAGAGAACAGAAAACCGGGGTGAGGGGGAAGGGGAGAGAAATAATGCAGCAAATAGACACAGAGAACAGAAAACCGGGGTGAGGGGGAAGGGGAGAGAAATAAATAAATAAATAAATCTTAAAAAAAAAAGAAAAGACATGTGGCCTCATGACAAGACCTCAGAGCAGGAGGGCCGAATGTAAATCCTAGAGTGAGAGGGGGCCCCAAAGGCTCCTGGCCAAATTTTATTTTTACTTCCCCAACTTTCTTTGAGGAAGGAGGACTGATGGTTATATACTTGCCCATTTGTCATCATCAACAGATGTGCAGTGGAGCCTTCATATGTCTTTGTTGGTGGGCTGGTCACTGATAAGGGGAAGACTGGGGAGCTGGGCACGGCATAACCCCGAAGATGGTCAAGGACAGGACCGGACAGGGTCCCCACCAGACCTAAGGGTAATTTCACGGTGCCTATGCCTGGCTCAGTGTGACTGCCAGGCAAGGCAAGGGTTAGATATTATGGTTATTTGCCTCACTCCTACCCCACCCTCCCCCAAGCTGTCCTTGGGGCTCAGTGGATCCTGGGTGTATGTAGCCTGGGGCTGGGGGCCTCCTGGAACATGTGTGTCCTGAGCCCCTTCAAGGCAGGAACTGAGTCTCACCTGTGTCTGCTGTCCGCAC
Organism: Dasypus novemcinctus; assembly: GCF_030445035.2. Lineage (NCBI taxonomy): Eukaryota > Metazoa > Chordata > Mammalia > Cingulata > Dasypodidae > Dasypus > Dasypus novemcinctus. The sequence continues at coordinate 153,124,292 of NC_080675.1, forward strand.
AGCAGAACTCAGCCCTGAGAGTGTACTCATTGAGTGCGGGAGGGCTATTCCATCCACCCCAGGTCCCCTTCTCCCCCACACCACCTACTTATAACATTCCCAGTGTCTTGATACTCTGTTCTTAGAAGAAAGGAATGGGATTACTCAGTTTGAACCAGCTAGTGCCTTCCCAGAATAGAGGGACATAATTCTGTAGCTGAAAAGAGCCCATCAAATGACCAGCACAGGCATGAAGAAAGAACTGCCTCAAAGCACATCACCAGGAAATCCCAGAAAACCAACGAGAAGGAGAAAATCATAAAATCTTTCAGAGGAAAAAAAACAAAGAGATCACATATAAAGAACCAAGACTCAGCATGACACAGGCTTCCCCGCAACAACACTGGAGCTAGAAAACAATAGCACAATACTTGCAAATGGGAGGAGAAATGATGCTTAAACTAGAACATTCTGTCCAACGAAATGATTAATCAGGGGTGGGGGTTGAATGATGAAATTTTCAAATTCGCAAGAACTAAAAAATGTTGCCTCCCATACACTGTTTCTCAGGAAGCCACTAGAAGATGTGTTTTAACAAAATAAGAGAGTAAACAAAGAAAGAAGAAGCTATGGGACCCAGGAGCAGGGGGTCCACACACAGAAGAGGCACACAGGGAATTCCCAATATGATGGTGCAGGAAGTCCCAGGGTGACAGCTGTGCTGCAGGCTGAGCCAGCAGCGAGCCCAATTTGGAGCAGGAGAACAGAGAGGAAGGGAGTGATACCTCCAGGAAAATAACAGGACTGGTAGATTAGCTGAAGTATCTTAGTGTTTGGATAATTATTGCTAGGCATTTGATGGATCAGTTGAAGCATTTGGGGAAAAACAAATGGTTAATAGATACCAAAAAAGCTAAGCATATGAAGGGAAACAAACAAACAAAACCCAAAGCAAGTACTAAATCTAGGGGCAAAAAAACTAATTAAGCAAAGAACACAATTTTAGTACAATATTGGGTTAGCAGGGAACAATATTTAGATAGCACAAGAATGCAAATACTATTGATTTCATAAAAGATTGTGCTCTAACCAAATTGGTAGGATGGAGGCAAGGGAGTTGATAAGAGCATATAAGAGGGAAGCGGACTTGGCCCAGCGGTTAGGGCATCTGTCTATCACATGGAGGTCCATGGTTCAAACCCCCGGCCTCCTTGACCCGTGCGGAGCTGGCCCATGTGCAGTGCTGATGCGCACAAGGAGTGCCGTGCCACGCAGGGGTGTCCCCCACGTAGGGGAGCCCCACGCACAAGGAGCGCACCCCGTAAGGAGAGCCGCCCAGCGCAAAAGAAAGCGCAGCCTGCCCAAGAATGGCGCCACACACACGGAGAGCTGACACAGCAAGATGACGCAACAAAAAGAAACACAGATTCCCGTGTTGCTGACAACAGAAGCAGACAAAGAACAAGCAGCAAATAGACACAGGGAACAGACAACTGGGGCGGGGAGAGAGAAATAAATAAATAGATCTTTAAAAAAAAAAAGAGCATGTAAGAGAGCTAAGTTCTTAACTATGATACTGTATTAGTCAGCCAAAGGAGTGTTGATGCAAAATACCAGAAACTGGTTGGTTTTTATAAAGGGTTTTTATTTGGGGTAGGAGCTTACAGATACCAGGCCATAAAGCTTAAGTAACTTCCCTCACCAAAGTCTTTTTTCACATGTTGGAGCAAGATGGCTGCCAATGTCTGCAAGGGTTCAGGCTTCCTGGGTTCCTCCCTTCCAGGGTCTTGCTTCTCTCTGGGCTCAGGTCCTTTGTTTTCTCTACAAGGTCAGCTGTAGACTATCAGGCAGATGGCTCTGTCTCTTTCCCAGGGGCTCCAGCTTAAGACGTCAGCATCAAACTCCAACATCAAAACTCCAACATTAAGAACCCCTCAATTCTGTCCTTAGCCATGCCTTTTATCTGTGAGTCCCCACGTAGGTGGGGACTCAATGCCCTAATGATGTGGCCCAATCAAAGTCCCAATCATAACTCAATCACACCCAGGTACAGACCAGATTACAAACATAATCCAATATCTATTTTTGGAATTCATTACCATATCAAACTGCTACAGATACTATAACAGGAAATCAGTAGATACTAAAAAAAATCAAGAAATAGTAGCATAAACATATTATTTGTAAATATGGTTATAAATACCAGAGGAAACAGCAAAATGAATTTTAAATAATGGTCCTTGGGAATTAGAACTTGAAGGTAGGAAGGGGAAGTGCAGAAGAAAGAATTGCTTTTTGATATAAACCTTTTCTTAACATTTGATTTTTTAGCTCTTTGTATCTATTACTTTGGTCAGAATTAAATATAGTGTTAAAACAAAAAACAATTGCAAAAACTAAAGAAAATTGCTAATCTAATCCAGATCAGTCTTTTATAGATAAAGTCACTAAAGCTCAGTGAAGTGAATTGACTTGGCCAAGTTTACACAGCACGTCACCAGCAGAACTTGACCTAAAATCCAAAGCCAGGCTGTTTTCCATTACCTTCAAGTCCATCAGTCTGGCCTTTTGGGAGCTCCACCTTGGGACTTGATATTGGCAGCCACGCAAGGGAACATGTGCAGAGCTCTGCATTTAGATATCACTCACCCTGTTTGGGCAAATTGGGAAAAACAATACTAACACCAAAATATCCACCTCCCTGTCCCATTTCTCCTTTCCCATCCTATCTCATAACCAACCTCGGCTAACATGTCTGAGAAGAAAAGGGAATCTGAGGTAATCCTCACTAAGGTGTAAATCCCCATTTCCATCATGATTTGTATTTTATCAAGGCAGAAATCAAAAAAACAATTTGATTGATAGAACATTAGGCAGTAGGATGAAGACAGATGTGGAGACTGGAGTGGGAAGAAATTTGGGGTGACCAGGTTCCCCAATCATTTTTCCCTCAGACATGGGAAGCAGGTGCTCAATCATTTGAGCTACATCCACTCCCCCCCCCCCCCCAACTCAATCATTTTATAAGGAACATCTTAGAAAATGTCCAGAACAATAGTTTCATTGTCTCCACTATCAAGGACCCACAGGCCCCATAATCTGATGGATTTTGTTTATCAAACAAACTATACCCATAGTCATACTTTATTTTCCTAGGAGCTATCCTATGTATGTAGAGTTGGGATAATTCCAGCCCAAAAGACACTATGTTTTTGTTTGCAATACAGCCTTATTATAGATCAATATTAGATTTTCATGGGGTTCTTCTCACTTTGCAAATATTGCTCAAGTCAGGGACCTGAAAAGAACCCTAGCTTGGAGTCAAAGACCCTGGGTTAAAATTCTAGCAGAGGGATTGATGGTAAACTTATCAATAGCCCACAATGATTCTGCATTGCATAATCACCGACGTTCCACCATTTATGAGACTGGGGATAATGTGTGGAAAATGCCTAACTCTGTGCCCAGCACAGAGCAGGTACTTAGAAAGTGTAAGTTCTCTTCTTTTTCTTCTATCCTAATGTATTTGTGGGAGACTGTGGGGAGACAAGAATCTGGATTAAGCCTCAGTTTTTTTATTTACAGAACTAGGGAAGGCAGAAAGAAGGTAGGAAGAGGAGGAGCTTGGCCTTGTTGAGCCTGATTGGGTTCCTCTGATTCCCTAACCTGAGTTTTAGTGCCGGTTCTAGTCCACCCCAAGCCCAAGAGATTGGGTTGTGTCTTTTAGCCAAGGGCAAGGCTCAGAGAGAGGGGCGGAGGGAGAGGGGGGAGATGCAGTTGCCCTAGACAGTCTGCAGGTGGCATCAGAGCAGCGTAGGAGCTGAAAGTCCACCCGCAGCTTTCAGCGGGACGCTGGCAAGAGGCGGGAGGGCGACCCCGAAGTGGCGGGCAACGCTGCCTAGGAGGGGGCTGGGGTCGGTCCACGCCCTTTTGGGTTGTCCGGCTAATTCCCTCTCTTAGGTAGGATGTTTATGTGATTTATCTTCCGAATCGCAGACACTTCGGGGAGTGAAGAGGTGCACCAGCCACCAATCATAAACTCACCTGTCCTAGACAAACCGGGACCTGCGGTCACCCTCTCCTCAGATCACCTTTTCTTCCTTGTTTCCATTCTTTCCTTTTGTCTTTTTTTTGTAAGCATACAAATTATCCTCTTTCCCCGAGCACCATTGTCTTTGAAGTTGCCCTTGCAAGAGGGATCTTGTAGAACGTGCAGCATCCGCTTTACCTCATCAGAGTCCCTCAGAGCCCACTCCAATGGCTGGTTTTAGGTTCCAGGGAGAAGACTCTGTTCCGTGGGATGCAGTCCCCACGCCCCAAGAGTTAAAATGTCAGACACGAAATGGTGACCTTTACGTCAATTTCGGTGCCTCCTACAATCCCCTTTACTAAATTTATTCTTGTAATTTTGTTCTGAGAGCTCACGTCCTTTATCTCTTTGAATTTGCAAATAGGCAAGTACCATTAAGCTGGATTCTTATATTTCCCCAATCATTCCACTACGCCAGTCAACCCCGAATTAGCGTGCCATTTATTCCCCTTTTTTTCTGAACCCTCTTCACTTAATAGCCTCACAAATATTCATCTACTGCGAAATAGGGCTCAAACTTTTCCCACTTCCATTTTTAGTTGATTCATTGATATCCAAATAATAGATTTGTCTGGGGGGAGTCATTAGTAGATAATGGTACCCTTAATTTATTTTTATAGTTGGATTCTGCTAGTTAATGTATCTCTCCATGTCATTCACACGCCACTAAAATTGGCTATGGATTTCAGTCTTAACCTAAAATCTAAGATAGAAATTTGGCTTTATCTGAATAATATAGATTGTTTTAGTTTGTGAAAGGACTGTGGGTGCAAAATAGCAGAGATGGATTGGCTTTTATAATGGGAATTTTTTTAGGGGAAAATCTTACAGTTCCAAGGCTGTGAAATGTCCAAATCAAGGCACCATCAGAGATGCTTTCTCCCAAAAGGCAGCTACTGGTGATCCTGGCATCCTGCCACCTAGCGTTCAGGCATATGGCAAGGTTTGTCTCCTCTGCCTTTTTTTTTTTTTTTAAGATTTTTAAAAATTTATTTCTCTCCCTCCCCTCCTCTCAGTTGTCTGCTCTCTGTGTCCATTCGCTGTGTGTTCTGTGACCACTTCCATCCTTATCAGCGGGACCAAAAATCTGTCTCTTTTTGTTGCGTCATCTTGCTGTGTCAGCTCTCCGTGTGTGTGTCGCCATTCTTGGGCAGGCTGCACTTTCTTTTGCACTGGGCGGCTCTCCTTACGGGGCGCACTCCTTGCACATGGGGCTCCCTTACATGGGCGGCATCCCTGCGTGGCAGGGCACTCCTTGCGCACATCTGCACTGCCAATGGGCCAGCTGCACACGGGTCAAGGAGGCCTGGGGTTTGAACCGCGGACCTCCCATGTGGTAGGTGGATGCCCTTCCATTGGGCCAAGTTCGCTTCCCTCTCCTCAGCCATGAGCTGTCCTTGGGCCCAGCCACTTGGAGGCCTCTTTCCATGTCTCTATGCTCTGCTGATTCCAGATGCTGGGACCTCTCTCAGCCTCTTGGGCTTCTCTGACTTTATGCTGTTGTAGTGTGAATCTGGAGTCCTCTCTCTCACAGGGATGGGTCAAAATGACAGAGCTCCCTTTTCTTGTGTGTCTCTTCCTCTGAGTGTGTTTATATAAGGTCCAGCAAGAGGGTGGAAACCCAACCGGTGTCATGTCTCACTAACGTAGGCCAATAAAAAGGACCCCAAACCCACTGTATTAGTCAGCCAAAGGAGTCCTAATGAAAAGTACCAGAAATCTGTTTGCTTTTATAAAGGGTATTTATTTGGGGTAAAAGTTTACAGTTACAAGGCCCTAAAGAGTACAACTCAAGGTTACCTCCTCACCAAACTCTATTGCCACATGCTGAAGCAAGATGGGGGGCAATGTCTGCCAGGGTTCACCCTTCTTCTTTCTCTTAAGGCTCCATGGGCCCATCTTCTTCTGATCTCATCTGTGGGTGGGCATAGTGCTCATCTCTCTTACCGGGGCTCATTTTTTTCCAGGCTCAGCTGCTCTGGTCTCTTCACAAGATCAGCTGTAAACTATCAGGTGAATGGCTCATCTCTCTTCCTGGGGCCTCTGCTGTGTCTATGGAGCTCTCTTCCTCTGTGTTCTTCTTGTATCTACTTCTGTGTTCTCCTGGATTGAGTGTAATTTTACATAGTTTACCAAGGGACTCAACCCTGCATACCCTATTGACAAGGTCAAAGCAAAGCCCTAATCTTAACACAATCAAGTAAATGTTAATTTCAGATGCCTTTGAATTTAAATCAATCAAAGGGTATCATGCCCAGAGGAATGGACCAGTTTACAAACATAATCTCCATCTTTTTTGGGAATTCATGAATATTCAAACTGCCACACACACAGGGATGGATTAGTTAAAAAACATAATCTTTTTCTTTTTGGGATTCATAAAAGGGCTTGAAACTGTCACATAGATAATGTGAGAACATTTTTAAAAATTTACTTGTGATGTTCAATTTTGTTTGTGCATAGTTTCTGAGTTTTCCAACATTAGACATGGATTGCTTTTTTAAAAAAAGATTTATTTATTTATTTATTTATTTTTATTTCTCTCCCCTTCCCCCACCCCATCTGCTCTCTGTGTCCATTGCTGTGTGTTCTTCTGTGTCCGCTTGCATTATCCGGCGGCACTGGGAAACTGCGTCTCTTTTTGTTGCGTCATCTTGCTGTGTCAGCTCTCCGTGTGTGCAGCGCCACTCCTGGGTGGGCTCCACTTTTTTCACACTGGGCGGCTCTCCTTGCGGGTTGCACTCCTTGTGTGTGGGGCTCTGCTACACGGGGATGCCCTGTGTGGCAAGGCACTCCTTGCATGCCACAGCACTGTGTGTGAGCCAGCATACCACATGGGTCAGGAGGCCCTGGGGGTCAAACCCTGGAACCGCCATATGGTAGATGGACGCTCTATCAGTTGAGCCACATCTGCTTCCCTGGATTGCTTTTATAGTGGCAGAAGATGTACTCTCATGTCTCTTCAAAAGTATAAACTATACAATAGAAGCCATGAGAGTGCTGCAAACATCATATTCAGTGAGATGAGCCAGACACTAAAGGACAAACATTAAATGATTTCCCTGACAAAAATAATTAGAATAAGCAAAAATTAATACAGTCAGAAACTAGAATAAAGATTACCAGAGGCTGGGGTGGGGATAGGTAATGGGGTGTTAATGTATAATTGGTACAAATTTTCTGTCTTGGGTGATATAAGTTTCAGTAATGAAGAGTGGCAATGATAGCTTCACATTGTGAATGAAATGAACAGCACTGAATTTATATTTGAGTGTTGTTAAAGGGGGATATTTAAGGTTGTATATATGTTACTAGAATAAAACATTTTTTGAAAATTTACTCAGATTTACTCAGATTTTCTCAGCTAAGAATGACCCTCCATCACAACTATGTATATAAGCAAGGAGAAAATTGGCTCTAAATATATAACTTCTTAAACTGTCATTTTTAGAGATAAGATTTTCCATCTTTTTTTCCCTTCTTTTTTTTAAACAAAGTAGATCTTATGTTTAGTAAGGTGCATAAATCTCAAGTGCGCAACTCAGTGAAATTTTGCCTTATGTGCTCATCTGTGTAACTGCCATGCAGCTCAACATATAGAATGCTTCCATCACCCCAGAAGGCATCCCCTCAGGCTCTATCCCCACTCACAGGTAACCCCCATTCTGACCTCTGTCTCCATAGATTAGTGTTGCCTGTTTGTTTTTTAAAGATTTATTTTTTTAATTTATTTCCTTCCCCCTTCCCCCTGTTGTCTGCTCTCTTTGTCCATTTGCTGTGTGTGTTCTTCTGTGTCTGCTTGTATTCTCATTAGGCAGCTCCCAGAACCAATGCTGAGACCTTCTGGAGTGGGAGAGAGGCAATTACTCTCTTATGCCACCTCAGCTCCCCTGTTCTGCCACGTCTTCTTATTTTCTCTCCTCTGTGTCTATTGCTGCGTCATCTTGCTGCACCAGCTCTCCGTGTCAGCAGGCCCTCCTGCATGAGGCGGCTTTTCCCACGCAAGGCGGCATTCCCATGCAGGGCAGCTCTCCTGCATGGGGCTGCATTCCCACATGGGCCAGCACTCCACATGGGCCAGCCTGCTGCATGGGCCAGCTTGCCCTCACCAGGAAGCCCTGGGCATCGATCGAATCCTGGACCTCCCATATGGTAGATGGGAGCCCAATTGATTGAGCCACATCCATTTCCCATGTTGCCTGTTCTTAAACTTCATATAAATGGAACCATATAGTATGTGCCCTTTTATGCCTGGTTTCTTTAACTCAACATGTCGCTGAAATCTATCCATGTTATTGTGTGTAACAATAGTTACTTATTTTCCATTGCTGTATAGTTTTCCATATTTTATTTTTCACTCTCGATTTATGTCTAATTCAACATCTGATGGAGTCTGTTAGACTTTACTAGCTGATATTAAAATACCTATCAGTGGAGTTTAGGGAAATTTCAGAAGACAAAAGCCTAAGAACCCAAATCATCCAGTCTTAAAGTCTTGATTGCTTTAGTTGAGCTTCTTCTGGCAGAACTTTTTCCTCATGAAGCTGATAGAAAATTAAAGGTCCCTCAAGCTCTTAATTGTGTCATTATCTTTAAAATGCTTGTCGTCTGGATAACAGAGTAGACATTTACAATCTGAAATGTAAATTAGTACTAATAGCAAACACTTATTATTATTCAAAGTGCTTTACATATGTTATTGAATCCTCAAAATAACTTTATGTGGTAGATGCTATTATTGTCATCTACTTTTCAGATGGGGAAGTTGAGGCACAGATAGGTCAAGCAACTTGCCCAAGTTACTGGAGCTAGGATTTGAACCTCTGTGGTTGGGGATTTCACACATTACCACCAAACCAGGTAGTGTAGCTTGACACTTACCTGTAGTTGAGGTATTTTCTTTTATTAGCCTGGAAGCGTTTTCTAAATAATTCAAATCTTATAAATTTTCTTCAAAGAATACAACTAAATTGAAATGGCACATTTAATATAGAATGTGTGGCATTCATGAATAAATTATAGGACTTTCTGGTTTTAAATAAAACGTATTTGCTTGTCTTGTGACTTTTGTGAGGCATGGCTATAATTGCCAAGTCTTGTTTTTTTCCCTTCAATAACTAAAGATGGGCTCATCAATAGGTAGAATTTATCGTAAAATCTCACCATCCTTTCCCTCATTATTTGGAAAGCTGGAGACAGGTTTTATGGAGTCTTAGTTGGTTAAGAAAGAGTTGAAATGCCCCTTGCAGTATAGCAAGTTTAAGAAAGGTGTCCCCCCACAATTCTGTCACATAGGAGCCATATTTGCTTTGGCAATTAACGTATGTGATCAACAGTTTTCTCACAAAAATTGTCAGGGTTTTAGATCACATGATTTTTTGAATGCGCAAGAGAGTTTGACAATAAGGAAAAAAAATAGATCACATGATTTCCGTTTCTGGATTTCAGTTCCCTCATCTGTAAAATGAGAATAATAGCATTTTTGTCCAACAATTAGAGTTATTTCGAAAATTAAATAGAAAGGATAACAGAATGATTACATGTTGATCTCTCCCCATACTAAGAAGACAGTCCAGAAAGGAACATACGCATTATAATTCTTGTTCTCTGATCTTAAACCTGAAAACTCTCATTGCGCTCCTGGTTCTCCCTTGCCTTGGAGAGACCATATCTTTGGGAGTAGTGAGACCCCACGCTGGGAGGGGATAATGCTGTTTCTCCTCAGGCCTGAGAAGAACATACTCTGAGAGGAAAGGGGGCATGCTGAGGAAACTGTCAAGGAGAACAGCCTGCACAGGATACTGCGGGAGGCTAGGAGCAGAGCAGACAGTCTACAAATTTCAGAGAGGCTACTGTGGGGCAAGGGAGCCTGTTTTAGCCTGTTAGGCTGCCAAAATGTAATATACCAGGAATGGGTTGGCTTTTACAATAGGGATGTGTTAACTTATAAGCTTCCAGTTCTGAGGCCATGAAATTTTCCACATCAAGGTTTCATTGGGTGATACTTTTCTTCCTGAATGCTGGCTGACTGCCAGCGGTCCTAGACTCCCCTCCACGTGGCAAGGCACATGGTGGCGCCTCCTGGTCTCACTTCTCTTGCGGGGTTCCATGCTTCAGCTTCTGGCTTCCCTCTGGCTTTCTCTCAGCTCTTGTGGCTCTCTCACTTCTTTGGGTTTCTCTCTGTTCCTCTCTCTGTTTTATAAAGGACTCCAGTAAAAGGCTTAAGACACAGCCTGGGTCATACCCTACTGAAGTGACCTAATTGCAAGTGCTCACCTACAGTAGTAGGCTTACACTCACAGGAATGGATTAGCCCTAAGGACATCATTTTCTGGGGTCCATAAAAGACTCAAACTACCCCAGAACCCTAGAACTGGGGGCCCATATGGCAGAGCTGAGACCATGGCAGTGTCACAGGGAGGCCAATTTCAATTCAAATGCAAAGAAGGGTTTTCTCAGAGTTAGCACCATTTAACAAGGGCTAGGCTTTCTTCTCAGGTGATGAACTCTCCGTTTTTGAGGTAAGCAAGCAGAGCTGCCGACCACCTGTCTGAAAAAAACTATTTTAAAATCTCTTAATCAAAGAAGGCCAAAGCTGGGAGAGCCATCAGAGTTGTTCTGGCCCAAAATCTTGTACAGATTTTAAACCTGAGGCAGAGGGCGCTTGCCCGAGGCCAGACAGAAAATAGTCTCCAGACATCCCTTGGCTCCTAGGAGAGGGTAGATGCAGTTCTGCTCTGTTCCTGGTTTGTAGTGCCCTCTGGCTGCAGCTGGACAAAGATTTACCACTGGTCACACCTACAGGAGACAGGGGAGTCAGGCAGGCCAACGTATAGTACTCTGGCACTGAGCTCATCCGGGAAACAGCATGGTAATGGGGAGGGGGTAGGTTTGGTGGGTTGTTTTTTTTTAACTTATTATTTTGAAATAATTTCAACTTTATAGGACAATTGCAAAAATAATCCAAAACAATACAGAGAATACCAACATATCCCTTACCCAGATCTACCATCTTTTAACATTTAACATCTATATCATTATATCTGTCCATCTACCTGTCTCTTTATCTAATCATCATCTATCTATATCTATTTTCTAAACAGTTGAAATAGATTGCATACACAATGCTTTCCCCCCCCACAATGCTTTTTAACACTTGCATGTATATTTCCAAGAACAAGGATATAACTTATGTAACCACGCTAAGTAAAGTTATCAAGTTAACATTCATATAAAGCTTAACTTACAGTCTATATTCCAACTTTTCAAATGTACTTTTAGGCATTTCATCCTCTATTATTAGACCCCATGCGGGATCATGTATTGCTTTTAATTGTCGTTGTCTCTTTACTCTCTCTCTCTTTCTTTTAATTGTGATATTTATACAAGATAAAATTTGCTATCTCAACCACTTCCAAGCATACAATTCATTGGCATTAATTGCATTCACAATGTTGTGCTACCATCACCACCATCCATTACCAGAAATTTTTCATCACCCAAACAGAAACCCTGTACTCATTTTACATTAACTCTGCATCCCTCTCTGCTCCTGTCCCTGGTAACCAGTACTCTTCTTCCATCCCTATGAGTTTGCTTATTCTACTTATTTCATAATACCCGTCCTTTTGCATCTGGTTTATTTCACTCTACATGATGTCCTCACGGTTCATTCATGTTGTAGCATGATCAGAATTTCATTCTTTTTTATCACTGAATAATATTCCACATTTTGTTTATCCAGTCATTTGTTGATGGACACTTGGGTTGTTTCCATCTTTTGGCAATTGTGAATAATGGCTCTGTGAACATTTGGGTATGTACCTAGGAGTGGGATTGCTTGGTCAAAATGATAGTTCTATGTTTAACTTTTTGAGGAACCACCAAACTGTTTTCCACAGTGGCCGCACCATTTTACATTCCCACCAGCAATGCTTGAGGGTGGTGAGGAGATATCTGATTTTCTAATAACCTCCCTCTCCTGTGATCCACCTCAGAACTCATTGAAGAGACAGCCCCTCTGAACAGAGCCTGAAGCTTGAACTCTGGGTGTTACATGCAGTTTTCTGGGTTGTTTTCAGCCTCTTCTGGTAGGATTCTCACCCCACCAGTGATGCCAGATCCACTCCCCGAATATCCTTTCCATCATGTTACCCTCTCCTCACCCCCACATCTCCACCTAGGTACAGCCCGCCCTACAGGCCATGTCTCTCGTCGCGGCCCGGTGTTCCAGACTCTTTACTACGTGGCCCCACCTCTCACCACTCCACCATGCCCCCTCAGCCTCTGCCAAATAAGAGCATTGTTTCCAGTATACAAGCTGGGCTTTTCCACCTCAGGGCCTTTGCTTACACTGTGACTGTTTTAGCTTCCTTGGCTGCTCAAGCAAATGCCATGCTATAGGTTGGCTTAAAAATGGGAATTTAATGGCTTAAGATTTTGAGGCTATGAAAAGCCCAAATCCAGGCATCCTCAAGGTGACGCTTTCTTCCTGAAGACTGGCACTCTGGTCTTGGCTCCCCTGTCACGTGGCAGTGCACATGGCGGCCTCTCCTGGCCTCTCCCTTCTCTTCCAGGTTCCACCAACCTTCAGCTTCTTGCTTCTCATGGCTTTCTCTCTCTCTCTCTCTCCCCCTCTCTCTCTGTCTGTCTGAATTTCATTCTGCTTATAAGGGACTCCAGTAATAGGAGGAAGGCCCATCCAGAGTGGGTTGGGTCACACCTTAACTGAAGTCGCCTCATTGAAAGGGCCTACTTACAGTGGGCTCACAGCCATAGGAATGGATTAGGTTTAAGAGCATGTTTTTCTGGGATATATAGTCCAAACCGCCACAATGGCCTTCCCCTGAACGCCCTCTCCCTCTGGGTCCCCATGTCCAAATTTTTCCTTCCTTCAAGGGCCAAGCTCAAGTACAGGTTCCCCAGAAAGAGGTTTTCCTCCCTCTCTCTCTTTCCCTCTCTCTCCGTCTTCATATTGACCTCTGGTGTGTACTTCCCTTAGGCATGTTTTACAGTAAATTTTTGGTTAGTTGTGTCCATGCTGCATCACTCCAAACAGACTGGAGACTGTCAGGGCCAGATCTTGTCCCATGGCACCCAGCACACCAAAGGCACTTGATACAGACTTGAGAGGGCACTTGAATGAATGCAGTGAAGTAGATAATAAATGCAATGAGAAATCAGAGGAGAGGATTTGCTCCTGGTGGCCCTGGCCGGGGAACGCTACCATGTGGAGTCTTTGAATCACAGGGAGGACCTGGACAGGCAGAGGAGGGGGGTAGAAAGGTCTCAAAAGTGGGGTCATGAAAGGGACCATGAGGATGCCAGTCCAGCCAGAGCAGACGTTCCCCAGAAAGGCAGGAACAGCCATATAAAAAGTGAAGAGAGAGATTTGGCCCTGCCAGTCTTGAAGGCAGGGAGATGGACCTGATGACCCTTGGAGACAATGATTCCACACTAAGTGGTCAGTGCCAAGTTTTACATAGAAAGGTCCAGGGATGGCTCCTAGAAGGTAAAGCCTTGGGCTGAAAAGCAGTGATGCAAATCCACCATAACTAGTACAGAAGAGAGATGTGTGTTTACGTATACATTCTGGAGGAGAAAAGTCTCTTAGAAATTAACTGGTCAAACCTTCTTATCTGAAAGAAGGGGATAGCAATGCCCAGAGAAGAGACAAGAGAGTGGTGGAGGCAAGCGAGAACTCGGAGCTCCTGAGACACGTGCTGCCCCTGCCATCCACTGGATACTCCTCCACGGGCAGCCGTTTTGTTTCTTGGTTCAGCTATTCCCAAGGAGTTGGGACAACCCAAACCCCACAATCCTTCCAGCAAACACTGAAAAGTTGTAAGGATTTCAGCCCCATGGACCGCAATCTGTAGATTTAGACTGTCTCTGACCCACAGTCACAGCGGGATCAGAGAGAGCCCTGACTGTCTGCGGAGAGCTGGACCTCCATCAGGCAGAGGGAGGTCTTGGGGAGAAGAGGAATGGGGGAGTGTGGGGACTCAGCTGCTGGTGAGGGAGCTGGCTTCATGGCAGGTGGTTGGGAGCTTCCTCTATGCACATCCTAGTGCATCCAAAGGAGCCCTTCCCATCTGGCCTTCTCCAAGTAGAGTTTGTCTCCCTTTCCCAATTCTGAGCTTGTTTCTGTCCTTACACATTAATAAAATGGTGCTTCTACCTGGCGTTGGAGATCAGCCACCAACAGGTGGCAGCAGTTTAGGAAGAACAAGAAGGAGAAGTGAACACAGCACTGAACTACCCGAAGACGGAGATCCTTGTCGCAGACTTTGAGCCCCTGCTGCCTGGCTCAAAGGGAAAGCACAAAGATTTGGGTTTGGAGATAGGTCTACCTTCCCATCGTAGGTCTGACACCAAGCTGCAAATCACTCAATCTCTCTGAACCTCAGTTTCCTCATCTATAAAAATGTCACCATCCTCTCTGACTTTTGGAAAGATCAAGTGAAAGTTAAGCTCTATTTAGATACTTGGCACTGTCTGATTTGCAGTCTCCCTCAACTTCCCTCTGCGAGCCATCCGTTTCTCAGCTGCTAGGGCTGGAGATAAAAGGACCAACCAGGAAGCAGCTGGGACCTCCTACAGAAATATCCTGAGGAGGGAGCCATGGGGTCTGGCCACTAACTGGGATTCTTGGTAATAAAGGAGAATGACAGGAAGTGGGGAGAAGAAAGAAGGGAGGAGGGCTTGGGGATGGGTAAAAGCCATTCATTCATCTCTCACTTATTTGAGCCTACTGTGCGCTGGGACCTAGAGACTCAGATGAACAAGACTCTCATTCACAGACAGATATTGAGAGACTTGTATGGATTTACCAGGCCCTGGGCTAGCCCTGAATGGAGAGGGGAGGCAGGCTGGCAAATGAGGAAGTAGAAAGCAGTGTGGTGAGTGGCCAGAGGGAGGAGTGGACAGGGCTCCTGGGTACAGAGAGAAACAAAGGACATTTCAGATGAGCGAGCACCATTCTGCGGCTGCACAGTGTCTCCCATGACTGGAAGGGAGGGTCTGCTGTGTGGTGAGAGGAGAGGCAGGAAAGGCCCTGAATGCCACCCAGGGTTTTGGGCCACTTGGATGCAGGGAGCCACCGAGTGCTTCACAGGAGGGCAGGGACAGGCACAGCTCCCAGGTTAGCTGCAGTGTGGTGAGTGGAATGGAACTGACAGATGAGGCAAAGAAGGAAAGAAGGAAGAGACAAGACGATGGAGACTTTAGGAGGACCTGTGACCCTGCTGGTTTGGGGGGGTGGGGTAAGGTGGAGCAGGTGTGGAGGGGAAAGGGATGTGAGCAAGCTTAGGATGAGGGGCCACGGGCTGACCCAGGGGTCGTGTCCAGTGGGCAGAGGGTTTAGAAGGGAAAGACCAGAGCCTGAGACCCTAACTGGAAGTCATCAGCGAACTCGTCATGTTTCTCCTTCCCACTCTAGCTGCACAGGTTCCCAGGCCCAGCCCGGGCTCACTGAAGCAGAATGTCTGGGGCTGTGGCCCAGCAGATACTGTAGTTCAGTGTTCCCAGCTGTGGTGGTTTATCTTTGAGACCCCTGGGAAGCTTTCAGAAGGCTCAATGCCAAGACTGCACCCCAGAACAATTATGTCAGAATTTCTGGGGGTCTCGACTAGACTTTCTGTCCCTTCTCAACCAAGGTTGAGGACTGCTGCCATCAACAGCACCTGGCACTCTAGGAGGGAATGAGCTCATCCCAGGGACTGTGAGGAGAAAGGAGGACTAGACGGCCAAGGACAGTGGAACGAGGGCAGCAGCTGCTGGATGTCGTGGGGAGGAAGGAGCAGCCAGAGAGGTGGCAGAGAACCAAGGACCCCATGTTTGAGCAGCAAAGAGAGTGAGCAGGAGGCAGTCGGGTCACAGGGGGGCCTGGGAAGGATGGATAAGGCCTGGTGAGGTGGGGGCGCAGCACCAGCAGGCAGGAAGCTCTGTAGGCCTGGCCCTCTCCTCTTCCAGCTGGGCTCTCCACTCCATCTCCATGACTTTCTTCCTAACGCTCTTCCAGATACTTTTCTTCATGGACTCAGAAGGGGGAACGAAATGACCTCGATTTCCCAGGCTGTACAGTTCTGGGGGTGCAGTGGGGTAATCGGGGTCACCTCTGCAGACCCTCCAGCTCTGCCTTACTGTGATTCTGTGGTTGTGACTGGACCTCCAGGCTGGATTTGGACCTTTAGTGGTCAAAGACTGAAAATATTATGGTGCTTCTCCCCAGGGGGGAGTTGAAAATGAAAACGGAACTCTAAACCCTAAAGCACATTTATGTGTATGCTGAAAATAAAATGGCTTCTTGTTAAATTCTCCAGTTGCAAAACACTGCATGGATATTTGGAAGCTGAATCTTTTTTACCATTTTTTTTGGTGGGGTGGGGCAGTGTAGCTACCCTAAGTTTTGCTCAGTTTACTCATTTATTGGGTCACCCAGCCCAGTGGACCTTTAGGCCCATGCCCTCAGGGACCCCCATGCACACGGCAGGAGGGAAAGGTTCCTGGGGCCTCTGAAGTTCTTCTGGAAGCAGTGAACATGCTGATGCCTCTGAACTACCCAGCCCCCTCCCCATACTAAATGGCCCAGCAGACCCATCTGTGGGAGGAGGCCTTTGATACATTATTCAGGGGTCTCCAGGGCCAGCCCTCAGCTGTTTTCCAGCCTGTGACTCACCATGGCTAGGACTCGACCTGACTCAGGGAGTCGGAGGAGAACAGAAGCCATCCCTGGCCTGGATGGGGAGAGAGGGTGGGAGAAGGTCCCGATGGACATTAGCCCTGCTGTGCCTGTTGCAGGGACCCGGGGGCGCATCTGGGTGGGCATGGCCTGGGGCTCTTGGCTCCTCCAAGATGGGCTCCAAGGGGAAAGGAATGAGAGCTACTAACGCCACAGCAGAGCCAAGCCAAGGGACCCCAGAGACCCAGGTCACAGCCCTCTGCAGGACAGGCCTTAGGTATGAGAGACAAGGAAAAGAAATCGCCTGCGCCCCCCCCACTCACAGTGGCAGCTGGTGCCATATGGGACGCCTGGGGCAGGACCTGTGTCTGGCACAGGCAAGAGCTCAGAAACTAATGGCACTAATTCTCACCAGCAGAAGCCCTCCAGGGAAGCAGAAGGTTCATGAGCCTCCTGCCACCCTGGTCCGCCATCCTGAGGTTGAGCCTGTGGGTGCTAAAGACCTGAAGCCAATTCACAGATAAGTGGCCCTCTCCCCACCTGGTTCTTCTCCTGGCCTCAGGCCACACACCACCTCCAGGAAGCCTTGGTGGTCACTGCCACCCAGTTCCTCTGGCTCCAAGTGTGGATCAGGGTGGCTGCATTGCGCAGACTCCAGCCAGCCCAGTGGTGTGAGCTTGGCATTGGAAGTCACTTGCCTGGATTCAGATTCTAGGCCCCAGTGGGGCTCTGCCTCTCACTGTGTGGTCTCAGGCAAGTTATTTTACCTCTCTGAACCTCTGTTTCCTCATCTGTAAAATGAGATTAATATAATCCCTATCTTATAGAGCAGCTGCCAGGCTTCAGTGGGGAGTGGAATGCCCAACAGAGTGCCTGGCACATGAGGAGCACTGAGTTAACTGGATGAATGAGTGAATGAATGAATGAATGACGTGGGCCTTCCTAGGGTGCAGCTGCCTTGCAGGGAGAGTCTGGGTCAAACCCTCCCCATCACGCAGAAGTCCTCAGGGGCAGGAGGTGAGGGGGCAGGCGAGAGTGACCGTGAGGGACACACCGCCAGGCCTGGGAAGGGTCTGTGGGGGCTCTCCTGGCACCCGGCAGCTGGGGAGAAGAGGATTAAAAGCTGGAGTTTTCCTAGGACTAAATGAGCCAACACATGATTCAATTGCAGGCGCCTAATTTACATGATAGAACTACTTTTGGAAGGAGTAGGAATAATGCGGGTTTTAAGAAATGATTTGGCCCTGAAGAAAGATGGCGAAGGGTAGAAATAAGCGTGAATGCCTAATCCAAATTCAGTCCCCTCAGAAAAGGGTCTGCCATTTCATACCCTCTAGAATGGCTATTATTAAAAACCAAACAAACATCGACAACGAAAAACAGAAAATAACAAGCGTTGGAGAGGATGTGGAGAAATAGGAACACTCATTCAATGTTGGTGGGAAGGTAAAATGGTACAGCCACTGTGAAAAACAGTCTGACAGTTCCTCAGGAAGTTAAGTATAGAATTACCATATGACCCGGCAATCCCACTTCTAGGTAAACAGCCAAAAGAATTGAAAGCCAGGACTTGAACAGATATTTGCACACCACTCTTCCTAGTGGCATTATTCATAATTACCAAAAGATGGAAGCAACCCAAGTGTCCATCAGTAGATAAATGGATAAACAAAATATGGTTTATATATACAATGGAATTTTATTCAGCCATAAAAAAGAAATGAAGTTCTGATACATGCGACAGCATGGATGAACCTTGAAGACATTATGTAGAGTGAAATAAGCCAGACACAAAAGGACAAATATTGTATGATCTCACTGATATGAAATTAGAAGAAGAGTCAGAAACTAGAATACAATTTGCCAGGGGCCAGGATGTGGGTTGGGAATAGAGAGTTCGTACTTAATTGGTGCAGTGTGTGTTTGGGGGCTGGAACATTTTGGTAATGGATGGTGGTGAGGGTAGCATAACATTGTGAATGTAATTAACATCACTGAATTACATATTCGAATGTGGTTAAAAGGTGAAATTTTAGGTCATATACATGCTACTAGAATAAAACTTTAGAAACAACAACACAGAGAATGAACCCTAATGTAAACTGTGGACTTTAGTTAATAGTATATTGTTATATACTGTATTTAATCTTACTGTTAACAATATTGTTTCATCAACAGTTAATAAAGCCACCACACTAATGCAAAGTGTAATAGGAAAACCTGTGTGTGTGAGGGGGGCCATATGGGAACTCTGTATTTTCTGCATGGTTTTTTGTAAACCCACGATTTATCTAAAATAAATAAATAAATTTTTTAAAAGTACATGGTGGAATGAGGAAGAGAAAGGAAAAAAAAATCACATTTTAAAAACTGAGAGCTTTGTCTCTGGTCACCATGGCTTTTCATACTTTTTTTCTATATTACATTGTAATCCTCGTTAAAAGCAAAGGAGTCCAAATCTCTGAAATTTCGCATTGTAGATGGCTTCTCCCAGACCTCACCCAAACCCTGCCCCAAAGGACCCCGCAAAGGCATGGTACCATCCCGGGATTGCTACCAAATCTTACAAGCAGCTTCTTTTGATTAACTCTTTATTCTATGATCTTTGCCACTTTCACCCCTTCCAAAACCTGTGGTCCTTCTGGGTTATGAGGGACCATCAAGAAAACAGAAATTAGCCTGATTTGCTGAATCTTGGAAGCTATTGTCCTAAAACAGGAAGCTCTCTCTCCTCATGCTGCAGTGGACATTTCAGTTAAACTTCACAATCCCCTGCTGATTTCAGCTCCCTGCCCCCTGCCACCATGACCACCGGGGGTTTTATTAGAAGACCTCAGCCTGACATTGTGACCTGCACCCTGCATTGAGAGGCACTCTCCTGGGAGCTCCCTGTCCCCCACTGGACTCCTTTGTGAGTTTGTGTAGTCTTATGACATTCACCTTGATGTTTGGGTGCCAGTTCCTCCCACATGTCCGTGATCAATAGGTCTGATGCATACAAAAAATTACAAAAATCTTACAAGCCAACCAGAGCAAAAGTGAAGGCCAACCATCCAATGCAAAGAGGGTAGATTATAAAAAAAAAAAGTACCACAAAAGTACTTAGAAAAGATGAATGGATAAAGGGATGGGTAGATGGGTAGATGGAGAGATGGATGAATAGATGGAGAGATGGATGAAGAGACAGACGGATAAAGGGATGGAGGGAGAAAAAAACAAATGTATGGAAAAAGAGAAAGACAGAAAAAAGAGGAAGGAAGGGATAAAGGGCAAAGCAAGCCAAGTGAAATGCTAATGGTAGAATCTACATGGTAGGTACATGGCTGTTCATAGTACAATTCTTTCAGTTTTTCTCTATGTTTAAATTTGTTCACAATCAAATACTGAAAAAACTATATGCAAACTATAGTAATAATTCTATAATATATGTTTGTAATCATATAACTCTATGTATAATGTATAGCTATATTATATAATATTTAACTATGTCTATTTTTACATAGTCATTTATTTAGATAGTACTGAGAAAATAAACCCAAATGATAATTTTTAAAAAAAGAGGGTAGATTATCTATTACCTGTGGTTCAGGTTAATTAAACTAAGGAAAGGCGGACAGATAAAGGACTCAAATATTATCTGATCCAGAAGCGTGGGAAATAAATGCCAATTCTGTCCCCTGGCAGGGAAGCAGAGTCCACATCTGCTGTGCCAATTCTGATGGAAACCCCCTTGGTAGACCCCCTACAATCCTGTCTCTCAGTATTCAAGCCTGTGTGTGGTCCCTCCCACCCTGGCCTTAGCCATGGCACTTGCTTTGGCAAGCGTGATACAAGCAGAGGCTTGTCTCTTGGAACCCAGCTGCCATGCTGTAAGGAAGTCTAGGTTATCCTCCCCGAGAGAGAGAGAGATCACAACATTCAGAGGCCCTGAAGAGTCAGACATCACATGGAGAATAAAGAATCGAGGACCCAGCCAAGCTTTCAGGTGAAGACAGCCACATGAGTGACCCCAACTGACCCCCAGAGGAGCAACCCACAGAACAGTGAGAAATATTAAGTCGTTGTTTTAGCCACAAAGTTTTGGGATGGCTTGTTTTGCAGCAATAAATGACCTTAGACTTTTATAAAAAATGAGATGGTGACTTCTCCGTCTCTAGGGGATATTCAGTTAAAAAACTGAGGGGAAGCAGATTTGGCCCAGTGGTTAGGGCGTCTGTCTACCACATGGGAGGTCCACGGTTCAAACCCCGGGCCTCCTTGACCCGTGTGGAGCTGGCCCATGTGCAGTGCTGATGCGCGCAAGGAGTGCCCTGCCACGCAGGGGTGTCCCCCACGTAGGTGAGCCCCACATGCAAGAAGTGCGCCCCTCAAGGAGAGCTGCCCAGCGCGAAAGAAAGTTCAGCCTGCCCAGGAATGGCGCCGCCCACACGGAGAGTGGACGCAGCAAGATGACGCAACAAAACAAGGCACAGATTCCCGTGCCGCTGACAACAATAGAAGCGGACAAAGAAAGAAGAAGAAAAAAAAACAAAAAACTGAAAACCCTCGGGGACAGGGAGGGGAATGGTGGAGACAGATTTTGCATTAAGTAGGGTGTGAGACTAAGATTATAGAAATCATCCTTCAAAGCTTGTCTAAATCACACCTGATTTCAAACATTCTGCCCTGTTGTCTATCAACCAGGAAAACATTGCGGTATCTTTAGGCAAGTGACTTAACCAATGTGAGCCTAAATTCTTGAACTGTAAAATGGAGGTAGTAACAGTATCTATTCCAGACAAGGAGATTGTGAGGATTGAATGAAATAATGCATATAAAGAATTTGGATGGCGGCTGGGATGTAGAAGTTACCAAATACTGCCCACAGTGGTAATACTTATTACCTCGCAGATGGCTTCTCACACCGCAGCAGCTTAAAAACCTTCAGGAACGCACAAGTCCAGATTTCCGGCTCATAGAACCTCCTCAGGAGAAGGATGGCCGCTCAGGCCCTCAAGGCTAAGACACTGCGGCTCCTTCCTTCTCTCTCAAGTGATACCTGTCACACCGCCCACAGCTCTACTTTACAGCCTTACATTTCCCCACTTCCTGAGGATGGGCCCAAGGATGCCAAGTGGTGTTGGGCAGAAGTGGCAAGCAGCCTGGCATACGGGCCTGGACCAGAAATCCTTTCCCCTGCGGTCTGAGGGGCCCTTAGCCAAAACCCGGGGGGCTCCAAGACGAAGGTCCAGCTTCCTGGAGTGTGGACAATGCAGAAAGAGGAGCGGTAAAGGGAGGAAACTTGCCACATGTTAACTTCCTTCATTCAGTCCACAGTCGCCAAGTAAGTGAATTTTGGCCAGGCAGTGGTCACTCAAGAATAAAGGAGTCAGTCTCCAGACAACTCACATGCTTGTGTACCTTTTGCATTTTATATGCTGTATGTGTATTTGGGAGGGAATAACATAAAATAATTCACTTAAAATTTTTTTATTTTACAACTTTAATTTTTAATATCCTCTTAATGAAAATCTACATACTCTGTTCAGAGAAGATGGCATTTAAAATGGAGGCTTTGGAATCAGACCAAACTGAATTGACATCCTGGCTCCCCAGCTTGTCAAGCAGACGTGACTCCCTTACAGCCCTGCTCTGGAGGAGCTCACAGTCTCGAGGGGAGGGGAGTTCTCAGAGTGTCGCGCAAGCAGCACGATGACCGCTGACCAGGGCGTGCACTAGGTGCCAGGGGAGAGTGCCTTCAAGTGTGCTGCGAGTGGAAGGGACAGGTGGGGCAAGTGGTTCGATTTTAAGTTCAGTGGATTCTTTGTGTTTCCATCTAAGTTTGCATGACAGAAAGTGTGGTAGAGTAGAAAGAGTACTTGGTTGTCAGAAGCTTTAAACATTGGCTTGATCCTGACCAGTTGTGCAAATGCGGCAACTGACTTGACCTTTCCGGGGGTTATGGATTGAGTGGTGACCCCCTTCCCTCCCAAATATGTTCAAGTCCTAAGCCCCTTCCTGTGAATTGTGAACTGATCTGTAAATTGGATCTTTGAAGATATGGTTAGTTAAGATGAGGCCAAACAAGATTACAGTGCACCCTAATCCAATAAGACTGGTGTCCTTCTAAGGAGAGGAGATTTGGATACAGACCAAGGCGACAGAGAGGGAGACACCATGTGATGGAGGCAAACATTTGAGTTATGCCTGCACAAGCCAAGGACCACCATGGATCGCTGGCCACGCACCAGAGGCCGGGGAGAGCAAGGACCGGATCCTCCCCCTTAAGAGGAAGCACGGCCCTGTTGACACCTTCGTTTCTGACTTTGAGCTTCCAAAACTGAGACAATAAATTTCTGTTTAAACCCACGATTGTGTGGTAGTTGTTACAGAAGCCCTGGGAACCTAAGACACTGGGTTTCCATACCCTCCTAGTGAAGAGGGGATAACGCGTGCCTGTCCCCCGCAGGGCTGTAGCGAGGCTCAGATGAAGCGACAGAGTGCAAGCGCAGAGCTCTGTTCAAAGGGAAGGCATTTTATTAAGGGAATCATAAAGCAATTGTCAACAAAAGAAAGCTCTTCTCTTTTAAATCTTAACTTTGGCTTCCAAAGGCCACATGGAGGGTTATCTAACAGCCCAGGTGCAGAGCCTGCCGTTGGCTGCCCCACCTGCCCCACAAATTGAGATTTAGCTTTTACTGCATCTCCAGCAAAGCCAGCCAGTGTGAAAAATGAGGCCACGAAAGAGCAAATCCGCTGCCCATTGGCTGTAACTCTTCGGAGTCATGGAGAAGCCATCCATTCCAACCCAGATATTGAGCCAGAGAAGGGGCAGCCAGAATAATTTGCTGGGGTCACCTGCCGGTCAGGCCCCACAAGCTGTTTTTCCCCCTGGAGGGAAGGGGTTAATAGTTCCTTTGGTCAAAATGTCAAGTCGGAATTAATCTATATAAATGCCAAGCCTGCTCTGTGAGCAAAAATGAGGAGGTTCATCATTGCAGAAAGCCTGTCTGCATGATAAGACACTGGCGTTTTATCTAAAAGGCTCAGGTTTCTATTTTTCCACTGAAAGCCTGGACGTCGGTGGACTCCCTGCCTTTTGAGAGATAGATCATCTTGGTTCTAACCCTACAGCTCTGCACCTTTGAGAGCCTCCATAGCTATCTGCAAGGGTCTGGGGGCTGCATCTCACAGAGCTCCTCCTGCTCCCCCCTCTGTCTTTTGTCAAGCCATCCAGTGAAACTTCTCTAGTTCCAAAACAAAGAAAGAATCAGTTCCAGGAGGATCCTGATGAGAGAGAAGAATTTGAAGAAGTTTCCCTCACATCAACACAGCAGGCAGTATTATTTTGCAGAAAACAGGCTTTGGAGTCAAACCTTTCAGGTTTGAACCCTGTCAGTTCTTTCATCTGTAAAATGGAGTTGCCAATCTCTATATTTAAGCGTTGTTGTGAAGGCTCAAATGGCAGGCCCATAATACTTGCCCATTTCAGTTAGGACACTAAACTACAAACTGGTTTAAATAAATTGGTTTAAATAAAAGGAATGTAGCCTCACAAAACTCCAAAGTCTGGCAATCAGTCAGAATTCAGGCAGGGTTTGGGCAGGGCCCTGGCTATTTCTCTGCACGCCTTAGACCCCTTTCTCTACTGCGTAACTGTTTCCTTTACTGTCTAGCTTTCCTCACAGTTGCAAAATGACTGCCACTATTCTGGGTCTCACCACCACCCTAAGTAACATCCGGAAGAAGAAAGCTCTCCTTTCTTTGACCATGGAACAAAAGTCCTGGGTTTCACTCTAATTGGAACCCTTACAGTCAAGTACCCACTTCAAAGCAAATCCTTCTGGCTGGGGAATGCCATGCCCTGACTGGCTTAGGTCTAGGTGGCAAAGCGATGGGATTATACTCATCACGCCCTGGCACTCTGAGGTCTAGGCTCATCCACATAGGAATAGTATCCTCTTCATTCTGTGTTCTCGGAGCCTGGCACAAGGTTTGACACATAGGAGATGCTCAGTGAAAGCTGGTTGAATGAATAATGATGGTAGATTGAGGAGCATGAGGGGGAGAAGGAATGTGGTCAGGATATCCAGTCATTCCCTGAATCAACATCAATGAAATCTCAAGTTACAAATGTTAACCTCTTTTTTCCAGCAAAGAACTTGCTTCTTCCAGTAACACCAATAAAAGCCTAAATACCTGCCTTAGTCGGGCCGCCTGGGCAGTGTGAAGGCCACCCAATGCCTTCTTTGCTTAGTTCATGCTTATGTTAGCTAGAGAACATGAGAAAAACAGAAAAATCCAATCCCACTTTTAATCATTAGGTCAAATAAAGAAGATTAAACATATCTTTAATAACTTCTTTTTTAAAAAATAGAAATGAGGAGGAAATTGAGTTGAGGTTTGAAAGGGCAGAGCTTTCTTTGCCAGAGTGATATGGGCTGAGCCCTGAGGGACCTTCCTTTCAGCCAGCGCAGAGATGATGGCGAGGAGAGAAGACGGGCCCAGAATGCCCAGGCCCCACAGAGTCATCTGCCCTGCAGTGTGGCAGGAGAGGCAGAGCGGCCGGGCCCCACGCTTCAGGAATTCTCTCACGCTGGCCGGGCCGAGCGCTGAGCATGGGAGGCCAGGGGAGGCAGCTGAGCCGGTCCACGCAGTACTCAGCATTCAGCCTGGGCTGCCTCTCCAGCTCCACTGCCCAGACAAAGGAGTGGGATGCCCATTCAACAGCACCCTGTGCGTGAGGGGCGTGGCCCACAAACAAGCACCTAACATGTATATCCCTGGGATCCAGACCACATGTCCAGTGACCTCCTGAGAGTCACCCACAGGCTCCTCAAACTCACCGTGTCCAAGTCCGAGCTCGCCACCTTATCACACCTGCTGCTCTCCCTCTCTGTGGAGGCCCCTCCAGCCCTGCAAACTTCCTAACTGGATGCTTGGGCATCGCCCTAGACCCCCAACTCCGCCCCTGCAAAGGCCGTTGCTTACCAAGTGCTGTTGATTCCATTATCACAACATCTCTCAGCTCTTCCTTCTGCCCCTCCCCACCCGCTCTCACCTGAATTGGGCTTTCTGGCTCTAGTCTCACTCCCTCCAGTCTTTTCCTGCACTTCTAGCATACAGATTATATCTTGCTCTTCACGTCCTCAAAAACCTCCAATGACTCCCTATTGCCCAGAAGAAAATTCATATTTTTTACCAGGCACCCAAGGCCCACGACTTGTTCTATTTTCATTTCCCACAGATGATGCACCCCATTTCCTTGCTCACGCTGCCCTTTCTCTCCCTCTTGAAGCCCTATTCATTTTTCCAGGCTCAGGTTCAATGCTGCCTCCTGCAGTTACCTCCCAAGGGGCGAGATAATTGTTTCCTCCTTCCTGCCATTGCCCTTTGCTGGTATCTCTATTTTAGTAGGTTTTTCATTTTGCCCAGAGCAGTGAGGAGGAAATCATTTCCGTTGTTGCAGTGATTTTACACTCATGATCTCCTTTAATCTGACCCTTGGGAGAGGTGGTTTTATTCCCATTTCACAGATGCAGAACCCAAGGCTCAAAAGGGGGCAGTGATTTGCTCAAGCAGGTTTGATTCTGCATCTTCTGTCTCCAAGGCCTATGTAGTTTCTTCTCCTCTCACAGCAAGGCAACCCCGGGATGGCCAAGCCTGATGGAGACCCCCTGAAAACACATCTGTTCTCCATTTTATTTAAAGGGCCCCATGATTGCAAAGCCAGCTGGCAGAACACACTCCCGTGATCACTAATTCATGTTTGTCTCCTCTCCCCGCCCCTGCCCTCCCAATGCCTGTGGAGAATTAGGGCCCCAGGCCCAAGCAGGTCTGCATAATTTCCTAAATGTCACCAAACACATCTGTCACTCCCAGAGCTTCCCAAACGCCATCCCGGGGGCTCCCGGGGAGGCTCTGAGCATATGGCCATGGAGCCCCGTTGTGAAATCCCATTACGGCTTTCAGCTAATTGACTCTGAAGAACAAAAAGGAATTAGGGAGGGGGCCAAACACGTGGCCCCCACAGGGGCACGGAGAGGACACCATCCAGACAGCCTCTGAGAGCCTCCTCATCCCTGCTGCCCCCCCGTGATGCCCCTGAGTCTCTCAAATGCCCCCCCTTCCTCCCATGGCCTCGCGCCTATTGAGAGGCAGAAGCACAGCCCAGGGAAACCTTTACGTTCAGATGTATTGATAGCTGTGGATGTCTGAAGATAACTGTGAGATGTTAACTTGAGTTTTCTTTCCTCCCATATTCCAGCAGGAACTGGCTCTGGACCTCACTGCCTGTGGGGGAAGGATATGGCCTAGTAGCAGAAGGAGGGGCTGGAGGGGGAGGGAGAGAGAGATACACACACACACACATACACACACACACACACACCTGCTCTCTGCTTCCTGCCCCCACCATCTGGGAGATGTTCAACTCAGCAGAAGGAACCGCTGCCCAGTGTGTCTCGGTTGACCCTAGGACAGCCAGGGCGGAAAAGATGGACGTCTTACTGGCAACCTGTATAGAAAAGCAATGCAGAACAAGTGTACCCCCCACTTCCCAGATGCCCTGACTTTGCATAAGCCCGGAGAACGGAGACACAGCTCCCGAGAAGGAGAGCAGGTGGCTGGAGGTGAGGTTGGGCTGGGGCCAGGCCAAGGACCCGCCTCCCTCACTCTCAGGGCCGTTCTGACCAGACCCCCAGGAGGTCACCCCTGGCTGGGGCCATGGGGGCAGGAGTGGACACAGACCCTCCCAGAGTCACTGCACCATTACTGGAAACTTCCCTGTGGAGGGACATTTTGCACGACTACTCCTCCCCTGCTTGGCCGGTTAGCACTTGCCCTGGCAGGAAGTCTGTGATTGTCACCATGTGCAGGAAGTTAGGTACGGACATTGTTGCCCATTTCCAGAGGATGCAAGGAGAGCCTAGGAGAAGATGCACCCAGCAGCCAGCGAGGAGCCCGAGGGAGGGCGCGGGGCCAGGACGGGTGAGAGGGGAGCTTCTGCTGATGGCTGGCTGCCTCGGCACCCAGTTTCCATTACCCTCTGAAAAGACCACCCATTCAGGAGACTTCGGAGATGGGGAAGAGGGAGCTGCAGGCTAAAGAAGTGATTTCCAAGTGCCTCTCACTGCAAAAGGGCTTACAAAATGGTTAAGGCAGTCCACAAAACAGGAAACCCAATATTTAGCTAATGGAGCACTGACAAAGTTTGCTAACTATGTCTTTCCCTGAGTAATTCAAATGGAGCCAGGCCAATGCATTAGTTTTTAAAAAAAGACACAAATCTGACTACACATCAAGCTTTAGTGGTGGTTCGGGGGGGATATGGTGGAGGGGTTTACACAACAAGCTGTACAGCAAAACTTTCTCCCAAATATCCTTTAACATTTCTCTCCACAGCCCCACCCCTTCCAGTAGTTTCCCAAACAAATCTCTGTTCCTCTCTTCTGTTGCTGTCTTCCAAACTCGGAGCTGAGTGTCCTTCTTTACCAGCCTCCTCCCTCCTCGCCTACTGGGGTCCTCCTTCTCTTTTCAAACCGATGAATTTGGCCCCTTAGTTTCTCCAGTTTTGTACCTCGACCCATCTCCCTTCACTACACTATCATGTCCAGGAGTCTGAGAGCCCAGAAACAGGGACCTTTTCTCTTTCAGAAGGAAAAGGAAGGGGCAGCTACAAACGTGGAGTTCTGATTTTCTTCCCTGCATACCTGCTTACGCGGACGGCAGTGGGGCCTGGTTCCATCAGTGCTGGCGCAAGCAGGGCCGGGGAGCCTCTGATGGGAACCTCACCGCCCTCTTGGGCCTCCTCTGCCTGCCCTGCTCCTACCCCACCCACTCCACGCACCTCGGGCCTCCTCTGCCTCCCTAAGCCTGCCTGAGGACCCCACAGGCCTGAGGTGCACAGAGGCTCACCCCCAGCAGGCCTTCCTGCAGGAGCCTCACAGGTCTAGCCTTCCAAGTCTGGCTGTGGTTTGCGGCCCATTAGTCTGGAAGCTAATGCAGACAGGGCTGGCTCAGTCGGGGGAACTCAACCCCGGGCCTCCTTAAGGCCAGAGCCAACACAGAAAAGAGATAGGGCAGCAGCCCCAGGGCTGGAGAGGGAAGGAGCTGGGGATGGTGGAGGAGAGCCTGGCTGGCTCTGCCCCTTCCAGCTGTGTAACCCCAGCAAGGGCCTGGCCATGTCTGAGCCTTGCCGAGTGAGTGGTGGTGTGGACTTTTCTTGGCTCAGGCAGCCATGGCCCAAGTACACTGGTTCTCATCCCCAGGCACACATTAGGAGGATCCCTTGGACTTGTTTAAACATCCCAGTGTCCAGGCCATACCCTAAACCAACTACAGCAGAGTCTCTGGGGTAGGGGACCCAGGCATGGGTGGTTCTTAATGCTCCCAGGTGATTCCACTGTGCAGCTTGGGTTGAGAACGGCTGCTCAAGCCTGTCCTTCCTCTCTCTGGTTCACCATGTCCAGCAAGAAAGTAGAGATGCTCAGACTTCCTCTGTGCTTGTTCCTGGCAGCTGAGAGACTCGCTTGATTGGGTGTAGGCGAGGGAGACCTGGAGCAGTAGTCTCTGGTGGGCTTGGTGTGGGATAACCAGAAAGAGGTCCTCGGAGAGGGACGTGGAGAGATGAAAGGCCTGCCAGAGACCCTTGATGTGAGCTCAGCATCTAAAAGCCTTTACAGGCCAAGTCTGGGGAGGGAAGCACTGAAGGGATCACACATGACAAGTTTTGGTATCAGAGAGTGGGGCACAGCACAGGGACTCCCATTGTGTGACCTCCCAGCGGGAGGGCCGGCAGGAATGGGTGGAGGAGCCTGCGAGGACCCTTCCCTCCCCTCACGCCTCCACGGGACGGGTCGCCTGTGGCAGGCCTTGCCTGGGTCGTGCATCCAGCTCTCCCCACCTGGGCGGTGCCTGAGGCCCAGAATGGGGCTGGCGGGGTATCTGTGTCAGCCTCAGGGGAGGCTGCTGGGGCTCCTGGTGCTTGGCAGCAAGGTGAGAAGGAGCCTGTAGAAGGGATTCCGTCCCTGTTTGGAGAAAGCGACCTAGCAGAAGCCGGGAGAAAACCTTACTATTCTCTCTTTTCTAAGAAGGAGGAAAGGCCAGGCCTGCTCTGACCATTTGGGAACTGGATTTTAAGCCTAGGTTAGGAACTCTCCTTGATTAAAAAAATAATAATAAAATAAAAATTCTCTTAAACAATGCACTGAATGCTGCTGGTAATATCAGGTAATAAAATTCTGACATAAAGGTAAAGAAAGTCCCTGCCTACCTTCCCTCGAAGTCTCCCGCAGGACATGCACAGACTCGCCGCGCCCAGTTCTGCCCAAGACCTGCCTCTGCCAGGGAGGCCCCCACATCTTCCAGGCTTTGCCTGATCTTTCCGGCCTGGTTCGCCCTTCTGGAGAGTCTCTCTGCCTCCTTCGCCCTCTCTTGTCTGCCTCACTTGGGCCTCCATGTATATTTTCTCCTTGTCGCTCGTGTGAGTGTCTGTCTGTCAGTCTCTCTCAGCCTCTTTATTTTTTTCATCTTTTCCCCTCCCCTCTCCTCCTCAGCATGCTCATTTGGGTAGATACTATTCTGTAGTGAAATTTTGGCTTCAGTCTCTCTCTCTCTCTGACTCCCGGTCTCTTTCTCTCTCCAACACTAATATTCTCGCTTCTACGGCTGTCTGTCTGTTAGGAAAAATAAGGGGAGTGAGCGAGAGAGGCACCCCAACACTCTCCTGGAGCAAGCTGATGGCTGTGTGGGGCCAGCACCCTGGACCCCACCTGGGCCGTTTCCCTGGCATTAGCTCATAAGTGGCTGCCAGAGTAGTTAGCACCTGGCCAGGTGAGGCCAGATGCCAGGCACAGGATTCCCTGGGGAGGGCCACGGGAAGGTCCCCACATAGGGCCCTGCCTCTCCAGCCTGAGTCACCGCTGGTCTTCAGGCCCACAGCTCCGGCCTTCCAAGTCTTGTTTCTGGGAAGCCAGATTGAATTAGCCCCTGGGCCCATCTGGCCAGCCCTCGGCCTAATGCTGTCTGGCAGCTCATGCCTCAATGCCAACCCCAACCCTGTGGCCTCACGGCCAGAAATCCAATTTGCCGCAGCTTAATTGAGCCCTGGACTCCCCGGGGTATTGGCCCTCCGGCCCTCCTGCCCAGCTAGCAGCAAATTTCCCGGTGATTAGGAGAAAGAGGTAAAAATGGCAGGAGCCAAGTTGATTTCAATTACCCTCGTTTTCTCCCTGGAGCAGCACATGTCCTTACTAAGTGGGTCTTTGTATGAGCTGCAGTGGGTGCTGCGAAGTATCAAGTATTTATGGAGCACTCAGGATGCTCCAGACACCTTCACTTATCTGCTGACTCCGCTCAGAGGCTAGATTGTGACCCCCACCTACTGGAGCTCAGCGTTTGTCCAATTGTACCGAGCCCAGAGAAGCTCAGAGATGTTGTCAATGCCTAAGCCACCGTGGATCTGGGTCTCCCATGACCCCAGCGCCTGCCTGTCTCCAGTGGAATCAAAGGCTGTTCCCGTAAGCTTTACGACTCTGCTGAGAATCATCTCTCTTTCCCCCACCTGCATCCTCCTGGAGTGCAGGTGGGGCAGCCACCTCTGCCAGGATAGTGGCCCTGATAGCCATGGTCTCCTGGGGAAGGGGCTAAGTCAGGAGGCGGCAGACTACCTTCCCTAAGCCTACCGATGCTGGGAGCTGTGTTCAAAGCTGCATTCCAGCCAGACTCAAAAAGACACAGGCATCAGTCCTTAGGGATGATTGAGCCCAACATGGAGACCCCGAGACAGGAGGTGACTTGTTCAAGGTCGTGCAGCAAGTCAGTGCCGAGGCTGGGGCAGGATTCTGGTCTCATTACCTTCTGTCCAGATGCCAGTTCCGCAACCTAGGGTCTTCTCCTAGGTTTTCTGGCTCAGGAAACAGAAGTTGCTGGGTGGGTTTCCTGCCACGGGGCATGCTTACTCACCAATCTCTCAGGACCCTCCAATGTGGGGCAAGCTCTGGGTCAGACCAAGTCCACATATCCTGCAGATTGGGCTGGACTTCTGGACCCGTAAGCTGAAAGGAACCCCTCAACTGCCACACCTCCCTGACAGGTGCTCACTATCTGCCAGGGCGGCCCACCCTGCTCGTAGCATGGTAGAAACACCACGAGCCTGAATCAGGAGTTGGGGAGAAGGACTTCAGGAAGTTCTGCTTCACCTCAAGCTGAGCCAAAGAGGGCCCCTCAAGGCTGCAATATGGGAGACCAAGAGCACCCTTTGTAGGACCTGGCTCCTGCCAGGAGACCCATTGCCCCCTGCTCCCTCCTCCAGCCCCCAGAGCTGCCCTGGGAATGGATGAGGATGATGGTCCTGGGCCCTGCATCCCGGGAACGGGATGATGCCATGACTCAGGGAGGCAGCCTGGGGGAAGAGGGGCCTGGTCCGAGATTGGGAAAAGGAGGAGGCAGTGACCTGGAAATGACCCCGGTGTAGGAGGGGGAGATGGCCGACACTTCTGCCGCCGACGTCACCTGATTTCTTCTCATTGTGAGCTCTGGTGAGAGGCTGAGGACTTAATGAAATCTGCCCTGTGTTTGAACCTGCTGGAGCTGGCCCAGGCTGCTGCTGGCCTTGTTAATGGAAGTGGGGACCCTCAGATTCACAGCAGGAAGCGGGGCTGCCGGAGCGTCCTCTCCCACCCACAGCTAGTCTCCTGATGGCCACCTGTCCCTCCCATATCAGCCCCGCCATGAGGGGCCAAGAGCCAAGCATCCTAACCCACGGCACCTGTGTGCTAGAAAAGCGCCTCGGCCCTCCACTGAGTTCTGGGGGCCAGGGGGTTTCATGCCAGACTTGGGAATCCTAAAGGTCCTGACAGACCAGCAGTTCTCAAACTTTTTGGTCTCTGGACCCCTTCACACTCTTAAAAATTATTAAGGATTCCAAAGTCGTTTTTTTTTTTTTTTTTTTTTTTTAAATAAAAGGCAGCTTTATTGAGATATATTCACACACTATGCAATCCATCCAAAATGTAAATCGGTGTCTCTCAGTATAATCACAAAGTTGTGCATTCTTTACAATAATCAATTTGTTACTCTAAAAAGAAAAACCCATACTCCTTATACCCCACTGTTATTGTCACTTAGCTGGGAGTGATGCCTCTGTTACAAATGATGAAAGAATATTAAAATATTAATTTTAAGTGAGCTTTTGTTTTCATGAGTTTTATCTATTGATATTAAACCATTTTGGAAATTAAAACTGAGGGGAAAATTTAAAATATTTGTTAGTTTATTTAAAAACAATAATAAATCCATTATATATTAATATAAAGACATTTTTTATGTAAAATAACTATATTTTCAAAATAAAAAACTTTAGTGAAAAGCATTGTTTTACACTTTTACAAATCTCTTTTCTACCTTATTAGAAAACAGCTGGATTTTCGTGTGTGTTTCTTCTACATTCAGTCTATTGTAATATGGCTTTTTTTGGTTTAAGAGTATGAAGAAATGCTGACCTTATGAAGATTTGTAGTTGGAAAAGGGAGGAAAATTTTAATAGTCTTTTCAGATCAATGTGTATTTTATTCTTAAATGCTATATCCATTGGTAATTCCTTAAAGGTTAGTTGCAATGTGAAATAAGAAATAATAGGGAAACGGACTTGGCGCAGTGGTTAGGGCGTCCGTCTACTACATGGGACGTCCGCGGTTCAAACCCCAGGCTTCCTTGACCCGTGTGCAGCTGGCCCATGTGCAGTGCTGATGTGCACAAGGAGTGCCCTGCCACTCAGGGGTATCCCCCCGTGTAGGGGAGCCCCGCGCAAGGAGTGTGCCCCTTAAGGAGAGCCGCCCAACGCGAAAGAAAGTGCAGCCTGCCTAAGAATGGCGCCACCCACACAGAGAGCTGACACAAGATGACACAACAAAAAAAGACACAGATTCCCGTGCCGCGGATGAAAGAAGACGCAGCAAAAAATAGACACAGAGAACAGACAACTGGGGTGGGGGTGGGGGTGGGGGTGGGGGTGGGGGTGGGGGTGGGAGGGGAGAGAAATAAATAAATAAGTAAATCTTAAAAAAAAAAAAAAGAAACAATAAAAATGAGCTTTTTATACTCTGCTACATTAAAATCCATTGGTCTATCTTGCACTTTGAATAGATCTTTTACCCTTGCCTGATTTTGTAACATGTATTGATCATTTGGAATATATTGGTTTCCTAAGTTATGCATATCTTTCAAATGTTGACACATTTCTTTACACAAGATTGGAAAATCACATTTGTTAATATCATCACTGATCTCATCAGAAGATTCTTTAAGTATTGGTAGCAGGTACACATTTTCCAAAACTGGCATTTTCTCTTGAAAGTTCAAATTCTGACCATCGGAAAGTGGACTTGGGAAGCGGACTTGGCCCAGCGGTTAGGGTATCCATCTACCACATGGGAGGTCCGCGGTTCAAACCCTGGGCCTCCTTGACCCGTGCGGAACTGGCCCATGTGCAGTGCTGATGCGCGCAAGGAGTGCCCTGCCACGCAGGAGTGTCCCCCATGTAGGGGAGCCCCACGCACAAGGAGAGCCACCCAGTGTGAAAGAAAGTGCAGCCTGTCCAAGAATAGTGCCGCACACTTGGAGAGTTGACGCAGCAAAATGACACACAAAAAGAAACACAGATTCCTGGTGCCACTGGTAAGAATAGAAGCAGTCACTGAGGAGCATGCAGCAAATGGACGTAGAGAGCAGACAACTGCGAGGGAGGAGGGGCGGAAGGAAGAGGGGAGAGAAATAAATAAAAAATAAACCTTAAAAAAATAAAAAAGAAGACCATCAATTATTTTCCTTAAAGAAACTTTGTTCATTTTTGAGGAAATGTAAACCACATACCCAAGTCTGAATAGCTATAGTTTGTCTCTTAATTATTCTTTCAAAGTAAAAACAGTATTCCATGAAAAATGCAGCTTGTTCAGCTCATGACTCAACAACTGCACAGGTGTTTTTCTTCCAGACAGACATTATGTTTTGGAATACAACTAAGTGCTTGATATATACTTTCCATTTCTTCACACAAATTATTAAAAAGATGTGAAATCAAGGGTTGAACTTTAATGAAAATTAATGAATATATTGTACATATAATCTTTCCTTCATTAAGGACAGTTGTAAGTGAAACTGGCATGTCGTTTGCTGCAAGTGCATCATGCTGAAGAATCCCCCAAGATGGTTTGGTGCCACTACCTTGATGTGACTTAGGGTGCCAGCAGTTTCACCCAGCACTGCTTTTGCATTATCAGTCAAATGTCAACATGGTCAAAAAGGCAAGCATCACAGTATATTATGAAAATAATTTTTACCTTGTAGACGCCCTGTAGCAGTTTGATATTATTGATGAATTCCAAGAAGAAATACTGGATTATGTTTGTAAACTGATCTTTTCCTCCGGGCATATTAGATTATATTGGATTCAGAGGTTTACCTGATTAAGTAATTAGGTAAACCTCCTGTGCCAGTAGGGTGTTGAGCTCCCACCCTTGGTGGGTGGGGACTCACAGATAAAAGGCATGGCTAAGGACAGAGTTGGAGTTTTGATGCTGGAGTTTGATGCTGAAGCCTTAAACTGGAGCCCTGGGAAGTAAGCTCACAGAGGAAAGAGAAGCAAGTCCCAAGAAGGGAGGAACCCTGACCTTAGGAAGAAGCAAGCCCTGGAAAGAGAGGAACCCTGAATCCAGAGAGAAGCAAGACCCTGGAGGGGAAGAACCTAGGAAGCCTGAACCCTCACAAATGTCGGCAGCCATCTTGCTCCAACACATGAAAATAGACTTTGGTGAGGGAAGTAATTTATGCTTTATAGCCCGGTATCTGTAAGCTCCTACCCCAAATAAATACCCTTTATAAAAACCAACCACATCAGCTCCCCCTTGGCTGACTAATACATGCCCTAAAAAGGTTTTGGGGGCCTCTAAGCTTCATGGGCCCACACTTGGAGAACCTGTGCTGTAAAGCAGTGCTTATCAAATTTCAGCATGGAAATGGATGTGGTTCAAGCAGTTGGACTCCCAATTACCATATAGGAGGTCCAGGGTTCAATGCCCAGGGTCTCCTGGTGAAGGCACGCTGGCCCACATGGGAATACTGCCCCACATGGGTGTGTCCCCCTACCCCCACCCTGCGCAGGACTGCCGCCCTGTGCAGGAGTGCCGTCTGATGCAGAGAGCTGGCACAGCAAGATGACACAACAGGAGACACAGAGAAGAAACAATAAGAGACATAGCAGAACAGGGAGCTGAGGTGGTACAAGAGAATGATCGCCTCCGTCCCACTCCAAAAGGTCCCAGGATCAGTTCCCAGAGCCGCCTAATGAGAACACAAGCAGACACAGAAGAACACAGCAAATGGACACAGAGAGCAGACAACGGGGGGGTGGGGGGGAGAGAAATAAATAAATCTTTTTTAAAAACCCAAAAACTTCAGCATGCATAAGAATCATTTGGAAAGCTTATTACTGTACAGATTCCTAGGCCCTACCCCTGAAATTCTGAGTCTGTAAGTCTCGGGTAGGGTCTGTGATTTTGCATTTCTAACAAGTTCCTAGATGATGCTGGTGCTACAGGTCCATGGACCAAACTTTGAGTAGAAAGGTCCTAGTGGACCTGAATAGCATTTCTCAAAATATTTTCTCAAGATGTTAGCAAGTGTTCTTTAAAAATAGAAAGAAAAAAGAAAGGAAAGGAGAATAAAGCATTTTCTGGTCAAAGACATTTGGGAAACACTGGATTAATGGAAATTAAACAAGTATCTGTAGGACTCCTCAGAACCTTTAATATGTCGATACACATTGGAAATCTCCAACAGGCAGGGCCTGGCAGGAGAGCGTTGCTCAGAGTACGTGTTTCGAAAAGCTTCCCTGGAGGCTGCTGCCTCAGCTCCTGGGTGATATGCCAGCCAGACTCCACGTCCTCCACATTGTCCCTTCTGGACTGGCTCTGCTAGGGCTCACACCTCATCTGTTTCTCCTGGGAGGGGCAGTAAGAGCCTCCCAATTTAACTGAAGGGCGGCATTTCACCACAGTGAGTACTGTCTTGCTTTTAATTTCTCAACAGCTTCCTCGCCCACCATTTCAGACATGGCTCACCAAAACATGGAAATGCTGTTTGATATACTCCTTGGCATGTTTCTCAGGTAGCTTTTAATTTTAAAGCTTCCACACAGATGAGGTCTCTTCTCCTTTTCACGAGGTATGTGTGTAATGTGTGTTCTTCCAGAGTTCAAAGAAGAGGTGACAAAGGGCAGTCTCTGAAAAAGACACGGACTTGGAGGAGGAACCCAGATAATCAGGTGGACAATTGACATGGCTTTCAGGACAGAATCAGTGAGGGGATCAGGGGAGATTGTGGGCATCCGGCTTTGGGGAGAAAGGCCCAGCCTGAGAAGGGAAGCTGGCATGAGGGAACCCTGCTAAGCAGCCTTCTTTGGCCCAAGCCAAGAGTTTGTATGTGCCAGCTGCCCAGAAGGAGGCACTCCTGCCCAGGATGAAAGGCATGGAATGAAAGGCTTAGCTGGGAGGGACCCCAGATTCTTGGCCTGCCCAGAGGGTGTGAACATAGGCTGTACTGAAAAGAACCTGCACAGCCTGAGCTTGTTCTGATCTGTCTCTCTTCAGACCCTGCCCATTATTGGAGTGGGGAAACTTAGGCCTCCTAGGAAAGTTTACAGCCATCTAGAGATATTCTCTGACAGAATATTGGGGGATTTCCTGAATTTCAGCAAGGAACTTCCCTTCAGGAGGTA
This sequence comes from Dasypus novemcinctus, assembly GCF_030445035.2. Taxonomy (NCBI): domain Eukaryota; kingdom Metazoa; phylum Chordata; class Mammalia; order Cingulata; family Dasypodidae; genus Dasypus; species Dasypus novemcinctus. The sequence continues at coordinate 153,161,795 of NC_080675.1, forward strand.
CCATGTACCAGTTATATATATATATATATATATATATATATATATATATATATATATATACAGATGATGATGGCTTGCAGTGTGATGAGTGTGTAAGAGATCATGGAGGTCAGAGGAGAGGACCTAACTTAGCCAGGGGAGTGACAAAAGGCTTCCTCGAGAAAGCAACACTGGAGCTCCTAGAAAGTGGGTAGGTAGTCAGGAGCCCAAACATCCAAGAGTGTTATTCTAATGGCTGTCCCTCTACGTGGAAGGAAACATGGATCAGAACCATCTAGGCATAGAAGGGGTAGAAGGGTGCTCCAAGCAGAACAAAAGCTGCAAGGCATCTAAGTGAGCATGGCTCACTGAGAAACTGCCAAGAATTGAGGCTAGGGACATTGGCAGAGTCCAGCTTACCAAGGGCTTTGAGAGTCAAGCTCAGATCATAGACTTGGTCCTGCTGGCCCTAAAGGTCAATTGAAGAGTTCAAGCAGGCAAGCTCCATGGTCCGCTCTACACCTTTGGAATGTCACTCTGGCTGTGACAGGGTGTGCTGGGGGAGTAGGGGCAGGAGGTGGAAGAGTCAGGATGATCCTGGGCAGCAGGAGCTGGGAGTGGAGGGGGAGGAGACAAGAGAGGCTGGGTGAAGTCCCAGGTGATGGGCAGGAGAGCAGGTCCAGGGACCTCATCTGGATGTAAAGTACCCCGGAGAAGCTGCCAACCACACAGGGTCTGCAGAGTGTCCCCACAGCATGGCCCAGCAATTGGGTTCGTAAGGGTTCACACCTAAGACTGGCTGGCATCGATCCTACCCCTGTGGCAGCTGGGGGCTAGTGGACAAGGTCTGAAGACAAGAGCATCCAGTTCAAGATGGGGCCTGAGAAGGCACATGTATGTCCTCTCCTATTCAAGTGATGGGTCAGAGATAAAAAGATACAAACCTACAGGAACAAAGAGGACAGAAGGGGGGGCATTCGTGATTTCAGTGCAATCCTGGGGGACAGAAAGGAGACGAAGACCTTTGGAACAGATGCAGGGGTGCTTAACCAGAGGTCCGGGAGCTTGAACTGAAATTCAAAACAACGTTGTTCTTGTGGGGACATGTTGGTGCAGTATGATAGATTTAATAAATAATACGCAGTATAGTGTGGATTTAGTAAGGGTCCCATGGTTTTCAACTGACTGGCAAAGGGGTCCGTGGAATAAAAATGGTTAAGAACCCCTGGATTAGAGGGAACAGAAGTCTATAAAATATGCAGAGGGACTGGGGCCAAACCAGGGCATGTCCATCTGTCAGTGGAACCTCAAAGAGCCTCCAGGCTTGAAGACAGTTATCACCGAGGGCAAAGTGAGAAGTGAGGCTGAAACCCGCAGAGTAAATGAAGACCCGAGAGCGGGACAATGAGTGCTCCCTCCCCCCAAGTAATGAATGCAGCCAGGCACTTAGCCCAAGGGAAAAAGCAGAGGTTCTGCTCTAAAGCAAATTGAATAAACTGCCTGGTGAGCGTGGGGGCTGTTGTGTTGCTGTTACTAAAGTCAAAGAAGGCCATACAGAAAAATCAGAGGATAAAATATTTTTTAAAAAGAAAGAAAACAAATTTGAATCCTCAGGAAAGTTAAGAAAATACTACCTATTTAAAAAAATAATTAGGATGTTATGAAAAAAGAAAAGGAACCATTAGAGAAAAAGAAAGAACTTTTGAAGTTCAAAAAACATGACTGCCAAAATAAAACTCTTAATAAATAGATTGGAAAATAAAGTTGGCAAGATCTCCAGAATGTAGAACAAAATGTCAAAAAGAAAAAAAAAAACAATAAAAACAGAAAACATGAGGTGGGAAGCTAAAATAGAGGGCTGATTAAAGAGGCTCAGCAGCCAATCAATCGGCATTCTGGGAAGAGGCCACAGAAAAACAAAGGGAAAGGGGTTATCAAAGAAATAATGAAAGAGAATTTCCCAGAGCATGGGTTGGCCGTGTTGAGGCCCTACTATGTGTACTGTGGGTACAGGGCTACACCTGACACGGCCCTGCGAGCCAGTGCAGAGGGTCTTGGGAGCGAAAAACAGAAAGCAAGCAGTTGCATAAATTAATGTAAAGTTGAAAATAGAATCCTTATCACAAAGGAGGCTATGGAAACAGCCCAGGCAAGGGCTTCCTGAGACATCCTGAGACATCAGCTCAGACATAATCTGGCAGAAGAGGGAGGGAGGGACGTTTCTGGCAAAGGGATGATGAGTTTGAGGAGCTGAAGGAAGGCCCAGGTGGCAGGAGCTTCCTCGGTGGGGCTGGGGAGTGAGGAGTGCTAAGACCAGGGGGCCTCGAGGACCCAAGAGCCATGAGAAGCCAGGCATTAAGGAAAAAAAAAGGCAGGTCCCCAAGGAAGCAGGAAATGCTTCCCAATCCTTCTGGTCACCAGAACTAACAGAGCACAAGTTAAGTCCTCAGCAATTAGGTCCCTGCTCTGCTCCACCGTGGGACAGACTGCTCCACCATGGGACAGCCTGCTCCACGGAAACAGGCAAATCCTGCCCTGCCCCACTTACCACTAGGGGGCGCTTCAGGGCTCAGACCAGAGAAAGGCGAGGACCGCGCACTGGAGACTAAATCACAGGTGCTCCTGTTATCAAAACTTGGATGGTGAGCAGGAGGAGAGGTGTTTAAAGTCATGAATGCACATTTTTTTTGTAAGGACACGTTTTTTTTTTATCCCCGCCCCCCTTGTTGTTTTTTGCACTCGCTGTCTGCTCTCCGTGTCCATTTATTGTGTGTTCTTTCAGTGTCTGTCTTTTTTTCTTCTTCTTCTCCTCTTTCTCTTTAGGAGGCACTGGGAACTGATATCCCCGACCTCCAGTGTGGGAGAGAGACACTCAATTGCTGGAACCACCTCAGCAACCTGGTCTGCTGCATCTCTCCTCCGTGTCACCCTTTGTTGCGTCACCTTGCTGAGCCAGCTCTCCACGGTGCTAGCCAGCTTGCCTTCATCAGGAGGCCCAGGTAACTGAACCCAGGGCCTCCCATATGGTGGACAGGAGTCCAATCACTTGAGCCACATCCATTTCCCATGAGGGCACATTTAAGAAATGTCCATTTTCCGCGTATAAATGCCACTGTGATGCATAAATATTAATGCATTCATCTTTGCACATCTGATTATTTCTTTAGGATAAATATCTGTATTAGTCAGGGTTGTCTAGGGAAAAAGAATCAGCAAGGGATATCTGTTAATGTGTGATTATGTAAGTCTCTCACACAACCGTGGGAATGCACTAGTCCAGGTTCCACAGGTAGGCAATGAAAGTCCAGTGAAGGTTCTTGACACGTTCTGGGAGATATTGGCTGTCCAAAGATGAGCTGGGAAATTCTCTCTCAATGCTGGAATTACTTCCCCTTTTAAGGATTCAACTGATTGGATTAAGCATCACTCATTGCCATCAGCAATGTGATTGATGTAATTATAACCAGCTATCTATGATTTACCACTGCAGTAAAGTCAATAGTAACTCACATCCATAAGTGCAACCTTCTCTTACAGTTAGCTCACTGCTTGCTTGACCAAATAACTGGGCACAATTACCTGGCCAAGTTGACACAATAACCTAACCATCACAATATCTGTAACTGGCCATTTCTGATGCAAGCAAATTGAAAGTTTTCAGGGCTTTTGCCCCACAACGCAGTTGTGCTAATTTACAGCCCCAGCAGTATGTGAGTGTGCACTCAGATTCTCCCCAGTGCAGTTGTCATTCTACATCTTTCTGATACCTGCCTGTTCAGCAGGCAAAAAGGATCTTGTGGTCTTAGCTGCATTTTTTTCATTATTATTACAGCTACAGATTGTTTTATATATTTATTGTTCATTTTTATGTATTTTTTAATTATGTTCATGCCTTTTGTATTGGGATGATGTTTTTTACCTATTGATTTTTCATATTAACCCTTTATATACCTGTCAGATACATATTGAATTCTCCCAATTTATCATTAGCCTTTTAGTTTTAGGGTATGTTTTGATATACAAAAACTTTTTTTTATGTATTATAATTTAAATATATGGTTTTATTTTTTTTCCTTTTTTCTTTTTTTTTATTCATTTTTAAAAAAATATTACATTCAAAAAATATGAAGTCCCATTCAACCCCACCGCCCCCACCCCCCTACAAAAACGTTTTGCAATCACATTTTTCAGTCTTTTCCTTATGGTTTCTGCTTTGGTTGTTATATTTAAAATGGCCTCCCTCACCCCAACATTGTGTAAATATTTTCTTCTACTTCACATTTTGTTTTACATTTAACTCTTTCTTTCCATCTGGAGTTTATGTTAGTATGTGGTTTGGGGAAAGATCAAACTAGTCAGTTTTCTCAGTCACATTTATTCATTTCCTACCATTTGAAATGCCACATTTGTCATATTCTAAATATTTAGAGTGTACTTGGGACTTCTGGGCTTCTTACTACATAATATTGATATATCTGTTATAAATACATAGCCCCTTACAGTATTCTTTTCTTACATTGAGTACTTGCTTGACTATTCTCTCCCATTTACCGACATTTATAGTGAATTTATCAAGTTTACTATCACCTTCTCCTCCAACAATTCCTTTAAGATATTGATTGGAGTTTGTATATTAACTGGAAGATAACTTCCCATCCAGGAATATTGTTCTTTCTCTCAGCTTTCACATCTTTCACATTAGAGCCTGTTTACAATGAGCCAAGGTCAAAGCCTGACTGTCCAGCAGGTCCCTGGCTGCTGGGAAGCTGCAGGCCATGAAAGGCACATTAGAAAGAGGTCACTCTCCTGTGTCATTAACTCCTGTGCCCTGTGGGCCAAGCCAGGAGTTCCAGGAAGTAGGACAGCCTTCTCCTCATATCCGGCATGCACACACCCCAAGGCAGGGATGGGCCTGTGGGGGAGCAGCTGCAGATTCTCCACAAGCTGCAGGCCCACACCTCCTGCTGGGCCTGGGAGCCTGGAGTTAGTTACGTGGGCTGCACAGAGAGGGAGGAAGCTTGCTCGCTGCCAGCACCCTGAGGTCCCCATGGAGGGGGGAGGGTCCCCAGGGCATGACAAAAAATGCAGCCGTCTGGATGCTCAAGCCCTTTCTACTATTGCCGGGAGATGGAGAGCCAGAGAGAGATAGCAAGAGAAAGTCAGTAATGACAATTTGCAGTAGTAGAAGAGAAAGACAAGGAAAGCCTAAAAGAGACAGATAAATGAGGAGAGGATGAGTTGCTTTCCCCAAAAGACTCCACACCCCAGTCAGCCAGACCTCAACCCCTCCATTTTCCTTCTCTCTGCCCACCCCACCCCCAGCCCTCTTTAAGTGGGGCTGGTGGACCCACAGCAGCTACACCACCTGGGAGCCTGTTAGGAATTAGAAACTGTCCTGCTGAGCCAGAATCTACCTTTTAACAAAACCCCCTGTGTGGGAAGCTCTCTAAAGGAGGAAGGGGTGGGAGTGCCAGGAGCCGCAGACTTCCCAGAGTCCCCCTGCTTGGTGGAGTTCACAGTCACAGCTGAGAAAGGAACCCAGCCTGGCGCCCTCTCTGAGACAAGGCCAGGGCAAGGACCTCAGGGCAGGCATGGGCCCAGGACAGTCCAAAGCTTCCATCGGACATCAGTGTCTTCAGGAACAAGCCTATTCTCCACACTGACAGCTGTATGGAGCGAGGGACAAGCATGAGGTCCCCCACTGGGGACCCCGCACCACCCCACAGAGTTATTGGGAAGCATAGATAATGTTTGTCAAATACCTAGAAGGCTACACCCACAGCAGGTATTTATTGGAAAGGATAATATGATGAATTACTACAATATCACCAACAAGTATTTTCCCAAACTAGAAGGATATTATGTTTGTTTGAGTCCAGGATAGAAAGGAGAAAATCACTAATTCATTCATTCAGTGAATATTTATTGAGCACCTATTGTGCTTCCTACACCGTGCTAGGTGCCGTGGACAAGGTAGCTAGGAAAACCCATTCCTTCCCTAATTTTCCCATTCCCCTAAGTGGCTCCATCATTCGTCCAATTATTCCAGCTCAAATCTGGGAGTCATCCTTGGTCTCTGCCTCTCCTCATTCTCTCCTCTCCCCTACACATATCCAACCCTCCAGCAAGGCCTCCTGTTGGCTGTATTTTCTATTTGTCCATCTCTTTCCAACTCTACCTTTACCACCCAGACCCAAGCCACCATCATCTCTAGCCTGGACTCCTGCGAGTTTCCTAACTCGGCCCCCTGCCTGCATTCTGGACTCCTCTGCTCTCATCTTCACCCTGCAGCCAGAGCCCACAGATGAAAACAACCATGCTGTGTCACTTCCCAGATTAAAACGCTTCAGAAGAAAACTTAAACTCCTTTGCCCGATCCAAAGGCTTTAGGTGTTATGGTGGCTGGCTTGCTCTCTCTGCCCAACCACATTTTTGGACTCTTCTCTTGCTCACTCTGTGCAAGCCATACATGCCAAGCCTGCTCCTCTGTAACGACTTTGACCTTTCCTATTTTCTGGGCTTGGAACTCTCCTCCCTAGATCGCTGTATAATTGCCTCTTCCTGGTCATTCAGTCTCAGATCAAATGTCACCTCCTCAGAGAGCTAAGTGGCTCCTTCCTCTGTCACTCTAACATTTTCTTCAGAGTGCTCTTCCCACCCCAGTCCTTGAATGAAGGAGAACAAGGACTTTGTTTTGTTCACTACTGAATCCCTAGGACTTAGAACAGTGACCGGCACATTGTAAGTGTTCAGTGGTTGTTTGCAAACAAAGCAATAAGGACAAGCTTACTCTTCACCTTCTTGAAGCTTCTATCTAGAGTCTTCTTGTTGGACAGTTTGTGATGGTTCTCAAGACCGACTGTGCAAGTACAGATCCCCAGGCATCATCTCCAGAAGAATGAATTTGAATTTCCAGGAAAGGACCTGGAGAATCGTTGTTTGGGGATCACTGTTCTACAATGACTGAGAGTTGGTTCAGGTCAGGGCTCCAGGAGAATGGTTTTTTCTTTTGTCAGAGTCTTGTGGCTAACTATATGTGCTCTGAAGAGGACAGCAGAAGCTTCAACCAGTCTTGACTCATTCAGCCATCAACATCTGGCACACAGAGAACACTTCAGAACTATTGATTGGAAGGAAAATGAAATGAAATCTGCACTTGGTTGTCACAACTTTCTTGATACAGTAGAGGAACTACTGGTCTGGGAACAAGGATGACAGTTTGCATGCCAATTTTGCTGCTTCCTAGTTGGACAGTATCTGACCATTGGTTTCTCTATCAAAAAAAAGTAGTAATAGTACTTAGATCATGGAGTTGTTTCATTCATTCATTTAGTGTTTATTCATTCCTTCAAGCATTTATTGAGTATCTTCTGTATTTCAGGATTGAGCCAGGTGATTCGGAAGTGAACAAGAGGCAGTCATTGAGAGGAACAATGACATATTAATAATATATGTATCCTAAGGACCAGAAGTGCTCCATCTCCTTCCTGCTTGTAGCTGTAGTCTCAGTGAGGTCCCAGAGTAACACTAGATGATAAAAAGTACTTTGGCATGCAGAGCCCCATGAAACGTAATTTAAGTCTTGATGCCTCCAGCATTATGGAAACAGGCATAACACTTCCCAAGGCAGCTCAAAGGAGTTAACTTTCCTCAAAGCTTATATAGAGTAAGCCTGCTTTCCACAGTATAAATCTTCATTCACTGATATATCCAACATTTATTTCCTGGGTATTTACTACCCATATGCCAATGGTAAACCAGTACTACTGGGTTATTATGCAGCTGGTGGGGGGGAGATTGCCATTTGTAGTAAAATAAAATATTGGATAAAAGACAGGTTTGAAGAGAAGATTGTGCATTCAGTTCTGGAGATACTGAATGACGTTAGGGAGAGAGTGTAGATGAAGAGGGCCTAGGATCTCCAGCCTCCTCCCATGGCAAGATTTTCCCAACCCTCATCACCATAACAACTCATACCCCGCATAAAAGCCTAGCGGCATAATCAAGGGAAGCAGAAGGAGGGAGCTTTTCATGCTCTCTGGAGTCCCATCATTCATTCCACTCTTCTTACAGCTTTTTGGCAGCTTATGATCTATGGTACATGCCAATGAGCCCTGCAAGAATCCCTCTACCTGGGTGCTCCCAGCATCTCCTTGCCAAGCTTCTCACTTTAAAATGACGTGTGTCCTCCGCCACATCCACACAAGAAGAAACCAGTGCCTGAGTTACTGAACTGCTACCCTAGCAAATAGGGGGAAGGAAGATTCTCTCTGACTCTGTACTCATCACAAAGAAGACTTAACAAATCCTTGCACCCAAAGGGAATGCCAGCTGCCTTCTCCTTAGATAAGAAGAATGCAAATTGTAAAAGGAAGGGAAGGTTATCATAAGAAGCTTTTAGCAGCAAGCAACTTGAAAGTAAAAATTTTAAAATCCCATTTAAATTAGCACCAAAATTATAATTTACATGGGAAAAAAATCTATCCAAAGATGGCTAAAACCTCTACAGTGAAAATTATGTATCATTGCTGAAATTAAAGAACTAAATAAATGGAAAAGTATACCATGCTTTTGATTAAGAGACAATATTAGCGCTCCAGATGAAGTGCGAGCACTGCACACGCAAGGAATGTAGTAAAAAAACAAAAGCCGATGATGAAGAAAATACATCAGTGGATACCCCGAGCTCAGCCCATGAGAATGGAGAGAAAGGAGAATTCCATAAGTTGGCTGATGCCAACGTCTTCCTGAGTGACTGCCTGGCCTGCGAGAGCTGCCTGACGGCGGAGGAGGGCGCCCAGGTGGCCCGGCAGGGCGCGGGGGGCTTCTTCCACGTCCTGAACCTGAACAAGAGGCGCGACCCCTCGATGCGCAGCGTGCTGGCCGTGTCTGTGTGCCCTCAGTCTCTGCCGTACTTCGCTGCTAAGCTCGGCCTCGGAGTGACTGATGCACCCAGAAGACTCTGTGGCTTCCTCAAAGGTCTTGGGGTACACTACGTATTTGACATGACAATAGCTGCGGATTTCAGCATCCTGGAGAGCCAGCGAGGATTTGTGCGTCGCCAGCACCGTGAGGACGACCGGGTCTTACCCATGCCTGTCCTGGTTGGGTTCAGTACCGGAGCGGGTGCTGGGCGAGCCCGTCACCCCCCACCTCTGCACCACCAGGTCCCCCCAGCAGATCATGGGCTCGTTGGTGAAGGATTACTTTGCCAGGCGGCAGAACCTGCCTCCAGAGAAGGTGGTCCATGTCATCGTGGCGCCCTGCCACGACAGGAAGCTGGAGGCACTGCGAGAAGACCCTCGCGCGGCCCTGCACGGCTGCCGGGCGGTCGACTGCGTGTTGACGTCAGGGGAGGCTGCACAGATGATGGAGCAGAGTGACCTCCCGGTGACAGAAGCCGCCGTTGACACCCTATTTGGAGACTTGGAGGAAGAGGTCAGGCGCCACGAGGGAGCCAACTCGGCCGGGTACCTGGCGCACGTCTTCAGACACGCAGCCAAGGAGCTGTTCGGCGAGGACGTGGAGGGGGTCACCTGCCGGGCCCTGAGAAACGAGGACCTGCAGGAGGCCACCTGGAGAAGAACGGGGCGGCGCTGCTGCGCTCTGCAGCCGCCTGCGGCTTCCGGAACATCCGGAGCGTGGTCTCGAGGCTGCGGAGGGGCGGGTCCCCCTTCCACTTCGTGGAGGCTCTCGCGTGCCCGGGAGGTGCTTAAACGGCAGAGGCCAGGCCCAGGACAAGGACGGGCAGGCGGACAGAGCCCTGCTGCGGCAGATGGAAGGCATCTATGCGGCCCCCGGAGAGCAGCGAGCAGGTGCAGAGGCTGTACCGGGAGTGGCTGGACGGCGCCGGCTCGCCCAGAGCCCAGCAGGCCCTGCACACCGCGCACCCAGGCCCGGGCCCCAAGCTCCCTGCCAGTGGCCTGCGTATCACCTGGTAGCAGAAGGGGCAGGCGCCGTGGGTGGCGGGCACCGGGAGAAACCCGACAGGCTGCTGGGGCTCACCTCGCTGCCCGCCCGGCGCCCTCAGCTCCTGGTGCTCTCCTGTGGAGTGTGGAACGGTGTAACAGAGGAGCTCCCCAATTAAATACGCTTTATCCTAAGGCCGCGACAAAAGCCCGAAGAACACAAACGGAGACAAACTATTATCTTTTAGGTGTTTTAAAAAAAAAATGAAGGTGACCTGGGAAAAGCTAAGCCTCCAGAGGTCCCGTTTCAAGTTCTCAGAGACGATTGTCGCAGGCATGGTGGAGGCTTGGCCGTGGGCCGCGGACCCCTGACTAGCCGCCTTGCGACCTCCCGGCCTGCCCCTGCCCAGCGCGGCCCCTGAGTTTTACCCGTGGGCCCTGATAAATGGTTGTGCCTAGAAGTTGAATGGATTGCCAGCCTTGGGAATCAGGAGGCTTCCCAGATAAATCAGGATTTCCAGTTTTTCTTGAAAGATCTCGAGTTCAGGTGACAGGCAGTGTGCTGGGGTGGCACGGGGGCCGCCCTTCTGGGACCCAGCTCTAGCTGGACCCTGTAGGCACAGGACCTGTGCCCTCAACGCCCCTCTTGTATGTAGCTTCAAGGTGAACTTGCCGTGAGGCAAGGGGAAGGGCTGACAGAGTCTAAAACGGTCATTGCTGGGAGCGGAGGTGGCTCAAGCACTGGGTACCTGTCTAACCTGGCCCTGGTACTAAAAACTATCTAACTATTCAAAGGCAAAAAAATTTAAACCAGGATAGAGAACCAGAAGGCCACCCTGAGCCTTGGGGCCCCAACTGCCAGGCTGTGGGTCAAGCCCTGCGCTTCTGGGTGCCTGCTGCCTCCCACCAAGGGGGGAGGTACTGCCCGGTCCCGGGCTGGCTGGGACAGCTTCCCCTGTCCCCCCATCTGTGTCCCCATGTCCCCCATTGTCCTTTGCCTCAGGGGCCCCCGTTGCTCTGCGGGGGGCCCTCCCTCAAACCTCCCTGGGCTGGGCGTGGCACCCTCGCCTTGGGTGGTATCAGCCTTGAGGAATGGGGAGGAGCAGACAATTAGGAGGAGAGGGCCGCTGAACAACTGGCCATGGACAGCGTCCAGGAACTTTCCATCGGGGGTCACCCTGCAAAATTATTCATCTGCCAGTGGCCTGGGGGTGGTTTTATAAACAGGTGGGTTCCATAAGGCAGAAGACGTTCTTTAGTGCTCAGCGTGTCACGTGACCTTTACCTTCCCTGTCTGGATTGTCCCTGTGTAACTGTATATTGATAATAGCATACTTTGTGTTAAATTGTATATTTTTTGCTTTCAATCGAATTTCCATTCCTCAAAATAACTGATTATGGAATAAACAGCACAAAGTTGTGTGTGAATGTGAAAGGTTGAGCACACCATGCACTGCCCCGGCCGGGAGCGGCTCACGTGGTCTAAGACGCCAGCCCGCGGATGAGCTGCTGCCCTCCAAGCCCTGGTGGGGAGAGACAGGCCTGGATTTGCAAGCCCAGGAGCAGAGCTGCCGTCGCCAGCTGCGGTGACCTCGGCTTGGTGGCACAGCTGCCCTGCCTGGAGCCCAGGGGTCGGGGCGCGCTGTGGCTGAGCTGGGCTACGGCCTTGTACGCTTTTTCCTCCTGCCTGTCGGGACGTCATGCACCTCCAGGAGGTCGTGCCGTTCCAGCAGGTGTGGAGCCATCCCTGGACCCGCCTCCCCGCAGTGAGGCCTGGCACGGCCCACGGCGTCGCCAGTTCGACGGGCCTGGGTTGCCCGCAGGGCCGCCGCCTCCTACCCGCTCCAGGCAAAGCGCGAATATCGGGGTCCCCAGCCCCACCTGCTGGGAGGCAGCAGAGCAGCCGCAGGCCCCGGGCCCCCGCCTTGGGGTGCACCAAGGCCCTGCAGGCGCCCGCAGGACAGGCCCCGCACTGGGTGCCACCAAGTCTTTTCTGCACATGCTTTTGCCCTTTTCTGGATCTGTCACACCAGGCACCGAGTAGGTCTACAGCAAAGGAGGGAAGCGGACTTGGCCCAAGTGATAAAGAGTGTCCACTTGCCACATGGGAGGTCCAGGGTTCAAGCCCAGGGCCTCCTGACCCACGTGGTGAGCTGGCCCACACGCAGTGCTGATGCACGCAAGGGGTGCCGTGCCACGCAGGGGTGTCCCCCGCGTAGGGGAGCCCCACACACAAGGAGTGTGCCCCTAAGGAGAACTGCCCAGCATGAAAAAAGCACAGCCTACCCAGGAATGGCGCAGTACACGTGGAGAGCTGACACAGCAAGATGATGCAACAAAACACGACACAGATTCCAGGTGCTGCTGACAAGAATACAAGCGGACACAGAAGAACACACAGCGAATGGACACAGAGCAGACAATGATGGGGGGGGAGGGGAGAGAAATTTTAAAAATAAAATCTTTAAATAAAAAAAAAAAAAGAGACAATATTGATAATATGGCATTTCTCCCCCAATTGATCTATGGATTCTACACAATCCCAATAAAAATTCCAGTAGGTGGTTTTCTATTAATATTTGGAAATGAGGAAGACCTAGAATAATTGAAGCAATTTTTGAAAAGAAGAACAAAGTCGGAGGAGTTACCTTACCAGATTTCAAGACTTACGTAAAACTATGGTATTTAAGATGGGTTGGTACTGGCAAAAAATAGATGTATAGAACAATGAAACAGAATAAAGTACAGAAAAAGACCCATACATATATGGATAAATGATTTTTTACAAAAGAGCTAAGGCAATTCAATGAGGAAAAAACAGTCATTTCAACAAATTGTCCTAGATAACTGGATAGCCTCATGGAGAAGAGTGAACACCTACTCCAACATTTACTGAAAATGCATCAGGAACATAAATGTAAAACTTGAAACTATAAACTTCCATAAGAACACAGAGGAGAATGTTTTTATGACCTTGGAATATACAAAGATTTCTTAGAATAGAAAAATCATGAAATACAAAAAGAAAAACTTGATAAAGTGTACTTCATCAAAAATTTTTAAAACTGTTGCTCTTTGAAAGATGCCATGAATAAAATGAAAAGGCAAGCCACATTCTGGGAGAAAATATTCACAGACATACATCAGATGAAGAACTTGCATCCGGAATACATGAAGAACCTTTACAACTGAATAATTAGAAGACAAACAACCCAGTAAGGAAATAGGCGAAAAGTTTGGATAGACTCCTCACAAAAGAATATATATGAATGACCAATAAGCACATGAAAAGTGCTCACCATCATTAGTCATAAGTAAAATGCAAATGAAAACAACAATAAAAAACTGTGGCACACTTATTAGAATGGCTAAACTTTTGAAAGCTGACTTTACCAAATGTTGGTGAGGATGTGAAGCAATTGGAACTCTGAGACACTATCAGTGGGCATATAATATGGTACATCCACTTTGGACAATCATTTGGCAGTTTATTAAAAAAGTAACATACACCCATCCATTCACCCATCAATTCTGCTCATAGGTATTTACCCAAGAACAAAAACATATGTCCACACAAACTTGTTCATTGAAATTCATAGCAGTTTTATTTATAATAGAAAAAAAACACTGGAAACAATCCAAATTTCCGTCAACTGGTGAAGCAGATGAACTGTGGCATTGCCATACAGTGGAATTCTATTCAGCTATAAAAACAAGCAAACTGTTGACACATGCAACAACGTGGATAAATCTCAAAATCGTTATGTTGAGGGAAAGGAGCCAGGCCAAAAAGAAAAAAAAAGAATACATACTCTATGGTTCTATTTATATAAAATTCTAGAAAGTGCAAACTAATCTATAGTGACAGAAAGCAGATCAGCGGTTGCCAGGGACAAGTGTGGAGGGAGGAATGTGTCACAAAGGGGAACAAGGACATTTTCAGGGGAGATGGAAATATTTGTTATCTGAATTTTGTTGGTGTTTTCATGAGTGTATACAAACATCAAAACTGATCCAACTGTACACTTTAAATATTTGCAGTTTATTGTACTTCAATTTTACCTCAATAAAGTTGGGGGGGGGTGGTAATCTTTAAAAATCAGGGGAAACTCATCTGTACCAGGAAGGACAGAGAAGGTTATTCAAGACCAGGTGGGGTGGACACCTGTGAGTCAAGCCAGGAGTGGAAAAGCTTAATTTCCTGCCTTCCTCAGAACTCTCAGACACATTACCACATCAGTTTGTCTGCCTCAAAGCTGGAACTCTGTCCTAAAGTTTTAAAGCTGGGCAGTCACAGGGCTGCAAGGCTCATGGAGAAAACTCACTCCAACCTGCAGCAAAGACATCAGGGTCGGGGGGACTCTTTGAGATGCAGCAAGACGTTAGGCCAGCCCCAGGCACTGATTTGCCTGTCCAGTCCAGATGGTGACCCTTGGTCGTGCCTCAGTTGTGCCAGCCAGAGAGGAGCAGAAGGGACCAGCTGTTCCTAGTCTCAGGCCTCTCTGGTTGGGGTGGCTGCTCCCCCTGAGGTCTCAGATCTGAGTCAGCCCTGACCCGAGTGCCCGAGCCCCAGCTTCACAGCTGCCTGCAGCCCCCACCGGCTAAGCTGAGCTGTGCCCATGGGAGGAGGCAGTGGGCAGAGGAGGAGAGTGGGAGCAGAGAGTAGGAGGGGGAGCCAGCAAGGGCATGAGGGCCTGCAGATGCCAGCTAGGGACAGAAACCCCTGCCACCTTCTGCTCCAGCTGTGGGCAAGTGGCAGGACCCCTGGGCTTTGGAGCCTTGTGGTCCTGGGTTCAAACCCCAGCTCCACCAACTCCCCTCCCCGTCAGTTTCCTCCACTTTAATGGGGGTAATAAATACTTGTGAGGCTAAAATGAGATCACTAATTATGAAGTAGCTGGCATTTCATGGGGGCTAGTACGTTGCAGTTTCCTCCCCATCTGCCTGAAAAAATGAGAATCAGGGACTCCACCCTGTCCTAGAGTACTTTCAGCCTAGCGTGGGGTAGACATGACTCATTTAACAAATAACTGCTCAGAGGCATGCTGAAGCAAGCTCACCATGGAGCTGAGGGAGAGAGGGGAAGGCTTCCCAGAGAAGGATGCATCCGAGTTCGTTCATGGTCCCAGGGCCCAGAAGGATGCTTGTTGTTGAAGCAGGGAATTATGGGTTAAGGGATTTATTATAGGGATAAGACCTTACATGACTGTGGGAGGGACTGGAAAAGTGTAGGTGCAGGAGGAGAGCTGGAGAATCAGAGAAGAGTCAATCTAAAAAGTCAAATTCATCAAGTCCCTTAAGTGCGCCTGAGGAGGGAAGCCTCCTGGACTGGTCTATGGAAAGTTGTGCCTCGCAGGAGCTACCACATCTACGGGTCTGTGGCTAAGTGTCTAGTGGTGGTGATGGGTGGAAGGCTCTTTGTCTCTTCAGAGATAACTAAGTTGTTTGACTTGTGGGTGTGGAACGGTAAGAGGCTGCAGTCCTGCCCTTAGGGACAGTGGCAGCGGCTCCAGTCCCAAGAAATGTTTAACAATGCAAGGGCTATAAACTTTAAGTATTTAGGGGAAATGCAAAAAGTAAATATGCTAAAAGCTTATCTAGAATATCTGCAGTCCATGCTAAAAGCTTACCTAAAATGTGGAAGAGATATATGCTAATTGAAGCCTATTGAGAACTGAAACAAAGGGACCATTTGGCCTTTCCTCTCTGTATAAAAGACGTTTGAAAATCTTGTTCGCGGCTCCGGATTCAAACAGAAGTTCCCGAGTCCTGCCGGCCGTCAATAAACCATTTTTCCTTCTCAAAATCATTCCTGAGTCCTGGCCTCTCTATACTCAAATAATTGAACTTCTCTTAAATTCTACAACAGTGGGTCTGATGCCAGTGGAGGGCTACAGGATTAGCAGTTGGGAAGAAGTGCTGGACACAGTGCAGAGAAGAGTGAAGACAAGGTGGGGCCCACTGGACTGCTGCATCCATCGCTGGATATCATCACAGCAGCCCTCAGTTAGCAATGGCTGCTGCTTCACATCTGTTTCCAAATCTCATGTAAATCCTCTTGTGGCCAATTCTAACCCAAAGTCAAAGAGGGAAGGGGACTGGGGAAAATGTAGTTTCAGCTTAACCAAACTGAGACAGTACAAACCATCACAAAGGACGAGTGAGTCAAAGACGAGGAGGGGCACCCAGGCAGAGGAATCGCACTTGCAAGAGCTCAGAGGCATGCACGAACACTGCAAGCTCTTCCCACCTTAGGTTCCCACAAACGTCCAGTCTCCAGGAGTTCTACTCATCACAGCTTGTCAATCTTTTTTAATTCATATGCTTATTTGCTTTAGAAGCTTCTCTTCCACTAGACTGTTAGTTTCTTAACAGTAGGGACTTTGCTTGGCCGCCATGCTTTATTCCCAGCATGGAGAATACTGCCTAACACAAAGTAGATGCTTGTGGCATAATCTTTTACTGTCCCTGAATATCCATTCTCCCCTGCTTCCACTGTGGTACATTCTCTGATTGTTTGCTTGATCATGGCCACCTAGAACAGAGACTACATTTCCTAGATTCCTTTGCAGCTAGGTATGGCTAAGAAGCGTTGTGTGGCAGTTTTCCAAGAAACTTCTTTAAAAGACAGATGGCCTGTGCTCTTCTGGACTTGTACTCCTTCCAGCTGCTAGAATATGGATGCAATGGCTAGAACTCTAGCAATGATCTTGAAACATTGAGAGAAGGGCCGCAGCTTAGGGTGATGGTATAGAAAGCTGGAAGGAGCTTGTGCCCCCTGGGGATTCATGAAACAAAGGGACCATAGCAATCCTGCATTTCCAACCCTGAACTATGTGAGAGAGAAGTTTATCTTGTTTAAATCACTATGATTTCAAGTTTTTGTTATTCACAGTCAAGCCCAAACTGAACTGTTACAATGCTCAATAAATATTTGTTGTGGGAATGAAAGAAGAAGATTAATGGCACGTCTGGATAGTGTTTGGAATGAGAATGTTGGCAGGGTGGGTGGTAAAGGCTGCCGAGGAAGGCTGACCTCATAGCGCATGGGAACCAGTGTTTTGGCCAGAGGAGCTAGAACCACCTTCCCACGATCTGGAGCCCAAAGATCCAAAAACTTTCTAATAACCAGAAACTTCCCTCCTACCCTGTTGGCCCTGGGACCTGCCAAAGCACAGAGTGCCAGGAATGGGTAGAAAGAGGCTGCACAGCAGGAGCTCATCCCTGGCTCCCGTGCCAAAGTGACAGGGTGAAATTTGCCAAAATGATGTCAAATGCATGAAAACAA
The DNA here is from genome assembly GCF_030445035.2 of Dasypus novemcinctus. Classification (NCBI taxonomy): domain Eukaryota; kingdom Metazoa; phylum Chordata; class Mammalia; order Cingulata; family Dasypodidae; genus Dasypus; species Dasypus novemcinctus. Next base: position 153,178,970 of record NC_080675.1, read on the forward strand.
AAATAACAAAACTCATCCCCCAGACACAACTCCTGGAATTTTTGGGCACGAGCAGCCCAAATGCAGAGTATCAGAGAAGCTTTTCTACCTCCCCACCACCCTCTCCTGTCATCCTCCTTCCTGATCCTGAGGTCACTGCCCCAGCCTTCAGCTCATGCCCATCTCCAAACAATGCAGTTGTCATTTCAAAAGTGTAAATCTGAGCACAATTACATCACCTCCAGATCAGAATCTTCAGTGGCTCCCCATTGCTTCGGGGCCAAGTGCTCTATTCCAGTAGCCTGCAGCCTTCCCCAACTGCCCCTCTTAGCTCTGGCTCTCACTACTGCCCTTCCCATGCTCTAGGTTAAACCCCAATGAACTCTTTGAGGTTCCTTCACTATGTAATTTTCTCAAACCAGCCTCCCTTACTGAATTTGCTTCCTCTCCCTGGGGCATCCTCCCTGTCCGTCCTCTTCTATGCTTGACAACCGCAGCCTTTTCTTACAAGAAAGCCTTTTCTCAGCTCAAAGATCACCTCCTCCTGGAAGCTTTTTCTGACTTCTCCTACACAGTCAGCCTCTCCCCTCCCATGAAAGGGGTACCCCAGCAAAACAGAAACCTTTTAGACAATCCCCTCTCTACTCCAACCAGATCCCCTGTGCTTTCATTGACAACAGCACTTATTTCACTGGATCACCTCTACTAGACAGTGAGATTCTTCAGAAGTTTTAAAGAAATAAATCATTTTTAAGTAAATAAAATACATTTGGTACTGAATGTGCTTATGACATTTTAATTTTTTTTTTTAAAGAATTCATGACGCTTAACCTCTACTCCTTTGTTATGTCCAAGAAGGAACTTCAAAATGGCAGTCTTAAACTTATTTAAAATTTCTACCCAAAGTCCTTTTCCCCTTGGAATTCCAGTGAGGGTGGGGAAAGAGTTGACTGGCTAGCTCTGAAATAGGAAGAGAACCACCTATGGAATATTTGGAACATATTCGTATTTTTAAAAATTATCCATTGTTTATATGAAATTCAGATTTAACTGGGAGTCCTGAATTTTATCTGGCAACCCTACTTGAGGGGTGTTATTCTGAGAATTGCATCGAATGCCAGAGGGGGCAGCGTTTTGAATTATTAGTATTAGTGGGCCAGGCAGCGGAGAACACCCCATTATAAGACGGACCAATGCCAGACTCCCATTTGCCGCTTCCTCCCAGCTCAGGGACCTGCAGGAGACCAGATTATGTCACAAATAGGGAAGAGTCACAAAGGCAAAAGAAGCCTTTAAAACTCTACTTGGTATTTCCCCAAATGTGTCAAGTTTGACCTGGCCTTCCGTGGCTTTTGCCCTTTTCCTTTTACATATTCCCAGCAGGGCCTGGCCTTGAATGGTTCATGCAGTTTGATTTTAGGGGTGGTTTTCTTAGTTTGCTTGTTTTCCCTTTCCTTTATTTGGTCCTAGGTACTTTTAAATTCCTCCCCCGCACACACATTTTATTATGAAAAATTTCAAACATAAAGAAAAGTTGAAATAACTTCCAGTTCTGGGGCAAGATGGAATAGACTCACTTCTCTCTCTTCTTTCACTAAGTACAGCTGAAAACCTGGACATTGTATATACAAAAAACAGAAAACTCTGAAAGGTGGAAAGAAGACAAACTGGTTAAGAGCCTCAGGACCTGAGAAATGACAGCGTGGTGAGTTCCTAATGTATGCCTGCCGTGGAGCTGGGGAGGCCAGCCGCCTAGAAACACCATGGGTACAGCCAAAACAAACCAACACAAGCCTGTTCTCTGTAGCCAAAGACGACGAAAGGGGTACCCCGGCAAGACAGAAACCTTTTAGACAATCACCGCTCTACTCCAACCAAATGCTATGGGAAAAACTGCTGTGCCATCCCCATCCTGTCACCAAAACCTAAGTGGGAAGCCTAGACTCCCATCCACCCTCCACATGGTGTCAAGGCAGGAGAGAGCTGCTAAATGAGATTGAAATAAGATCCAGAGTGTCTTGCGTAATATCTAAAATGTCCAGGACACCATAAAAAAATCACTCATCATAACAAGAACGAGGAAAAATTCAACTTGAATAAGAAAAGACAATAACAGATACCCACTCTGGGATGATATGATGTTGAAATGCTCTCACAAGGATTTAATGTGCTCATTATAAAAATGTTTCAATAAGCAATTACAAACACACTTGAAACAAATGGAAAAAAAAATACAAAAAGTTGAAAGAATTTTACAGTGAACTAAAAAAATATCCACCAACTAGAATGTACAATTAACATTTTGCTGTAACTTGCTTTATCACAAATTGATCCATTTATCCATCCCTTTATTCATTCATCACTCCAACTTTTTTTTTTAATGCATTTCAAAGTTACAGACTTCAACATACTTCTACTGACAGAGCTGCATTCAAAGCTGAATCCAAAGGTTTCAGGAGCTGCTGGCCTGCAGCTCCACAGAGTTTGGGCTCCTAGAGGGTAGCAGTCAGGGAAGAGTTAGGTGTCCTGTGTCCAAATGATGCAGAAGAGAGAGTGTGTGCACGCACATGCATGCATTGTTTGTTTCTGAAGGAGAAGAAAGACAGTGAAGGAGAAGCCTCTTTGTCTCTGAGGTTTCCCTGCTAGGGGGACCTATTCTGATGGGGAAGCCAGGGATAGACAGTCCAGGATAGGGATTAAGAGGCGGGATTTTAGATATCTATCCCATCTCAGCCCCAACTACCTTGGCTTTCCTAGTCAGAAAGGCTGGAGCCTAGGGCATCAGTGACAGTCTTCCTGACCAACACTGAGCCCAGGAAAACAGAGCCAGATGGACCCTCACGGACCATGAAATCCACCATCTCACTGTCCAGATGGAGAAACCTGGCCCTGAGGTCCTGCTGCCAATTTGTGGCAGGTCCCAGGCCACTACTCCATTCTTCCCACAGCTGGGTCCCCAGCTGTGAGCCAGCCAGCCTCACCCAGGGCCAAGCCAGCTGCAAAAGCAGCACAGGTGGCAAACACAGGCAGAGCCCCAGGCCAGGACATCCGATCAACTGGCCCTCAGACAGCTGCTCAGCCAGCAGCTGGGGCCAGGCCTGCCGAGGGCCAGGCACACAGCAGGGAGGGGCAGCCCTTTCCCACAGCTGACGTCCTCTGGGTGCACCCACCGAAAGGCACTCCCCTGTTTAAAAAATATTTTTTTAAATTATGAAATATTTCAAATATACCTAAATCTGTAAGAAATCCTATTATGAACACCTGGGTACCACTAGCCAGCTCTATCAGAATTTATTAACATTTAGTCATGTTTATTTCAGATCATTTTTAAGAAATAAAGCATTGAAAATATAAGTAAAACCCCCAGAACCTCTCTCCAAAGTTGTTCTCCTTCTCATCCCAGAGATGACCCTGACTGAATTTAGTTTCCCAGTCCTGGGCAGTTTTTGTTTTGTTTTGTTTTGTTTGTTTTTGTTTTTCATTTAAAAATTTTTTTAAATCAATTTTATTGATACATATTAATAAAGTCTACAATTCCCCCAAGGTATACAATCAATGGTATTTGCTATAATCACAGAGTTGTGCATTCATCACTTCAGTCATTATCCTGGGCAGTTTTTATAATTATGTTATTTATGTGGGTATCTTTAAACATGTTTTAAAATGTTATTTAATATGTGTATGATCTTGTATGTAAAATAGTGTATGTGCTTTGTACATATTATTCAAAACTTACTATTTTGCTTCACACTATTTTTATTTTAAGATTTATTCATGCTAACACACATGATTCTAGATCAGGGGTAAGTAACCTTTTTCTGTAAAAAAGATAGGAAATATTTTAAAGGTTTTGGAGGCCAAAATACTCTTAACTGCATACTCATCTTTTTGTTGCCGTGTTGAAAAGCCATTTTTTTCTTAGCTCCCTGGCCATACCAAAATTGGGCAGTAGTTTGCTGACGCCTTCCTTAGCTCATATTCTACTGAACAAAATATCCCACAGTTCATTCCTCCATGTTCCTATTGATGGACATTTTAGTTTCCAGCATTTCATTTTTGCATACAATGTGACTATGAACATCCTCAGGAAAATTTTTAAGTGTAAAATTCAGTGTTGTAATTACTTTTTACAATGCTATGCTACCATCACCACCTTCCATTACTAAAACTTTTTCTCTTCTGAAAGTTTTTAAAGTTTTGCTTTTCACACTAGGTCTTTAATCAACCTGGGATTTATTTTTACTATGCTGTGAGCTAGGGATTTAACTGGATTTACCTTCCATATGGATAATCAATTTTCCTAACACCATTTATAGAGCATCCCATCCTTTCCTCCCATATCTACAGGGCAACTTCAGTCTCATTTCAAGTTTTCACGTGAGCATGGGCCTCTTCCTGGGTTCCCATTTTCTTTCATTGGTCTATTTGTCTATCCCCATGTCAACCCTCCAATGTCTTAATTCCTATGTAGTTATAATATGTCTAGATATCTTGATAAGTTCCATAATTCAATACCTCCTATGTCACTCTTATTCTTTAAAAATGTATTCGTATTAAGAAGTCACTGGGGGAGCATACAGAAGAAATAATAATCATACATAAAAAGTTAACAAATCTGATGGTGATGAAAGGCACAATACAAGAAATTTAGGGAAAAAGATTTGGCTCAACTGATAGAGCATCCACCTACCACATGGGAGGTCCAGGGTTTAAACCCAGGGCCTCCTGACCCATGTAGTGAGCTGGCCCACACACAGTGCTGATATGCACAAAGAGTGCCATACCACACAGGGGTGTCCCTCGTGTAGGGGAGCCCCATGCGCAAGGAGTGTGCCCCATAAGAAGAGCTGCCCTCCATGAAAGAAGTGCAGCCTGCCCAGGAGTGGCACTGTACACATGAAGAGCTGATGCAGCAAGATGATGCAACAAAAAGAGACACAGATTCCTGATGCCACTGACAAGAATACAAGCAGACACAGAAGAATACACAATGAATGGACATAGAGAGCAGACCATGGGGTGGGGAGGGGAGAGAAATAAATTTTTAAAATCTTTTTAAAAAAGAAATTTAAAATATGCTGGAAGCACCTAACAGCAGATCTGAACAGACAGAGGAAAGAATTAGTGACATTGAAGACAGAACATCTGAAATGCACAGATAATAGAACAGATAGATTTTTTAAAATAGAAAAAATTCTGCAGGGTCTCAGGGAATTGAATAACAACACAAAACACACAAGCATACAAATTATAGGCATCCTAGAGGCAGAAGAGAAGGGAAAGGGGGCAGAAGGAATATAAGAGGAAATAATGGCTGAAAATTTCCCAACTCTTAAGAGAGACAGGTATGTACATGTCCAGGAAGCTCAGCACCCTCCAAACAGTATAAATCCTAACAGGCATACCATAAGACACATACTTATCATATTATCAAATGCTCAAGACAAAGAGAGAATTCTGAAAGTAACAAGAGAAAAAAGATCCAGCACATATAAGGGAATCTGGATAAGATTAAGTGCTGATTTCTCATCTGAAACCATGGAGGCAAGAAGGCAGTGGTATGACATAGCTAAAGTGCTAAAAGAAAAAAAGCCTGTCATCTAAGAATTCTGTGTCCAGCTAAGCTGGCATTCGAAAATGAGGCAGAAGGAAGCAGCTGTGGTTCAATCAGAAGAACTCCTGTCTACCACATGGGAGGCCCTCCGTTTGCATCCTGGGGCCTCCATGTGAAGGCAGGCTCACTGCATGCTGCGGAACACTGCCCAGCCCACAGACATGGCAGAGAGCTGACTCAGCAAGGTGATGCAACAACAACAACAACAAAAAAGAAGGGAGACAAGCAAGAACACAGAAGAGGGAAGCGGACTTGGCCCAGTGGTTAGGGTGTCCATCTACCATATGGGAGGTCCGTGGTTCAAACCCCGAGCCTCCTTGACCCGTGTGCAGCTGGCCCATGCGCAGTGTTGATGCGCGCAAGGAGTGCCATGCCCGGCATAGGGGAGACCCATGCACAAGGAGTGTTCCCTGTAAGGATTGCTGCCCAGTGCAAAAGAAAGTGCAGCCTGCCCAGGAGTGGCGCCTCCCACACGGAGAGCTGACACAAGATGACACAACAAAAGGAAACACAGATCCCTGTGCCACTGATAACAACAGGAGCAGACAAAGAAGACACAGCAAATGAACACAGAGAGCAGACAACCTGGGCGGGGGAGGGGGGGAGAGGAGGGGAGAGAAATTAAAAAAAAAAAAATCTTAAAAAAAGAAAAAAAAAAGAACACAGACGCGCCCACAGTGAATGGTCACAGACAGCAGACAGCAAACAAGCTGCAGGGCAGGGGGGGGTAAATAAAATACAGACACAGAAGAACATACAGGGAATGGACACAGAAAGTAGACAGCACACAAAAAGCCACAAGGGGGGGTTAAAAAAATGAGGCAGAGTTCAAAATATTCATAGATAAACAGAAATTGAGAGAATCTGTCAACAAGAGTCCTGCCCTTCAAGAAATACTAAAGGGAGTTCTGCAAGTTGAAAGGGAAAAACAAGAGAGAGAGGGTTGGAGGAGAGTATAGAAAGTAAGCTTATTAGTAAGAGTAACTAAAAAGATAAGAAAAGAAAGAAAAACAAAATATGACATATATAAACCTAAAGAAAAAACAGTTAATGTAAGTACTGCCTTGAAAGTAATAACACTGAATGTTAATGGATTAAACTTTCCAATTAAAAGACCAGATTGGCAGAATGGATAGGGAAATTCAACCTATCTATATGCTGTCACAAGAAACTCACCTTAGACCTAGGGACACAGGAAGGTTGCAAGTGAAAGTTTAGAAAAATTTTACATGCCAAAAAATAACCCAAAAAGGGTGGAAGTAGTTATCTAATATTGGACAAAATAGACTCTAAATGGAAAACCATTGTAAGAGACAAAGAAGGACACTATATATTAATAAAATAGATTATCAAGAAGAAATAACAATCCTAAATATTTATGCATCTAACTAGGGTATCCCAATATACAAGAGGCAAACATTGGCAAAACTAAGGGGAGAGACAGATGCTTCTACAATCATAGTGGGGAATTTTAATACATCATTATCACCATTAGACAGAACATATCAACAGAGGATTAATAAAAAAAAGAGACCTTGAATAATATGTTAGAGGAAGTAGACCTAATAGACATATACAGAACATAACGCCCAAATACAGTAGGATATACATTCTTCTCAAGTGCACATAGATCATTCTCCAGGATAGATCACATGCTAGGTCACAGAACAAGCCTCAATGAATTTAGAAAGATTGAAATTATACCAAGTAGGGAAGCGGGTTTGACTCAATTGATGGAGCATCTGCCTTACATATGGGGGTCCGGGTTCAGACCCAGGGCCTCCTGACATGTGTGGTGGGCTGGCCCATGCATGGTGCTGATGTGTGTGGGGAGTGCCGTGCCATGCAGGGGTGTCCCCTGCATGAGGGGGCCCTGCACATGGGGAGTGCGCCCCGTGCGGAGAGCCACCCTGTGCAAAAGGGCGCAGTCTGCCCGGGAGTGGTGCCACACACGTGGAGAGCTGATGCAGCAAGGTGATGCAACAGGGGGAGATGCAGATTCCCAGTGCCGCTGATAAGAGTGCAGCCGGGCACAGAGGGGCACGCGGCAAATGGACATGGAGAGCAGGCAAGGGGGGGGGGAAAGAGGGGAGAAATAAATAAAAAATAAATCTTTTTTTTAAAAATTATTAATGGAGAAATTTTAAAAAAAAGGAATTATACAAAGTAATTTCTCTGACCAGAATGGAATGAAGCTAGAAATTAATAAGGGGCAGAGAACCAGAATAGCTGCAAATATAAGGATGTCAAACAACACACTCTTAAATAATCAGTGGGTCAAGGAGGAAATTGCAAAAGAAATCAGGGCTTACCTTGAAACAAATGAAAATGAGAACACGACATATCAAAACTTATGGGATGCAGCTAAAGCAGAGCTGAGAGAGAAACTTATAACCATAAATGCCTATATTTAAAAGTAAGAAAGAGCTAAAATCAAAGATTTAACTGCACACCTGGAGGAACTAGAAAAAGAACAACAAACTAATCCCAAAGCAAGCAGAAGGAAGGAAATAACAAGGAGCTAAAGGAAATTGAGAACAACAACAACAACAACAAACTAGAAAAAAATAACAAAACTAAAATCTGACTCTTTGAGATTAATAAGATTGACTAACTCTTAGCTAGACTAACAAATAAAAAAAGAGAAAGATGCAAATAAATAAAATAAAAAACAAGAGAGGGGATATCCCTACTGATCCCACAGAAATAAAAGATCATAAGGAGACACTTTGAAAAATTGCATGCCAACAAGATGGATAACTTAGATGAAATGGACAAACTTCTTGAAACACACAAGCAACTTGCATTGATGAAAGAAGAAATAGAAGAACTCCACGGACCAATCACAAGTGAGATTGGATTAGCATCAAAAACGTCCCAACCAAGAAAAACCCAGGACCAGATGGTGACACGGGTAAATTCTACCTATCATTCTGGAAAGAACTAACACCAATTCTGCTTAAACTTTTCAAATATAGAAATGGAGGGAACATTACCTAACTCATTCTATAATGCCAACATCACACTAATACCAAAGCCACATGAAAATACCACAAGGAAACTACATACTAATCTCTCTAATGAACGTACATGCTAAAATCCTCAACAAAATACTTGTTAATCATATTCAACAATACATCAAATGAATTATACACCATGATCAAGTGGGTTTTATCCCAGGTACTCAAAGATGGTTCTAAAGAAGAAAATCAATCAGTGTAATATACCAAATTAACAGATCAAAAGAAAAAAATCACATGATGATCTCTATTGATGCAAAAACAGCATTTGACAAGATACAGCATCCTTTCTTGATAAAAACACTTAGAAAGATAGGAATAGAAGGAAACTTCCTTCACATAAAGGATATATGTGAAAAACACACAGCTAACATCATTCTCAATGGTGAAATGCTAAAGGCTTCCCTCTAAGATCTGGAACAAGACAAGGATGCCCACTGTCACTGATCTTATTTAACATTGTATCAGAAGTACTTAATGTGAGAAGCGGACTTGGCCCAGTGGTTAGGGCATCCATCTACCACATGGGAGGTCTGTGGTTCAAACCCCGGGCCTCCTTGACCTTTGTGGAGCTGGCCCACGTGCAATGCTGATGTGCGCAAGGAGTGCCGTGCCACGTAGGGATGTCCCCTGTGTAAGGGAGCCCACGCGCAAGGAGTACGCCCCATAAGGAGAGCCACCCAGTGTGAAAGAAAGTGCAGCCTGCCCAAGAATGGCACCGCACACATAGAGAGCTGACACAACAAAATGATGCAATAAAAAGAAACGCTGACAACAACAGAAGTGGACAAAGAAGAACACACAGCAAATGGACACAGAGAGCAGACAACTGGGGCGGGGGGGGGGAAGGGAAGAGAAATAAATAAAATTAATTAATTAATTTAAAAAAGGAAGTACTTAATGTAACATTTTGTGTGATCTGTGTATCTTTTTAAAAAAGATAATAAAAAGAAAGTACTTGCTAGAGCACTTAGGCAAGAAAAAGATATAAATAAAAATAATCCAAATTGGAAAAGAAGTAAAACTTTCACTATTTCCAGATGACATGATCCTGTACATGGAAAGTCCCAAAATATCTATAACAAAACTTCTAGAGCTGATAAATAAGTTCAGTAAACTGGCAGGATATAAGATCAACATGCAAAAATCAGTAGCATTTCTGTACACTAATAATAAGCAATCTGAGGAGGAAATCAAGGGAAAAAATTCTACTTACAACAGCAACTTAAAAAATCAAATATCTAGGAATAAAACTTAACTAAGGATGTAAAGGTCTTGTACACAGAAAACTCTACATCATTGTTAAAGGAAATCAAAGAAGATTTAAATAAATGAAAGAATGCTTCAAGTTCATGGATTGGAAGACTAAATATCATTAAGATTTCTATCCTACTCATATTGATTTACAGAGTTACCATAATACCAATAAAAATTACAACAGCAAGTTTTACTGAACTGGAAAAGCCAATTATGAAATTTATTTGGAAGGGCAAGGGACCCTGAAGAGCCAAAAACTTATTGAAAAGGGAAAACAAAATGGGGGGAATCATGCTACCTGACTTTAAAGCATACTACAAAGCCACAGTGGTCAAAACTGCATGTTATTGGCACAAGGATAGACATACTGACCAATAGATCCAAGTTGGGAGTTCTGATACAGACCCACACATGCATGCCCAGTTGATATTCGATAAGGCCAGTAAGCCCACTCAGCTGGGACAGAATAGCCTCTTCAACAAATGGTGCTGGGAGAACTGGATATCCATATCCAAAAGAATGAGAGAGGACCAGCATCTTGCACCCTATACAAAAATTAACTCACAATGAATCAAAGACCTAAATATAAGAGCCAAGATCATAAATCTCCTAGAAGATAATGTAGGGAAGCATCTATGAGATCTTGTAATAGGAAATGGTTTCATAAACTTTATACCCAAAACATGAGCAATCAAAGAAGAAATTTGTAAATGGGACCTCCTCAAAATTAAAAACTTTTGTGCTTCAAAGGGTTTTGTCAAGAAAATGAAAAGGCAGCCTACACAATGGGAAAAAATATTTGGGAACCACTTATCCATAAGGGTCTAATATCCAGCATATATAAAGAAACCCTACATCTCAAAAAATAAGAAGACAAACAATCCATTTAAAAATGGGCAAGATATTTGAATAGACACTTTTCCAACAAGGGAATAAAAATAGCTAAAAAGTACATGAAAAGATGCTCAGCATCACTAGCTATTAGGGAAATGCAAATCAAAACTACAATAACAGTGTTGTGTGTTGGTAAAGGGGTGTTGTATGGGAATTCCATACATGTGCATGATTGTTTTGTAAAATCACAACCTCTGTAATAAAACTTTATTTTAAAAATAATAGGGTGAGTTGGGGATACACCAAATATAAGACATGGATATAGTTAGCAGTAATATTTTGATGATGCTCTTGCACAGTTTGTAACAAATGTTTCACAACAATGCAAGGTGTTTGGTGCTGGAGTGATGATGGGGAACCTTGTATGATATTATGCATGTTTATTTTGTAAATTCACAACTTTTACTATACACTTATTGTCTATGTATGTTCATGTATGAACAATATACTTCAATAAAATAAAAATAAATAAAAAATTTAAAACTACAATGAGATATATCTTACACCTATTACACTAGCTGCTATTTAAAAAAAACATACACACACAGAAAACTACAAATGTTCAAGGGGATGTGGAAGAATGGGAACACTCATCCCCTGCTGGTGGGAATGTAGAATGTTGCAGTCATTGTGGAAGACAGTTTGGCAGATCTTCGGGAAGCTAATAGAATTACATTAGATCCAGCAATCCAGGTGCTAGGTATATACAAAGAAGAATTGAAAGCAGGGACATGAACAGATATACGCACACCAGTGTTCATAGTGGCATTATTCACTATTGCCAAAAGTTGGAAGCAACTCAAGTATTCATCAACAGAAGAATGGATAAGCAAAGTGTGGTATGTACATACAATGGAATATTATTCAGCTGTAAGAAGGAATGAAGTATTGACAAATGTGACGACATGGATAAATCTCGAAGACCACGTGTTGAATGAAGTAAGCCAGTCACTAAAGGACAAATATTTCATGACCTCATTGATATGACATAAGCATATTGAGCAGACTCACAGAGATAGAGTCTGGAACTCTATCTATCTATCTAGTGGCAGAACCTATGATAAGGTGGAAGGGGGTTGTTTGGCAATTGATGGGGGTGGTGGGGGTACAGGGATGTGAATAGAGTTGACAGTGCTGAAATGTGAGGATGAGCAGGGTTGGGGGGTTGGACTATGCAAGGAGTTGGAGAGAGGGTTAGAGGAAGGAATAGGTGAACTCTGGGGAGGTGGTGGTCTGTAGTTGAAACTACAATTGTGGGAATGTTCTTTTGGCAAATATGGCAGGGGAGGGTCACTGGTGCAGCATGTCTGTGGTGGGGGCATGTGTGGAAAAGGGTGCACCCGAGGCGTGCTTCTATGGAATATGAATGTGTTTATCTTGGCACACAATAAACAACAAAATTCAACTTCCATCCTGGGAGTCCTGCTACATTCTCAAATAGAGGGGCAAGAATCTTTCAAGTACATAGGCAGTGCCTAATAAAAGAACACAGACCATTAAATCAAGCTCTCACTACTAATGCGTGTAACTATGAACCTTATTCTTGTAAAATTGAAACTTAGCCTAATAATAACTATTGCCTAAGAGTTACCTCCTGAAAACCTCCTTGTTACTCAAATGTGGCCTCTCTTAAGCCAAACTCGGCAAATAAACACATTACCTTTCCCCCTGGCATGGACATGACTCCTGGGAATGTACCTTCTTGACACTGAGGGATTAATATCTAGCACCAGCCAGTGATATATTTGGAAAAAGACCTTGACCAAAAGAGGGAAACGTCAAATAACACAAGAATTTTTACTGCTAAGAAATTTCAAAATGAGTCAGGAGGTCATTCCAGAGGTTACACTTATGCATGTCTCAGGCCGCTCTCACTGACTGCCACTGTAAACAAAGCCTCAAACAGGGGTGCTCCTGAGGGCTCCAGAGCCATCTGGATACTATGCAAGGTACACAATCCCCCGAAATCAGCACCCTGTCGGTGAGCCTTACCTTGCAATATATGCCAACCTATTTCCCCAATGTAACAGAGTTAGATCATGTTCAATTTCTCTACCCATGATTCTTCTACCCCTTTTATGCTATAATTAGCATGGAAGAACATGTAACATTCCCTGCCCCCCCACCAGAACCTCTGGTAACCACTACTTTATATCAACGTTACATGTTCTTCCATTACTATAATATTATTAATAATGAGTTTATGTTGTCCATGTTTGAATTCCCCCCTTATGTTTGTTCATTACTCGACCTTAAGTATTTTGGGGCAGGGAATAATAGGTGGGGCAAAGGGCATTTTTAGGACATTGGAATTAAGTGAAAACCACAATGTAGACTATACATCTACTATACATCAACTGTAGATACAGTTGTTACAATTGATGAATAAATATTGAAGCATTGCTACTATATATTTATTTTCAAGCTCCATGACAAGTTCTATTGGGATTTGTGTTGGAATTGCTTTGAATTTACAGATTAATTTTATGAGAATTGGGATGTTTACAATACTGTCTTCCCCTTCTTAAATATGCTGTATGTTTCCATTTAGTCAGTTCTTTCTTTAAGTCCCTGAGACTTTTTTATAATTTTCTTCAGGAAAAGTATTGCTATCTTTTGCTAGAGGTATTCTCAGGTTTTTGTTGTTATTGTGAATAGAATCTCTTTTTCATTTTTTTTTCCCCCTGGCCTTAAAAAATTTTTCTAAAATTTCTCTCTTCCCACCACCTCATTGTTTGCACTTGCTGTGTCTGTTTGTCTTCTTAGGAGGCACCAGGGACCTCCAATGTGGGAGGGAGGCACCTAATTGCTTAAACCACCTCCGTTCCCTGCTCTGTTGTGTCTCTCCTTATGTTTTTCCTCGTGTCTCTTGTTGCATCATCTTGTCATGTTATTTTGCTGCACCTACACATCACACCAGCTCACCATCCTGCTCTTCCTCTTTAGAAGGCCCAAGGAACCTCTGCTCCCTACTTTATTGGGTCTCTCATTATGTTTTTCTTCTTGTGTCTCTTGTTGCATCATTTTGTTGTGCCAGCTTGCCAGGCCTGCCCTTCGCGCCAGCTCACTGTTGTCTTCTTTTTTTTTTAATTTTTAAATTTATTTCTCTCCCCTTCCCCCCTCACCCCAGTTGTCTGCTCTCTGTGTCCATTCACTGTGTGTTCTTCTGTGTCCGCTTCTATTGTTGTCAGTGGCACCAGGAATCTGTGTCTCTCTTTTTTGTTGTTGCTGCATCATCTTGCTGTGTCAGCTCTCCGTGTGTGCAGTGCCACTCCTGGGCAGGCTGAACATTCTTTCACGCTAGGCAGCTCTCCTTAGGGGGTGCACTCCTTGTGCATGGGGCTCCCCTATGCAGGAGACACCCCTGCGTGGCACGGTACTCCTTGCGCACATCAGCACTGCCCATGGGCCAGCTCCACACGGGTCAAGGAGGCCCTGGGTTTGAACCATGGACCTCCCATGTGGTAGGCAGATGCTCTATCCATTGAGCCAAGTCTGTTTCCCTCCCTGTGTTCTTTAGGAGTCACCAGGAACCAAATCACAGACCTCCCATGTGGTAGGTGGGAGCCCAATCTGCTTCCCAGAATCTCTTTTTCTATCACATTTTCTAATTTGTTATCACTGGTTGGTACACAGGAATGCTACTAATTTTTTTACTATTGATCTTATTCTCTTAGTAGTCCTAATATATTTTATAACAGCTTTATTGAGATATAATTCTTACACCATACAATTTTTAAAGTATATATAATTCAACGGTTTTTAGTAAAATTCACTGAGCTGTGTAACCATCACCACAATCAATTTTAGAATATTTTTATCACCCCAGAAAGAAACCTTGTACACATTTCCCTCTAACTCCTGTCCCCTCCTCCAGGTACCACTAGTTTACCTTCTCTCTCCATGAATTTGCCTGTTCTGGACGTTACATATGGTGGCATACAATATGTATCACTTGTAATTGGCTTCTTTCACTTAGCATACTGTTTTCTAGTCCTAATAATGTATTTGTATATTCTCTTGGGTTTTTTATGTAGGCAATCATATTGTCTGCAAATAAGGATCATTTTATTTTTCCTTTCCAGTTCTTAAATTTTATCTTTTTCTTGACCTATTATTAGGTCAAACCATATAAATTGCGGATGTTGGACAGCATTCAAATATGAAAGTGGTAATTTCATATGCTTTACCTTCTACATTGCATAACCTCCAGTACTATGTTGAAAAGAAACAGTGACAGAAAGCATCCTTGTCAAATTTCAGCTTCAAAGGAAATTACTTCTAAAATGTTATCATCAAGTATGGTATCTGTTACATGTTTATCAGGTTAAGGAAGCAAGTTTGTTAATAGTTTGCTTTGAATGAGTTTTAATTTTTCAAAGTAGTATATTATCTTAGTGGCTTATTTGATGTTGATTCACCCTTGCATTGTTGGGATTAAACCCTACTTTGCCATGATCCACTTTTGTGTGTATATACATTGCTGTGTTTGACTTGCTATTATTTTATTTAGAAATTCTGAATCTATGTTCATAATAGCTAAATTTATTTGACAGTTTCTTTATTCTAGACACCATTAAGGTGCTTTCTATGAAATATTTCATTTCATCCTAGAAGGCTTATTGGGAAAGTGATTTGCCCCTTTTATATATGAAGGAACTGAGGCACAAGGAGATCAAGTCTCCTCCCCAGGGTCACAGTGAATACAAGTAGTGGCACCAGGACACCAAGCCAGACTGCCTGGCTCTAGAGGCTGTGCGCTAACCAGTACTCCATGCTGCCTCCCTGTGAGCAAGACCCAGGATTCGTTTGGTTTATAATTCTCCTTGCTTGTATGTCCTTGTCCCCAATTTGGTATAAAAGTAATATACTATCCTCAACAAATAAATTAGACAGATTTCCTCTTTTTCTCTTCTTTTTAGAAAGTATTTGTCCTATTCCTATAAAATGAATCCTCTGGAGTGAATTTGTTGATTTTTAAATTGTGTTGGCTATCTTTCTTAGGCTTACATTTCTTCATATGTTTTTAAACCTTGGTTTGCAGGCTCAATTTGCTTTTTAGTTTTTTGGGTTTTTTTTAAAGATTTATTTATTTTATTTCTCTCCCCTGCCTCCCCTCCCCAGCCCCAGTTGTCTGTTCTCTGTGTCTGTTTGCTGCATCTTCTTTGTCCGCTTCTGTTGTTGACAGCAGCACGGGAATCTGTGTTTCTTTTTGTTGCATCATCTTGTTGTGTCAGCTCTCTGTGCATGCGGCACCACCCTGGGCAGGCTGCACTTTCTTTCGTGCTGGGTGGCTTTCCTTATGGGTTGCACTCCTTGCGCGTGGGGCACTTTTTAGTTTTTAATCTCAAATTTACATAAAAGTTGCAAGTGTCATACAAAGCACTCCCCCTGCACCCCTGAACATTTGGAAGTAAATTGCCAACAGGATGTCCCATCATCTCTGAGTACTTTAGTGTGTATTGCCTACAAAGATGTTCTCCTGTATAGGCAAAATACAGCCATCAACGTCAGGAAGTTCACACTGACACTTTACTGCCATCTAATCTTCAGACCCCATTCAAGTTTTGCTAATTGTCCCAATAATGTCCTTTATAGCAATCAAGTGTTGCATTTAGTTGTGATGTCTCTTTAGTGCTTCAATCTGAAATAGTTCCTCAGTTTTTCCTTGACTTCCATGGCCTTGACACTTTTGAAGAAACAAGTCAGTTATTTCTTGGAATGCTCCTTAATCTGGGATTGTTTGATGAATGCTCATGACTAGACTCAGGTTATGCATCTTTGGCAGGAATATCACAGAAGTGAAGTTATATTCCTCTCATTGCACCCTATCAGGTGGTGCACAATTTCAATTTGTCCCATTACTGGTGATGTTAACGTTGACTACTTGGTTAAGGTAGTGTATTCGTTTCCTATTGCTGTTATAAAAAACTATCACAAATTTAGTGGCTTAAAACAATGTTATTTTTTTTCTCTTAAAGTTTTGGAGGACAGAATTCTAACATCAGTCTTAAGGACCCAAGGTGTAAGCAGGGATGGTTCCTTCTGGAGACTCCAGGGGGAGACTCCATCTGTGCCTCTTCCAGCTTCTAAAGTTTGGGTTAGTGTTCCTTGGCTTGTAGCCGCATCACTCCAATCTCCACTTTCATCTTCACATTGCATTCTCCCACTCCGATCTCCCGCACTCCTCTTAGAAGGACCCCTGTGATTCCATGGGGACCACCCAGATAACCCAGGATTATCCCCAAATCCTTAAGTGAATCACATCTGCGAAGTCCCTTTTAGGATATCCACATGTTCGATGGATTAGGATTTGAGCATTTTGGGGGGGCATTATTCAGCCTGCCACAGGTGGTATCTGCTAAGCTTCTCCTCTTTAAAGTTAAGTATTTTCCCCATTATAATTAATATTTTGGGGAGAGATCATTTGAAACTATGCAATTATCATGTTTCTAGTCAAATTTTCCATTTTTCCAACCATTTATTTACTTCAGTACAAATTCATCATTTCTCATTTTAGTCAATGGGTTTTTTTTTAAAGATTTATTTTATTTATTTCTCTCCCCTCCCCCACCCCCCACCGCCTGCCCCAGTTGTCTGTTCTCTGTGTCCATTTGCTGCATATTCTTCTTTTTATCCACTTTCTGCTGTTGTCAGTGGTATGGAAATCTGTGTCTCTTTTTTTGTTGCATCATCTTGCTGCGTCAGCTCTCCAGGTGAGCGGCGCCACTCCTGGCAGGCTGCACTTTTCTTCGCCCTGGGTAGCTCTCCTTACGGGATGCACTCCTTGCGTGTGGGGCTCCCCTATTCAGGGGACACCCCTGCGTGGCACTGCACTCCTTGCACACATCAGCACTGCGCATGGGCCAGCTCCACATGGGTCAAGGAGGCCCAGGGTTTGAACCGCGGACCTCCCATGTGATAGATGGCTGCCCTATCCACTGGGCCAAGTCCGCTTCCCTAGTCAGTGGGTTTTAATTCATAACTATCATTATTTATTTTAATGCTTAAATTGTCCTAGATTGGCCAGTGGAGCCTCTTCGAAGTGACATCTCTGTCCCTTTGGCACGTCCCTATCATTCCCTGAACACATTCCTTACTTCCTGGCACAAGTGTAGGCTATTTTGAATGGATGCTATATTCTCTCCCTTCCTTTCTCTCTTACTGCCCTTCCATCTTTTCTCACAAAACTTGTCTTATGGTTTTGCAGTTGCCTCCAGGTTTTGTGGCATTTTCAAGCGCCTGTACTGTGGTATATTGGGGATGGCTATAAAGCCAAGGCCACAGATAACAGATCAGCTATAGGGCTTTGTTCCCCAGCATCATTTAAGGGATGGAGGTACACCCAGTCCTGGCTTCTGACTGAGACTCTTTTATTTCTCCTTCATTCCTAAGACCCTGCTGCTACCTTCAGCTTCCAGAATCTAGCAAATTCCAGGCTGCGGCCCCCACTCCAACCCCTCCATCACTACTTTGTGTTTCTTTTCTGTTTTTTATTCAGGGAGATGATTATCTTATCCTTTTTATTTACTTTATGTATTTCACCTATTATTGCTGCAGTTTGGAACAGAGAGGATGCACTGAAACCTAAATTCTCCAAACCACCCCACAGGTAAGTCAGCTCCATTTCAACAGTGTTTTTTAAATAATATGTCAACATGTCATATTATAGCAAAAGGACATTGGAGAAGCAAAATGAAAGGAAGACAGTTCTAAAGAGTGGGTGGCAATGCTGACTTTTTAAAGAGAGGGCTCCCCCAGACGCTGCCCTGCCCACCGCATTCCTCCAGTTCTAAGACCTGCCTGTCCTGGCCCAGACAAGGGTGGACATGGGGGGCTGCAGTGAGAGGAAAAGGGGGTACCATGGGCCATGGGAATCCTGCCAGATGACCCTTTGGATCCAGGAATGAGGTAGAGTTCTGGTCAAGAACTGAGGTGGGGATAGGACTGCCTGGCTAGAAGGGGGGGGCATACGGGCTTGATCCCTCGAGTCACCCCAGCTGTCTCTGGGAAGCCCAGGTGGTGAGGTCCCCACAGCCAGCCCACTCTGGCCCCATGCTCTCCCTTTAACTCTGCTCCCTTCTACGTTTCCCAAACTGGGGGAGAACACCATGAGCTAGTTCACCTTCCCAAATTCCTCAGACTTTTCCTAAGCGCCCTCCCCCAAAGTCTGTAGAGACCCGTACCCCTTTACGGCAGGCTCAATCCTCTCCTCGCTCCTTTCTTTCAGCAAACCCGTGGGTCTGAACTTGAGATCATTCATTTTCTAAAGGCTTCCCGAGTTCCGAGTGACAGCAGGCAAAGCCCACCCCTCCCGATGCGACCACTGCCAGAGCAGGAGACCCATCCGGTCCTCGGGGCCTCAGTCTCCCCAACCGCAGGAGGGGCGCAGGCTCCGTGCGGCCGGCCGCCCTTGGATTATGTTGGGAGGCCCGAAGAGGCGGAGGGTCCCGAGCGGCCCCACCAACGGGGAGCGGGCCCGGGGGTCCCTCCCGCGCCGCTCACCCCCGAGTGGGCGGGGCGCGCGGCCTCGGCCCGCGCGGGCTCGGCGGGGCGCTCGGAGAGGTCCTAGTGCCTGCAGGCCCCGCGCGCTCGCATCTCCGCGGCCCGCCGGTGCCGGGTGGTCCACAGCCGAGCTCGCCGCCGCCGCCTCCCGGCCCCGCCCGCCATGAGGAGCGCGCCCCCCCTGCTCCTCTTCTCCCTGGTAGTCTTTAGCCAACGCGGTGAGTTCTTTTCGGGGAAGGAGGGAGGGGCGCCTGGGTGGGGCTGGGCGAGGATGGACTGGCCACAGGTGGGAGGGAAGAAAGGGTGCCCTGCGCCCAAGGGAGTGGCCCGGGCTGCTCCCGAAAGGACGGGGCGTGGCGGGGCTGAGCCCACTCGCCGAAGCCGGAGGGCGGGCTACGGTGGGGGAGTCTGCGAGGTTTGGGGTCAGAACCGCCACTCCTCGCCGAGGCGCGGCGGGGCCCGGGCTGGGTGCCCCGGCTCTACAGGCAGCTCCGCTCAGTCCCAGCGCCGAGGGAGGCTCGAGGGCACCGACTCCGCGCCCCGACAGAGCCAAGGCGCCTTCCCTGTCGGCGAGGTGACTTTCTTGAAGAGTGAACGTCGCAGGCAGCCCGCACCGCGGAAGGTGTAGACACCAGGGCGCATATGCCCTGCTCAGCCTTAGAGTGAGGTCTCCTCCAACACCGCTCTTACAGAGAGGGGGAAACTTAGCCGGGAGGGGAAGGGGCTTGCCCAAATCACCAGCCCTGGGATATCTTGCAATTTGGGGCAGATCTTCCAAGAAACACACGTTATAGCACACTTTATAGTCTGGACAGCCAGCTTGGCCAAAGCTGGACTGCTGGAGAGGGCCTGTCACTCAGGAGCATGTGGCCTTTGACAGTGGAAGGGAAACCAATCAGCCCTTCTCCTCCAGATGCCTCCTCTGGCCTCAGTTTTCCCGTATGAGCTCCTGTGGTCTGACCCAAGCTGTCCCAGCCTGGTCAGCCTAGAGGATTGAGGCTACATCTTCCTGGAAGGAGACTGGCCGCAGGGGTTGTTGAAGGGGGCGGGGGGATTCTTAGAGAGAAGTGGGGATTTCCTCAAAGATGCATCTGCACAGTGTGTGTGCCCCTTGCTTGCTGACCCCGTGCCATTTCTTTCCCCTCTCCGGGCCTCACTTTCCCCATCTGTTGGATGGGGAAGATATGCCCTGCCTACATATTTGTACATGAGCTGGTTGCAGTGTTTCTGAAGCATGGTCCTGGGGCAGCTTATAGCCACATAACACAGTGCAGATGCCTAGACCCCACTCCAGGCCCACTGGATTGAAATCTCTGGAAGTGGCTCTGGAAATCTGAATTTATAGGAACATCAGGTGATTCTTACACATGGCTGGAGAGGCACTTACAGTATATAGTGAGCTCTTTGTATTTATTTTTATTTTCACTTATTTACGCTTTATGGTGAGTTCTTTATAAAAGGTAAAACCTCAACTGTTTTTTTTTTTTATTCCATAGCTATCTTTTAAAAAACACAAATCTAGTGCTCCCTCCTTCAGTTAAGGACACATATCCAATTGAAAATCCCTCCACTGGCCAAATCTACCTTTTAGATGCCCACTTGCCAAGAAGATTTTGTTGACCTTTACTTTCTGTAGTATGTCTTTCCATTTTCCCAATACAAAATTTAAAAGTATGTTCTAATACAGATATATGCTTTCAAACTGTACACATACTCACAGTTTTAGAATTTCAGGTATGGCTTCCTCAGTTGTAACTCCTCTCTGCTGGAAAGCAGCTTTCCAAAGCAGACCTGGTCCCTTGGAAAATGACCCTCAGCAATGGCAGGTCCAGCCCATTCCTCTTTGGAATCTCTGGGTCATGACTGACCCCTAGTGGTGGCCTCTCTTTTTTTTAACTCCTTATCAGTCTAGCTGGGATGTGACCACCAAATGGGCCCCAAAGCTTCCACCCATTCTGGGCCACCCGTCAGTTTGTCTTCTTTTTTTAAGATTTGTTTTATTTATTTCTCCTCCCCTCCTCGTTGTTTGCACTCGCTGTCTGCTCTCTATGTCTGTTCGTTGTGTGCTCTCTCTGTGTGTGCTCTCTATGTCTTCTTTTTACAAGGCACCAGGAACCAAATACAGGACCACCCATGTGGAAGGAAAGTGCCCAGTCGCTTGAGCCACTTCCACTCCCTGCTTGCTGTACCTTTTTTTCTTTTAAAGATTTATTTTTTATTTATTTCTCTCCCCTTCCCCCCACCCCCAGTTGTCCACTCTCTGTGTCCATTCACTGTGTGCTCCTCTGTGACCACCTCCATCCTCATCAGTGGCACCAAGAATCTGTGCCTCTCCCTGTTGCGTCATCTTGCTGTGTCAGCTCTCCACACGTGCAGCGCCGTTCCTGGGCAGGCTGCACCCTCCTTTGCACTAGATGGCTCTCCCTACAGGGTGCCACACACCTCCTGTGTGTGGGCCCTCCCCCCCCTACGCGGGGGACATCCCTCCGTGGCACAGCACTCCCTGAGCGCATCAGCACTGTGCCCAGGCCAGCTCCACACGGGTCAAGGAGGCCAGGGGTCTGAACTGTGGACCTCCCATGTGGTAGGCAGACGCCCTATCCATTGGGCCAAGTCTGCTTCCCCTGTTGTTCCTTTCATTGTGTTTCCTCATTGTGTCTCCTCGTTGCATCATCTTGTGTTGTCAGCTTGCCGTGCCAGCCCATTGCATCAGCTTGCTGTCTCGCTTGTCTTCTTTAGGAAGCACTGGGAACTGAACCCAGGATCTTCCCTGTGGTAGGCGGCACCCAACTGCTTGAGCCACATCTGCTTCCCTATCCTTGTCTTTTTTTTTTTAATTAATTAATTTATTTATTTCCTCCCCTTCTCCTCCCCCCCACCCTGCTGTTTTTGCTGTCTGTGTTGTCTTCGCATTTTTTTCTCTTCTAGGATTCATTTCCTAGAATCTAGGATGAATCTAGGAGGAGAAGGGGAGGAAATAAATAGATTCCTAGAATCTAGGATGAATCCTAGGATGAATCTCCTAGGATTCATTTCGATCCTGGAGAACTCTGATGGGGAGAGAGGTTTTGTCAATTGTGCCACCTCAGTTCCTGGTTTCTGCTGTGCTTTACCTTGACTCTCCCCTTGTCTCTCTTTTGATGCATCATCATCTTGCTGCACGACTCACTTGCGCTTGGGCACTGGCTCACCACACGGGCACTCGCATGGGTACTAGCTTGCCATGTGGGCATGCTTTCTCTTCTTTTTCAACAGGAGGCCCCAGGGATCGAACCCAGGTCCTCCCATTGGTAGGCGGAAGCGCTATCACTTGAGTCACATCTGCTTCCCCTATCCTCATCTTTTGAAGCAACAGGCCCCTCAGGCATAGAGCAGCAGACTGGAAAACCTAAACATATGCTATTCTGTTTTTCATTTATCTGTTTTCTTCCCTACATTGGAGGGTGGGATTGTGGTCCAGCCCACACCTGCCCTGCTCCTACCCTTGGCACACACGTGTGCACATCTATGCATAAACACCAGCACAGACATGAACGTGCACCTGGCTCCAGCCAGCACCAGCCATGGCCTCTGCAGAGGCGTCCTTCACAGGGGACGTTAAGCAGGACACTAAAGAAAGCCTCTGTCTGAAAGAGGCAGCAGCTCCTAGACCTGGTTCTGCCACTGACTTGCTGGGGAGCCTCGAGTTTCCTTTCTCCCTTTGGTTTCAGTTTCCCCAGCTGAGAAGTAGAGCATTGGACTAAATGGTCAAAGGTTCTGGGTGCCATAGCTGGTCCTCAGTATGGGTGAGGGTTCCTGGGGGCAGCTGAATGCCTGAGACTCTAGGCAGGCCCAAAGGTGAGCAACCTGAGCATCGCAGGTGAGATCAGAGCCATGAGCCCAGTCCCCACAGCCTGCAGAGCAGCCCAGCTTCCCAGGAACCCAGCTGCGCCAGCCCCCTGGGGCTGCAGAGACAGACGCGGGCTCCAGCCTCCTCCAGCATTGCAGGGCTGCGAGGTGAGGGGAGGAACTGCAGGTTCTGACCCCAGAGGTGCCACAGACTTGCCAGATGGGTTTGGGCAACTCACACGCGTCTCTGTGAAATAAGGGGTTGACCCAAATTAGGTAAAGGACTGTGGGAGGGACCCAACTGCAGTGTGGAGCTACAGACCAGCTTCCAGGGTGCTTGAGCAGCTGGGCGGGGAGTGGAGGATAGATAAGTCTCAGTGCACAGTAGCTCTGGGGGAGTGAGAGGCAGGGCTCAGAATCTAGGTCAAGCAGGGGTCATAGGACCCCTCTGGACAGCATGGGGCAGTCTGGGGGAGGGACGGCAGGTATGCTGGAAGCATATTTCACAAGGCGGTAAATATCGTATCTGCTCCAGATAGGCAGTGAGTTGGAAAGTGAGTGGAGCAGGCAGGGTGGTGGCCGCTTCCCATGGCCATGCGTCCAGCCCAGCGCCCCCCACGAGCCCCCCACGGACCCGCTCAGTCAGGGTGGTCCATGCTCAGGGCCCTCTGGGAGGGGTCTGGTAAGAATGAAGGATGTAATTAAAGTCCTGGGCCTGGTGGGCCAGGCAGCCCCCTCCCCCACGTCTTCAGCTCCTGTTCTGCTCCTCTTCCTCCTGCCTCAGCCCCGGTTCCTCTGTCCCACTTCTACCCTTTCTGCTCCTGCGCCCCTGCTCAGTTGTCCTAGCCCTTCCTCTGAATCTCTCTCTTTCCAAGGTGGGCCTTCTGCCCACACCTGTCACGTTCTCCCTGGAGACACCAAAGTAAACAAGATCGAGTCTCTGAATAGCACTTTCACTCCCAGACATGTGAGCGAGATGAGACAGAGACCCAGATACCGCTTGGCAAGGGACCAGGGTGTGGAGAGGGGCAGGTCGGGGCTGTGAGCACTCAGGGCCAGGCTCCTGGGGAGGCTGCATTTGAGCTGGGCTTTGAGTATGGCTCAGAACCGAGACCTGTCCTGTAAGCTCTAGACCCAGGAGCCAGCGCCCAGCTGGACCCTCCATTTGGTGTCCCAAAGACACCTGGCCCCGGGCAGATCACATCAACCCAGGATACGTACCCCTTCTTGGTGGAAGTGCCGCTGTCTACCCCGATCCTCATGAATCCCATTTGATTAACATCTTTCCTCCACGACACTGTAAGCCCCTGAGGACAGGCACCGTTTCCAGTTTGTGTTTACCATTATTCCCAGCACATAACACAGTGCCCAGAACAAGACAGACGCTCAGATCTCGAATGGCCAGATCCTGACATAAGAAAGAGCATGGCCAAAGACCTAGAAGGCAGTCAGTGCAGGCCACCTGGGGGACAGGTGAGCAGGAGGGTGTGGCCCAGGCATCGAGTGTTTGGGGCTAGATAATCAGGTTGAGGAGGACAGGCCAGTGCCAGGGGCTAAGGGCCTTGAATGAAACACTTGGGCTTGAACTCTGCCTGCAGCTCTGAGACGCAGGAAGGGCCCCGGTCCAGCCTGTGCTCTAGGAAGACCACTCTGTCACTATGTGGTATGTGGGTGGGAGGAGCAGCGTGGAGGTGGGAGTCCAACGAGGGAGCTACTGGAACAGGGAGCGCAGCGAGCTAGGGCCATGGTCCGAAAGGTGGGGATGGGAGGACAGAGACTAAGAGGCTTGGAGGTTCAAATACCCAGGACTGAGCGACCACTTAGATGAGCCAAGGGAGGCTCAGGAATAAACACCCAGTGTGTGGAACAGAGTGTCTGGAGCATGGGGTGCCATTCACTGCTAGAGGGTACAGGACGAGGAGTTGGTTTGGGATGGGGAGGAGAGAGCTGAACTCTGTCTTGGACATATTTAGGTTGAAGCCCCCGAAGTGCGGCAGGCCTGCTGGCCCCTTAACTGGCCCCGCCAGCCCTGAGGGTACCTGTGGTCCTGCCCGGGCCCCCTCAGCCCTCCCCTTCATTGCCATCCGCTGCCGTGAGGGCCAGTTGGACAAGGGTCCAGCAGGTCTGCCTGTGATTTTTCCCAGGGGAATGCCGCATGGCTAATGCTGAGGAGAAGCTCATGGACGACCTTCTCAACAAAACCCGCTACAACAACCTGATCCGCCCAGCCACCAGCTCCTCCCAGCTCATCTCCATCCAGGTGCAGCTCTCCCTGGCCCAGCTCATCAGCGTGGTAGGTGCACGGGGCAGCTTGGCTTGAGGCTCAGGAGGAGCGGCAGGGCGGGTTTTCACTGCCTGGCGATGGACCGGCCCGGCTAGGTTTGCGGTAAAGGAGTGGCCCTTTAGTGTGTGGGGCTAGGAGCTGGCTGACTTGGGTTTTACTTCTGGCATCTGCCAGATTCTAGGGCAGGTCCCAAATTGATCTTTTTTTTTTTTATCATATTCACAAATTAAGGAGTTTGTCTGAACTTCGAGGGCCCCAACCCTGCTTCTAAGTAATGATTCTTTCATTCCACGAATGCCTTTGAACATTCCACGAATGCCTTTGCACATTCCACGAATGCCTTTGCACATTCCGTTCTCTTTGCCTGGGGTGTCCTGCCCATTTTGTCCACCCTAGCTCAACAGTTGGGAGCCACCTGCAAATCAAGGACTTCCATATCAATTAAAATGCTTTGGGGAAAAAAATGCTTTGGTCGTAAGTAACAGAACACCCAACTAAGAGCGGTTAATGCAAAATAAGAACATTGATTATATCACATAACGAGACAGTAGGCTGACATTCCAGAGTTACTCAGTAACTCAATCATGTCAGGACTCTGGGTTGTTGTCAAGGATGTCAGCACTCTGAGTGAGATTCTCTTGATTCTCCCTCATGGTCACAAAATGGTGGCCACAGCTCCAAACATAAAGTCCTCACGTGACAATGTCCTTGGCAGGAAATGGCAAATCTCTTTCTTGGGTTCCTTTTTAAGTATGAGGAAAATTTTTCCAGAGACCTGCCCTCTGAGCAAGCTTGGCATCTCATTGACCAGGGCTACAGTTCATGCCCAAGCCTTAACCAACCTTTGGCTAGAAGAATGGAATTACCATGTTTGACTTAGGCTAATCGATACAGGGCAAGGGGCTAGAGAGGGCCCTATGAATGTCCCTACTCCATTGCTGCTTCCGGCCTGCTCAGCAAATGACCTCACTCACCCCCTACTTTTGGGGGGGAAATAGGAACCAGGTTGACAGAACTGATGGGTGCAGAGACCCAGGGATGGGGTCAGAGGCAGCCACTGCACCTGGCCAAGGTAGAATGAGGGCACTGCCATGGGTGCAAAAGGAGGGGTGGCTTGGAGAGTTCACAGGTAGGATAGTGAGGTCCTTGAGGTGTGTGGTTGTGGGGTGGGGGAGAAGGGGTGCATCGAGGAAGGCTGAGGGGACAGGGAGTTTCTCCTGTCCCCTGTGCTGTCCCTGCATTCAGAGTGTCATAGGGAACCAAGGCCCACTGTAAACCAGCCCTCTGTGGCCCTTCCCATGCACCCACCCTCCAGGTTAGAGCCCTGCTCCTGGGAGCAACCACCTGAAGAGAGTGCAGGTCCCTGTGGCCAGCTAGGGGAGGGAGGGCAGAGATAAGCAAGGACCTGAAGTTCTTCTGTCAGGTCACTCCCTTCTTGCCACCCGCCTCTCTCTATAGCACAACTGGCTCCCACAAACTGAGCCCTTCAGCCTGTATCCCTCAAGAAGGCTCCGGTCAAATGAATGGCTGTCTTTCTCCCCTGGTGTCCCAGGAAGAATAGCCCAAGAGTCGGGAGGGCCAGAGGGGCTTGTACTCTCCATCCTGCTCCCCTCCACAGGCAGTCTAGAAGGAAGAAGGCTTCTGGCCAGGCCTCACCCAGGCTGCTGCCCAGCCAAGGACCATTTGCTCAGTGGGGCAAGCCCAGCCGCTGCCCTGCAGCTGCGCCCTGGTGAGGGTAAATGGGCCAACGGCTCTGGCCACACTTCCAGGCTCAGGCCACCCCTGCCAGATCTGCTCTGTGGGCCCTGTAGGGTGATAGAGGCAGCTGGAAAGGGGAAGGCACATGGCCTCCAGCCCCTATCTCATTAAGAGCCACTGTGAGCTGTTCTGTTCCTGAATATATAGCAAATATTTAGTTTTAGTGATTCCCTCCTCTCCTGCTATTTTTCAGGGTTTGTTTTATTTGTCTGATTTCGAGAAGGAAAGTTATGGACACAACCAGTTGAAAGACAGAAGTTTCTGGGGATGAGGCAAACATTTTATGTTGGGTGAGGCAAGCAGCTCTTTGTGGGGGGCCAGGACCCTGGACCAGTATCCTCAGACACACTCAGCAGCTGCGGGGGAGCAAGGTGGAGTGAGGGCAGTGTGGTCAGCCAGACCCCAAACCAGCTGTGCTGGAGCAGCTGCTGCTCGGAACTAAAGCCCAAGGCAATGGCAGTTAAATGCCTGGGAGTAGAGGCTAGTGAGTGAGGGCTAGAAGAGACCAGCCCAGCCGCTGTAGGAATGCCCCTGAACTGTTTAGAAGCAACATTTCGGGTGTTTAGAATCCTTTCGGTAGCAGATAGCAAAAAGTGACCAGCTGGCTTAAGCTAAATGTAGGGTGGGAGGGATTATTATTGGAGTGCTGTCAGGTTTGCTCCCCGAATCTGCCCACCAGGAGGAAACTGGAGCGCTATGAGGATACAGGAAGTATCTGCCCACCCTTCCTTCTCTCTGGAGTCTGTTCCATTCTTCTTCCTTCCTTGTTCTCATGAATCTTGCAACCTACTGGGGGATACAAAGCATTGAATTTTCAGGTGCACCCAGTTTATTAAAGCATATCAACTCTTTAAGTTGTAAGCAAAACTGTTTTGTTTTGTTTTGTTTTTCGGAGGTACCAGGGATTGATCCCTAGACCTTGTACATGGGAAGCAGGTGCTCAACCACTGAGCTACACCCACAACCCTCTCATTCAGTTCTCATGTCAGTCTTGCTCATTTGAAAACTTCAGTCTCATGTCTACTGACTCTGAGTCCTTGCTCTCCATTACTCTCCCTCCCCTTCCCCCACCACATACCAGAGATACTTTAGTGGTCTAGACTCGCGGGGTACTGTGGTCTATTCTTTTCAGTTTCTAATAAAGTTAAGCTTATGCTTTTCCTATGACCCAACAATTCCACTCCTATGTATTCAAGAGAAATGAAAAACATAAAAGTCCACATAAAGACTTGTACAAGCATATAGTAGATTTTTTCATAAGCCCACCCAACATAGATGCCCAAACAACATAGATGTATTATCAACAGGAGAATGGTTAAGCAAAGAGGGAAATATTTATGCAGTAAAAGCAAATAAACAACTGATGCATGCAACGTGGATGGATCTCAAAAACATTATACTGAGTGAAAGAATCCAGACACAGAAAAGTACATAATTTATGATTCCATTTATATGAAGTCCTAGGACAGGCAAAACTAATTTATGATGATAGAAGTCAGAACAGCAATTACTTCTTAGGAGGGAATTGGCTGAGAAAAGGCACAAAGGACTTTCTGGAGTAGGGAAATATTCTATGTCTTGAAAGGAAAGTGAGTTAAATGAGTAATCCATTTGCTAAAATTGATCAGCCTGTACGCGTAAGATCTGTGCATTCCACTAGAAGTAAATTACACCTCAGTTTTTAAAAATATTTTTTTAAAGACGGTTGAGGGACTTTGACTTTCAGTAATGGCCGAGTAGCTTGTTGCACAAATTTACTTTTCCATAAGAACAATGAGTAAAGCTGGACCAAACCTGTTTGAAAATGCTGAAGAACTACCAGGGCAGCCAGGACTGGAGGGGCCAGGATCCAGGAGGGCAAGGAAGCACAATGAGGGGCCCTGACAGTCTGAGGTGCTTTCCCCTCATTTGATGGTTGGTTAACAGTATAAGGTCAAGAGGCTAAAAACCTGAGCACAAAGCAGTAGATAAGAGACTGAGGACCCTATCTGAACTTTTGGGAATCTCACAGGGATGAGATGACAAATATTGAACTTTGTGCCCCATCAAGGGTGGGGACCCTGAAAGGGCCATCCCCAGGAGTAAAAATCAAGCCCTCACAGAAACAGAAACCTACTTTGAATCAGCTTAGTCCCAGACTAGATTATGGTGATCTGCCCCTACTGTAATCACCTGCCGTAAAGCCAAAGTAAATACTCTCTGGATGAAGGAAAAATCAGATAAAAATTTACTAGGAATGCCCTAAGGCAAGCTCAAATGAGAAAGACTAGGAGAAAAAAATGGCAATAGAAACAGACCCTTAGATGACCCAGATAATAGAGTTATCAGACATGGGCTTTAAAATAATTGTAACTAACATGTTCAAGAAAATTGAAATGATGGAGAATTTCTCCAGAGACCTAGAAATTATTAAAAAAAAAAAATCAAAAGTAAATTTAGAACTAAAAAAATATAGAAACTTTAAAAGTTATTGGATGAGTTTACTCTCAGATTGGTCACAGTAGAAGATGGAATTAGTGAACTGGAAGAGAGGCCGATAGGAGATATCTAGACAAACCACAGAGAAAAAGAAAAAGAATGGAAATGCAGAAGAATAGATACTTTGGGGCATGTTTAAAATGTCTAAGATGTGTAATTGGAGTCCCAGGAGGAGAGAAGATAAAGAATAAGATAGAAGCACTATTTAAAGTGACACAGACTGGCAGGTGAAACTTATCTTACTGATAAACTTACTCAGCTGAGGACCAAGGACAAGTTCCTTGAGAAAATGACTCTCCAGCTAAGATCAGGGTGCTTGGAGTTATTTTGGTGGATGTGGAACAGAAAAAAACAGTACCTGCTGAGAATACAAGACATACACAGGGAATTAAAGAAATCCAGAGTGGCCACAGTACAAAATAAAGGTCATGGGGAGGTGAAATGAGGCTGGGAAAATTGGCAGGGCCTTGTAGATACTGCGAAGGAGTTAGATTTTTATTCTATATGTGAGGGAAGCCACAGAAGTAACATAAGCAGGGATGGAATTAAGGGGGAAAGCAGCAAGAACTTCGGAAAGTTCATTCTGTGTGCATAGGGAAAATAGGTGTGTGTGTGTGTGTGTGTGTGCATGTGTGTCTAGCAGATGGACAAAGACTATTTTGGAGGGTCTTGCCATGGTCTGGGTGAGGCAGGGATGATGGTGGCTCAGACTTGTGTTAGGACTCATAATGTATTCCTTCAAAAAGTATTTATTGAGTGTCTGACATGTCCCAGATAGTCTACTAAGTGCTCTCGACCCTCAGGAAACTTATATTCTATCTAGTGGGAGGTAGCAGAAAATACACAAATAAATAGATGGTACCAGGTAGTGGTAGGTGCTACAAAGGAAAAAAAAGCAGGTAAAAGGGAGAGAGAGGCACAGGGGTGCTGTTTAGTGTAGGAAGGTCAGGGAAGCCCTCTCTGATAAGGTGACATTTCTAGTACCTGAAGAAAGTGAAGTAGTTGGCCATGTGGATTTCCAGGAAGAGGGAACAGTACGTGCAAAGGCAGAAGGGTGCTTGAAAATGGCAAAGAGGCAAGTGTGGCTGAAGTAGAATGAGCCAATGAGAGAGTGATGAGATAAGAGGTAATGGAGCCCGTGAGGGGAGGACAGATCCATAGGCCTCATCAGCCAGGGCAGGACACTGGCTTTTACTTTGGGTGAGATAGGAGGCACTTCATCTCTTGCTTGAACAGAGTGACATAGTCTGAGGAGTTGATATTTTAAAAGGACCACCCTGTCTGGTTTGTAGAGAACAGGCAGGCAAGGATGGAGCGGAGAGCCCAGTTAGG
Source organism: Dasypus novemcinctus (assembly GCF_030445035.2). NCBI lineage: Eukaryota > Metazoa > Chordata > Mammalia > Cingulata > Dasypodidae > Dasypus > Dasypus novemcinctus. Next base: position 153,209,919 of record NC_080675.1, read on the forward strand.
AGGCTACTACAGTCATCCAGGAGACAGATGACGGTGGCAGTGGAGATGGAGAGAGTCAGACAAATTGAGATGCATATAGAAGGTACAGTCTACAAGAGTTATTGAATCAGAGAATGAAGTGTCAGGGGCAACGCCCTGGTTTCTGGCTTGTGGAAGTGGATGAATGGGATTGTCATTCACTGAGATGGGGACACTGAAGGAGGACCAGGTTTGGGGGAAGATCATGAGCTTTGTTTGGGACATGTTGAGTGTTGGGTCATCAGTTGGTCTCACAGGCCTGGAGCTCAGAGTCTTTGGTGCAGTAAAGCAAGGTCCATTTGTGGGAGTCCTCCTTCCTGGTAAACTGATAGCCCCATTTCCCTTCCCAGAATGAACGAGAACAGATCATGACCACCAACGTCTGGCTGAAACAGGTAAGTGCCCTGCAGGGTCCCCAACCCAGGAGATGTTTCCTCCAGGGCTACCCCTTGGTCACAACTGACCTACAAGTGACCAGGTCTTGCCTGTCTGCTCAGGAATGGATTGACTACCGCTTGGCCTGGAATAGCTCCCGGTATGAGGGTGTGAACATCCTGAGGATCCCCGCAAAGCGCATCTGGTTACCTGACATCGTTCTTTACAACAAGTGAGTGGCAGGGTGGACCAGGGCCTGGTGAGGGCCAGGCCAGGGCAGCAGCCCAACATCTAGGACTTCTCCAGCCCTGACTCCAGTCATTGGCCCCATCATGCTTCATCCAGACTTGGGCCATCAAGCTGGAAGAGGAATTAGAGATGGCAGAGCCAGCACCCTCAGTTACAGGTGGGGAATTGGAGGCCCAGAGAGGGAAGGGCCTTATCTGACTCAGTCACCAGCCCAGTGCTCTTTCTATCCTCCATACTGTTTATTTGAGCCTCAGTTGCTTTGTCACTATTGGGTGTTGGCAGCACTACTTACAATGTGTTAATGTCTTAGGTTGGTGGAGGGAGCTAGAGATTTTTCCCGGGTTGTAATTGTACAAGCAGTAACGTGAAAGGTTAAGAGCAGGTTGTCTAGAGACAGATGGACCTGAATTCAAACCTCAGCTACACCAGGCTGACTAGTTTTCTGACCTTGGAGAAGTCACTTAACTTCTCTGAGCCTTGGTTTTCTCCTCTGTAAAATGGGGACAATAATAAAGCCTACCTCTTTGGACCCTTGTGAGACTTAAGCAAGCTATACCATGTGGCGCCTTCAGACTGCCTCACAGCAGGACTCTCCCCACAATGCAGCTGCTGAGAAAAACAGGCCCCTTTTCATGAGGCCATGGGGGGGTTGGAAGTGTGATTCATGGGGAATAATCCAGAAGGGCTTTGTGGCGAGTTCTGAGAGCAGCCCAGCCTTCCTTGTCTGTGGGTTTCATCGTGTTCTCCTCCGTGCCCTGCCCCTCGCCCCCAGTGCCGATGGGACCTACGAGGTGTCCCTCTACACCAATGTGGTGGTCCGCTCCAATGGCAGCATCCTGTGGCTGCCCCCTGCCATCTACAAGAGCGCCTGCAAGATCGAGGTGAAGCACTTCCCCTTCGACCAACAGAACTGTACCCTCAAGTTCCGCTCCTGGACGTACGACCACACGGAGATCGATATGGTCCCCAAGTTGCCCACAGCCAGCATGGACGACTTCACTCCCAGTGGCGAGTGGGACATCGTGGCCCTCCCAGGGCGAAGGACAGTGAACCCGCAGGACCCCAGCTACGTGGACGTGACTTATGACTTCATCATCAAGCGCAAGCCCCTCTTCTACACCATCAACCTCATCATCCCCTGCGTGCTCATCACCTCGCTGGCCATCCTCGTCTTCTACCTGCCGTCCGACTGCGGCGAGAAGATGACCCTGTGCATCTCTGTGCTGCTGGCGCTCACCGTCTTCCTGCTGCTCATCTCCAAGATCGTGCCGCCCACCTCCCTCGACGTGCCGCTCATTGGCAAGTACCTCATGTTCACCATGGTGCTGGTCACCTTCTCCATCGTCACCAGCGTCTGCGTGCTCAACGTGCACCACCGCTCGCCCAGCACCCACACCATGGCGCCCTGGGTCCGGCGCTGTTTCCTGCACCAGCTGCCCGCCTTCCTATTCATGAAGCGTCCCCACGGCAGCCCCACCGGAGCCCCCCAGCCCGGCCAGTTGTGCCCAACCAAGATCGAGGCCGCTGCCACCTCCTCTGCTGGGGGCCCCGCCAGCCCCTCCAACCTCTACGGGAACTCCATGTACTTTGTGAATCCTGCCTCTGCAGCTCTCAAGTCTCCCACTGGCTCCGACCCCGCGGGTATCCCCAGGGACTTCCGGCTGAGGTCTTCTGGGAGGTTCCGGCAGGACGTGCGGGAGGCCTTGGAGGGCGTCAGCTTCATTGCCCAGCACATGAAGAGTGACGACCAAGACCAGAGTGTAAGTCGCTCGCCCAGCCTCTGGCCCCACCTGCCAGGTGGAAGGGACTCAGCTGGTATCACCAGGTTCCCATTTCCCACAGTTAATGAATGTGAGACAAGGATTCTCAGATTCTTTGTTGGAATAAGGGGTCCCAAACGGTAATGAGTTTTATTATAGCTTCGTGCATAGGGGGAGAAGAAGGAAGTGCCGCTGATCTTGCTCTGTTTGTTTGTTTTGCGTACCCTCAAAGGCAGAGCCTGAGGCAGGGACCCGGGGGCAGGTAGTTTGAAGGGAGATTCCAGGAAGCACAGTGAGGAGGTGGGGCAGGTGAGCTAAGTAGTGGAAGAAGCTGAAGTAGGCTATTAATAAGCAGGTTATTACTAGGGAAAGCAGAAGCTCAGTCCCTTAGCCTCAGGGCCAACACACTCGAGGAAGGCTGGGGTGGTTCACTCACCAGCTCCCGTTTCCTGTGGGTCAAGGGAAGCTCCAGGGCCATTTATTCCCCTGCACTTCCGGGTTGTGCCAGTTAGCCCTGGAGAAAGCCCTCGGGCAGAGAGGAGGGAAGACACTGGCACTTGAAGTGGGAGCTGAATATCCACTGCCATGCCTCCAAGGAGCTCAGGTAGTCTGGGCACTGAGGGCATCTTCTCCCAGCCTCTTCAGGCTTGCAAAGAATTCATACCTGTATTTTAGGAGTATAGAAACATCCATTAAGGTGTTATTGCTACCAAGTACAGAATTACAGATTTTTAAAGTACGGATTGCTACCAAGTACAGAATTACAGATTTTTAAAAAGAGATTGGGAAGTGGATGTGACCCAAGTGGTTGAGCAGCTGCTTCCCACATGGGAGGTCCAGGGTTCAGTTCCCATTGCTCCCTAAAAACAAAACAAGACAAAATTAAAAAAACAAAAACAGGCAAACAAATTTAAAAAACCAACTCAGGAGAGTCAATGTGGCTCAGTGGTTCAATCACTGGCCCCCAGTGCCACACACACACACACACAAAAAGTTAAGTTTACTTTCATGGAACAAAGCAATGAGCACTACAATTTGGTTGTCTCATATGACTCCGTACAAATAACACTTGTAAGGACAACTTTGTCATAGCTGAAAGCAGAATATAGCCATAACAGAACATTTCTCCCATGTTTCCATGCTGGGCAGGAGAACAAGTTTCATATTCTTGTGAATGTTCTCCATATGAAACCTTATCAGATCAGATTCTATGAACATGTTTTTAGGACACAACGTGGTGTCTCCCACTCTGCAGCTGCATGGGGAAAAGTGTTCTTAGCTTTCTGAGATTCCTTTTCACCAGCCATATTCTCAAGGAAAAGCCCTAGAATTCCATTACTTAGCATTGAAAGAAAAGAGCAGGTTGGGAAAGCTCCAAAATTGCACTATGGAATGGAAAGAAGAGAACTGTTAACCAATGGAATATGGGACATGAGATATACTTCTACACCCTCTCCCCTCAGTCTTTGGTCCCAGGACTTAGCAGAATTGGCATCACCTGGAAACTGATTAGAAATGCAGAACCTCAGGCCCCACCCCAGATCTGCTGAATCAGAATCTGCATTTTAACCAGGAGCTTTGAAGGCATGTTACAGTTTGAGAAGCACAGCTTTGTAGTGCTATCAGATTTTGCATTCTAAAAAAAATGATTTGATCATGTTATTCTCTAATTTAGAACCACTCAGTAGCTCAGCATCACCTAATTCCTTGGCTCCCCTGTTTTGGTGTACAGCCTGGGGCCTTGCTCGGTAAAGGAGAACCATTTGGGGAACTTTTCACACTACAGCTTCTGGGACTGCCCCATCTGTTTGATTTGGGACCCTCTGGGGAAGGCATCTAGATGCCTGCATTTTTACCCAGATCCCCTGGGGGTTCTGTGCATACTACAGTTTGAGAAAAACTGGCCTCTTGCACCTCTGACTGGGCAGGCACCCACCCTGAGCTCCCTCTTCTAAAGGGCTCTCAGCACGCACGGGCCTCCTGCTGTTTCTAGCTGAATTGCAAGGCTCTGGAGGGGAGGGGTCAAGTAGGACCCACTGTAATAATCATAAACAGTGTTCATCCAACCCCGGGCACAAGCAGGGGCTCTGCTAGGACCGACATACATTACTGCTGACCCTCCCAGGAACCCTTTTCACAAATCCCCGTTTTACCCTGGAGAGAGTGAGGCTCATTGACTTGCCTGGAGTGACACAGCTGGCGTGGGACAGAGCCAGGCTCCGTGCCCAGATCTTCCTGATGACCTTAAACATTCTTGTTCTCCATTCCCTGCACCTTGCCCTGTGCTGAGCATGTGGTGGATTATTGGTTGACGGACTTTCTTATGTTTGGTTGGAGAAGAGAGGCTTTCTTCTCTTCCAGAGCATGCCCGCCCCTAAACCAACCCATGCTGTGTTTCTCCTCTGCAGCACTTTTGCCTTCCCTGGTGATTAACTGGTCACAATAAAAAGCACAAAAATAGAAAAGGGGGTAAAGCATATGCAAAAAGCCCTTTGAAATTAGGGCTGTGAAAAGAAGCTCAAGAAAGCCAAGGAGAGCTCCGGGCAGGGAGCTGGGCAGTGCCTGCTGTGTCTTAAGAACGGGAATCAGTCATGTTTGCTTGGGGATGGGGGGCGGGGGTAGCTTGAAACAGGATTATCCGGGAGGGTAGGCACACAGCATCGAACAGGCCCTGACAAATTGGGTCACTGACATCGACATGCCAGTTGCTGCCCACATTTCCAACTCCAGAGCTTCTGCTTAATCCTTCTGATCCTGCCACTCTGCAGCAGGGAAAGTATGCAGTGTGATCCAGACAAGGTGTGAAAACGGCAGCCGGGGAAGGGAAGCCAGGAAGGCAGCCTGTTCGGGGCTCTGTCGACATCTTCCCCAGCGCAGAGGAGGGGAACACGTCTGCGGTGGCCCCTCTGGCAACCTCACATGCCCCAACCGGGTTGGAGAAGATCCAGGAGTGAGAGACCCAGATGGCGCGGCAGGAGGAGGCTGGGTCTTTGTGACAGGAAATGGCAGACGCTGCTGTCAATGGAGTGGGGCAAATTAAAGAGCCTGATTTCCAGGTGTCCCGCAATTGCCCACGACCCTACAATGAGAAGACGGGAGCCTTGTGATTCTCAGGCCCCACCCCACCTTAGGGATCAGATTTAGTTTTCAAATGACACCATGTTCCATTCCTAACTGTCCTGTAAGCCCCAGTTCCATGTGGCTCTGCGGTGCTACAGGAGGCAGGTAAAGGTGATTCATTTCATTGAGTTTGAGGACACAGGAGGCGTGGACTGGCCCAGCTTAGAGGCAACCTTGAACCCAGAACCCGCCCCTCCAGCAGGTGGGCCTGCTGGCCTCAGGGTCACCGGCCTGAGGGTGAGGGCTCAGCTCGGGGAAGGGAGGGAAGGCAGGGGGACACCCTGGCGCTCAGCGCCTGTAACCAGCCCGTCTGCCCGCCCGCAGGTCGTGGAGGACTGGAAGTACGTGGCCATGGTGGTGGACCGGCTCTTCCTGTGGGTGTTCGTGTGCGTGTGCGTGCTGGGCACCGTGGGGCTCTTCCTACCGCCCCTCTTCCAGACCCACTCGCCTCCCGCGGGGCCGTAGCTGCTTGTGTGTCCGGGGTGAGATGAGCGGGTGGGCGGGCCGTTTGCTGCCTCCTTCTGGACCACGGCTGACAAGGGCCCAAATAAACGTGTGGCCATCAGCCACCAGCCTCATCAAACTGGGCACAGCGGCGTGGCGGGGGCTTAAGCCCACCTCCAGCCTGCCCCCGGGGCATAACCGCAGCGCCGCCTGTGCGCTGGGCATGTTGCCCGCCTCCCCACCCCCACCCCTCACCACTGCACGTTCCCTGGCTTCACTGACCTTCTTTCAGTCCCTCAGACATTTCAAGAGCCTCCCCAGCTTAGAGCCTTTGCATTTGCAGTAGCTTCCCCCACTGCTTCCCCTGGCTGCATTATTCAGGGCTCGGCTCCAATGTCACCTCCTCCCAGAGGCCTTCCCTAACCACCGCACCAGAGCACTGCCCCGCCACCTTCCCTGCCCGCTCCTGGGCACCTGCAGCTCCTACTGGTGGCACGTTGCTCATCGTGTCTCACCTACCAGGGTGTGAGCTCCGGAAGAGCGGGCAGCTGGCCTGTCATGCTCCCTGCATTATCCCCAGGCCCTGGCCAGAGCTCAGACACAGTAGGCACTCAATAAATGTTTGTTGAATGAATGAATAAAAGGCTCCTTCTCACCCTTCAAACTCAGATGCCCCCTCCTCTGAGCAGCCTCCCTGGTCCCCCACCTGAAAGGAACTGCCCCTTCCTCTGTGATCCCACAGCCCCAGCCACATCCTGCTTTTCCATCGCACCTGGGTTCAGGTCTGTGTCCCTCACAGATGCTCTGACTGGTTTCCTAGCCTTCCTCTTTTCCGGACATATTAACTTTTGCACAGTGCCTGGCCAGCAGACATGGAGAACTTTTTTTTCTTTCTAATTTTTAAATTATACAAGAAAATCGACTTCCTTTTGATGTTCAGTTCTATGGATTTTATCACATACATAGATTAGTGTAGCCAACATGAGGTACAGGAGAGAGCCACCATTCACAACTCCCTCCTGCAATTCCTTTCTCCCTAGCCCTTGGCAACCTCCATCACTCTAGTTTTATTCTTTCCAAAAATGCCTTTCAAATGGAATCAGACAATCTGTAACCTCTGGATACTAGTTTCTTTCATCCAGCATAATGCCTTGGAGATTCACCCAGGTTGTTGAGGGTATCAGTACTTTGTTCCTTTGTCTTGTTGAGCAGTATTCTCTTGCATGGATGTTGAAGAACATTTGGGTTGTTTTCTAGTTAGGGGCAATTATGAATAAAGTTGCTATAAATATTCCCTGTAGGTTTTTGTGTGAACAAAGTTTTCCTTTCTTTGGATAAATACTCAGGAATGTGATTGGTGGGTCATATGGTAAGTATATATATACATATATATATATATATTTTTTTTTTTAAGATTTATTTATTTCTCTCTCCTTCCCCCCACCCCACCCCACCCCGCCCCACCCCACCCCACCCCACCCCACCCCAGTTGTCTGTTCTCTGTGTCTATTTGCTGCATCTTCTTTGTCTGCTTCTGTTGTCAGCGGCACGGGAATCTGTGTTTATTTTTGTTGTGTCATATTGTGTCAGCTCTCCGTGTGTGCAGCACCATTCCTGGGCAGGCTGCACTTTCTTTCGCGCTGGGTGGCTCTCCTTACGGGGTGCACTCCTTGCATGTGGGGCTCCCTTACACGGGGGACACCCCTGCATGGCAGGGCACTCCTTGCGCCCATCAGCACTGCGCATGGGCCAGCTGCACACGGGTCAAGGAGGCCCGGGGTTTGAACCGCGGACCTCCCATGTGGTAGACAGATGCCCTAACCAGTGGGCCAAGTCCGCCACCTACATTTTCAGCTATTATAAGAAACTGCCAAACTTTTCTAGAGTGGCTTACCATTTTGCATTCCCACCAGCAATGCATGAGAGATCCAATTGCTCTGCATTCTCACCTGTACTTGGTATTGACAGTTTGTTTTAGCCCTCCTAGTGGATTTGAAGCTATCTGTCTCACTCTGATTTTAACTTGCATTTCCCTAATGGCTAGTGGTACTGAACATCTTCTCATGTACTTATTTGCCTTCAGTATATCCTTTGGTGGAGTAACTCTTTTGCTCATTTAACTTGGATTGTTTTCTTACTAATGTTTTTAAAACAACTTTCTTCAGGTACAATTTACATACCATAAAGTTCACCCATTTTAAGTGTACAGTGAGTCTTTAGTAAGTGTATTTCCATAATCCAGTTAAAGAACATTTTTGTCACCTCAATAAGACCCCTCATATCTGTTTATCCTTACTGTTGAGTTTTACGCACACACACATACACAATGTCTCCCTTGTCTGTCTGCTCTTCTTTCCACTCCTTGTCTGCTCGCTGTCTCTGCTCCTTGCATCTTCTTTCTGACAGTACCAGGAACCACATCTGGGACCTCCCATGTGGGAGGCGGACTTGAGCCACATCTGCTCCCACTGTTGAGTTTTGAAAGTCCTGTGTTGGGTGTGTGCTTTGCAATTATTTTCTTTAAGCCAGGAGAATAAGAATGCTTTAAATGGGGCCTAAGAGGTAGGCCCCTGTCTTAGTGTGCCACAAGGACTAAAGACTCTAAAAAACAACCAAATACCGTTATCACGCCCTTAAAAAAAGTAACTATTACTCAATAGCGTCAAATACTTGAGACCTTGTTTGGAGGATGCATTGGAACTCCTGGGCGCACCGGTTGGCTTCTGGCGGCTGTCTAGCTCAATGGTTCCCAAGTCCCCGCGGGACCGGCACACGTCCCGGGAGCCAGGGCCAGAGATTCGGCGCCTAATCTTCCCCGTGGCTCCGGACAGCTCCCCTCGGATCTGGTCCGCGCCAAGCCGTCGGTGGGCTTTACAGAGGCCGGACAGGGAAGAGACCTTGCCGCACGGGGGGGCGTTCCCTCCCTTTGGTGCCCCCGCGCCTCTCCTCTGCTCTGCCCACGCCCCAAACGCAGGAAACACCAGTCAGGGATCGCCTGGTCCGAGTGCTCCCCCGCGGCGCGGGGTGGGCGGGGTCGCCACAGCGGCGGGCGGGGCCCGACGCCAGGGGATCGCAGCGAAGCCGGGTGGAGCCAGCGCCGAGCGCGCATCCAGCCCGGCGCGCCCCGGGCTCCCGCACTGCTTCTCGTCGGTAGTGTACGCTGGGAGCCAGGCAGGGCGACGCTGTCACCCCGACGGCCGCTCCCGCCCTTTCGGGTTCGCCCGGCCCGGGCCGCCAGGAACTCCGACCTGCGGGGCTCCCCGCGCCGCCCGCCCCGTCCGCGCGGGGTCTCCCGCCAGCCAGGCCGACGAGTCATGGACGCCCGCCGTCGCCGAGCCTGCGCGCCGGGGCTTCCACTGCTGCTACTGCTGCCGCTGCTGCCAGGTGCCCGGGCGCGGGGGTGAGAGGGTCGGGGGGGGGGGGGGGCGCGCGCCCCAAATGGGGGCGCGCAGTCAGAAGGGATGGGAGTGGAGCGTAAGGAAGTGGAGAGACGGGGCACTGGGGAGCGCGGGGCTGGGATCTCTGTTCCCGGAGCTCGGACCCCGCGTGGAAGCGGCCCGGCCCAGGGCGCATTGGATAGGGGATGCCTTTTCCCCTTGCGGTTCACCATTCCCGAGTGTCATTCGGGCGCTTCCAGAAAGGCACAAGGAGGGCTCCGGATTGTTGGTCCATTTCAGCTCGGGCCCCGGAGCTACAGGTTGGAGTTCCGATCCGGCCAGTCCCCCTGCTCTGAGCACTGGTTGCCGGGCGGGAGCATCGAGGCCTCCGGTTCAACTGCCTGCATCCCGCCCAGTCTCCTCGTTCTACATGTAGGTGGGGAAACAGGCCAGAGAGGCCTAAAGATTTGCCCAAAGCCAGTGTGGGGAAAGGGGGGCCATTCGGGGACTCGGATAGGAACCAACCTCTCCTCCCAGTCTTCCGCTCCCCATGCTCCGGGCCCGCGTGGAGCGCACTTGCCCGCTTCCCGACCCGTCTCCAGCTTAGCCTGTTAAGTCCCCGGAGGAGCACCTGCCCCAGCCGGCCTCCAGAAGGCTTGCCTGTGGTTGAGCGGGTGCTTGGCAGAGCTGTGAGGGATCGCCTGCCGGCACAGGGCAGGGTGGTCTGTTGGGAGAACGCGTCGGGCTGTGCTCCCGGGGCGGGGCGTTCTGTTTTCTGCCCCTCCTGCTGAGGCCCTCACTACCCGGAGCTCCTGCACTTCCCACCCAGGACCTACCTGTGTCCCCTCCTTTAGTTCAGGGGACAGAGGGGGCAGCCAGGATGCATTTCAAGTCCTGGAGAAGTTGGGTCAGATTCCCTAAGGGTTCCTCTCATCCGTTCCCCCGGTTACCCCCAGATCTGTAAGTGGGACGCAGCAGCAGCAGACCCAAGTTGCCTGAAGTGTGCTGGGGTGTGGACAAAGGGCATGGGCAAAGGGTTCCCAGAGAGGCAAGGATCTTCCTTCAGGATGCGAAGGCAGCATCAGCTGTGGATCATACTGAGATGATCCGAGCCATGTGGGAGCCTCACTTCAAAAGGGCTGGTGGCCACGTCCCTAGAGGGTCCTGGGTGGGATGAAGGGGAGCCCAAGAGCTGGGCCACAGTCTCTCCCCTGGGCCCTGGGTGGTCTGTTCCCTGTGAGGAGACTAGTCATCTCTCCATCCTGGAGGCAGTGAGGGCTACACCTAGCCCACGGCGTTTGTATCACACCTCCGCCCTGTGGAAACAGTGAGGGTAAGGAGAGCTCTAGTGCGTGAGCTCCTACCACGTGCCAGGCACTTCACTCATAACAACCACAGGAAGTACGTGCATTTATAATCTTTATTTTTACACATAAAGAAACAGATTCAAGGAAGTGGACGTGGCATAACTGATAGAGCATCTGCCTACCATATGGAGGGTCCAGGGTTCGATTCCCAGGGCCTCCTGACCTGTCTGGTGGGCTGGCCATGTGCAATGCTGCCATGCTCAAGGAGTGCCGTGCCACGCAGGGGTGCCCCCATGTAGGGGTGCCCCACATGCAAGGAGTGCTCCCCACAAGATGAGCTGCCCCATGTGAAAAAAGCACAACCTGCCCAGGGAGTGGCACCACACACATAGAAAGCTGACGCAGCAAGATGACACAACAACAAGAGACTCAATTTCCCAGTGCCACCTGACAATGCAAGCGGACACAGAAGAACAAACAGCACATGAACACAGAGCAGACAACGGAGGGGAAAGGGAGAGAAATAAATAAAAATAAATCTTTAAAAAAAAAGAAAGAAAGAAACTGAGGTTCAGACTGGTTAAGACACTTACCTAAGCTCACAGAGCTCACATGTGGTTTGTCAGGATTTGAACCAGGTCTTTCCACCCTCAGAAACCGCTGTGCCTCCCATGTGTGTGACCTGGTGGAATCCCTGTCCCTGTTGGGCCTCAGTTTCCTCATCTGTAACTCAAGGAGGCCTGAAAAATCTGGAGTTCCACGCAGTAACCCCAGTGTGGGGAGGGGAGGCTATCATGGGTGGATATCTGTGGTGGGGGGAGAGGGACAAGGGACAATTTCCACAGGGTCTGACAGGGCTATTTCCCACAGCGGCCAGCACCTCTGAGGCCGAGCACCGTCTGTTTGAGAGGCTGTTTGAAGATTACAACGAGATAATCCGTCCTGTGGCCAACGTGTCTGACCCGGTCATCATCCAGTTTGAGGTGTCCATGTCCCAGTTAGTGAAAGTGGTGAGTGCCAGGGCCGCCAGGCAGGGCCGTGGGGCATGGGGCTCCTGGAAGAGGCTTTCCTGGAACCAGCCTTGTTTTTGTGATGTACCTGTCTGCTTTCATCTCTCTTTCTAGGATGAAGTCAACCAGATCATGGAGACCAACCTGTGGCTGAAGCAAGTAAGGGTCAGGCTGTGCGCCCTGCTGCCCCCTGGTGGTGCCCGCTGAATATGTTATCCATGAACCAAGAAGGGCCGGGTATAACCACCCACCCAGCTCCACTCCTGTGGATACAGAGTGGGGGCCATTGACTGGGTTGCTGTGCCTCTTCTGGGACTTGGGGTCAAAGGCACTGTACTATGGTCCCCCTGAATGGCCCTCAAGTCATAGATGGACAGATTGCAGCCTGGAGCAAGAGATTTCTACAACCACACAACAAAATAGGCAGATCTGGGACTAAGTCCTGTGGCGGACTCTAGGGCAGTGCCTGAGACCACCTCGTTCCTTCCCTTCCTCCTGCTGAAAACTCCTCCTTAAGTTAGAATTAGATGCTGCTAAATGATGCAGAGGGGCGGTTGGAGGCTCTGGATTTTCTGGTTAGTTTGAGACCAAAGAAATCAGCTTCCACATGGCCTCCCCAGGGAAGCTTTGTCCAGCCGTTCTGAGAGAATGACCCATTTTCTCCAATGTTCAACTCCTGCAGCCTTCCTTCCTGGGAGGCAGGAGGGCCGGGTGGGCATGGTGTGCTCCCACCCCCCCACTCTCAATGACAGGGCTTCCCTCTTGGGCTACAGCCTCTCCCTGCTCAGGGACCCAGGGCTCAGACCTCCAAGCCTCTGCTCCCAAACGCTTCCTGCGTCCCCCGGGATCATGACTCCTACCCCCAAAACCCTGCAGCCAACCCTGCTTAAGTGGTGATGGAAGAGGGTTCTGTGTGTGATCAAACAGCACCCTCTTATTCGGGCTTGGTGGGGAGTGTGCCTGAAAAAGCCCCTGGAGAGCCATTTCAAGGGGTGGAAACAGAGGAGCTAAGGCATGGAGACCGGGCCCTGGCGCTAGAAGTGACCCGAGAAAGCTCTAGTAGTCCTTTGTCTGAGGAGGGGCTAGACTTGCCCACCACCACCAAGGAGGCAGTGGCTCCCCTAGAGCCAGGTGGCGGCCTGCAGCCTGTAAGCCCAGTGCTTTCTCCCCAGCTGCACCCTTGTGAGAAATTGGGCCAGTGAGGTCTGTGGAATCGGGCATTCGGCGGCAGGCAGCAGGGGGTGGGGCGTGATTGCAATGGGTCATATTGAGAGAAGAAAAACCGGCTTGTCCTTTTGCTGTCCTCTTCTCCCTCCTGCCTCCTCCCCCCAGATCTGGAATGACTACAAGCTGAAGTGGAACCCCTCTGACTATGACGGGGCAGAGTTCATGCGTGTTCCTGCACAGAAGATCTGGAAGCCAGACATTGTGCTGTATAACAAGTAAGGTCCTGGGGAGCCTGTGCCTGCTCGGCCCATCAGCCTGTGCCCTGTGTCCTCGGTCCCTTGGCCTCTCTTGGGCCTTTTCCAAGAGGGCTTGGTTCCTTTGTTCATTCAGCAGGTATTTATCGAGTATCTGCTCCAGGTCCATTCCTGGGGATACAGTGGTTAGCAAAATGGCCTTTCCTGCCTCCAGGAGTCTAGAACAGGAGAGAGATTGCATAGCCAAATATGTGGTTACGAGCTGGAGGAAGGGCAAGGAAGGGAAAGGGAAGGACTGGTGGGGAGAAGGCATCTCCTGAGGCCCTCACTGGGACGTGACCATCCCTGTACAACAAGTCCCAGCTGGGCCCATGAGTTAGGGCCACGGGGAGGCTCCACCCATTTACTCACCAGATGCATCAGCCCCTGCCTGCTGCCTGACCCTGGCCATCTGGCAGGGGGAGGGGGGAGGTCAGTCCTGTCCTCAAAGGCCAGGGAGCCACGGGCCGGGAGAGCCGCAGTCACGGCAGCACCCTGAGTGGCTGCACAGGGGACCATGTGCGCGTGGAAGAGGACCATCCAGGAAAGCTTCAGGGAAGAAGCAGCCTTTAAACTGGGGCTTGAAGGATCTGGAGGGGCGCAGAGGCACGGCGTGACCAGAGCGCGGCCCAGAGGCAGGAGAGTTGCCACTGGCAGCCTAAGCCACCAGGGACCAGCTCCCGGGGCCCTAAACGCAGCCTCCATCGCAGGCTCTGTGCAGGCAGCGGAGTGGGAGGAGGTGGCCCCTCCACACCTTCTCTGAAGGAAGGTGAGGGTGTTGGGGAAGGGCAGAGCTGGACAAGCCTGAGGTGGTGGAGTCCCACAGCTCCCAGCCCAGCCGACCAACACGGTTACCAAGAAGCTGTTTAAAAATACAGGTGCCTGCATTTAAAATGTTTCTTCTCCATTCCTTACTCTATTTTATAAACTTAACAGATATATTTTCCAAAGATCTCTAGACCTGTCCCCAGGCCCTGCCCCACAAAAGCACTGCATTAACAGCGTGGGACGGCCCGGGAGCGTGGCATTCCGCAGAGCAGTCCTAGGGACTGCCCAGCCTGCTTTGGGAGTCGCTGATCTGGTTCGTCCCCCACGTTTTCCAGCTGAGGAATGAAGCCCAGATAGAGAGGTGGCTTCCCTCAGTGGACGCGCAGCAGAGCCAGCCTGTGGTGCTCAGGCGTCCCACCGTGGCTTTGGGGCCACTGGGAGCAGTGACTGAACATAAGAGGTTGATGGTGTATTCAGAGGGGGCTCAGCCGGCACCCTCAGCCCCATCCCTGCCTCTGTCCTCACACCCCTTTGGCAAACCTAAAGCCCGCAAAGAACCTGCCCTGAGGCCGTTACTCCTCTACCCTGGGATTCACTCCAAACCTTCTCCCTTTGGGGTTAGGCTTTGAGCCTTGGGAAAAGGATCCATTTCCCCACCAGCAGATGAAAGGCAATTCCCAGGGGCAGAGCAAGGAGAGCTTTCTGGGCCCCAGAGTCCCAGCCAGCCTGGGCCCCTGCACTCAGGTTGTTTTTGAGAAGAATGAGTCTAGGGCTTGAGAGGGAAGTGGGTGACTCCAGTAACCCAGGGAAGCCATTTACAGGTCATTCCCTCCCCACGGACCGCTCAGAGACCCTGGGACCTAGGACGAGCACTTCCCACCAGCCTCAGGAAGCCGCTCCTCCCTCCTCCCCTCTCAGAGGTTCTCCCTGCCAGCCTGATTCTGCCTGCCAGGCATCTGCCAAACTTGTCTTTCCTAAGCCCATACAGAGCTGGCACTTTCCACATTTAAACTCTTTTATTATGTAAATATAAAATTTAATTAATTTTTGTAGTATGTATGAGTTTGTTTCCCAGGGATTAAAAAATATTATTTTTGTACCTGCTTATTTTTTTAACCTCTAGAATTACAGTATTTTAATCATTAAACATTTTTCAGCCGAATACTTCCTAAGGAGTTAATCTAATCTATTTTAAGGAATAAAAGCATTCTGTGTTTAGGTTTTCATATGTCTTATTAGTGAAAACTAATACGTTTTACTATTAGTATTACTATTATCAGAAGTTTTCTTCTGTCCCTAGTTTTCTATGTGTTTTTACCAAGAAAGGGTGCTGAATTTTGTCAAATGCCTTTTCTATGCCCATTGAGATGATCATGAGGTTGCTTTCCTTTATTTTGTTAATGTGGTGTGCTAGTTTTACTTTTAGCATTAGGTTTAGTATTAGGACTGGAGAAGCTGTGTTCTTTGCTGATTCCCACTTTGTGGTCAATGGCAAAAAAAAAAAAAAAGGGAGTTCTAACCACCCAGTTCAAAACCAGTCCCTGTTTTATTTTCACTTTTCTCAAGGAAACACAGCATTTATAAATTAAGTATCTTTCATGTAATTTGTGTCTGTAGACCAATCTGTAAAGAACTGGGACACAAAATAAACTCACTTAGTTTGCAGAATTTTTTCCTTGCACTGTTGAGCAGTCATAGAAATCTCATGGTCCAAAGGCTCTTAGGAGCTGGGCAGGGTGTAGAGAATTTCTGCTAAGCTAGAATTAAGAAAACGGGCAAAAATTTTTATCTTCTGTTTTGCTTTGTTTTCCTTTATTACAGAACTTTTGGGTTTACAGAACAATTGCATGTAAAATACAGTATTCCCATATACCACTCCACCACCAACACCTTGCATTGATATTTAACGTGTTACAATTGGTGATAGCACTATTTTATAATTGTACTTTTCTTTAAGTCTGTGGTTTAACTTAGGATTTATTGTTTGTGTAGTCCAGTTCTGTGGATTTCTTTAAAAATTTTTATTCTGTTACCATATATACGTACAATCTAACAGTTCCCTCTTTCAATCATATTCAGATATACATTTCAGTGCTGTTAATGCTACCATCACCACCATCCAGTGCCAAAACATTTCCATCTTTCCAAATAGGAGCCCTGTGCATTTAAGCCTTAACTTCCCATTCCCTATCCCCACCCCATTCCCTAGTAACCTATATTCTAGATTCTGACTCTATGCATTTGCTTCTCAGTGATATACAATATTTGTCCTTTTGTGTCTGGCTTATTTCATTCAACATGATGCCTTCAAGTTTCATCCATGTTGTCAATGTATCAGGACTTCATTCCTTTTTATGGCTGGATGATATTCCATTGTGTGTATATACCATATTTTATGTACTCATTCATCAGATGAGTGATACTTGGGTTGCTTCCATCTTTTGGCAATTATGAATAATGCTGCTGTGAACTTCAATGTGAATGCTGCTGTGAACTTTTGTATTTATCTGTTTGAGTCCCTGCTTTCAATTTTGGAGGGTATATACCTAGTAGTGTGATTGCCAGGTCATATGGCAGTTCTCTACTTAGTATTCTGAGAAACTGCCAAACTGTCTTCAACAGCAGCTGCACCATTTTACATTGACACCAGTGAGGAATGACTGCTCCTATTTCTCTGCATCCTCTCCAACACTTGTTGTTTTCTATTTTTTAATGGTAGCCATTCTAATGGGTGTGACATGGTATTTCATTGTGATTTTTTTTCTTAGAGGTACCAAGGAATTGAACCCAGGACTTTGTACATGGGAAGCAGGTGCTGAAGTAATTGAACTGTATCTGCTCCCTGCATTTCCCTGAGGGCTAATGATGATGAGCATCTTTTCCTGTGCTTTCAGACCATTTGTATATCTTCTTTGGAGAAATATCTATTCAAGTCTTTTGCCCAATTTTAATTGGGTGGTTTTTCTTTTAAGTTGAAGGATTTTTTTTGGATGTAGTGAATATTAATCCTTTATCAGATATGTGGTTCCCAAATATTTTCTCCCAATGTATAAGTTGTCTTTTTACTTTTATGATAAAGTCCTTTAGGAACATAAGTTTTTTATTTTGCTGAGGCCCTTTATCTAGTTTTCCTTTTATTGCTTATGCTTTGAGTATAAAGTCAAAGAAACCATTGCTGAACACAAGGTCCTGAAGATGTTTCCCTACATTTTCTTCTGAGTTTGATACCTCTTTATATTTAGGTCTTTGATCCATTTTAAGTTGATTTTTGTATATGGCATAAGGTAGGGATCTTCTTCCTCCTTCCCACCGCTTCTTCCTTTTTTGCAAATGGGGATCTAGTTTTCCCAACACCATTTGTTGAAAGACTATTCTTTCCTAGTTAAGTACTTTTTGCCACCTTGTCAAATAATCAGTTGGCCATTTGTCAGAGTTGATTACTGAGATCTCAGTTCTATTCCTTTGGTCTAGATGTCTGTCCCTGTGCCAGTACCATGCTGTTTTGATTACTGTGGCTTGGTAATAAGGTTTTTTAATACAAAACATGTTCAATTTAATAAATTAATTGTAAAATTAGCATCTATTTAGTATAATGTTTTTGTCTAATATTAGCATCTTATAGTTAATATGTATTTGTTCAATTTCAAAAAAACAGTCTTACATATGCAATTTTACCCATATTCATATTTCACATGTAATTTTATTATGCTTTACAATTCCATGTTACTTTTTTAAGCTTTCCTTTTAATACTATACGTGACCTTGGACTTTCCCTTTAGACCCCTTTTATACCCACATAATAGTACTGCTAGTTATAGACATTATGTTGGACTTTCACCTTTTCTATTCATTTCCAAAGATTAATGCATGTCCTCTTTACCAGTTCTGCACAAGTTATCCTCAGCTTTCCATTTTCTAACCTCATTCTATTTTCTGGTGACCCATATTCAAGTTATTAACTCATTATATTATATAATATATTTAGTTCATATAACTATATTGCACAATCATATATAGCACAATCATAGAGTATTTGTCCTTTTATGTCTGGCTTGCTTCACTCAACATAAGGTCCTCCAGGTTCATCCATGTTGTCATATGCTTTTCAACTTCATTTCTTCTTACAGCTGTATAATATTCCTTGTGTGTATATGCCACAGTTTATCTATTCATTGGTTGATGGACACCTGGGTTGTTTCCATCTTTTGGCAATTGTGAATAACACTGCTATGAGCATCAGTGTGCAGGTGTCTGTTCATGTCACTGCCCTCAGTTCTAATGGGTATATACCTAGAAGTGGTATTGCTGGGTGAATGGCAAGTCTATATTCACCTTCTCTAGGAACTGCCAAACAGCCCTCCACAGTGGCTGTACCATTCTACATTCCCACCAACAGTAAATAAGCATTCCTATCTCTCTACATTCTCTCTAGCACTTGTAGTTCTTTGTCATTTTTTTTAAAGATTTATTTATTTCTCTCCCATTCCCCCCACCCCCACCCCAGTTGTCTGTTCTCTGTGTCTGTTGGCTGCATGTTCTTCTTTGTCCGCTTCTGTTGTTGTCAGCGGCACGGGAATCTGTGTTTCTTTCTGTTAAGACATCTTGTTGTGTCAGCTCTCCGTGTGGGAGGCACCATTCTTGGGCAGGCTGCACTTTCTTTCACGCTGGGCGGCTCTCCTTATGGGGCGCACTTCTTGTGCGTGGGACTCCTCTACGCGGGGGACACCTCTGTGTGGCAGGGCACTCCTTGCGCGCATCAGCGCTGCGCATGGGCCAGCTCCACATGGATCAAGGAGGCCTGGGGTTTGAACCGCAGACCTCCCATGTGGTAGACGGACGCCCTAACCACTGGGCCAAGTCCACTTCCCTCTTTGTCTTTTTAGTAGTGGCCACTCCAATAGGTATGAAGTGAATTCTCATTTTAGTTTTGATTTGCATTTCCCTAATTGCTAGTGATGTTTAACATTTTTTTCATGTGTGGTTTTTGTGTTTTTTTTTTTTTTTGTCATTTGTATTTCTTCCTTGGACAAATGTCTATTCAAGTTTTTTGTCCATTGTTTAATTGGGTCATTTGTCTTTTTATCATTGAGTTGTAGCATCTCCTTGTAGATCATAGATAAACCTTTATTGGATATGTGATTTCCAAATATTTTCTCCCATGAGTTGGCTGCCTTTTCATCCTTTTGACGAAGTCCTTTGAGGTGCAAAAGTGTTTAATTTTGAGGAGGACCCATTTATCTATTTTTTTCTGTTGTTACTCACACTTTGGGTGTAAGATCCAAGAAGCCACCACCTACCACAAGGTCTTTAAGAAGTTTCCCTACATTTTCCTCTAGTAGTTCTATGGTACTGACTTTTACATTTAGGTCTTTGATCACTTTGAGTTGATTGTTGTTTAGGGAGTGAGATAGGGTCCTCTTTTATTCTTTATGGTATGGATAACCAGTTCTCCCAGCACCATTTATTGAAGAGACTGTTTTGTCCTGTTACCATTGCTCTGGTAAGTTTGTCGAAAAACCAGTTGGCTGTAGAGGTGAGGGTTTATTTCTAGAGTCTCAGTTCTATTCCACTAATCAATGTGTCTGTCTTTATGCTAATACCATGCTGTTTTGACCACTGTAGCTTTGTAATATGTTTCAAGTTCAGGTAGTGAAATTCCTCCCACATCACTCTTCCTTTTTAGAATGCTTTTGGCTATTTTGGTGCATTTTCCCTTCCAAATGAATTTGGCAATTGCCTTTTCTACTTCTGCAAAGTAGGTTGTCATAATTTTGATTGGTATTGCATTGAATCTATAATTCCATTTGGGTAGGATTGACATCTTCACGATATTTTTTCTTTCAGTCCATGAACATGGAATGTCTTTCCATTTGTTTAGTTCTTTGTTGATTTCTTTTAGCATTGTTTTGTAGTTTCCTGCACATAGGTCCTATACTTCTTTGGTTAAATTAATTCCTAGGTATTTGAGTCTTTTTGTTGCTATTGTAAATGGAATTTTCCCCTGATTTCATCCACAGATTGTTCAGTACTACTGTACAGAAACATTACTGGTTT
This sequence comes from Dasypus novemcinctus, assembly GCF_030445035.2. Taxonomy (NCBI): domain Eukaryota; kingdom Metazoa; phylum Chordata; class Mammalia; order Cingulata; family Dasypodidae; genus Dasypus; species Dasypus novemcinctus. The sequence goes on from NC_080675.1 coordinate 153,229,861, forward strand.
TTGCATGTTGATCTTCTATCTTGCCACTTTGCTAAACTCATTTATTAGCTCAAGTAGCTTTGTTGTATACATTTCAGAATTTTCTAAATATAGGATCATGTCATCTGCAAATAGTGAGAGTTTTGCTTCTTCTTTTTCTATTTGGATGCCTTTTATTATTTTTTTTTCTTGTCTAATTGCTCTAGCTAGAACATCTAGCACAATGTTGAATAACAGTGGTGACAGTAGGCATCCTTGTCTTTTTCCCAATCTTAGAGGGAAAGCTTTCAACCTTTCCCCATTGAGTAGGATGTTAGCTGTGGGGTTTTTATGTATGCCTTTTATTATATTGAGGAATATTCCTTCTATTCCTATCTTTTGAAGAATTTTGTCAAGAAAGGATGCTGGATTTTGTCGAATGCCTTTTCTGCATCAATTGAGATGATCATGTGGTTTTTTCCTTCAATTTGTTAATGTGGTATATTATGTTAATTGAATTTCTTATGTTGAACCAGCTTTGCTACCAGGAATAAATTCCACTTGGTCGTGATTTACTAATTTCACTTACAATTTCTTTGACCCACTGATTATTTAGGAGTGTCCAGCCTCCACACATTTGCAAATTTACCCCTTTCCTGTCTATTATTGATTTCCAGTTTCATTCCATTATGATCTGAGAAAGTGCTTTATATAATTTCAGTCTTTTTAAATTTATTGAGACCTGTCTTGTGACCCAACATATGGTCTTTTCTGGAGAAGGATCCATGACCACTTGAAAAGAATGTATATCCTGCTGTTTTGAGGTAGAATGCCCTAGAAATGTCTGTTAGATCCAGCTAATTTATCAAATTATTCAAACTCTCTGTTTCCTTATTTATCCTCTGTCCAGATGCTCTGTGCAATGCTGATAGTGGTATATTGGATGTCTCTGACAGTTATTGTAGAGAAATCCATTTCTCTCTTCAGTTTTGCCAGTATGTTATTTATTCTGGTTATTTCTTCTTGGTAATTTCCCCTTTTATTAATATATAATGACCTTCTTCATCCCTTATAACAGTTTCAAATTTAAAGTCTATTTTGTCAGATATTAGATCACTACTCCAGATATTTTGGGGTGAAATATCTTTTTCCACCCTTTCACTTTCAACTTGTGTCCTTATGTCTGAGGTAGGTCCCCCCACCATTTTTGGTCTTGTTACCAGTTATATCTTCATATGTTGTATGTCAAAAAAACTAAATTTATCATTACTTTTTATGCATTGGCATTTTAGCACTTGTAGGAAGTAACAGGTAGAGTTACATACCAAACAATACGATAATACTGGCATTTATAATTACCCTAATGGTTACCTTTATGGTAGTTCTTTTTTTCTTTATGCTACATTGAATTTGAATAGTGTCCTTTCCTTTCAGTCTGAAGGACTCCCTTTAGCATTACTTGTAGGGCAGGTCTGGTGGTAGGGTACTCCCTCAGCTTTTGTTTATCGGAGAATGTCTTAATCTTTCCCTCATTTTTGAAAAGAAAGTGTTACCAGATATAAAATTCTTGGCTGGCGGTTGTTTTCCTTGGGCACTTTAAGTATTTCAGCCCACTGCCTTCTTGCCTCCTTGATTTCTGATGAGAAAATGGCACCCAATCTTATTGGGATTTCCTTGTATATAACACATTACTTTTGTCTTGCAGCCTTTAGAACTCTCTCCTGGTCTTTTGTACTTGAGAGTATAATCAGTATGCAATTAGGTGTCTTTTTCTTCATGTTTACCCTGTTTGGTGTTCTCTGAGCTTCTTGGATGTGCATATTCATGTTTTCTGCTAAGTTTGGGAAGTTCTTTGTCATGATTTCTTTGACTATTCCTCCTGTCCCTTTCTCAGTTCTCCTTCTGGTACGCCTATAACATGTGTATTGGTGTGTTTGATGGTATCCCAGAAGACTCTTAGGCTATTCTTGCTTTATTTTTTCTTTCTGCTCCTCAGCCTGACTCATTTCAAGTGTCTTGTCAAGTTTACTGAGTCTTTCTTTTGCCAGCTCCATTCTGCCCTTGAAACCCTGCTACGCATTTTTTCATTTCAGTAATTGTGATCTTCAACTCCAGTAGTTCTGTTTAGTTCCTTTTTAAACTCTCTTCACTTAGACTCCCATATTGTTTCACTGATTACTTTCAGATCTGCTTGCTGAGGAATTTGTGCAGAGCGGGGTCCTCTTTATTGAGGGGCAGATGTTTCTTGCTAATTTCCGTATCTGGGGCTCTCAGGACATCAGAACTCCGTTTCTCCCCTCAGCGTCCTCCCCCTCAACTTGTCCTACTCAGGTCCCACACGGGTCCTGTGTCGGCCGTTTAACGCCGGGCTCTCTCTCATGGTCTGAGGTTCACAGTACACCTGTAACCTAACTCTGTTGACAAGGTTGTCAGTAGGTTTTTTCTTTTGCTATCCTACTTGCCCTATTTTTCTGAAGGAATTTAGAGAGATTAAAAAAGCCAATGCCATCAAGATCTGTTTCATACCCCTCATCATGCCCACCCCCCTAAGCTCTTTCTCTTTTCTTGCATTAAAGCAATACTTTGGGTGATCATTTGCACTTGTCCTGCCTTATTTTATTTTATTTTTAAGGATTTATTTATTTATTTATTTATTTATTTCTCTCCCCTCCCCCCCCTGCTCCCCACCTCTGCTCCCCCCCACCCCGCCCCAGTTGTCTTTTCTCTGTGTCTATTTGCTGCGTCTTCTTTCTGTGTCAGCTTTTGTTGCTGTCAGCGGCATGGGAATCTGTGTTTCTTTTTGTTATGTCATCTTGTTGTGTCAGCTCTCCATGTGTGAGGCACCATTCCTGGGCAAGCTGTACTTTCTTTCGCACAGGACGGCTCTCCTTACAGGGCACACTCCTTGCGCGTGGCTCTCCTTACAGGGCGCACTCCTTGCGCGTGGGGCTCCCCTACACGGGGGACACCCCTGCGTGGCACGGCACTCCTTGCGCGCATCAGCACTGTGCATGGCCGGCTCCACATGGGTCAAGGAGGCCTGGGGTTTGAACCACGGACCTCCCATGTGGTAGACGGATGCCCTAACCACTGGGCCAAGTCCGCCGCCCTATTTTATTTTTTTAAATCAACTCACATGGTTCGGCAGCATGTTAGCTGAGACCCTCTCTTAGCCATTGTCTCCTGGGCTCCTGATGGGGGTGTGATCTTCATTGATTTCTTGGTCATTAGTTCAGTTAACAAGTGTTACCAAGTTCCCACTAAGTGAATGGTCTGGGCTAGATGAAGTCCCCAGCTGGGTCTTCATCTTCTCTGTCTCCAAGCAGCGGAAGAATGGCTGTTGGCATTGCCCCAGGTAGTGAACTGCGCTCCTGGTCTGGACCTTCACAGCCTGGGGTCCCGTGGGCAGGGGCCACAGTGACCATGGGCCTCAAGTTCTGACTGGCAAAGGCTCTGCCTCAAACTCTCTGCTGGATCTTGAGCAAGTCATTCCTGTCTTTGAACCCTCCATTTCCTCTTCTGTAAAATAAGGGGACTGCCCTAGAGCAGGGCTTGGCAAACTTTTTCTGTAAAGGGCCAGATAGTAAAAATGTTAGGCTTTGTGGGCAAGCCATACGGCCCCTGTCACAACTACTCAGCTCTGCCGTTTAGCAGGAAAGCAACCGCAGACGATATACAGACTGTGTTCCCATAAAATTTATGTAGAGAAACAGGCAGCCAAACCCCTGGACTAGACCCTGAGCTCCGAAGGTCCCTTCCTGCTCTGACATTTTGTCGATCCAGGATGCCGTAAGGAAGGTTGTTCAGGAGGCCTCCATCCTCCCAAGGTCTTTTAAACTTCTGCTAAGCCCAGCCCTCCCTGGGGCTCCTTGGGGGCTGAGCACACGTCACTCCCCTTGGGGGCTGTGTGGATGCCTTCCCCCTCCTCTCTCTCCTCAATCGCTCCCTTTTGCCTCAAACCAGGAGCGAAGGATAATCTTATGAGGAATTGAGGGCACAATTCAGGTGTAGGAGGGGCTACAGATGTTATAAACCCAGCAAGGGGCTCTTGGGGCAAACTAGCCAACCTTGGTAAAGGTGGGTAGTAGTTTTGGCAGCAGGTCTTCATGAGCGAAGGTTGTCCTGCGCAACAGAACCAAATGAGAGTGGTTGAGGGCTTCGGACCAGTAGGAGGGGAACTTTCCCCTCCCATATGCCCACATTCTTATCCAGTGACAGTAGCAAAATAAGGGGATCCCTCAGTGTTTAGGTTGTGTAATTACTCTTCATCTCTTCTGTTGCAAGGCCAAAGGGTATGGTGGTGGTTCTTTTTTAAGACATGAGTACCTTCAAATGCAGATCTCTGAGAAATCCAATAGGGCTGATCTGAATGAAAGTCGAGAGCCTTCCCCAGGCAGGGGCATTGTTGTGAGGACTGGTCTTCTTCCCAGATGACCTCATCTGGCTGCTGCAGAAGGAATGCTGCATGCAAGACTTGACAGGGTATTGAGTTTATCATCAGCAGATGGTCTGTTAAACAGACCAGCTTATAAATAATGAGATGATTCTAAGTAAGATGTGTATGTCTGTGTTAAAAGGGAAGGGATCAAGAACATGAGAAGAAAAGGGCAAAGATAAGGAATCTGAAGGTAAAGGAACCTGTTTGAATTTGAAAGATAAGAATCAGAAAACAAGATTATTCATTCCAAGATAGTCCTAGGAGGGGTGGAGAGTGTGCCAAACAACAGAATTGGGATCAAGAAGTAGAGTTTGGTAATAAACCCACTAATGAGATTCATTTTTATGAGTGACTCCCACAGGTGGTCTCTGTGTTACTTCTAGCTCCACGGCCTGGTCTCACACACATGCACTGGACACCCAGTGGGGGCTGAATGAGGAGATATGAACAAGGTCCACCCTAGAGGGACAGCAGGGGGCCAATATTCCTGAAGATCACCCAACTCCAGGATGGTGACTCATGTCCCACAGAAAGAAAACTAACTTGCCATTTCTTTAATTAAGGAGGAAAACCCCTTTCTGGTGCATGGTAATATCTCAATAAATATCAAGTCAGAAGTTGTACTATTGGGGAATGAACCATTGATATGCCCTGCAGGGGTGGTGAGCGTGTCACGTTGTTGAAGAGGGGGTTCTGACCTCAACTCTGCTAGCTCATCAGCTTGTTCCCCTCTCTGGGCCTCAGTATCCCCATTGGTAAAATGGGATAGTGAGCTAGATGACCTTTGGCTCTCATAATCCATGGTTTTACACCTACAGTTTCTTGCTCTTGACTTGATTGCAGTGTGAGAAGCTGAACGGACTGAGCATGAGTACATGGCCTTCTGTTTGTCTTTGCAGTGCGGTTGGGGATTTCCAGGTGGATGACAAGACCAAAGCCTTACTCAAGTACACAGGGGAAGTGACTTGGATACCTCCAGCCATCTTTAAGAGCTCATGCAAAATTGATGTGACCTACTTCCCATTTGATTACCAAAACTGCACCATGAAGTTCGGTTCCTGGTCCTACGACAAGGCAAAAATTGACCTAGTCCTGATCGGCAATTCTATGAACCTCAAGGACTACTGGGAGAGTGGTGAGTGGGCCATCATCAAAGCCCCGGGCTACAAACATGACATCAAGTACAACTGCTGCGAGGAGATCTACCCAGACATTACGTACTCACTGTACATCCGGCGCCTACCTTTGTTCTACACCATCAACCTCATCATCCCCTGCCTGCTCATCTCCTTCCTGACCGTGCTAGTCTTCTACCTGCCCTCTGACTGTGGCGAGAAAGTGACGCTCTGCATCTCGGTCCTCCTCTCTTTGACCGTGTTTCTCCTGGTGATCACCGAGACAATCCCCTCCACCTCTCTGGTAATTCCCCTGATTGGTGAGTACCTCCTTTTCACCATGATTTTTGTAACCTTGTCTATCGTCATCACTGTCTTTGTGCTCAACGTGCACTACAGAACCCCGACCACACACACCATGCCCGTGTGGGTGAAGACCATATTCTTGAACTTGCTTCCCAGGATAATGTTCATGATCAGGCCAGTGAGCAACGAAGGAAACCCTCATAAGCCAAGACCCTTCTACAGTGCTGAGCTCTCCAATCTAAATTGTTTCAGCCGTGCAGAGTCCAAGGTCTGCAAGGAAGGATATCCCTGCCAGGATGGGATGTGCGGCTACTGCCACCACCGCAGGATAAAAATCTCAAATTTCAGTGCCAACCTCACAAGAAGCTCCAGTTCTGAATCTCTCGATGCTGTGCTGTCCCTGTCTGCTCTGTCACCAGAAATCAAAGAAGCTATTGAAAGTGTCAAGTATATTGCTGAAAATATGAAAGCACAAAATGAAGCCAAAGAGGTAAGAACATATTTATGATGACATTGGTCACTCATTCATTCAGTGAACATTTATTGGTTCCTTGTGGGGCAAGGCATAGGGTGGGGGTTAAGAAATTACGCTCTCAAGTCAGGAGCCTGTGTTCAGACCAGTTTTCCACTTACCAGCCACATGTCCATGGATGTTACTTTATCTCACCTCACCTCCCTGAGCCTGTTTTCTCATCATTAAAATGGGATCACAAAGCCTGTGAGTATATGGTGCCCTGAAATTAATCACTGGGCTGTCAGAAGTTTGGGCCACTAGAACACCTGATGCCAAGAGAGAGTGGATTAGGAGAATTGGGTGGAAAAGGGCATGACGTAAGATTATCCCCAAACAGTATTCATCGGCTTAACTTATGTTTTTATTTTTACTTTCTTGTTGTGGTGGTGTTTTTTTTCCATTGAGGTATACTTTACATAAAGTGTACACATCTTAGGTATACAGCTCAATGAATTTTTACATTACATATACCCCCATGTAACCATTGTCCAGGTAAAGATCTAGAACATTACCAGTTCTAGAAACTTCTCTCTATGCCCTTTCCCAGCCAGTATCTCCCTCCCCACACGGTGACCACCATTCTGACTTCTTTCACATTGATTAGTCTTGCCTCTTCTTGGACTTCCTGTAAATGGAATCTCTAATAACATGAATGCTTTAGTGTCTGACTTCTTTCATTAAGCATCTTATTTTTTAGGTTTGTCCTTGTTGTTTCCTTTTTGTTGGTGTGTATGTAGCATTCCACAGTATGACTCTGCAACCTTCTACAATTGTTAGATGTTTGCTTATTTCCAGTTTGGGACTATTTTGAATAAAGCTGCTCCAAGCATTCTTCTATCTGTCTTTGGTTAAATAGGCACTCACTCACCTCTCTTGAATATATACTTAGGAGTGGAATTGGCAGATCATGGGATAGATGTAATTTTAACTTTAGTGGATACTGCAAGTCTTAGTCCCGCTGGCAGTGTTTGAGAGCTCCATCTGCTTTCCATCTTCGCCAGTGTGGAGTGGTAGCTCATTGCTGTTTTCCTTTACATTTTCCTACTCAGTAAGAGTGTGGAGCTCTTTTTCAAATGCTCAGTGGCCCCTGGGATATCTTCTTTTGTGAAGTGCCTGTTCAAATTCTCTTGCCCATTTTTTTTTTTTGGTTGACATTTTAACAGTTTATTTTGAAGGTCATTTTAAAAACAAAGTTAAAGACAATCTGAGGGAAAAAATTGCACAGAATACACTCATTAAATAAGTGTGGTGATTAAAGCAAAATAAAGGAAATAGGTTCTCTTCTGCAACTCTGGAGATAAGTTCTGTGGTCCTCATGGTTCTTAGACTTCCAAAAAGTGGGGGAAATTATGGCAATTAAAGCTGCCTCTTAATCATGGAAATCTACAGTAGCAATCAAAATTTTTCTGTTCTTCCCAATAAATCAGTTTCGATCTTCAAACTATGCCTTGTTTTTTAAACGGTATGATGCTAGAAATTCAATGTCTCTTGTCCATTTTTAAATTGTGTGAACTTATTTTCATTTCCTCCCAAAATCTTGGACTAGAACTAATGTCACTTACTAAGGATAGGAAAGTTTTACACTAAATGATGTTACATGCCGGCTGCTACATGATCCTACTTTACCCTCAAGGTTACTTGAATCACATTCGATAATTTTGTAAGAAGCTCTGCTTTAAAATTAAGAGGCTCTGCCTTAAATTGGTTATTAGCAAAGAGCTAATTACCAGATAATTTCAGCTCCTGATGCTCTGTAGGAAATTACAGTTGGTAGCAAATGTCTTGAGCCTCTCATTTTCAGCCGTGAACGGCATACAGAAGTAGAAGCCACAGCTGCCTGCAGCTCCGCACCCCCATCCACCCGAGCAAGTGTGAGCGTGCCGTGAGACTAGGACAGTGCACAACCTCCAGCTGATCCTGGCAGTTTAGCCAAAAAGTCAGGCAGTTAAAATCAGTCGAGGGAAACGGACTTTGGCCCAGTGGTTAGGGCGTCCGTCTACCACATGGGAGGCCCGCGGTTCAAGCCCCGGGCCTCCTTGACCCGTGTGGAGCTGGCCCAAGCGTAGTGCTGATGCGCGCAAGGAGTGCTGTGCTACACAGGGGTGTCCCCCGCGTAGGGGAGCCCCACGCGCAAGGAGTGCACCCATAAGGAGAGCCGCCCAGCGCAAAGGAGGGAGCAGCCTGCCGAGGAATGGCACCACCCACACTTCTGTGCCGCTGATGACAACAGAAGTGGACAAAGAAACGAGACGCAGCAAAAAGACACAGAAAACAGACAACCGGGGGAGGGGAGGGGAATTAAATAAATAAAAAATAAATCTTTAAAAAAAAAAAAAAAAAAAATCAGTCGAAGTAATTGTTGGACATGATATAAATGGTGGGTGCAAATCTCTCATTTGTCTAACACTGGTCATTTTTGTAGACATTCTCTACCCTTTTATTTTTTACCCTTTCTTGATCCATTTTTAAAGTAATGATTTCTCTTTTTAAGTTAGCAATAATTTTATTAAAAATTGAGACAGAAGTACCCATGCTTTAGCCTTAGTTAGGCTATTCCAAATTCCCTTTATTCACAAAATTACTTAAGAGTTTTAGAAGGGTCTAAGACATGTTATAGAGACAGACATTTTTTAAAAAAGATCTTAAAAGAGAGATCACAAACTTAAATGTCATGCAGATCAATAAGAGTAGCAACAGGAATTAGTGGAGTCTGTGGCAAACTAGGCACATGGTCCATCTCAAGGGACAGCCACTGCTTATCTCTGACCATTTGTTACCATGTGGGTGATGTGGGCCCATTGTTAGATTCTTCAGTTTTTCCAGAGAAAGCAGAAATCTGGCTCACAGGCCACAGGATTGCAACCTGTCTATGAAAGAGGGGTGAGTGCTAGAATAAAGGTTATCTACTTAGTGCTCTAAGGGGAGAGTAGAGCTGCCTGAGGCATGCCTCCCTTCTCTAATTGTGTGACTTATACTCTGCTGTTCACAGTTTTCCAGAAAAATTGTAATTTCCTAAATCTTTGGTTCCAACCTGGCTGGTTTTAACCATCCTGGACTCCTAAAATTTCCCATTTTATCCACTTTCAAACATACAATTCAGTGGTGTTAATCACATTCACACTGTTGTGCCACCATCACCACCATCCATTACCAAAAATTTTCCATCACCCCAAACAGCACTTGTACCCCAATTAAGCATGAGCTCCCCATTCCCTACCTCCACCTAAGCCCCTGGTAACCTGTATTCTAGTTTCTAACTTTACAAATTTGCTTATTCCACTTGTTTCAAATAAGTGAGATCATGCAATATTTATCCTTTTGTGTCTGGCTTATTTCACTCAACTTGATGTCTTCCAATTTCATCCATGTTGTGGCATGTATCAGGACCTCATTCCTTTTTATAGCTGAATGATAGCCCATTTTATATATATATCCCACATTTTGTTTATCCATTTATTTATTGATGGTCACTTGGGTTGCTGTCATCTTTTGACTATTTCAGATAATGCCACTGTGAACATAAATTTTAAAGTATTTGTTTGAGTCCCTGCTTTCAATTCTTTGGGTTAAATACCTAAGAGTGGAATTGCTGGGTCATATGGTAGGTCTGTGTTTAACTTCCTGAGGAACCACCAAACTGCTCTCCACATTTTACATTCCCAACAACACCACACAACGGTCCGTATTTTTCTGTGTCCTCACTCGTCATTTTTCATTTTTTAAATAATGGCCATCGTAGTGCGTGCGAATTAGTACTCTCCCACTCAATCTTATTAATGAGGAGTTCAGTAATAATACTCTAAAGTTCAGACCTAGGGCTGGGATTGGGTAACCAAATTAGGAAACACATTAAGGAGCTCCCCCGAGAGCCCATGGAAGGGCTTTGCTGGTGGAGGCTCTGACGGCTCATCTTTCCATGGCCGGTTCCACTAGCTGCTCTCTAGGGCTTGGAGGTTTCTCAAATTGGAGCATCCTGATTTCTGTACATTCTTCTTCCATGAACTCTTTTTCAAATGGCTAAGTTTGTGTATCCAGGGCCTGTAAACTCACTTTTCTTGGGGGTGTCAGCCATCCTTCCTGTTCAAGGGAGACACTCAGGTCCTGGCCCCATCTTGTCCCACTGTAGAGGGCCAGGGTAGAGGGCCCACATCACCACAAACAGATCTAGACCCCCTTCAGGGTGCTCCTTCCCTCCAGGTGCGCTTGCTCCTCAAGGGACTTCTGTTTCCCACCTGGCACTAGTCTCCTCCAGGTCCCATTCCCTCGACTGGATTTCTTAGTCCTTGGTGTGGGCAGGAGAGGAGGGCAGCCTCCCTTCTCTTCTCTTCAGCCTGGTTCTCCTTTGCTCAGAAGTTCCCCCCAAACCTGCATCTCTGGGCTGGAAATGGGTTGGCTGAAAGGGGCAACATGGCAGGGAGAAAAGAGCACAAGTCCAAAGCACCCATCTTTCCATCCCCCAAGGCCCTCCTCTGACCAGGGTTGCCATCCTCTATCCCAAGTACATGCCCACCAGCCCACACTGCCCCCAGTTTCTTATAGTCTTTAAAGCATATTTTCTTCCTGCTTCTGTGGCATCTCCAGGGTTGGGCTGGTTCAACATTTTGCCTAACACTGGGACTTCCTGTTATTCACCATTACTTCCAGTTTCCAGGGCATGGCCAATTACCTTGTCTTCTAAAGGCTTTAAGAGATATACAATTCATTTTCACGCAACTCTCCTGGCAGCACTCTTTGTATCCCTTGGTTAGGCCCCAGTCCCATCTGCCTTCACTGCCTGAGCCATGTGAACTGCTGTCCGGGAGAGCTTCATGCTTGGATGAGGGCTTCTGTAATCAGCTTTAATGTCATAGGTATAGGTATGCCTTTGATATACCTATGGACATTAAAGGCACATTATTTCATTTAATCCCCAGAACAAACCTCTGAGGTAGGTACTATTATTATCCCCATTTTACAGATGAGGACATTGAGGCTAAGAGAGGTCAGGTAATTTACCCAGATTAGAAAGGAGCAGAATTGGGATTACAAAGGGGGTCTGTCTCCAAGTCTCCACCCACTGCCTCCTAGAGCCTTAGGTTTAGCAGGTGAGGAGAAGGGGATAAGAACGGCAGGGTTTATTGTGGGGTTTTTTGTTTGTTTTGTTTTTAGGAGGTACAAGGGATCGAACCCAGGATCTCGTACATGAGAAGCTGGTGCCCAACCATTTGAGCTACAGCCATTCCCCAATGAGTTGGTTAGTTTGTTGGTTTTTTAGGAGGTACTGGAGGTACTGGCGTCTGGACCTGGGACCTCATACATGGGAAGTAGGCACGCAACCGCTTGAGCTATATCTGCTCCCCTTTACTGTGTTTTTGAAGTGCTTGCAAACAAAAATCTCAGGAGTTTTTTTTTAAGTACCTTATGGCAAATATGGCAGTATAATTCTAATTTTACCTATGATTTCTTAGTGTCACCAAGAGGACACACTTATTCTGGCTCATAATAATGCAATAAAATCCTTCTCCCAGCCCCATTTCAGTGCACTTAATTAAATTACTGAATCACAGGCTGCCTGTGATTATGTGATTATTTCTGCAAAATCAGTTGATTCATGGATTCTCTTTCTCAATTCAATTATGGTTTCTTTGCTTTCTGAATTGTCTAGGCATATAATTAACAATTCTCTTTCTTTTTTCAAACTTAAATTGAAGCTGTATTATATAGAATGTCTTGTTAATTCTTCCACCTTTTATTTTACTATTGGCAACTATTTATGATTTTCAAGCTCATCTATAATTGTACAGTCCATGATATTTTGGCCTTAATAATTAAAGATGACATTTGGTCAGTTGGGCATTACAGGGGGAGGGGAGGGACCCTGGGGAGGAGGAGTGATGCAGGCTTGTCCTGATGTATTTATTTCCTTTTTGGAGCAAGGTGACAGATGTTAAAAGGAAATTAACATCTAAAACTGGATAAGAATTAGGACTTTCAAACAAGGAAAATGATTCTGGATTGCATTAGCCATTCTAACAAAGGCCCAGAATCATTCCAGAGAGGCATAAGTACTTGGTTTTACTAACTTTATAAATTGAAATTTAATTTAGGAAGAATAAGTTACGCATACATTGAGACATTTCTGATTTGAAACAGAGTTAACATGACAAATATTTTATACCTATTTCTCCACAGCATCAAGAGAAATGAGAATGGTAGATTTTTTCAGACTATATCAATTAGAGAAAAACGATTTCTTGCATATTGGAGACAGAATGGCTTTTACTACTACTGCAACGTATTGAATACTTAATATTGAAGATATATTCTCTTTGCTTTTCCTTTCATGCTTTATGGTTTTTTGTTTTTCAGATTCAAGATGATTGGAAGTATGTTGCCATGGTGATTGATCGAATTTTCCTGTGGGTTTTTATCCTGGTATGCATTTTAGGGACAGCAGGATTGTTTCTGCAACCCTTGATGGCCAGGGATGACGCATAAGCACTAAACTGTGTACTTGCCTGAGGCTTAGTTGGGGGTGGGGGTGGGCAGGGAGGGAGCTGTTTCTTAGTAGTAACTCACTTTCTGGCATCAGGCTACCAGCTTTGTTTCTGGCATTTCACTGTTTACCTGTTGTTATCCAGTTATCTTGATTTTTGTCAGAAAATGACTTGTGCAAGGAAAATGTCAGAATATTTATTATGGATAACTGACCCTTTTGACAAGAAAAAAGAATGAATAAAAATGTCAAGATATAATTCTTTCACAAGGATAAGTAGCATGCTGTGCTATGGAACATATAAAATTGGGCTAAGTATGAACACTTTCCCCTTTTTTCTAGTGGTTGAGACATAACTGGATAAAAAAGCTTGGTTTGGAAATGTGAAAACCCATTCGGGTCAGTATCATAGCAGATTTCCCAGTGGATTTTTAAGTAACCCATAATTCAAGTTTTATACTAGTTCAGCTATACCCTACTATTACCATATCTTACCATGCATTTCTTGTTCTTTCGTGTTTTTTAAGAGTTTAAGGGTCATGCTTCCATTTCAGAGAACTCAACCATTTATCTTGTCTAATTCTAAATTATACCATAAGAATTTATGCTGAATCACACATTTTTTTTTAAGATTTATTTTTTATTTATCTCTCCCCGCCCACCCAGTTGGCTGCTCTCTGTGTCCATTTGCTGTGTGATGTTCTGTGCCCGCTTGTATTCTTGTCAGTGGCACCGGGAATCTGTCTCCTTTTGTTGTGTCATCTTGCTGCGTCAGCTCTCCGTGTGAGTGGTGCCATTCCTGGGCAGGCTGCACTTTCTTTTGTGCTAGGCGGCTCTCCTTACAGGGCACAATCCTTGTGCATGTAGCTTCCTACGCTGCGTGGCATGGCACTCATTGCGCGCATCAGCATTGCGCATGGGCCAGCTCTACATGGGTCAGGAGGCCCGGGTTTGAACCTTGGACCTCCCACATGGTAGGCAGATGCCCTATCCGTTGGGCCAAATCCGCTTTCCATATTCATTATTAATGAACTTTAAAACAGGGCTTCTTTGGCACTGTGGCATTTTGGACTGGGTAGTTTTTTGTTCTGTGCATTGTAGGATCCTTAGCAGCATCCCTTGCTTCTACCCATTAGATACCGGTAGCACTTCTCCCCTCCTAGTTTGTGATAACCAAGTATGTCTCCAGATACTGTCAGTGGTCTGCTTGGGGACAAAAACTGCATCCAGTTGAGAATCAGTACTTTAAGCAAATTATTAACCCATGCTGTTCTGAATCTGAATTACCACTGAACGAGATGACGATTCTCACCACTTCAGACATGATGCTTTTCCTATGCAAAAACAGAGCTTAACAAATTGCAGCCTTCTGTGACTCATATTTCAATAAGCCAAAAGGAAGAAATTTACAAAATTTGTATATAAGATTTTTATGTAACAGTAATGGAGATAGATATATGAGTGATCTGGCTGTCTAGATAGCTAATAGGCAATTTAAATTCATTAAACCAGACTTTCACTCATTAAATGGCATTAAACACCTGTCTACAATAAAATGCAGATTAAATTGGGTCTTCTGCCTTCTAAGAGTGTTGACCTGTACTTAGATAGCTTACTTACTACAAATAAATAAAGCATTTTTCTCTCAAAAGCTAAGAGTTTTAAGTCAAATGCAAGATTTCTATCAGGTTTTTTTTTTTTTGTGGTCATAGCTGAATCAGGGACAATTTAACTTGTTTACCTGTGCTACAATATATTGAACTGAATAAGTATTAACAGGCTAAGACTAGATTACACTTAAAGGCCCTTGCAACTCATAGATTCTATTGTAATTACTGGAATGAAGGAGATAAAATTGAAGCCTTACAGGTATGTAAAAATGTCCTTATACCTAATTAGAATACCATCTCTTCACTCGGAAGATGGCTTAACTTGGAAGTAGCATCCATAGACATGTTTGAAAATGGGATTCATGTAATTTTAGAGGCCTACTTTAAAATCAAGGATATAACTGTTACCACAATTTCTACAGAAAATGGTTCTATTAATTGTGGAAAATGTGGACAAGGGGATTGAAATCAAAAGTATATGATTTTATATTAAAAGGTGAGCTTTAAAAATAGTTAATACAATAATTGGTGTTTGAGCATCTAAAGAAAAATATAAGCCTTAAAGGAACTGCCAGTTCCCATTTTTCATTTAAAAAATGTTGATGGAAAAGCAGCATCACATTAAATTATTATCATACTAAGTAGTCAGCTTATTTAATATAGCATTGTAATATTATACTAAAGATTAGCTGGTACCATGTGAATATAGGTCACAAAGAATTTTTTAATGTTTTTCTTTACCATATGCAGAAAAAGTTTTAAAATTTGTCTTCAACTGGAGTTTTCAAGCACAATTAAAAGGTGAACTTCACTGTAGACTATAAATTACTATTATTTGCCGGAATATAAACACTAAATTTTCTCTAGTACAGTTCAGAAATATTTTGCTATTTTTAGAAAACCAAAAGTTATTTGGCTTCAGTCATGCAGGTACATGTTCTCATAGGCAGTCTATTAAGATAAAATACTTGCAACTGTTAATCTGCTAAAAACGCAATTTACATTTTCATAATTTTATAGAAGGTGCCATAAGATATATGTGCCTTTTGGTAACTAAATTCATACTATAACCCTTGGGAAGTATTACTTATTTGTATTTCCAATATGAACTGGTATTATTATATTTGCCCACTTATAAATAACAGGAACAAAAAGCACAAGAGATCCAATAATTGAAACTAGAAGAAAAGTCCACAAAAACATCCGATCCAGAACCTGGGCTATGAATTTCCAATCTTCAACAACCTGTTAACAAAAGAAAAAAGAAAAAAAATTAAATACATAATTTTAAAATTACAAACGTATTTTATATATTCTTAGTGAAAATTAAAATATTTTCACTATATGGATAGTTTCCAATAAACTAAAAAAAAAAGTTTCTTTATTCTTATTCTATACAGTTATTTTGGTTAGTTGTTCCTAGACAATAGGCTTGCTTGTTTCAATTTTTAAGAGAATTTATGTTGAGCTTAATTTCAACATAAATTCACAAAGGATAAGCCCAATTGCTCTGGAGGTTCATTTCCTCCCCCTTTTCACAGCTTTAGCTGGGAGCTGGCTAGGCAGGTCCAATTACCCCAGAGGAGGGGCAAGCTGAGACCAGCACTGAGCAGGGAGACTCCCCTTTCCACAAGGCCAGTTCCTTGACCAGGGGTTTCCCTAGCCCCCTGACCCTTTATGAAGCCCAGGAGTTCTCTTTAAGTCCTATTCCCCACGTTGTGGGATAAGGAGAACTGAGGGGGTTGTAAAGACCCTTCTACTTCCCTGCTTCTAAGTTCCCCTCTGAAAAAGAGCCCATTTGATATCTTTTTACTATGTAGACATTTATTAAATTCCAACTCAGTCTAAATCATTATCTGTTTCAGAACTCCCTCATGGCTTCAGACAGTCTAAACGAATTTACTTAATTTTACTTCCACCAAATAGAAACTTTTCAAGTCTATAAGCATTAAAAGAGTATAAAAAATATGTATTGAATGTTCCTTTTGGGGGAAGTGGTATTGTTTTACCAGATTCACTCTATCTGCCTCCCACAACTGCTAGAAATTTTTCCACCTAAAAAAGCTTTAAAAATTAGAATTACATAATTTAATGGGACCATTCAAAGTAAATTCATTTATGAAAATGTTACTATGGTCATACTTTAAAAATATTACAAGGAAATAAAGAGAAGATTGAAATTTTACATGTTTTGAAAGAAAAACTCAGTCCAATATGATCACATCACTAAAATGTATTCATGTTCAATTCCTGCATTTAAATTAAATTATTTAAATGAGTAAACTTAAATTAAGTAAACCACTAAATTAATTAACTGAATTAAATTAAATATTTAAATGATTACACTTACATTAAATCACAGTGCTATTCCTAAGCTTCTATGAACACTGATGTATGAGAACATTTTACTCCATTTAATTTCACTAACATTCTCTTGAAATGACTATCAAAAATATTCAAGAAAATAGCTGTATCTCTAAAACCTACAATAAGACTCATTCTTTAAAAAATAAAATAACTTTTGACAAATTATGAAGCAGTTGTGCCTGCAAATTCCCATAGAATTAGGAAACAAAATTACTGAGGATAAAATTTTCTCATTCAGAGCCAGAAAAACATATGGCAGAATTACTATACCTTAGAATAATAGATCAGCAGAGCACTAAAGTTTTCTTTAGAGCCATCCAAAATGCTGACTGGGGAATGGAGAAGTTATATTTACAAATATGCTCCATATTGCAGGTGTTTTAATTGAAACAAACATTAGTAAAGATCTTTTATAGAACAATGTGTCAACCTTTCTGGCCCTCAGGCTATAGTTGTTAGGGTCACACTGCTTACTCTGCCAAAAGTAATTAAGGTCACTTCTGAATTTAGAACTGAAGCCAAAAAATACTGCATCTGCATTTGTAAATCCAATGTGACACAGACCTCACGGGTGTCATTCTCCTTCATGACGTGCCTTGTAATATAGCGAATAGAATCAAGTGCAGCTTCCAGTGTGTTTCTAGGTTTTGATCCATTACTGCTCTCGGTTTCCTCTTTTTGAGTGAAGTACCTATCTACGTGACTTCTCATGCAAAGCAGCTTTGGAAGCTTGTGAAGAAATATCTTACGAACCCAAGGTGCCATCGCATTATGTGTTGAGGAAGAACGATGATGAATATTGATAGCAAAGACCGTTACCATAATCGATAGGGTCACAAAAATCATGGTAAACACCAGATACTCTCCAATCAGAGGTATTACTTTCGAAGATGAGGGTATGATCTCTTCAATAACCAGAAGGAAGACGGTCAAAGAGACGAGCACTGATGTGCAGAGACTAATTTTTTCACCTTCATTTGAAGGAAGATAGAAGACAAGTACAGTTAAAAAGGAGAGCCCAATACAGGGTATAATAAGGAACAAGGTATAAAAGAGAGGCAGGCGCTTAATTACAAATGAGTAAGTGACATGTGGATACCAGCAACAGCCGTCAGTTCTGTTTCCTTTGCTGCCTGCTGCACTCACAATTTCCCATTCTCCATTATCAAAAAAATCTCTTTTGTCTACATGTTCGTCCTCTAAAATTATATCAACCTGTGATCCATCGTAAGTCCAAGAACCAAATTTCATAGAACAGTTTTGGAGATCAAATGGGAAAAACGTGACATCTATGGTACAGGAACTTTTGTAGTTTGCCGGTGGGGTCCAGGTGACAGTGCCATTGTACCTGACGATCATTTTTGTACGGCCCCCTTCAAAACGTCCATCTGCACTGAAATGCACACATACAACAATGTGGAGAAAACAACCCAAGCTTGCATTTTAGAAGCTTAATATTTAAAGTGTCTTTAACTGATAGCATGAAATAATTTTTAAATGATTACAGTGGAGATGTACTTGCTATACAGAGAGAATATATCTTCCTTAAATATCTAACTCTATTGTGAACTTGAACCTTCTCTTCCACATCTACTCCAGGTCTGACAAATCTATCTATCACAGAATCCTAGGGTTCTAGTGGTTGAAAAGACCTCACTTAACATGAAAAAATATAATTGGGCTTTTCATGAAACAGATGTGCACAGAGTCAGAACCTGAATTCACATTCCCAGACTGCCAGCACAGTGCTCTTTCCACTCAGCCACAAATTCTGGGTGCTTTCTTCTTCAAAGGGAAAAGAACATTAACGCAATGCTGGGTGTGGCCCTGAAAAATGGCAGTGCCTCTCAAGCTCTCCCACCAGGTACACTCATACTGGAGAAGGCTAGCAAGAAGGTTCACACAAACATAAGGTATTTCTTTGAAACATCATTTTTTATCTTAAAATTAATGTGACTTTTTCACTCTATAATACATTCTCAGATATATTTATGAAATACATGTTTAACATGAAAATGTTTTCAAATACATTGAGTAAAATGATGTTCCAAGAAACTGCATCATGTTACTTCATTGCTTTATTCACCCCTTACATATTGAGAAGCATGGACATAAAGCTTTCAAATAGACAAAAGTGATAAAAAGCTGTTTTTGAGTAGTGTTTGTTCTATCCTCATGCCAAATTGCCTTTTTACAAATAAGACAAAGTACTTTAGGAGAAGCACAAATTCCCAGATTTGCCCTGGAGTGGCCCCAGAATAAAATGAGACAGTATCCAGAATTATTCTCTCCCCAAGTTAAAAACCATCTTCAAAACACCTTCATAGGCTAGGATTCCTATAAAGATGAGTTATTAACCTAACACATTCCTCATTGTGAGAAAAATTATACTATGTTCAGGCAAAATTAAAAGGATGCCTATTTGGACATAAAGTATGACCCCAACAATGTAAAAATTGCACCAAAAAATCTGAAAGGAAGTCTGCCAAATATGTAGTGTAGCAAATAAGACTTAATGGGGATTTCTTCATAGAGCAACAGCATCTTAGACAAGGTAAGCTGTCATAGGCCTCCATTTCCTCATCTGTAAAATAAATGTAATAACAATACATATCTCATGACGTTATGAAAGTTGAATGAAATAAAGCACGAGGCACTTAGTACATTGTCAGTTCATTATATGTAAAAGCTAATGGCAGTGGTTGCCTCTAAGTGATGGGAAAATGGGATTGAGTATAGGTGATTTCCCCCTATTTCCTTACACCTTTCTGTACTTCTCAAATGTTTCATAAATTTGGATATCAAAGAGCCCTTTTATGATAAACCAAAAAAGATGAGAATGCACAGAATCCACTGGGAGGCTTATGAAACAAAAGAACATATGATCTTTTCATTTGATTTTACAGCTAAACAGTGTTCAAAAGGGAGAGAAAATTACTAGTGACTAATATTAATAAAAGTGTTTTCTTCTGAAAACACACCATTATATTGATAGTATAACTTACTTATCAAACAAAACGATATCTGGGCTCCAGAGAGAATCTGAAGGGACACGTATAACTTTTATTCCACCATAGTCATCAGGGTTCCATCTTAATTTTACATCTATCCATTCCTTTAAAAAAAAAGAAATGTACCTTAATTTCAATAAAATTCAGTCAAAAACTGGAAACTATATATTTTTGGTCAAATCTAGAAATTTTTGACATGAATCATATCTAGCCCCAATAGAGAAAACTCACCTCCATGTCCTTTTTTTCGGTCCATGTCGTTTTTTTTTAAGATGTATTACTTATTTATTGCTCTCCCCTTCCCCTTCCCCCCCCCCCCCAGTTGTCTGCTCTCTGTGTCCATTCACTGTGTGTTCTTCTGTGACCACTTCTATCCTTATCAGAGGCACCCGGAATCTGTGTTTCTTTTTGTTGCATCATCTTGTGTCAGCTCTCCGTGTGTGCAGCACCATTCTTGGGCAGGCTGCACTTGCTTTTGCACTGGGCAGCTCTCCTCACGGGGCACATTCCTTGTGCATGGGGCTCCCCCGCGTGGCATGGCACTTCTTGCATGCATCAGCACTGCGCATGGCCAGCTCCACACGGGTCAAGGAGGCCTGGGGTTTGAACCGCGGACCTCCCATGTGGTAGGCAGATGCCCTAACCACTGGGCCAAGTCCGCTTCCCTGTCCATGTCTTTTTTATGAGCCCTAGAGCATAACCCTGTCCCCTGGTGCAAGTTCTAGCCAGGCACAGACAAGGTGAAAGGTTTAGTTCCCAGAGTGCCAAAGCTGTGTATATTCAGTGGTTCTGCT
Source organism: Dasypus novemcinctus (assembly GCF_030445035.2). NCBI lineage: Eukaryota > Metazoa > Chordata > Mammalia > Cingulata > Dasypodidae > Dasypus > Dasypus novemcinctus. The sequence continues at coordinate 153,250,449 of NC_080675.1, forward strand.
CAGCACCAGAATCTTGTACCACCAACTGGCCATATGCAGGAATGGCAGTCACATAAATCCAAGTTCCATGTGCAAGAGAAACATTCCCTTTTCCAGCTGTATCATCACCTGATTTTGCTGGACTTGTCCATGCAAAGGGGAGTTGGATTTATTAATATCACACGTTCCACATACTTAAGCACCTTGTCCATTCAGTAACAATTCTGTGATCATATCAAGTTTAGAGTTGCACTCTTAAAGCACCCCATACATGGGTTTTAGAAGTGGGTTTAGGTGTGTGCCAGCTGAGCCCTGAGCCTCAGTGGAGTTGCAATACCTACTCTCCAGTTTGTTAGACTTACCCAGGTCAGCTCACAGGGAGGTGAGGATGGTAAACCACCACACCAGGCAACCAAGAGAATCTACAGTTGTAACTGCAAGCAGGAGAATACCATCCATCAGCCATGTGGGATCTAAGCACCACCCCCCCACACACCCACCAATTCAGAGGTGAAGTGGACATCACCATCTCAGGGTCCGCAGGATGGAGGAATAAAATATGGACTAGAGTGGACTTACTGGTATTCTACTACAGAATTATTGTGACTCTAGCAGTGGAAGAAATTGTATCACTGATATGGAGACAGTGGCCATGGGATTTGTTAAAGGCAGAGAGAGGGAAAAAGAGGTGTAATATGGGGGCATTTTGGGACTTGGAGTTGTCTTGAATGATATTGCAGGGACAGATGCAGGCCATTATATATCTTGCCATAACCCACTGAATGGACTGGGAGAGAGTGTAAACTACAATCCATGCAGTAGCAGTGCTTCAAAATGTATTCATCAAATGCAATGAATGTGCCACACTGATGAAAGAGGTTGTTGATGTGGGAGGAGGTGGGGGTGGGGACTGGGGTATATGGTAACCCCTTATATATATATATATATATATATATATATATTTTTTTTTAAGATTATTTCTCTCCCCTTCTTCCCCCCTCAGCCCCGCCCCCCCCACCACAGTTGTCTGTTCTCTTTGTCTATTTGCTGCATGTTCTTTGTCTGCTTCTGTTGTCAGCGGCACGGAGAACTGTGTTTCTTTTTGTTGCGTCATCTTGTTGTGTCAGCTCTCCGTGCGGGCGGCACCATTCTTGGGCAGGCTGCACTTTCCTTTCGTGCTGGGTGGCTCTCCTTACGGGGCGCACTCCTTGCGTGTGGGGCTCCCCTACGCAGGGGACACCCTGTGTGGCACCACATTCCTTGCACGCATCAGCACTGCACATGGGCCAGCTCCACACGGGTCAAGGAGGCGCGGGGTTTGAACCGTGGACCTCCCATGTGGCAGATGGATGCCCTATCCACTGGGCCAAGTCTGTTTCCTCCTTATATTTTTTAACATAACATTTTGTGTGATCTATGTATCTTTAAAAAAAAGAGACAAAAAAACAACTAGAATAAGAAAATGCAAAGAGTCAGAATCTTCAATGTTATAAAATTATATTTTTAAAGTGAAAAAAAAAAAGAAGTGGGTTTAGAGAGTTGATGTATAAAATTAGTGATGATAGAGAAAGAATAAACAGAAGGAGGCACTCAACAGCAGATGATGACATAAAATGGTGACCAAGAAAAATTTTATTAAAAAGGGACTACTGCATAAAAATAACTCATCCCAATCTTGCCCATTCCCATCTCAAAGCAAAAGCCAAAATAGTTGTAGTGGCCCGCAAGGTGCTACATTATTGGCCTCCCATTGCTTCCCTGACCTCATCTCCTACTCCTCTCCCATGGCTCACTCACTCTGGCCACACTGGCCTCCTTGCTGTTCCCTAAACCCACTAAACACACTCCAGCCTCAGGGCCTCTGCACTTGCTGCTCCCTCTGCCTAGAATACTCTTCCAGGTAACTGCATGGCTGGCTTCCTCTCCTCCTCCAAGTCTTTGCTCAAACATCACCTTCTCAGTGATGCTTTCCCTGACCATCCAACTTGAAAGTACAATCCCAGTGCTCCTATCCCTTCCCCAATGGATTTTTCTCCAAGCTATCGGCTTCTAAGACACTATATAACTTAATAGTTAATTTTCCTCCCATCAGAATGAAGTTCCTTGAGGGCAGGGATTTTTGTCTGTTTTGTTCCTTGCTGATGAACAATGCCCAGAGCAGAGCCTGGCACACAGCAAGCACTCCTAAAACTATTAATTAAAGGAACAGAAGGCCCCATTGACCCTTCTCTTTCTGCATCCTGCATAATCTACTGAGACCACATTTTATGTCTCTTTGTCCTATAAACCCTGTAATAAAAACAGGTGGTAAACCAGTTGGGTGCCCTTTGGATTTTATACGTACCTGTTTCAACCAGACGTTTGTTGTCATTAACTGATTTTTCTCATCCTATAAAATTAAAAAATGTAAGGCTGATTATTTCAATGACAGAAAGTATGTTTCACATGTTTATACAAATACTCCTCTCCAAATGAGTATCTACATTCTGTTAATCCAGTTCTCTAGAAAGGTAGGATCTTTTTTCCAGCTTAGTTTTATATATTTTTTTCCTTTTGATGTACTCTGTATTTCAGATAAACTGTGCTAGAGAACATCGTTGGAATTTTTAGATTTCACACTTATGGTTTCAGCAAATCTAAGATATAAGCACAGCATTATTTTATATACTCAGCACCAAGAAATTTTAAAAATGGCTGCCAATGAAGTATGAGCTGCCACAAATTATAAGATCTTTATTTCAGAGGCGGTAAAATATAGAAAAGCTGCACCTGAGAATCAGTTAAGATACGTATTTTTATGTGTTTCTGAGGGACTAGAATTTGTCATTTGTTTCTCCAGAGGCACAAATCTGAATCTCTCTGTGGGGCTGCTATGTATTAATAGAAAAAAATTTTGAGGTCATAGCCTTGAATGCTTTTATTTATTTATGTATTTTTAATTATTTTATTTATTTCTTCCCAGACACTTGCTGTGTCTGTTCGTCTTCCTTGTTTCTTTTAGGAGGCACTGGGAACCGAACCAGGGCCACTGATGTGGGAGGGAGGCACCTAATCGCTTGAGCCACCTCCATTCCCTGTTTTGTTGTGTCTCTTGTGTTTTTTCTTTTTGTGCCTCTTGTTGTGTCATCACATTGCATCAGCTTGCCATGCCTGCTCATTGCGCCAGCTCGCTGTCTTCTTTAGGAGGCACCCAGGAATTCAGCCAGGGACATCCCGTGTGGTAGGTGGGAGCTCAATTGCTTGAGCCACATCTGCTTCCCCTAAACTTCTAAGAAATTTGGATTCTCTTCTGTAGGGATTAGGAAAGGACTGAAAGATACCCAGTATGAGAATGATATGAGGCGTCTGTGACTTGATTTCCCAAAAACTCAGTTTTTCTCAGTAAATTGGAAATAGCAGCACTTCCGTGTCTATTTCACACCCTTAAATGCTTTTAGACCCCACTTTTCTACAGAACCAGGGGCCTCTCCAAGAGGCAACACTCTGCTTGGCTACCCTTCCTCCTACCATTTTCTTTTCTTTTTCTTTAGGAAGCATGGGGAACCAAACCCAGGACCTCTCATGTGGGATGGAGGTGCTCAACTGCTCGAGCCACATCTGCCCCCTCCCATCATTTTCTATGACTTTCTCAAAGACTAGGTTCCTGCTCTCTCCCACCTGCTTTAAAATCTCATCAGTCCAAATACCCAGAGCAAGCAAATTCATAAGACAGAAAGTAGATTAGAGTTTACCAGAGGCTGAGAGAAGGGGGAATGCTGAGTTACTGCTTAATGGGTATACTTTCTGTTTGGGGTAATGAAAAAGTTCTAGAAATAGTAATGGTTGCACAACCTTTTGAATATAATACCACTTAAAATGGATACAAAAAACAAAAAAACAAAAATGGATACAATGAAAATTTTCTGTTATTTATGTTTTAATACAATAAAATTTAAAAACTCATTATTCCAAAGGTTTCAATAACCCATAGACCACTAACCCCAAATTGACATCTTTAGCCTCATCTCTCACACCTCCAAGGCAGTCTTGAGTTTTCGAGGGCCTAGTGAATATTTGCTTTTGAATGTACCACAATCCCCTCAAATCACAATCAAACACATCTTCTCCACCTGCTTCCCCATAACAACTAATTACATCTGAAATTTTTTGGCAATCTTCCTTTCAAATCAACTAGACTTCAAAATCTGGCATTATCTTTGCCACCTCACTCTCTATTTCATGATCAAGTCTTCTTCGCTCTCTACCTGTATGTTTTCCTGATTTGCCTCCCACACTCCTAGTCTCTCTTTCACTTGCAGAACCATTGTGTATATTACTCCTGCCTTACAGGTCCTCTTCACGTACTGCTGCCCCCAGTCTGCCACCTATCAGATCTCTGTTTACTCAGCATATACTGTATGCCAGACCCTGCCCTGGGACAGACCCGAGAACAAGGCTGCCTTGAGGACACAGCACATGATACCGCATAATGGACTATATTAAAATGCAATGTGCTGTTGGAGCAGATGAAAGACAGCGGTCCCAGGCAGTCTGGAAGGATTTCAGAAAGGGTCTGAAATGAATTTGGCCTTGAAGGAAACATGGCTTGTGCCAAAAAGGAAAACTCTCCAGTGTAACAAACAGCAGGAGCAAAGGCACAGAGGCAGGCAGGCTCACCCCACTGCTCCTACTTAGCTAGGCTTCCCGCACATTCATCATTTGATCTTAACAAAAATGCCCAGTGCCACTTAACTAAGATTGTATTGATTCTTCTGATTAAAGTATTTTTCCTCTCTGCCACATCAAACCCTACACTTCCACAAAGTCAGCTCAAGCGCCACCCCCTCCACCTGCCTTCTTTGATAATCCCAGTCCTGGAGATTGGAATTCCCAGACCATTGTGGCATGACAATTTGGCACTGCATTCTCTGTCGTTACTATTTATGTACTAATAGCCCAACTAGAGCAAAAGGTCTTTGAGGGCACCCCTATTTACCTTTCTTCCTACTTTCTTATTTTTATTTATATTTAAAATCTCCCATATTGCCTAGTAAATGGCTGAGCACACAGTTCCTCTATAAATTGACCTTTCTGGAAGCAATTAGGTGGCATGTATCAGCAGACTTTTACAGTAAATGTATACATTTGAGTATTGAGTATTTACTCAGTGTATACCCTTTGAGTCGCTAACGCCTTTTCTTAAGGAAAAGAGAAATATTGTGTATGAAATACATTCATCACTGTCGTTTATTATAGGAAAAATTGGGACCAAGTTTCTGCCAACAATAGAATGTTTAAATAAATTATATGTGGAGTATTATGTAGCCATTAAAATTATATTTGAAGATAACAAGAAAATTTTCAAACCAAAGTTATATCTAAGATATTATCTAAATTTTGTAACATTACCCAAAGAAAAAACTGACAAGAAATAAAACAAAATGTTAACATTGATCACATCTGTGTGGTAGAATTACAGTAAATTTTTATTTTCTTATATTTATTTTTCTACATTTTCCAAATTCTCTATAAAAATCATGCATTGTTTCTCTAATCAGAAAATAAAGGCATACCTATAAATGTTATTTATAAATACTTCTTGGCTATTCTGAGAACACAACAGGGAAATAATTTTTGATTGACACAATCAAAACAAGAAGAAACTAGTTTAAAAATCAACATGGACTTTTGGCTTAAATAGAACAGATCTCATGACAATAAGAGTTAGTTATCAAGGGAATCTATCCCACTGGTGAATGTCATATGGAAAAATCTCTGAAATGCTGTAAGTGAAATAGTGAGACAATGATCTGTTAAGCTTTTTGGTCCTAAGACTCTACAACTCTATTCTTTGACTTTTTCCTTTTAAAAATACAAATAAAGGCAGAAAGTTTAACAAATTTAAGAAGAAACATCAATATAAAGTGTTCATTTTAATATCTTCTAAAAGTTTTAAAAATAGACCTAACATGTTATCTTAAGAGATAAAACAATTTTCTAAACTATACAGTATATAAGCCGGGTAAGTTCCTTGAAGGAAAGGACTGTGCTAACTCGCGTGTCATCCTTGGTGTCTAGCACAGCACCTGGGCATATAACAGGCTCTCAATAAATCTTGTGAAAATTGAATGTGTAATGGTGTGCACACGTACCACATCCACTAGTTGAGATATTGCAAGGCCAAACTTTATTTTTATTTTGTCATTCAGGTGTTCCACAGGACGAACCCATCTTTCGTAGTCTTGAAATAAATCCTTAAACAAACTATCTTCATGTTTTGCAACAAGGGACGGTTCAGATAATCCTGAATAACAAATTTTTAAAGTTAGTGTATTGACTTCTCTCCCACCAAAAACCTATACTCTAAAAACAAAAAAGGTTCAGCATTATTAAGTAACTAAACATTTAGGCTATTATGAATGCAGCTTTTAAAATTAAAGATTAATATAGATATCTGTTATCAAAAAAGGAATACTCCAGCTCAGATACATTTCTTAGTTAGGTCAGACTATCCACTATGGAAAAATGCTAAATCCTTTAAGGGAAGCAGATGTAGCTCAGTGGTTGAGCACCCGCTTTCCATGTAGGAGGTCCTGGGTTTAATCCCCAGCACCTCCTTTAAAAAAAAAATCTGCACATTTGAAGGGAGCAATGTAGCTCAGAAGCCTGAGTGCTTGCTTCCCATGTACGACACTCTGGCTCCAATCCCTGCACAGGTTTAAAAACAAAAGTGCGGGAATGGGGGAGCTGGTATTCAATCCCTGGCCCTGGTACCTAAAAAAATAAAAATTTCCTTAAGTAGAACTCAACGCTCTATACAGAGTGACTTAAAATCTAAGTTACAAAAGCTTTTAATTTGCCAGGCTAAGTGATGGTTGCGCGTCATAAAATTCCAGACCTAGAAAACAGATAACTGAAACAAAGTTCATTTAACAACTATAAGTATAAAATATATATATTCTAATTTCATAGTCACACGTAACTATTGAATGAATTGTTCAGCTTTGTCATACTGTTGTTTGCTGCACATTTGTATAAAACTACCTCAGGGTCTAAGATGTTTACAAATTACAAATTTTTTAAAGTTTCAGATATCATGGCCAAAGACTCACTAGATTTATGGATCACAGATACGTTTATAATCTATTGAACTTAAATAAGCATTTCTGAAGAAATGAGAGTTTTCAGCAAAGTCTGAATCAGAGTCTCTGTCAAGGAAATATGAAATATATGAATTTCAAGCATGATGTTTACTCAAGACTCTAATGCATTTATGAAAAAAAATCATTCACTTGAAACAAAAATGTCACCAGCTTATTTATCATAAAGTATACACATAGGAATGATAGTAGCTAATGATGGTCTTCCAACCCTAAAGAATTATTTAGCAGAAAATTACCACTTTCAAAAAATCTTCTTTTTATTACAATAGACCTTGTTTTCTATATGGAGCTATTAAAGAATATCTGGTCACTCCAGCTAGTAAAAACCATTCCCTGAATCTCTTTCACTGCCTATTTTTTCATTACTAGAGAGTGTTCTCCTCAAGGGTTTTTATGTCCTGCTTCCCTGAGCAACTTAAGATACTTGATTTAATCTATAAATACCATAGAGTTTGTGTCTTGCTTCCCATAAAAGTCTCTTTATGCTGAAATGCACAGCACTGGAGAAAATTAGTCTATCAGAGCATTATTTACTGGAGTGTCATTCTTAATGTTTAAAAGCCCTTAATTTTAGAGCTTTAAGTTCAAATACAATTTTTAAACTGTTTCTCTTTTTCTAATCCATTTTTAAGGTTTTATAGTCTCTGAAACATGAAAATTTAAGATTGTTTAAAACATGAAAATAAATCTTTCAATTGTATGTAAGGACCTTTTGCATTTTGACCAAAAAAAAAAAAAAAAGCTAGCTTTAATTGCCACCTCAAATCCTGTTTGAAAGAGACAGTGTATAAAAAAGTAATAAATTAATCTCAACATTTTATCAAATGAGAACCCTTAATACATCCAATACTAGAAATACCATTTTCTTAGCACTACTTTACGGAAATGGCAGGTGCAAATGTCAGTGGTATTTTAGCACAAAACCTTAATGGTGCACTCAAATACTACATAGAGATGGCGCTTTTGTAGCTGGTTCTAAACATTGTAAGTTTATGGGGCTCATAAATCTCTGAATGTTAAAAAGGAGACAATCCAATTACTTCCCTCTTTTCACAAATGGGGCCATATGACCAGAAAGGCTGGTGCTGCAGAGCTGTTTATAGGAGAGTTCTGAGGGGCTCCCCAGCCTCCCACTCTTTCCACCCTAATAGCTTCTGCCTTGAGACAGCTTTCTAGAAGAGAAGCCTAATGAGTGCCACATCCCCTGAAAGCTAGCCTATACCAATCTATTGGACACTCACCTTGTACCAGTAGTGGGCCAGATGCTGAGAACATACTGGTAAACAAAACAGGCAGTATCCCTATTTACAGCCCAGTTGGAGAGACTAACATGGTATACACAAAGCTGTATATAAGCTAAATTCTAAATAAAAAGAATCAAACAGTTTTTATAGAAAAGTTATTTTTTAAAAAGTTTGAATAGTTAAATCAATTATTTTCAACCTAGGTTCCTTGGAATCTCAGAACATTTATTTTTCAAACTATTTGTGACCAAAATTATATAGTGTTCAACACATTACATAATACTGTTTTATATTATTTTCTGATTACCTCATATAAGTCTTTGATCTCCAGAGAAAGCAATGTCCTGGAAGGTAGAAATCATTTCTGTATTTTGGCATCCATATAGTACTAAGTATAATGCTGGGTGCAGTAGTTATGCAATATATTCTAGTTTTCTTTCCCTTCCTTGACTTAAAAATACTTGACTCACAACCTTCTTTTCCCTTTCTGTCTCCTGTAAACCTGTCTTTCAGACTCTAGCTCTGTGAATCTGCTCAATTTCCTTAATTCATATCAGTTAGGTCATGTAAATATTTGTACTTCAGTGCCTGGCATGCTTCACTCAATACAAGGTCTTCAAGATTCATCCATGTTATCCTGTGTTAACAGTGCATTCCTTCTTACAGCTGAGTAATATTCCATTGTTTTTTTTTTAATATGCTTTATTTTTATTTTTCAAAAGAAACTTAGATTACATAAATGTTACACAAAAAATATAGGGCATTCCCACATGCCCCACTCCTTAGCCCTCCCACATTTTCCCACATAACAACATTCTTCATTAGTGTGGTAGTACATTTGCCACAAGTGCTGAACACATCTTGAAGCATTGCCACTAAGCAATGATTATAGTTTATATTATAGTTTATACCCTCTCCTGCACATTTTTACAAGTTGTTACAAAGATATACAATGGCTTGTATCTGTCATTGCAATGTCATTCAAGATAATTCCTAAGTCCCAAAAATGCCCCCAAATCACACTTATTTTTTCCTCACCCTCCCCTCAAAACCTCCAATGACCTCAGTGACCACTGCCTCTACATTCCTGATAAAAGTTCTACTCTAGTCTATTCTAGGCTAGTTCATTCTAGACCTACCCTATAAGTAATGCTAAAGGAAGTTCTGAAAAGAAAAGTCACTAGACAATGGTTCAAAGTGGCATAAAGAAATAAAAGACCTCCAGTGAAGGTAACTATTTGGATAACTTTTTTTTAAGATTTATTTATTTCTCTCCCCCCCCTTCCCCCCGCACCCCGTTGTCTGTTCACTGTGTCTTTTTGCTGCATCTTCTTTGTCCGCTTCTGTTGTCATCAGCGGCACAGGAATCTGTGTTTCTTTTTGGTTGCATCATCTTGTTGTGTCAGCTCTCCGTGTCTGCGGCGCCATTCCTGGGCAGGCTGCACTTTCTTTCATGCTGGGCGGCTCTCCTTAGGGGGCTTACTTCTTGCGCGTCGGGCTCCCCTACACGGGGACACCCCTGTGTGGCAGGGCACTCCTTGCACGCATCAGCACTGTGCATAGGCCAGCTCCACACGGGTCAAGGAGGCCCGGGGTTTGAACTGCAGACCTCCCATGTGGTAGACGGATGCCCTAACCACTGAGCCAAGTCCGCCGCCTATTTGGCTAATTATAAATGCCAGTACTATTGTACATTTTTTGTCTGTAACTCTACTTTTTACTTCCTGTAGGTGCTAAAATGCAAATGCATTAAAACTAATGATAAATCTATGGTTTTGTACACAATGTACAAAGATATAATTGGTAGCAATGCAAAAAAAGGTGGGGGGACAGAGGAGTATAGGAAAAGTGTATATGTATTCTGTTGAAATCAGATTGGTGACAACACTCGGAGGGGAAATTGCAGACATACGCAAAAAGATAACAGATATGATGGGAATGAACACCACAGTTCAAGAAATCAAAAATACACTTGCAGCAAATATCAGCAGACTAGAAGAGGCAGAGCAGAGAATTAGTGATGTGGAAGACAGTACATCAGAAATCAAACAGATAGTAGAAGGGGTCGATAAAAAGATAGAAAAAAATCCAGCTAGGACTTAGGGACCTGAATAACAACGCAAAACGCTCAAACATATGTATTATAGGCATTCCAGAAGGAGAAGAGAAGGGAAAGGGGTCAGAAGGAGTGTTGCAGGAAATAATGGCTGAAAACTTCCCAAATCTACTGAAAGAGACAGATGTACATATCCAAGAAGCACAGCACACTCCACTAGTCATAAACCCCAACAGGGCCACCCCAAGACACAAACTTGTCAAATTATCCAATGCTCAAGACAGAGAGAAAATCCTAAAAGCAGCAAGAGAAAAGAAAACCATCACATACAAGGGAAGCTCCATAAGATTAAGTGCTGATTTCTCATCTGAAACCATGGAGGCAAGAAGGCAGTGGTATGATATAATCAAAGTACTAAAGGAAAAAAAATTCCAACCAAGAATACTCTATCCAGCTAAAACTAGCATTCAAACATGATGGAGAGTTCAAAATATTCACAGATAAACAGAAACTGAAAGAGTATACCAATAAGAAACCTCCCCTTCAAGAAATTCTAAAGGGAGTTCTGCAGGAAGAAAGGAAAAAACAGGACAGGCAGAGTTGGAGGAGAGTATAAGAGCAACAAAAAAAGACAAAAATAGAAGAAAAAAAATACAAACAAAATATGACAAACACAAATCCAATCAAAATATGACTAACACAAATAATTCCTTGAAAGTAATAACACTGAATGTCAACGGATTAAACTCACCTATCAAAAGATTCAGACTGGGTCATTGGATAAGGAAATATGACCCATCCGTATGCTGTCTACAAGAGACATATCTTAGACCCAGAGACGCATGGAGATTGAAGGTGAATGGCTGGAAAACAATCATACAAGCAAACAGTAACCAAAAAAAGGCAGGAGTAGCTATATTAATATCAGACAAAATAGACTTTAAATGTGAAACAATTGTGAGAGACAAAGAAGGACACTACATTTTAGTGAAAGGGAAAATCTGTCAAGAAGATCGAACAATCATAAACATTTATGCTCCTAACAAGGGTGCCTCTAAATACGTGAGGCAAACGCTGGAAAAACTAAGTGAAACAATAGATACATCTACAATTATAGTGGGGGATTTTAATACACCACTATCTACCTTGGACAGAACATCACAAAAGAGAATCACTAAAGAAACAAAACATTTGAACAGTATATTAGAGGAGCTGGATCTAACAGGCATATATAGATCATTACACCCAAACACAGCAGGATATACATTTTTCTCAAGTGCACATGGATCATTCTCCAAGATAGACCATATACTAGGCCACAAAGAAAAGCTTAATGAATTCAGAAAGATTGAAATCATACAAAACAATATCTCTGACCACAGTGGAGTCAAGCTGGAAATTTGCAAGGGACAGAGGCCCAGGTTTCACACCAAGATGTGGAAATTAAACAGCACAATCTTAGAAAAACAGTGGCTCAAAGAGGAAATCTCAAAAGAAATCAATGACTACCTTGAAACAAATGATAATGATAACACAACATAACAAAATTTATGGGATGCAGCAAAAGCAGTACTGAGAGGGAAATTTATAGCCATAAATTCATATATCAAAAAAGAAGAAAGAGCAAAAATTGAAGAACGAACTGCACATTTGAAGGAATTAAAAAAACAACAACAAAGTAGCCCAACAGGAAGAAGAAGGAAGGAAATAACAAAGATAAGAGCAGAACTAAATGAAATAGAAAATAAGAAAGCACTTGAAAAGATAAACAAGACCAAGAGCTGGTTTTTTGAGAAGATCAACAAAATTGACAAACCTTTAGCGAGACTAAACAAAGAAAAAAAAGAGAGAAGATGCAAATATACAAAATAAGAAATGAGGAAGGCGATATCACCACTGACCCCACAGAAATAAAGACTATCATAAGAGGATACTTTGAAAAACTATATTCCAACAAAAATGACAATTTAGAGGAAATGGACAAATTCCTAGAAACACATAAGCAACCCATATTGATGAAAGAAGAAATTGATGATCTTAACAAACCAATCACAAGCAGAGAGATAGAATCAGTCATTAAAAATCTCCCAACTAAGAAGAACCCAGGGTCAGATGGCTTCACAGGTGAATTCTACAAAACATTCCGGAAAGAACCAACACCAATCCTGCTGAAACTATTCCAAAAAATCGAAACAGAAGGAACATTGCCTAACTCCTTCTATGACGCCAACATTACCCTAGTACCAAAGCCAAACAAAGACACCACAAGAAAGGAAAATTACAGACCAATTTCTCTAATGAACCTAGACGCAAAAATACTTAACAAAATACTTGCTAATCGTATTCAACAACACATTAAACGATTTATACACCACGACCAAGTGGGATTTATTCCAGGTATGCAAGGATGGTTCAACATAAGAAAATCAATCAACGTAATACACCATATAAACAGATTGAAGGAAAAAAATCACATGATTACATCTATAGATGCAGAAAAAGCATTTGACAAAATACAGCACCCTTTCTTGATAAAAACACTCCAAAAGATTGGAATACAAGGAAATTTTTTGAACATGATTAAGAGTATATACGAAAAACCTAAAGCCAACATTGTTTACAATGGAGAAATCCTAAAATCCTTCCCTCTAAACTCAGGAACAAGACAAGGATGCCCATTGTCTCCGCTCCTATTTAACATTGTCTTAAAAGTACTTGCTCGAGCACTGAGGCAAGAACCAGATATAAAAGGCATTCAAATTGGAAAGGAAGAAGCCAAAATTTCACTATTTGCAGATGACATGATCCTATACATAGAAAACCCTGAGAGATCTATAACAAAGCTTCTAGAACTCATAAATGAGTTTAGTAAAGTCGCAGGTTATAAGATCAATGCGCAAAAATCAGTAGCATTTCTGTACACCAATAATGAGCAAGATCAGGAGGAAATCAAGAAACAAATACCATTCACAATAGTAAATAAAAAAATCAAATACTTAGGAATAAATTTAACTAAAGAGGTAAAAAACTTATACACCGAGAACTATACAAGACTGTTCAAGGAAATCAAAGAAGACCTAAATAAATGGAAGAATATTCCTTGTTCATGGATAGGAAGACTGAATATTATTAAGATGTCTATCCTACCAAAACTGATCTACACATTCAATGCAATCCCAATAAAAATCAACACAGCCTTCTTTAAGGAACTAGAAAAACTAACTATGAAATTTATTTGGAAAGGAAAGAGACCCCAAATAGCCAAAGACATACTGAAAAAGAAAAACGAAATTGGAGGAATCACACTACCTGACTTCAAAACATACTACAAAGCTACAGTAGTGAAAACAGCATGGTATTGGCATAAGGAGAGACACACAGACCAATGGAATCGAATTAAAAGCTCAGATATAGAAGCTCACATATATAGCCATATAATATTCGATAAAGCCATCAAACCCTCTCAACTGGGAGAGAGTGGCCTATTCAACAAATGGTGTCTGGAGAACTGGATAGCCATATGTAGAAGAATGAAAGAGGATTACCATCTCACACCTTATACAAAGATCAACTCAAGATGGATCAAAGACCTAAATATAAGAGCCAAGACCATAAAAACCTTGGAAAGCAGTGTAGGGAAACATCTACAGGACCTTGTAATAGGAAATGGATTCATGAATAGCACACCAAAAGCACAAGCAGCAAAAGAACTAATAGATAAATGGGACTTCCTCAAAATTAAATCCTTCTGCACCCGAAAGGAGTTTGTCAAGAAAGTAAAAAGGGAGCCAACACAGTGGGAGAAAATATTTGGCAACCATATATCTGATAAGAAACTTATAACTTGCATATATAAAGAACTCCTATATCTTGAAAATAAAAAGATAAACAACCCATTTAAAAAATGGGAAAAAAATTTAAACAGACACTTCTCCAAAGAAGAAATACAAATGGCTAAAAAGCACATGAAAAAATGCTCCAAATCTCTAGCTATCAGGGAAATGCAAATCAAAACTACAATGAGATACCATCTTACTCCCATAAGATTGGCAGCTATGAAAAAACAGAAGAATACAAATGCTGGAGAGGATGTGAAGAAAGGGGAACACTCATTCACTGCTGGTGGGAATGCAGAAGGATCCAACCATTCTGGAGGACAGTTTGGCGGTTTCTCAAAAAACTAACCATAGATTTGCCATATGACCCAGCAATACCACAGCTGGGTATATACCCAGCAGAACTGAAAACAAGGACACAAACCTATATATGTACACCAATGTTCATAGCAGCATTGTTCACTATCGCCAAAAGTTGGAATCAACCCAAATGCCCATCAACAGATGAGTGGATCAATAAAATATGGTATATACACACAATGGAATACTACTCGGCTGTAAGAACAAATACACTACAAACACACATGATAACATGGATGAATCTTGAGAACCTTATGTTGAGTGAAGCAACCCAGGCATTGAAGGACAAATACTACATGAACTCAATGATATGAAATAAGAAAGCTGCCTCAGAGAGTTAGAGACTGAATGATAGGCTTACAGGAAATTGGGGGGTGGAGGAAGGATGTGAGCCAATGTCTGCAGGGATGGAATTTATGATGAACTGGCGGTAAGTATGAACACAAAGAAGAGA
Source organism: Dasypus novemcinctus (assembly GCF_030445035.2). Classification (NCBI taxonomy): domain Eukaryota; kingdom Metazoa; phylum Chordata; class Mammalia; order Cingulata; family Dasypodidae; genus Dasypus; species Dasypus novemcinctus. Next base: position 153,265,520 of record NC_080675.1, read on the forward strand.
TAAAATGGGGGTAAGGGATTGCCTTTGGATGGGGTTTTGTGGGTTTGAGGGGGGCTGGGGATGGGCGGATGGGTAATATTGCCCAAAAAGTGGGGGGAGGGAAGGGTAGCATACGAACATAGGAGAGTGTCAGGTGTTGGTCGAGAGTAAAATGCTGAGAAAATCATATCAAAATATAATTAAGAGGGTTACCTGTTTAGGATGCTCGGAGGGGATGGTCGGATGCGGGACGGGCTCCTGGAGAATGTCTGAATGCTCATTTTGCCAGAGTGGGTGTTACCATTGGGTAGAGACCCAAGTAATGAGAGTGGGGGTGGACCTACATCCTGGGGAAGACTAATGCCATTAGATAGAGGGAACTGTATCTCTCGAGAGAAAAGGTGGCTCCCAGGGCATTGGGGTAATTGAGCAAGTTAGGCCCTGAACAATGTTGCAAGTGTCTCTGGACGGGGCTCCTCGGGAAACAGAGGCTGGCAGTCACTGTGGGCACCAAGGGGATGGGAAAATGGAGGTTAAATGTGTGGAACCAAAATAAATGTGGGGTAAGAGAGGACTTTCACGAGAGTACACAAGGATGGATATAAAACATGTAATATTACACCATAAACATATAGGGGATTACAGACTAATAAAGTAAACCATAATGTAAAACATAGGATAACTAAAAATTTAGAAAACTGTATATCCTAAAGTATGGAACACAATGTAAGCACAGATGTCACCTTGTTTGAAAGCTATTGTCTCAGAGTCTGTACATCACTTTAAGTAAATATGATATGAATAAGTTATAAGAATATCGATGTGGAAGGGAAAGGGTTTAATGGTAGAGGTGGGGGAGTACTGTATATTGTATATATGAATTACTGTGGTCTAGGGCTCTTGTGAAGAGAAGTTCAATAAATAGGGAAAAAATAAATAAAAAAGATAGGATGTAGAATTTTTCCAAGTCAACACGTATTCTATATCTAACCTTTAAACCCATCGCTATATGCCATTTTACTAGTAAGGGACCCTGACATTACACTGGACTTCAATTTTCGGAAGTTTTGGATCACAGAGTGGTTCAACATGGCCGGGGGTGCTCTGTCGTGGTCCCTAGGGGAGCAGCGGCAGTCCCCCAGGTGCAATGGTAAGGACCAGGAAGGAATGAGGTTCCAACAGTGAAAGCATGATACTAATGACTATGCTTGTGAGCCTATATGCCTGAAATAAGAACAAGGCCTAGAGCAGCACTGTGCCTGGGAATTTCCTCCTGACAGCCTTCATGTTACTCAAATGTGGCCAGTCTTGAAGCCAAACTCAGCATGTTGATGCAGTGCATTCCCCCCAGCATGGGACATGACACCCGGGGATGAGCCTCCCTGGCACCGAGGGATCACTACCAAATACCAGCTGAAGATGGAACTAGAAAATGACCTTGAATTAAAGGTTCAATGTGGATCAGCAGAATATCCCTGTCTACATATAATAACATGACTTTAAAATGCTGTTTGACCTAATGTAAGGGGGAAATGGAAAGCAGAATTGAGTTTATATGGCTACGAGTCTCTAAAAAAGAGTCTGGAGGCTGTCAGAAGGATTGCCCTTATGCACAACTGAGCAGAGTCTAAGAGACAGATAAAGTAGATACAATCCCCAGGTATTGGTTCCTTTGAGGGCTAAAGAGACCCACAGGTTCTATGGTCATGGCACGGGGTTCACTGCCATGTCAGATGGCCCTTCTTTGGAGCTGGTGTTTCTGTGTGATGGAACTGGACTCAGATGGGATCTCTTTTCATAAGACTTTCATCCTACTTTACTGGAATTGTAGTTGGTGTTGGGGTTTAAGATATATCTAGGGGATTTGAATCTCTCGACTGGCAATATGATAGCCAAGCCCTGAGTGTCAACAAACTCCAGCTCCTACAATCTGATTTACTGGACTCACCTCACTCAGCTAAGATGGAGTTGAAGAAGGACAACCACCACACCATGGAGCCTAGAGTGCCTACAACTGAAAGCAGGAGGATTGCATCCAGTATCCATGTGGAATCTGAGCCTCCTCCTGACATAGAGGTGCAACAGACACAACCAATCCAAGGCCCACAGAGAAAAGGTGGCATTGGAGTGGGAAAAGTGGACATGGTGGCTGATGGATATGGGGAGTGGCAGGAAGAGATGAGATGTGGAGGCGCCTTTGGGACTTGGAGTTGCCCTGGATGGTGCTTCAGGGGCAATCACCGGACATTGTAAATCCTCCCAGGGCACACTGGATGGAATGTGGGAGAGTATGGGCCATGATGTGGACCATTGACCATGAGGTGCAGAGATGCCCAGAGATGTACTTGCCGGGTGCAATGGATGTGTCATGATGAGGGGAGTGAGTGTTGCTGGGGGGGGGAATGGTGGGGTGGGGGTGGTGGGGCTGAATGGGACCTCATATATATATATATATTTTTTAATGTAACAGTTTTACAAAATCAATTAAAATTGTTTAAAAAAAAAAGAAATCAGATTGGCAACAAATCAGATATGACTATTATATATTAAGGATGTTAAATTTTAACCCCAAGGCAACCATAAGAAAAATATATGAATGCATTCAATAAGGTACAACAACAAAAATCAAGTGAATATAAAATTAGGCATTAATGGACAAAAAGGTATAAGACTTATAAAGACAAAATAGCAAAATGGCAGAAGAAAGTAATGTATTATCAGTAGTGACTTTAAATGTAAATGGATTAAACTCTTCAATCAAAAGGCAGAGATTGGCAGAATGTATAATAAAAATTACCCAACCACAGGCTGCCTGCAGAAGACTCACCTTATACTGAGAAACATTTTTTTAAAAAGTAAGAGCGATAGGATAGGAAAAAATATATACCAGCAAGTAGTTACCAAAAGAGCTAGGATAGCCATATTATACTACAAAAGAGACTTTAAGTAAAAGACAATTACAAGGGGTTTGTCTTTACTGATAAAGAGGTCAATTCAACAAGAAGATATAACAATTATAAATACATATGTACCTAAGAGCAGAGCCCCCAAAACATGAAACAAATATTGGCACATGAAAATGGAGAAATTGACAGTTCTACATTAATAGTAGGAGACTTTAATACAACCCTTTCAAAAATGGGTAGACCAGCTACACAGAAGTAAGGAAATACAACAATACTATAAACCAACTAGACCTAACAAGCATATATAGAACACTTCTTTCAACGACAGCACAGTACACATTCTTCTCGAGTGTATGTGAATCATCCTCCAGGATAGACCACAGCTTAGATCACAAAACAATTCTCAATAAATCCCAAAACACAAAATACTAAAATCATATAATGTATCTTTTCTGACCACAATGAAATGAAGTTAGAAATAGAAAATTCACAAATATGTGGGAATTAAACAATGTACCCTTTTTTTTTCAAGATTTATTTTTTATTTACTTCTCTTTCCTTCCCCCTCCCCCCATTGTCTGCTTTGTGTTCATTCACTGTGTGAATTCTCGGCAGCACTGGGAACCTGTGTCTCTTTTTGTTGTGTCATCTTACTGTGTCAGCTCTCTGTGTGTGCAGCACCACTCCTGGGAAGACTGCACTTTTTCACGTAGGGTGGCTCTCCTTGCAGGGCACACTCCTTGCACGTGGGGCTCCCCTACGCGGGGGACACTCCTGTGTGGCATAGCACTCCTTGCGCACAGCAGCACTGTGTGTGGGCCAGCTCATCACACAGGCCACGAGGCTCTGGGTTTGAGCCCTGGACCTCCTATATGGTAAGTGGATGCTCTATCAGTTGAGCCACATTCACTTCCCAAACAATGTACTCTTAAACAACCAATGAGTTAAAGAGGAAATCAGAAGCCAATTAGGAAATACCTTGAGCCAAATGAAAATGAAAATACAACACAAAAAAACTTAAAGATTGAGTAAAGGCAGTGCTGAGATGGAAATTTATAGCCCACAATGCTTAAAGAAGAACAAAGACCTCAAATCAGAGACCTAACCTTAAAACTAGAAGAACCAGAAAATGAAGAGCAAACTAGACCCAAAGAGAACAGAAGGAATGAAATAAGGATTAGAGTGGAGATCAATGAAATAGAGAATAATTTTTAAAAAAATAGAATCAGCAAAACCAAAAATTGGCTCTTTGAAAACATCAATAAAATTGACAAAATTTTAGCTAGGCTGATGAAGTAAAAAGATATCACACAAATAAACAATATCAGAAATGAAAAGGGGAAATATTACTACCAACCCCACTGAAATAAAAAGGATTATGCTAGGAAACTAAGAACAACTATATGTCAATAAAGTCGATAACCAAGACAAAATGGGCAAATTCCTATAAACACACAAACATCCTGCAAAGATTCAAGAAGAAATAAAAGATCTCAAGAAACCAGTAACTGATAAAAAGATTGAATAAAAAACCCCCTAACAATGAAGGGCCCAGGACCAGATTGCTGCACAGGGGAATTTTACCAAATATTCCAAGAAGAATTAACACCAATCCTGCTCAAACTCTTCAAAAAAATTCAAGAGGAGGAAACACTCCCTAATTCAGTCTACAGGGACAACAACACCCTCATACCAAAGCCAGGCAAAAATACCACAAGAAAATATAGACCAGTATCACTCATGAATATAGGTACAAAACACCACAACAAAATACAAGCAAACTAAATTTGATAGCACACTAAGGAAATTACACACACTGTGATCAAGTGGAATTTATTTCTGGTATGCAAGGGTGGTTCAACATAAGAAAATCAATTAACATAATACACCACATTGACAAATTGAAAGGGGAAAAAAAACCACATGATCATTTTGATTGATACAGAAAAGGCATTAGACAAAATCCAGCATGTTTTCTTGAAAAAAACACTTTGAGGGAGCCAGTGCAGGTTAAGTGGTTGAGCACAGCTTACCACATACAAGGTCCCAGGTTCAATCCCCAGTCCCAGTACCAAAAACAACAACAAAAACAACAACAACAACAACAACAAAAACCCACTTTGATAGATAGGAATAGGAGAATTCCTCAATATGACAGAGGGCATATATGAAAAACCCAAAGCCAACATCCTACTCAATGGGGAAAGGTTCAAAGCTTTTCCTCTAAGATTGGGAACAAGACAAGGATGTCCACGCTCAGCACTGATATCAATATTGTGCTATAAGTACTAGCTAGAGCAATTAGACAAGATAAATAAATAAATGAAAGGCATCCAAATAGGAAGAGGATATGAAACTCATTATTCATGGGTGACATTATCCTATATTTAGAAAATTCTGAAATGTCTACAAAAAAGCTACTTGAGCTAATAAATGAGTTCAGCAAAGTGGAAGGATAAACGATTAACATACAAAAATCAGCAATGTTTCTGTACACTAATATTGAACAATCTGAGGAAGAAATCAGAGAAAAAATTCCATTTACAATAGCAACAAAAAGACTCAAATACATAGGAATAAATTTAACCAAAGATATACGGGACCTATATTCAGAAAACTACAAAACAATGCTAGAAGAAACCAGAGTTGCTGAAGGCAGGGAGAGGGAAAAAGAGGTGTGATATTGGGGCATTTTTGGGACTTGGAGTTGTCCTCAATGATACTGCAGGGACAGGTGTAGCACATTATATATCCTGTCATAACCCATTGAATGGACTGTGAGAGAGTGTAATCTGCAATATAAACTATAATCCATGCTATGTAGCAATGCTCCAAAATGTACTCATCAAATGTAATGAATGTACATTTCATGAAATGAAAGAAGTTGTCGATGTCAGAGGAGTGGGGGGGGGGGTTGGGGTATATGGGAACCTTATATATTTCTTTTTTATTTTTATTTTTTGTCTTTATTCATTTTTTTAATATTACATTAAAAAAATATGAGGTCCCCATATACCCTCCCAACCCCCTCACCCCACTCTTCCCCCCATAGCAACATTCTCCTCCATCATCATGAGACATTCATTGCATTTGGTGAATACATCTCTGAGCATTGTTGCACCTCATGGTCAATGGTCCACATCATAGCCCACACTCTCCCACGTTCCATCCAGTGGGCCATGGGAGGACATACAATGTCCGGTAATTGTCCCTGCAGCACCACCCAGGATAGCTCCAAGTCCCAAAAACGCCTCCACATCTCATCTCTTCCTCCCATTCCCCACACCCAGCAGCCACCATGGCCACTTTCTCCACACCAATGCCACATTTTCTTTGATTACTAATCACAATAGTTCATGAATAGAATATTAGTAAGTCCACTCTAATCCATATTCTATTCCTCCATCCTGTGGACCTTGGATTGGTTGTGTCCACTCCACATCTATATCAAGAGGTGCCTTAGATTCAACATGGATGCTGGATGCAATCCTCCTGCTTTCAGTTGTGGGCACTCTTGGCTCCATGGTGTGGTGGTTGACCTTCTTCAACTCAATCTTAGCTGAGTGGGGTAAGTTCAATAAACCAGAGGGTAGGAGTTGCAAGTCTGTTGAGGCTCAGGGCCTGGCTATCATATGGTCAGTCCAAAGATTCAGATTCCCTGGGTGTATATTAAACCCCAGCACCAACTACAATTCTGGTAAAGTAACAGGAAAGGCTTGTGAAAAAAGATCACATCTGAGTCCAGCTCCATCACACAGAAACACAAACTCCAAAGAAGGGCCAACTGACATGGCACTGAACTCCATCTGCCATGACCATAGAACCTATGGGTCTCTGTAGCCCTCAGAAGAACCAATACCCAGGGTTGTATCTACTTTATCTGTCTCTGGGACTCTGCTGAGGTGTGCATAAGGGTGACCCCTCTGATAACCTCCCGGCTCTTTTTTGGAGACTCATAGCCATATAAATTCATTTGTCCTTTCCATTTCCCCCTTGATTCAGGTCAAAAAGCATTTTTTAACTCCTGTTATTATATGTAGACTGAGATATTCTGCTGGTCAGAGTTGAACCTTTTATTCAAGGTCCTTTTCTAGTCACATCATCAGCTGGTACTTGGTAGTAATCCCTCGGCACGAGGGAGGCTCATCCCCGGGAGTCATGTCCCATGCTGAGGGGAAGGCAACACATTTACATGCTGAGTTTGGCTTTGAGACTGGCCACATTTGAGCAACACGGAGGCTCTCAGGAGGTAACTCTTAGGCACACTGCAGCTCTAGGTCTTATTCTTAATTCAGGTGCACAGGCTCACAAGCATAAGTCATTAGTATCAAGGGCTCATTGTTGGACCTTCATTCTTTTTTGGTCTTTGCCGTTGCACTTGGGGGATTGTTGCTGTTCCTTTAGGGACTGTGATAGAGCTCCCCTGGCGAGGAACTCAGCACTCCCTCAGTTGTTGTTTTTAATTGTTTCCACTATGAAAATATCCAAACATTTAAATGTACCCTGGATATATGCCCTGTAGAACTCCCTGCCAACCATGTGTCCCCTGTCAAAAACATCCCACATCAGTATTCCTCTGCTGCCATTGTTGAACCTCTCTGTGATCCAAAACTTCCTGAAAAGTGAAGCCCGATATATTGCCAGGTTCCCTTAATAGTAAAATGGAATATAGCATTGAGTTTAAAGGTTAGATATAGAATACATATTAATTTGGAAAAATTCTACATCCTATCTTTTTCTTTTCTTTTTTCTAATTATTAAGCTTATCTTCACAAGAGTTTTAGATCACAGTACTTCATATATACAATATACAGTATTCCCACATATCCAACATAAAACCTTTCCCCTTCCACAGCAATAATCTTTTTACATATTCATACTATATTTACTGAAACTGATGTACAGATATCGAGACAATAGCTTTCAAAGAAGGTTCCATGTTCATGGATGGGAAGACTAAATATCATGAAGATGTCAAGCCTACCTAAAATGACAAATAGATTCAATGTAATACCAATTAAAACACCAACAGTCTACCTGACAGAAATAGAAAAGGCAAATTACCAAATTTATTTGGGAGGTACAGTACTCCTAAAAGAGTACAGCAATGTGGGAGGGCTCTCACTGCCTGACCTTGAAACATATTACAAAGCTACAGTGGTCAAAACAGCATGGTACTGGCATAATGATAGACACTTTGATCAGTGAAATAGAATTTAAAGTCTAGAAATAAAACCTGATCTCTACGGCTAGGTGGTTTTTGACAAACCTACCAAGTCCACTTTTCTGGTACAGAACAATCTCTTCAACAAACAGTTCTGGGAGAACTGGATATCCATAACCAAAATAATGAAAGAGGACTCCTATCTCACTCCGTATAGAAGAGTCAACTCAAAATGAATCAAAAACCTAAATATAAAAGCCAGGACCAAAAAATTATTAAAAGAAAATGTAGGGAAACATTCTCAAGATCCTGTGGTAGGTGGTAGTTTCTTGGATCTTATACCCAAAGCATGAGCAACAAAAGAAAAAAATAGATAAATGGGACCTCCTCAAAATGAAACACTTTTGTACCTAAAAGGCCTTTTCAAAAGGGTGAAAAGACAGTTGACTCAGGAGAAAACATTTGGAAATCGCACTGAATAGATATTTGTCCAAAGAAGAAATAGAAATGGCGAAAAAACACATGAAAAAATGTTCACCATCACTAGTGATTAGGGAAATGCAAACCAGAACTACAATGAGATATCATCTCACACCTAATTGAATGGTCACAATTAAAAAGATATCAAACTACAAATGTTGAAGAGGATGTGGAGAGATAGGAACATGTATTCACTTCTGGTGGGAATGTAGAATGGTACAGCCACTGTGGAGGACTGTTTGGCAGTTACTAAAGAAGTTGAATATAGATTTGCCATGTGACCTGGCAATACTACTAGTAGGTATATATACCCATTAGAACTGAAAGCATTGATATGAACAGACACCTGCATACCTATATTCATAGCATACCTATTATTCACAATTGCCAAAAGATGGAATAATTGAGGTGTTCATCAACTGATGAATGGATAAACAAATTGTGGTGTATACACATGATGGAATATTATTCAACTATAAGACTAAGTGAAGTCATGCTGCATATAAGAACATGGAGGAACCTAGAGGACATTATATTGAGTGAAGAAAGCCAGAAACAAAAGGACAACTACTATACAATTGCACTATTACGAACTAAATATATTGTGTAAACTCAAGGAATTAATAACTAGAATATAGGTCACCAGAAAATAGAACAAGGTTAGAGAATGGAAAGCTGAGAATTAATCTGTGCAGGATAGGTAAAAAGGTTGATTGTTAATCTTTAGAAATGAATAGAAATGGTGAAAACACATAGTGTTCGTAACTAGCAGAAATATTATATGGGTATGACAGTGGTTGAAAGGGAAAGTCTAAGGTCATGTATATTACTAGAAGGAAAGCTAAAAATTATAACATGGGACTGTATACAGTAGTGAAATCTCATGTGAAATATGAATATAGGTAATGTTGCATAAGTAAGACTGTTTTTCTTTGAAACTGAACAAATGTATGTCAATGTTACAAGATGTTAATATCAGAAAAATACAACACAAGCAAATTACAGAGAAAAGTATATAGTAATATATTACTACTGGAAGCAGTAGAGTTTTTAAATAAGGAAATATACTATGGGAAAGAGACTAGATGAACGTATTACATATTGTTGAACTCCATCTATACAAAATATAAATACAAACTATAGAGACAGAAACAGAACAGCAGCTATGTACAGCAGGGGAAGCAGCAAGGGAAGCAGAAAGAGAGAGGGAGGGGATGAGTTTTGCTTGTCTTTTTTGTTTGTTTTTTTATTATAAATATTGGAATAATAAAAATACTCTAATAATAAGTGAATTAATGAATGCATAACTATGTGACTATACTAAATACTACTGAATGTAAAATTTGGATGATTGTATTCTTTATTAATAGGTATCAATTAAATTGATTTGTTTAAAAAAATAAGAGCCAGAACTATCAAACTCATAGAAGGAATTTCCGGGAAGCATCTTCAGGACTTAGTGTTAAACAAAGGTTTCTTAGACTTTATACCAAAAACAAAAGCAGCACAAGAAAAAAATAGATAAAAGGGACCTCATCAAAATTAAACACTTCTGTGCAAAGAACTTTATCGTGTAAGTAAAAAGAAAACCTACTCAATGGAAGAAAATATTTGTGAACCACATATCCAATAAAAGTTTAATATCCAGAATATATAGAGAAATCCTACAACTTAACAATAAAAAGAAAAAAGACCTGTTAAAAAATGGGCAAAAGAGAGACAACCAGCAAAATGGTGGCAGAGTAAGGAGCTCCTAGAGTCAGCTCCTGCTACAGAGCAGTTAGTAAACACCCAGAGCTCTCTGGGGCTAGCTGAAGCACCTGTTTGGGTGCTTCAGGAGGTCAGAAGGGCATCCGGCCACATCCTTGCAGGAATGAAAGGAGACTGTCCATATGCAGAGAAGACTCATAGGTAGAGCGCTCCACGCCCCAGAGGCCAGTGCCCATCCTCCATTGGAGGTACAAGCCACCTCAGCAGCTGTTTTGCGGCTGGAATTGAAAGCTCCACTTCCCAAAAACGGGGGAGGAAGAGATGGTTGGGCACACACTTCAGCTAATGGTAAGTAAATTTCAGCGGACTAAAGTATAATCTTGAGAACAGCTGAAGTTTGAGCCTGTCCAAGTCAGAAAGAGGCCGGGAGCTGCCATCTTAACTCTGCATCTGGCATGAGGGGAAGCAGGGCGGACTGAAAATCCCAGTGCTGTTGGAGACTGGCTTCTTTCCAACCAGGTCAGATTGTAGCTCTAGCCTAGGACCCAGTGCCACCTCCAGCAGGCAGGAAGCTGCGGGGACCTGCGCCAGCCTCTCCAGGAAATTCCTGGCCAAGCCATGGAGGCTGGTGATTATCCTACTCTGTCAGCACGAGCAGCTCCAGGAGCTATTCTGTGGCTGGAATTGGAAGCTCCATTTCCCAAAAACGGGAGGAGGAGATGGTTGGCTGCCAATTACGCCTACAGACTGGTAGACTCACGTGGCTAAGCTATAACCCTGGGAACAGCTGGGGTGTGAATCTGCCCAAGTCTGAAAGAGGCCGGTGGCTGCCATTTTGACTGTCCCCAGCCTGAGGGGAAGCCAGGCTGACCGAAAATCACAGTGATGGTAGGAAGCGGTTTCTTTCACCCAGATCATCCTGCAGCCCTAGCCTAGGCTTCAGCCTTGCCTCTGGCAGGGAAGAGGCTGGTGGGTCCTGCACCAGCCTATCCAGGTAGCTGCAGGAAGCTTTGGCTGACAGAGACTAAAAATCGGAAGTCTACTGGGGCAACTGCAATCAGCTTGGACCTGCACTGCATAGACTGCTGCCCACACGTGCAGCTCCATTCCCACCCCAGGCAGGGGAGAAAGGGGCTTGAAGCTTCATCAGTCTCTCTGGGCAACTACAGTCTAGGCCTGCAAGACTTGGATTATTCCACACAGCTATGACTCTGTCCCTACCCCTGGCAAAGGAGAAAGGTGGGAGATGCTTAATTGGTCCCTGGCACAATTAGGGCAGCTTGAGCCTCCACAGCTTAAAGCATCAATTACAACCTTGGCTCCTTCTGCACAACCAGCAAGGGAGAAAGGGCAGGAAGCCCTAAACTAAAGAGAAAAACTGCACCCAGAATAAATACTCTAGTAAGCCGGATGTCAAGACACCAACAAAAAAATTGCAATCTAAACCAAGAAACAGGAAGCTATGGCCCAGTTAAAGGAAAGCCTCCAGAGGACATAAAGGGGTTGAGACAACTAATCATAGATGTTCAAACAAAATTCCTTAATAAATTCAATGAGATAGCTAAAGAGATTAAGGATATTAAGAAGACACTGGACAAGAACAAAGAAGAATTTGAAAGCATACATAGAAAATTAGCGGATTTATGGGAATGAAAGGTACAATAAATGAAATTAAAAAAACATTGGAATCACATAATAGTGGATTTGAGGAGGGAAAAGAAAGGATTGGTGAGCTTGAAGAAATGGCCTCTGAATGGGAACATACAAAAGAATAGATGAAGAAAAGAATGGAAAAAATTGAACAAGGTTTCAGGGAACTAAATTACAGCAAAAGGCATGCAAACATACATGTCATAGGTATCCCAGAAGGAGAAGAGAAGGGAAAATGGACAGAAGGAATATCTGAAGAAATAATGGTAGAAAATTTCACAAACCTTTTGAAGGACATAGATATCCCTGTCCAAGAAGCACAACGTACTCTCACCCAAAAAAATCCAAATAGACCAACTCTGAGACACATACTAATCAGAATGTCAATTGTCAAAGACAAAGAGAGAATTATGAGAATAGCAAGAAAAAACAATGCATAACATATAAGGGATATCCAATAAGATTAAGTGCTTATTTCTCACTAGAAACCATGGAGGCAAGAAGACAGTGGTGTGATATATTTTAGATCCTACAAGAGAAAAACTTCCAGCCAAGAATTTTATATCCAGCAAGACTGTCTTTCAAATATGAGGGTGAGATTAGAATATTCACAGATAAACAGAAACTGAGAGAATTTCTAAGCAAGAGACCAGATTTTCAGGAAATACAAAAGGCTGTGCTAGAGCCTAAGAAGAAAAGACAGGAGAGAGAGGCCTGGAAGAGAGTCTAGAAATGAAGATTTTATCAAGGAAAGTAACTAAAAGTGTCAAAAGAGTGGTGAAAATAAAATATGACAGATAAAACTCAAATAGGAATAAACTTAACCAACAATATAAAGCACTCTTATTCAGAAAACTGCAACTCAATGTTAAAAAGAAATCAAAAAAGGCATAAATAACTGGAAGAACATTCCATGCTCATGGATTGGAAGACTAAATATCATTAAGATGTCAGTTCTACTCAAATTGATATATAGATTCAATGAAATCTTGATAAAAAATTCCACCAGCATTTGAAAAAATAATTGAAAACATGATCATCTAATTTATTTGGACGGGTAAGGGATCCTGAATAGCCAGAAACATCATAAAAAGGAAAAGCAAACCCGCATCATATTACCTAGCTATAGTGGTAAAAACAGCATGGTACTGGCATAAAGACAGACAAATAGACCAATGGAACCAAACTGATGATTCAGAAACAGACCCTCACATGTATGGTCAGGTGATTTTTGACTAGCCTGTCAAACCCACACAGCTCAGGCAGAACAGTCCATTCAATAAATGGTGCTGAAAGAATTGGATATTCATGGCCGAAAGAAGGAAAGGGGACCCTATCTCACACCTTATCCAAAAATTAACTCAAAATGGATCAAATACCTAAAAATAAAAGAAAGTACCATAAAGCTATTAGAAGAAATTGTAGGAAAATATCTTCAAGACCTGGTGGTCGATTCTTAAAGGAGATAAGAGAAGAACTGAGATGGACTACTGATGTTTAATGTATGTAGAAGTTTTAATTAGCTTTACTGTGAAAGTGTGGAAATGTATAGAGTGGATGGTATCACATAGTAACAGCTATTTTATAAATGGGAATGTGGCTGAATATGGTAGTCTAGATATGTAAAAGCCAACTGACAGAATGCTAGAGAATAATCTAGGAACTGAATAACACAGTAAACCAAGAGGTGGATGAGAATTGTGGTTGATGGTACAGATGCAAGAGTGTCCTTTGTAAGCTAGAGCAAATGTACATCACTACTGCAGGGTGTTGGGAATGTGGAGAAGCATAGGAAAAATACAGCTGGAGTGACATATGGACTGTGGTTAGCAGTAATAATATAATATTCTTGCATCTATTTGAAAGATGTACTGTGTTGGTAATGAGGCAGTATGGAAAATATGAGCCAAATGTACACTATGGACATGGTAACAATCAGATATTATCTTATCTGTAACAAATGTTGTCGCTGAGCGTGAGGGCCTCGGCCTCACTCAAGTCGGGGGGGCTTGCTCCTGCCAAGCTGGCGGGGGTCCGGGGGTGCTCCAAAAGAGAACACCAGTTCTCTAGGTGTGGGGGACGCGCGGTTGAAGAAAAACCATGGAGACCGCTTGAGCACAAGAACAGGTCTGCTTTATTGCGGAAGTACACTTGGTTATATAGGGTTGGGTAGAGGGAGGAGTGTGATGAAGGGAGGGCTGACTACGGGGTGACTGTGGATAGGCTGAAGCCGACGGACAGACCTGAGGTAAGCAGTTGCTGGGGAAGAGGGCAGATTGTAGGTTGGCAATATGGGCGGGACTGGCGGGAAGGACGGCGTGGGGCAAAAAGGGGAGGAGGGGTGTAGAAAGGCGGTAACAAAATGTTCCATCACAGTGTGGTGTGTTGATGGAAGGGTATTGTTTGGGAATTCTGCACAGGTACAGGATTGTTTCATAAGTTTACAACTTCTGTCATAAAAAAATATATTAAAAAAAATAATAATAGGGTGGGTTGGGGAAAAATACAACAAATGTAAGATAAGGACTATGATTAGTAGTAAGATTTTGACAATATTCTTTCATAATTTGTAACAAACGTCTCGTGACAATGCAAGGTGTTAGTGGAGGGTTGATGTATGGGACCCATGTATGATGTTATGCATGTTTGCTTTATAAGTTCACAACTTTTACTATACACTTGTTTATTTATGTTAATATATAAGTGATATAAAGATAATAATAATAGGGTTGTTGGGAGAAAAATACTTTGGTTAGTAGTAATATTTTGACAATGCTCTTTAATCATTAGTGAAAAAGGTTTAACAACAATGCAAATTATTGGTGGTAGTGTGAGTTATGACAGTCCTGTATGATGTTATATGTTTGTTTTGTAAGTTCGCAACTATTATTATATTTATTATTTATATATGTTCGTGTATGAGTGATATACTTCAATAAATTAATTTTTAAAGTAAAAAAAAAATTGGCAAAGGACTTGAATAGACATTTCTCCAAAGAAGATATACAAATGGCCAAAAAGTACATCAATAGATGTTCAACACCACTAGCTACTAGAGATGTAAATCAAAACCACAATGAGATACCATTTCATACCCACACTATTTAAAAACAAGAATAGAAAGTAACAAGTGTCAGAGAGGCTGTGGAGAAATAGGAACACTCGTTCATTGTTGGTGGTAATGTAAAATGGTGTAGCCACTGTGGAAGTCAGTTTGGCAGTTCCTCAGGAAGCTAAGTATAGACTTACCATGTAACCCACAATCCTACTTATAGGTATATACCCCAAAGATTTCTGCACAGGGTCTCAGACAGATATTTGCACACCAACATTCATTGTGGCATGTCTTAGTCAGCCAAAGGGGTGCTGATGCAATGTATCAGAAATCTGTTGGATTTTATAAAGGGTATTTATTTGGGGTAAAAGTTTACAGTTACAAGGCCTTAGAGAGTCCAATTCAAGGTTCCTTTCTCATCAGTCAGTTCCCACTTGTTGACACAAGATGACTGCCAATCTCTGTGAGGGTTAAGCCTTCCTTCCTCTCAGCTGGCATAGGGCTCATCTCTTCCCCAGGCTTTAGCTATTTGAGCCTTCTTCTTTCTGTTACATGGCAAGAATGAAATGACTAAGTTCTCTCCTCTTTCGTGTTTTCGAAGGGGTCAGGGACATAACCTGAGTTCCACCCTACTGATGTGGTTGAATTGAAGCCCTAATCTTAACATAATTTAGTCAAAGACATCTCAGTGGAATCTCATACAATCAAAGGGTATTATGCCCAGAAGAATAGACCAATTTACAAACATAATCTCTTTTTGGAATTCATAAATAATTTCAAACTGCCACACTCCATCCTCTGAATTCCAAAAAGACATTACAATATTCAAAAACACTATCAATGCTAAGTACAAAATCACATCACAATCAGTTTATAGAAATATAGTTTGTCTTGGGGCAAAGAACCCCTTTGGATGTAGACCTGTGAAAATTACAAAACAATTTATCTGCTTCCAGTATATAAAAGGACAGAAATAAGATAAACATTTGCATTATAATAAGGATAATTTGGGAGGGAAATGTGTCACTGGTCCCCAACTGTTCCAAAGACCTGCAGGGCATACTCCATATATTTCAAAGTCTGAGAGTCATTCTTAAGATGACGGTTTCTTCAGGCCCACCCTTTCCACAGGCTTACCCAAAGGTCATTTTCTTGGTTCCACCCTCATCAAGCATCAGGGTGGTGCCGAGCTCCAGACCTCACCCTCCAAGAACACTGGGGTGATGGTGATACTATATCCAATCTCAGGGGTACAGTCTCAACCCTTTTAGCACAGTGAGGTGTACTAAACATTGTTGGCTACATTCTCCCTAATCTCAGGCACACAGGCCCAATCTCCTGAGAACAGTGAGGTGATAACCTGGCCTTCCCTTATCTATAGGGAACAGGTTCAGCCCTCACAGCACTAAGGTGGCGACCTCACTCTCCCCAACCCTTGGGAAATGTGCTTCACCCTCTCTGTAGCCTGAAGCAGCAAAACTCTCCCTGAACAGCAGGCTGGAACATCCACCCTCTTCAAATGCTGGGGCAAGGTCACCCTTTCCATATATATGAGTGAGGTTCCTCTCTTGGCCCAAGGGGATGTCTTATTTCCAGACTTTGGCTTCCATGGTTTTCCTCTTAAAGCTGTTTTCCCTTCCATTTCTCCCTTCCATGTCTCTTTTAGTCCAGGCTGACTGTGGTTTTGTTCATACAATCTCACAAAAGAGCTTGTTGGTTTAGCATGCAGGAAGCAGGGGTCCAAGCCATCAGACAGTAACACTTTCCACAAGTCTCTCCTTGATAATTGCATTTTCAATCCTGACTAACAAATTCCAAGTTTAGTTAATTCTTCAAGTGGGGCACTATTGTCTGGGGGCTTGATTTCCAGAGACTTGGAATTTGCAGAATCAGTTTCTGGTTTCTTTGTGCACAATAATCCAGTCATCAGCTTGTCTCTTTCCTCTAACGTTTTGCTATAAGCTGCTAGGAGAATTGAGGCTGCACTTTCCACATTTATTTTGAAAATATACTTTGCTGAATGTCCAAGTACATTCTTTTCAAATTTTATCTTCTATATAACATAAGGAATCAGTCTTGCTAAGTTCTCTGCAACTTTAAAACACAGACTGCCTTTCCTCCAGTTTCCAATAATAGTTTCATCACTTAACTTCTAAGGCCTCATCAAAGGTCTCTTTAGCATCCATATTCCTATCAACAGTCTCTTCAAAGCAATCTAGGCCTTTTCTATCAAGCATCTCACAATTTCTCCAAAAAAAATTCAATTTCCCATTTGTAAAACCATTCCAACATTTTGGTAATTGCAAAAGCACCACCCCATTTCTCGGTACCAAATTCTATATTAGTCAGCCAAAGATGTGCTGATGCAAAATACCAGAAATCTGTTGGATTTTATAAAGGGTATTTATTTGGGGTAGCAGCTTACAGCCACAAGGCCCTAAAGTCAATCCATTGGTCAATCTATCTTTATGCCAATACAATGTTGTTTTTATCACTGTATGTAAGTAACAAGCTTTAAAGTCAGGAAAGGAGAGTACTCCAATTTTGTTCTTTTTTTAAAGATATTTTTGGCTTTTTGGGGCCCTTTACCCTTCCAAGTAAATTTATAACTGGCTTTTCCATTTCTGCAAAATAAGGCTATTGGGACTTTTACTGGGATTGCATTGAATCTATAAATCATTTTGGGTAGAATTGACATCTTAACGATATTTAGTTTTTCAGTGTATGAACACAAAATGTCCTTCCATTTATTTAAGATTTCTTTGGTTTCTTTTAGCAATGTTTTGTAGTTTTTTGAATACAGGTCTTTTATGTCCCTGTAACATTATTCCTAAATATCTAATTCTTTTAGGATTTTTTTTTCTGATTTCCTCCTCAGATTGCTCATCAGTAGTGTATAAAAACACTTCTGATTTTTGCATATTAATTTTGTATACCGCCACTTCGCTGAACTCATCTCTAAGTTTTAGTAGCTTTATTGTGAGTTTTTCAGGATTTTCTAAATATAGGATCATATCATCACCAAATAGTGACACTTTTACTTCTTCTTTTTGTATTTGGGTGACTTTTATTTCTTTATCTAGCCTAACTGCTCTAGCCAGTACTTCTAGCACAATATCAAATAACAGTGGTGACAGTGAACATCCTTGTCTTGCTCCTGATCTCAGTGGAAAAGCTTTAAGTCTTTCACTGACAAGTACAATGCTAGCTGTAGGTTTTTCATAATGCACTTTACCATATTGAGAAAGCTTCCTTCTATTCCTATCATGTGGAATGTTTTAATGAAGAAAAGATGCTTTATTTTGTCAAATGCCATTTCTGTATCAATTGAGATAATCATGTAATTTTTTCTTCTGTTTTTTAAAATATTTTCATTATTTATTTCTCTCCTCTTCCCACCCGCCCCCACCCCCACCCCACTGTCTGCTCTCTGTGTCCATTTGCTGTGTGTTCTTCTGTGTCTGCTTGCATTCTTGTCAGCAGCATCAGGAATCTGTGTCTCTTTTTGTTGCATCATCTTGCTGCATCAGCTCTCCGTGTGTGAGAGGCAGCTTTTTGTGAGGGGCAGCTCTCTTTACAGGGCACATTCCTTGTGCGTGGAGCTACCCTACCTGGGGGACATCCCTGCGTGGCAGGGCACTCCTTGCACACATCAGCAATGCATGTGGGTCAGCTCACCACATGGGTCAGGAGGCCCTGGGTTTGAACCCTGAACCCCCCATGTGGTAGGCAGATGCTCTATCAGTTGAGCCAAATCCGATTCCCTTCAGTTTTTAAATATGGCTTATTACACTAATTGATTTTCTTGTTTTGAACCTCCCTTGTATACCTTGGATAAAACCCACTGATCATGACGTATAATTTGGTTTGCAAGTATTTTGCATCTGTATTCATTAGAGATATTGGTCTGTATTTTCTTTTTTCATAGTATCTTATTTTCATAACTGGTTTTTGTATTAGAGTGATGTTGGCATCATAGAATGAGTCTGGGAGCATTCTTTCCTGTTCAATTTTTTGGAAGAGCTTGAGGAAAATTGGTATTAGATCATCTCTGAATGATCAGTAGAATTCTCCGGTGAAACCATCTGATCCTGGGCTTTTCATCTTTGAGGGTTTTTTGGTTTTTTTTTTAAAGATCAGCAACACCAGGAATCTGTGTTTCTTTTTGTTGTGTCTCTTGCTGCGCCAGCTCTCCATGTGTGCAGTGCCATTCTTGGGCAGGTTGCACTTTCTTTCATGCTGGGCAGCTCTCCTTATGGACCACACTCCTTGCACATGAGGCTCCCCTATGTAGGGGACACTCCTGCATGGCATGGCACTCCTTGCACGCATCAGCATTGCACATGGGCCAGCTTCACAAGGGTCAAGGAGGCCCAAGACTTGAACCTCGGACCTCCCATGTGGTAGGCGGATGCCCCATTGAGTGAGCCAAGGCCACTTCCCATTTTGAGGGTTTTTTGATGACTGTTTCAAATCTTTACTTGTGAGGTCTTCTGTTTCTCCTACAGTCAGTGTAGGCTGTTCATGTTTTTCTAGGAATTTTCTCATTTAGTCTACATTGTCTAGTTTTGTGACATATAGTTGTTCATGTTGTCCTCTTATGATCTCCTATTTCTGTGGGGTCAGTGGTAATGTACCCACTCTCATGGCTAATTCTTATTTGTCAGTCTCATTAAGAGTTTGTCAATTTTGCCGATCTCAAAGAACCAATGATTTTGCTGATTCTACTTTTTTTTTTCCTCAATTTCATTTATTTCTGCTCCGATTTGTACTATTTCTTTCTTTCAGATTGGGTTGGGATTACTTTGCTGCTCTTTTTCTAGTTTCTCCAGGAGTGCAGTTAGATCTTCAATTTTAGCTTTTTCTTCTTTTTAAATGTAAGCATTGACAGCTATAAATTTCCCTCTCAGCAATGCCTTTACAATGTCTCATAAGTTTTGATAGGTTGTGTTCCCATTTTCATTCATCTCAAGATATTTACTAATTCTCTAGCAGTTTCTTCTCTGACCCACTGATTACTTAAGTGTGTGTTGTTTAGTTCCATATATGTAAGAATTTTCCCTTTTTCTGTCCCATTATTGATTTCAGATTCATTCTGCTATGATCAGAGAAATGTTTAGTATAATTTCAATCTTTTTCAATTTATTGAGACCTGTCTTGTGACCCAACATAGGGTATTCTGGAGAAGGATCCATGAACACTTGAAAAGAATGTATATCCTGCTATTTTGGGGTGTAATGCTATACAAATGCCTGCTAGATTTAGTTCATTTATCATATTATTCAAATTCTCTGTTTCTTTATTTATCCTCTGTCCAGATGGTCTATCCAATACTGAGAGTGGTGTAATTGTCTCCAACTATTATTGTAGAGACATCTATTTCTCCCATCAGTTTTGCCAGTGTGCACCTCATACATCTTGGGACAAACAGGTTAGGCCATAAATATTTATTATAGTTATTTCTTCTTGGTGAATTGCCCTTTTTATTAATATATAATGACCTTCTTCATCCCTTATAAAAGTTTTACATTCAAAATTTATTTTGTCTGATATTATTACTACTCCAGATCATTTTTGGTTACTATTTGTGTGGCATATCTTTTTCCAACCTTTCAACTTTCAACCTGGTTATGTCCTTACACTGAGGTGACTCTCCCATAGACAGCCTATAGATGGCTCATTTTTAGAAATCCATTCTATCCGTCTATGTCTTTTGATCTGGGAACTCAAGCCACTAACAATGTTATTACTTTTTTAAAATATATTTTTCATTTATTTTTAAAAGATACTTAGGTTACATAAAATGTTACATAAAATATATAAAGGATTCCCATATGCCCCACTCCCCACACCTCCCACTTTTCCCCACATTAACAACTTCTTCATTAGTGTGGTACATTCATTGCAATTGATGAGCACATTTTGGAACTTTGCCATTAAGCATGGATTACAGTTTACATTGTTGTTTACACTCTCTCCTACTCAATTCTGTAGGTTATGACTATATATATATATATATAATGACCCTTATCTGTTGTTGCAATGTCATTCAGGACAATTCCAAGTACTGAAAATGCCCCTGTATTACACCTTGTTGTTCCTCTTCCTGACTTCAGCATCTCTAGTGGCCACTGTCTCCACATCAATGATATAATTTCTTCCATTGCTAGAATTATTGCATCACAATAAGTCACTAGCAGAATACCAGTAAGTCCACTCTAGTCCATATTTCATTCCCCAATCCTGAGGATTCTAGGATGGTGATGCCCACTTCACCTCTAATTGAGAAGGGTCTTTGATCCCATAGGTCTGATGGATGGGACTCTCTTGCTTGCAGTTGTAGACTCTCTCAGTTCCTTGGTATGGTGATTGTCCATCCTTACCTCCTTTGTTGTCCTGGGTGAACAATGTTATTAGTTAAAGGCATTACTTACTTCATCGACTTTATCCTTTGACTTTCCATTGTCATATCTTACTATTGTCTGTCTTTTTACCTTTTAATTTTCCCTGCCTAATCATCTTCATCTCTACATCTTCTCAAGTCTGTCACTCTTTTTTCCTTTCAGGGTGTAGCAATCCCTTTAGTAACTCTTGTAATTCTGGTCTTTTGCTAACATATTCTCTCAGTTTTTGTTTGTTTGAGAAGACTTTAAAGTTACCTTCATGTTTGAAGGACAGTTTTGCTAGATACATAATTCTTGGCTGGCAGTTTTTTTCTCCTTCAGTACCTTAAATACATCATACCACTTTCTTCTCGCCTTCATGGTTTCTGATGAGAGGTCAGCATTTAATCTTGTTGAAGTTCCCTTGTATGTGATGCTTTGTTTTTCTCTTGCTGCTTTCAGAATCCTCTCTTTATCTCTGTATTTGTCATTCTGTATAGTTAGTGTCCTGGGTAGGTCTATTCAGATTTATTCTCACTGGAGTGCACTGTCCTTCCTAGATATTGATATTTATGTCTTTCATGAGGATTGGGAAGTTTTTGGGAATTCTTTCCTAAAATATTCTTTCTGCCCCTTTTCCATTCTGCTCCCCTTCTGGGACACTAATAAATGTGTATATTTGTGCATTTTGCATTGTTATTCAATTTTCCAAGACTCTGTTCCATTTTTTCCATTCTTTTCTCCTTCCATTCTCCTGGACTTTCAAGTTCAGATGCTCCAGCCTCCAGTTCACTAATTCTGTCTTCCACTAATTCAAATCTGCTGTTATAAGCCTATAATATATATACATTTTAAAGATTTATGTTTTATTTATTTCTCTCCCTCCCTCCCCAGTTGTCTTCTGTGTCCATTCATTGTGTGTTCTTCTGTGACTGCTTCTAACCTTATCAGCAGCACTGGGAATCTGTGTTTCTTTTTGTTGTGTCATCTTGTTGTGTCAGCTCTCCGTGTGTGCAGTGCCATTCTTGGGCAGGCTGCACTTTCTTTGGCACTGGGCAGATCTCCTTATGGGGCACACTCCTTGCGCGTGAGGCTCCCCTATGCGGGGGACACCCATGTGGCACGCCACTCCTTGCGCGCATCAGCACTGCATGTGGGCCAGCTCCACATGGGTCAAGGAGGCCCGGGGTTTGAACTGCAGACCTCCCATGTGGTAGGCAGATGCCCTATCCACTGGGCCAAGTCTGCTTCCCTCTAATATATTTTTTTTTAAGATTTTTTTTTTCTCTCCCCTTCCCCCCTCCTCCCCTGGTTGTCCATTCTCTGTGTCTATTTAATGCATGTTCTTCTTTGTCTGCTTCTATTGTTGTCAGCGGCACGGGAATCTGTGTTTCTTTTTGTTGCATCATCTTGTTGTGTCAGCTCTCCATGTGTGCGGGCCATTCTTGGCCAGGCTGTACTTTCTTTTGTGCTGGGCGGCTCTCCTTACTGGGTGCATTCCTTGAACGTGGGCTCCCCTACACAGGGACACCCTGCATGGCATGGCATTCCTTGCACGCATCAGCACTGCATGTGGGCCAGCTCCACATGGGTCAAGGAGGCCTGGGGTTTGAACCGCAGACCTCCATGTGGTAGACGGGCACCCTAACCACTGGGCCAAGTCTGTGTCTTCTTAATATCCTTTATCTCTTTAGTCATATTTTCCTTCAATTCTCTGAATCGATTTAAGAGATTTGTGTGATTTTTAGTTTTCTTAAATCCTGTACTTGTCAGGATATTTGGTTTGTTCATTTGGCTGGGCCATCTCTTCCTGTTTCCTAGTATGGCTTGCAATTTTTTAATAATGTTTAGGCATCTGAATATGTTGGTGAATTTATTCTGATGGTCAATTTCTCTCTTGCCTAGTGGGCTTTTATTTTCATGGCTCTTTGATTTTTGGTTCAACTTATTCTGAGTCTTTAAAATCGCCCAGTTTGGGGAGTGGGTATATTTCAGTGGTTAAGTGCCTGCTTCCATGTACAAGGTCCTGGGTTCAATCCTCAGTACAAACTTAAAATTTTTTTCAAAACAAAAAGATAAAATTTCCCAGCTTAAGTTATCAGATTTGGGCCAGGAACTCAATAATGGGGCACAGATTTTCTCCCAGGAGTTGGGACTAAAAAGAGACCTAAAAACAGTTTTTCTCCTTCCTGTCTCCTGGCTGCCCAGTAGATGGCACTCCTTGGCGTACCTTTTCCATGGAGGTGTTTCTTTCAACCTCCACTTGTGTTTCTGGTCTGGTCTGGCCAGAGCCTCCACTTGTCTGTGGGCTCTGCTGGCCTAATTCACTGAAGATAAACCACTGCCCACCCTCCAATGCACCCTCCCTCTTCCCCTGTATCACTTAACAGGGAGGAAGATGTTTTCTCCTCTCTCAGAAACAGTGAACCAGGGATTTTATCCAGGCATAATGTCTTGAGGTGGGGGGTGGGTGCCCTTCTGGGCCTTGAGGGTGTGTGTGTGTGCAGAGTTAATAACTCAGGTTTATTTTAGGTTCTTCTCTGTCTGTCCCTCATTCTCCTGGGGGTTAAGCAGCACTGTCCTGGTGTGCTGACTCCCAAAGCAGGTCCTTCCAACAGCTTTTGGCCCTTTTTCTGTTCCTGTGAGAAAGTTGAATCTCTCCTGACTGTTCTGGCACCATCTTTCCATAATTCTTTAATCTATTTTTATTTAACAAATACATGCATGGCATTTACTATGTCCAGGCACTCTTCTAAGCACTTTTTAAAAATGTGTGTTTGCATAATAGTTTAATTATTGTAACACATGATGTAGGGGGAAGCAAGGCATAAAGTGATTAAGATTCTCACCAGGAAGACAGCTAGCGACTGGTAGAACGAAAATTCAAGCACAGGCAGTCTGGTTTCATAATCTAAGGTCTTAACCACTAAATTACATTGTCGCTCTGAGGTGGGGAAAAGGCTGCTCTCACATATTAGTGGTAGAAATGTAAAGTGTATCTTTTTAAAATGTATCTTTTTTAAAAGTCATCTTGCACATTTCATCTTGTAAAATTAAAAAAATAATAAAAGTACATAGAACCTTGACCCAGCAACCCTATATCTGAATCCCAGAGCAATAAAAGCACCAATACACCCCTCTCAATCAGAAGCAGAGTGGGCATCACCATCCTAAAATCCTCAAGATTGAGGAATGAACCTAAGGGGGGAAAGCAACTATGGACTAAAGTAGACTTATTATTATTCTAGCAATGGAAGATCCTGTAACATTGATATAAAGGCAATGGTCAGGAAACGGATGTGGTTCAAGCGACTGGGCTCCCATCTACCATACAGGAAGCCCAGGGTTTGATTCCTGGGGCCTCCTGGTGAAGGCAAGTTGGCCCACGTGGCAAGCTGGCTTGAGCAGAGTGCTGGCATGTGTGGAGAGCTGGCGCAGGAAGATGATTCAACAAAAAGAAACACAGAGGAGAGACAATAAGAGACACAGCAGAACTGGGAGCTGAGGTGGTACAAGAGATTAAGCTCCCCTCTCCCACTCTGGAAGGTCCCAGGATCGGTTCCTCATGCTGCCTAAAGAGAATACAAGCAGACACAGAGCAACTTACAACAAATGGACAGAGAAAGCAAACAGCAGGGCGGGGGGAGGCAAAGAAAGAAAGAAAGAGAGAGAGAAAGAAATCTTTAAAAATAAATAAATAAAGGCAATGGTCACCAGAGCTTCTGAGGGGAGGGAGAGGGGAGAATAGGTGTAACACAGGGCATTTTTGGGACACTGGAATTGTTCTGAATGACGCTGTAATGATGGATACAGGTCATTATATCTTTTGTCAAAACCTATAAAAATGTGTGGTACAAAGTATAAACTATAATGTAACCTATTGAACATGGTTAACAGCAATGCTTCAATATGTGTTCATCAATTGTAACAAATGTACCACACTAAGAAAGATGTTCTTAATGGGAAAAAGTATAGGAGAGGGATGGGATGGGGTATACAGGAATCCCCCTATATTTTAGATGTATCATTTATGGAATCTAAAGCTTCTTTAAAAATAAAATGAAAA
Source organism: Dasypus novemcinctus (assembly GCF_030445035.2). Classification (NCBI taxonomy): domain Eukaryota; kingdom Metazoa; phylum Chordata; class Mammalia; order Cingulata; family Dasypodidae; genus Dasypus; species Dasypus novemcinctus. Next base: position 153,290,913 of record NC_080675.1, read on the forward strand.
CAGAACCAGTATATAAGGGCATATGCACAAGAATGTTTACTACAGTACTATTCATTGCAGCAAAAATCTGGAAACAACATAATTAAATAAAGTATGGTACATGAAATATCATGCAGTAATAAAACTGTATTAGAGTTAAGCCAATTGATTTAGAGGGATTTTCATGAGATACTGTTGAAGGAAAAAAAGGGCACAGAAAAGGGTATATAATGTAATCCAATTTTTGTAAAACAAATCAATGATTTAAATATACCTAGCTATATCTGTAGGATTATGAATGCTATGTATACCTGAAGAAAACTATGGAATCCTATTCCTGGTTATTAATAAAGGTTAGCTGGGAAGGTATTAAAGTGGGGTGGGGAATGAAGAGGAGAGAACAATGGGAAGGGGAGAATACAAAAATAAAAGAAAAGGAAAGGGGCCAGATATTGCATTAATTTTTTTTTAATTTTAAGTAGGCCATATGTATCAGATAAAGTTTAAGTTTCTTAAACTTTCCTACATCTTAATGTGTGTTTAGCAGACAGGAAGACAACTGATTTTAGGTAAATATTTGAAATTAATTATTAAAAGCAAAATAATATTTTTATATAAGATTTCATCCTTGACATGCAGGATGATATAATCTTTCACTATCAAGTTTTATGATGGGAGCTTGAGTATACCTAAGTCAGGCTCCCTGGTTAATTTCCTTTCTTACTTATGTTTCCATTAATTAAGAAATTTTAACTCATAACCAGAAAGTATCAGGGATGGCAGCAGGCATTGCTGATTCTGGCAGTTAAATCTGTATATTCAACTCAAACATGGACCTAGAAATTCATGAAAAGAATTTTTACTGAAGAGTACTTTCAGTGCTGCATCAGACTCTACATTGACAAGCAATACAATCCGGCTGAAGGATGAATGTTCTAACCTGGGATACTGTAGTGAATGGTGTCCTAACACACTCTTTAGTTGCATTCACTTTGAAATGCATATCTTCATTTTCCATTGCAGCATATGTTTGTGACTTTAAAATATGACTTTTAAGTGATTAACTTCTTTTTCCAAACAAGCAAAGAAAATCAAGCATCAGAAGGAATTCAGCTTTTTCTGATCCAATCTTTTTAGCCATTTGTACCAGTTAGGTGTTTTTAAGAAATATGAAAAGATGGGATTATAACAATGCTACACAAGTTAGGAGGCCGTTGGCGGCAGGAACAGTAGAGAGGAAATCTGGCGCTGATGCCAGTTAGTGCGACAGAAGCACACGTTTCCCCCACATCTCAGCTTGAGAAGGGGTTGGGGCTTACAGGTTCTTGGAATGTTGAAACGGAGGTGGAAAGGATGCTCTGCACTCAGTGTTAAGGTGGTTAAGAACTTGTCAAAGTCTTAGAACACAGACAAGGGTTGTTCCTGGTGCTCAATCAACAGGTGATAGCTCGGCTGCTGTCAAAGACAGGTGAACTCCTCAGCACAGGTGCCACACAGCATGCATCAGAGTGGGGCCGAGATGCTCTGCAGACACCAATGCCCTCTCCCTTGCCTCTGATAGGTGGTGGCCAAGTGGCATCTGGAGGCTGATTATGCTTTTACCCAAGTGATCCTCTCAAGACCAGCCCCTCATCACCAGTCCTACTGACCTCTTTCTCTTGTCCAGCTCTCTGTCTTTTCTTCCTCTTCCCAGTCCAGGGAATTATTTTCTCCTATCAAACAGAAGCTTTGTTTTTGTCATCCCATGTAGTCTACACCAAGGCCCTTCTGTTCTCTACGAAGGTCTAGGTTTCTGAAACTCAAAAGACAAAAATGAATTCCTTTTTTTCTTGGTTACGGCTGTCACATTACTGCTCTGAAGTATAAGCACAGATTAATCCAGCTTGAGCAGGTAGGGGAAAGGGCCAAAAGCAACATAAAGGGGGCATTAATATTTCAAAAGTATTATATTGTCCCACAGATATCCCCAAAACTAAAAATCACACTTTGACCCTCAAGTGATCAGTTCTGGATACTCAAGATTTGACTTTATCAATAAGCAATGCCATTTGAGGATATGTGAAATCAGAAATATAGGGTTTAATGGCATTATCAGAGTCATGAAGAACTCGTGCAAACACTGTGCCCCTTGAGAGCCAGGATACTTCACTGTGGAAAAGCAGCATCTCACACATAGCACCCATTTCTACATAAACAAGCTAAAAGACACAGTAGGTGCCTGGGGATTGATCCTAGTCACCTTCAACACTGAATCAAGACCAAGAAGCACACTGTTCCTTATCAACCCTTCTCTGTGAATGGAAGCGAGTGGCTCAACATTCCAGTCCAACACCAGCTATTTGCACAGCAACAGCCTTCCCTGCTGCCCACGTGGTGCTCTGTCAGAGGTCAGAATTGCTCTCAACACACTTTTTCCAGTCTATCTCAGAGAAGACAAATAATTCTAAAAAACAATTAAAATCACTGAAAAAATTGAAATAATAATTATTATTAATAAATTGTTTTCAGGCACAAACCAAAAGGCACTTCATGCTCCACATCAGTGGTTTCCATCAAGCAAAACACTGGAATGACACATGATAGTAACAGCTCTTCCATATGGCATGCTATTACCGTCATGTGAGATTCAACAGTGCCATTTAATTTTGTCAATAGCTGCTTCTGCTTTTTCTCTTCTAACAGAAGATTTCGTGCCTGGCTTTACAAGCTTATTATCAATAGTATGCCTTAAACCCATTTTTGCCACACAGAACACATTCTACTCTGGGTAACACCTCTGTGATCTTGGTCTCTTTTCTGCTTTTAGCAATACAGTTTATCAAATTTATACTGCAAAGTGTTATATTCATTCTAGAAAACAAATAGTTTACCATAAAAACTACCGTTTGTCACTTTGTTTGAAAATGACAGAAAATGTGTTCAGGGGCTGGCATTATTTGACAAAGTTTCACAATAAAATAACCCCTGGGTATTGGGGAATGTGATACTGACATGGTGAAACCTGATTTTCAGATATTCATTGTTTTGTTTTCCTTTTTTGGCAGTATATGTGAAAGCATCACATTTGCAGATTCATTTGTCTCAGCACGTACAAATTTACATTCTGCATGTGCACTGCATTTACGGGAAGGTTTTGAATTGTACTTTACTGTTTATTATCACTATTTTTGAGTCACTGATCAATTTTTATAAAATGGGATATAATGCAACACAATAGTAACAACAAAAAAACAAGTTGGCTACTATCAACAATAACCCTCATATTAAGGGACGCTACACTAAACTCCAGCCTTTAACAGACTGTTAGCTGAGACAGTCAAATAATGCATTTCATGCACAATCTTTAAGAATGCAAACATAAATAACACAATGGAAATTCCTCAATAGTTGTTATTAATCTTACAGTTCCAAATTTATGAAATAGATGCAAAAAAAAAAAAAAAAACAACCTCAAAAAACCTACAACTATCCCAGTACAGAACATCTAATAGACCTCAGAAATCCTAGTAGTTGTGGGGACTGTCAAGATACACCAACCAAACTAATTCTTTCTCTTTTATTTTTTATTTTTTAAAGATTTATTTATTTATTTAATTCTCCCCCCTCCCCTGGTTGTCTGTTCTCTGTGTCCATTTGCTAATTCTTTCTCTTTTATTTTTTTAATTTTTTAATTTATTTCTCTCTCCTTCCCCCCCCCCCCCCACCCCAGGTGTCTGTTCTCTGTGTCCATTTGCTGCGTGTTCTTATTTTTGTCCACTTCTGTTGTTGTCAGCGGCATGGGAATCTGTGTTTCTTTTTTTTGCGTCATCTTGCTGCGTCAACTCTCCATGTGTGCAGCCCCATTCCTGGGCAGGTTGCGCTTCCTTTCACACTGGGTGGCTCTCCTTACGGGGTGCACTGCTTGCGTGTGGGGCTCCCCTACGTGGAGGGGGGGGCAACCCTGCATGGCAGGGCACTCCTTGCGCGCATCAGCACTGTGCGTGGGCCAGCTCCACACGGGTCAAGGAGGCCCAGGGTTTGAACTGCGGACCTCCCATGTGGTAGACAGTCGCCCTATCCACTGGGCCAAGTCTGCTTCCCCAAACCAATTCTTTTAGAAGCTAGTGGCTTAAGCAGATCTGACTGTCACTTTGGCAGGAATTTTTTTTTTCCTCAAGTAAACTTCTTTTATTAGGGTTTAACCTAAAATAGTTTAAATTTGATCTCTCTTTATTAGAGAAATAAAATCTCCAATTCCATAGACTGTAATAGAAATTATACTGATTTTGTATATTTGCAAGAAAGGATATCTGCTTCATACTGTTGGCATCTACCACTGTTACCCAAGATTATTTCCTTTTAAAAATACTATCACAGCACCAAAGTGACCAGAATAAATTTCCTACCTTAGAGAGTTGTCCGTGTGCTACCATAACACATTGAGTCTTTAGTCTTCTCATTATTCATATTCTTTCATTCAAAACATGAGAATGTAGGATTTTAGCACACACGCCCAGCTAGAAAAGGGATGTTCCTCTGAAAACACCATCCGTCTCAGCAGAGCTGAGGGTACCTCTGCATATGAACAAGCAGATGAACCTCTCACTTGGTTTCTCAGTCACCTCTTTCCTTAATGGATCAATACTGATGCCAGCAAGGGTGAGAGAGTCCAGGCCCATGACTCAGCTTATAATTGAATTTTCTACAGTCTTATATTAAATCCTAGAAGATCATTTATAACCTTTGAGATAGCAGAGAGGATGACTACTCATGAATATTGTAGATCTGGAGATTGTCAATTCAAAGAGTCTAAATGATGTGTCCAGTTTTTTCGACAACTTCGTGGACAGCTTTAACACATTGGTTTACTAGAGTGAGCTGTTCTTTCTTATTTGTTTTGTTTTCATCTAAAGATATAAATTAATCTGTTCAGTAAACAATATCAAAACATTGCTTCAGATCCCAGTGAGGCCAGACATAGTAAGAAATGCAGTAAAGCTGTATTCCAGATCAAAAACTCCCATTTAAATGCATCATTAAGGAAAGTTTTATGTCCTTGAAGAGCCTGAGCAAAACAAATGAAAGCAATCAAAGTGCCAGTAAAAAGACCAAAGACACAACCACATCAACTGAACATTGTGGACCCTTTCTCTTCAGATAAGAAGAGCAGTGATAACCATATCTTAATGTTCTCCACCTTTTCAAGTCTAAAATGACGTCTTCCATATTTTCTGACTTTCCTGGTGGAAGTAATATGGCTGAACAGTTTTGCAAATAAAAATTTCTGTTTATATATGTGTCCTCTCTGCCACACACATCATAAAAGAAAATTCAAGTAACACATGATTATTCAAGGAAATTAGTTATAAACAAAATAATAACAGGTTTAACAGGTGATACCCAACAAAAGAGAGTCAAGGGAGCAGGTGTAGCTCAGTGGTTGAGCACCTGCTTCCCATGTATGAGATCCTGGGTTCAATCCCTGGTACCTCCTAAAAAAAAAGAAAGAGTCAAGATCTCCTCAGTTGAAACGGATTTTGATCAAGGCTCTTCTCACAGAAAAGTCAATATAAAAAAGGACAACTGCTAATCCAATGGTGACAAAATTTCCCAGCATAAGATAGCTTACTCCTTGAAAAATATGAAACACTTCAGAAATTTGCATGTCATATTTACACAGGGACTATATTAATCTCGGAACTGTTCCAAATTTTTTTAGTATATGTGCTGTTGAAGCAAGCATTAGCAGGGAGTTTTTTTAAGGCACCCACCAATTAAATTACACTCAGCAATAAAAATCCAAGAAATTCAGGAAACGGATTTGGCCCAACAGATAGGGTGTCCGCCTACCACATGGGAGGCCCAAAGTTCAAATCCAGGGCTTCTTGACCCATGTGATAAGCTGGCCCTTGTGCAGTGCTGATGTGTGCAAGGAGTGCCGTGCCACGCAGAGGTGTCCCCCGTGTACGGGAGCCCCACGCACAAGGAGCGCACCCCATAAGGAGAGCCACCCAGCGTGAAAAAAGTGCAGCCTGCCCTGGAGTGGCAGAGAGCTGACGCAGCAAGATCATGCAACAAAATGAGACACAGATTCCAGGTGCCGCTGACAAAAATACAAGTGGACACAGAAGAACGCACAGTGAATGGACAGAGAGAGCGGACAACTAAGGGGGGTGGGAAAGGGGAGAGAAATAAAAAATTTTAAAAATAGGGGGGTGGGGTTGAATGGGACCTCACATATATATTTTTAATGTAATATTATTACAAAGTCAATAAAAAATAAAAAAAAAATAAAAAAAAAAAAGAAAATAAACTTTAAAGCAAAACTCAAAAAAAAAAAAAAATTAAAAATAAAGACCTAGTTATTAAAAAAAAATCCAAGAAATTCTACATTAGCTGATTATTCATTTATAACACAGAATCCCAAAAGGTCATTTCCAAGGGTACTACACTAAAATAAGCTTAAGGGAAAGAAAGAGAGATTGATTTTATGAAATATACACCTCAAATGCAGACTTCTCCCCTCTGTTCAGATCTGAAAATCCCTTTAACCACCTCCACTTTGAGGTCTTAAAGATATCACAAACTCAACATGTGCAAAACCAGGGCACAAATTTATGATCTTCCCCAAAATATTCCCTTCCCAGTGTTTCCCATCACAGGGAAGAGTTCCATTATCTGTCTAGTTACACAGTCCAAAAGCACAGAAGTCATCTTTGACACCACCTTCTCACTCATTTCTATAGCCATTCCATCAGAACTTTGATTTTATCTCCCAAGTATTTCCCCAATCTGTCCATTTCTTACCACCCCCACTACTACCATCCTAGTGCAAGCTATCTGCATTCTCATCAGGAGTCTACTATTGGAAGTGGTCTCCACATACCTTCTCTGCCTCCTCCAACTCGTTCTCTGCACAGATGGTTGGAGATTTGGACCCAAAGGGTATTGGGAATGAAAGAAAGAGGAAAGGGAGAAAGAAACAAAGAGAAAGAACCAGCGAGAGAGCTGGGATCAGGGGGTCTGTGAGTAGAGACTCATCAGACAACTTTATTGTTCACAAGGGGCTCTATATATACCACAGTCTAGGTGAAAACAGGCATGCAGTTAACGATTAGCATTACTAAGGAACTCAAAAAATCTTATCTCAAGGTATAAAATCTTAAGTGTTCTATTTACTACAAAAGGTTATCTGCTCAGCTTTTCTTTCAACAACTCCATCCTGTTTGCCAGGGAACTCTTAATTACCACATTCCTTAGGTTGCAATCGTAGCCATGAAAACAGCACATCTCTCTTTGTGAGACCATTATGCCTCAGTTTCCAACAACAGATCTCCAAGTGACCTTTTCAAAACACAGATCTGATCAGGTTACCCTTTGCTTTTAAAGGAAAAACTAGACGATGGACTTGGCCCAGTGGTTAGGGCGTCCGTCTACCACATGGGAGGCCCGCAGTTCAAACCCCGGGCCTCCTTGACCCGTGTGCAGCTGGCCCATGCGCAGGGCTGATGCCCGCAAGGAGGGCCCTGCCACGCAGGGGGAGCCCCACATGCAAGGAGTGCATCCCGTAAGGAGAGCCGTCCCACGCAAAAGAAAGTGCAGCTTGCCCAGGAATGGTGCGCCACACACGGAGAGCTGACACAGCAAGATGACACAACAAAAAGAAACACAGATTCCCATGCCGCTGACAACAACAGAAGCAGACAAAGAAGAAGCAGCAAACAGACATAGAGAACAGACAACCGAGGTGGGGAGTGGGGGGATGGGGAGGGTTGGGGGGGGGGGGGAAAGAAATAAATAAACGAATCTTAAAAACAAACAAAAAACTCTTCTGTAGCTTCCCATTGTTTAAGACAGACCAAACTGCTATGGCCAATGTCCTGCACAGTCTGTGCCCTCCAGCCTCTTCTAGAGGAGTCCTTCCCTTTGCTGTCTGCTCCATCCACAGTGACAGTGAAGCATTTCCAACACACCACGCTCCACCCCTTCTACAAGACACCTGCTCTTCTGCCCTGTCTGAAACGCTCTCCCTCCCTGTCACCTGGCTAAGTTGCACTCGTCCTTTAGATCTTGACTCAGGCATCATTTCCTCAGGGACTTTACATGAGTAAACCCTATCTGAAAATTCCCATTTGTTTCTAATGATTCAGAATTTTTATCATTGTTTGTGAAGCAAATGTCACAAAAGCTCTATAAATTTGCCCTTCAGGATTATGAGGCTTCTTGACGTTAGAGACATTGTGTTGAAGAAATCCCTTCAAGGGGTCCCTCTGGGTTCTTGCCCAGAGCAGATGAATTAGAGTCCACATCCGGATGCTCAGGAGGGAAAGCAGGTTTATTAAAGCCAGTGGAAGGATAGGAGCCAGGGGTGTCTCAAATTTACCCTCCCATTAAAGGTTTTTCTCACAGCTTTTATACTGGTTCTCAGTTAATCTTAAAATATGCATGTTTACTGGGATAGGGCAAACTTGGGGTGATAAGGATGGGGAACGTGGTTCAGATGTGAAGGTGCAGATAACAGATGGATGCAGGTAGAGTTACACATTTTTGGTGGAGCTAAATCTATAGCTGTGGACTTAAGTCTGTGGACTTAAGAGCAAGTCACATCAAATTTTTCTAACATTATGATACAGTACAGTGCCTTAATATTTAAGCTATACTGGGTTTTTCTTGTACTACAGTCTTACTCATATTTTAATATGAAGTAAAGGAATATAACATATTGGTTATGAACTCAGGATTTGAAGATGGACGTTTGGCTTCAATCCAGTCTAATGCATAATGTGAGACCTGGAGGCAAGTTACTTAATTTCTTTGCATATCAGCTTCTTCATATATATAATGAGTAATTCCTTTTAAGATTACTATGAGGATTAAATGAAATTGTGCATATAAAATACCCAGCACACGGCCTTTCTTATCATTCCACAAATGACTGTTCAAGTAATGGCAACTGACAAATCTCAATAAGCAAACACAAAAATACAGCAATAAAAGCAATCACTGGGAAACGGACTTTGGCCCAGCGGTTAGGGCATCCGTCTACCATATGGGAGGTCCGCGGTTCAAACCCCGGGCCTCCTTGACCCGTGTGGAGCTGGCCATGCGCAGTGCTGATGCGCGCAAGGAGTGCCGTGCCACGCAAGGGTGTCCCCCGCGTGAGGGAGCCCCACGCGCAAGGAGTGCGCCTGTGAGGAGAGCCGCCCAGCGTGAAAAGAAAGAGCAGCCTGCCCAGGAATGGCGCCGCCCACACTTCCCGTGCCGCTGACGACAACAGAAGCGGACAAAGAAACAAGACGCAGCAAAAAGACACCAAGAACAGACAACCAGGGGAGGGGGGGAAATTAAATAAATAAATAAATCTTTAAAAAAAAAAAAAAAAAAAAAAGCAATCACTGCCTGCAGAGCTGCTGATGACTACTTAAAAACTTCCCCATAGCCCAACAAAGACCTTTCAGTACAGATTACCTTAGGCAACAGAAACCTGCAAAAATACAAAGGAACATCAGTATCTGGGATGCTCTCAACACAGAGCAAGGACAGTTCAATAAAACACTTTCCTCAAATCTATATCTTTAAAACTAATTATAATAATTATGTGGCTAATAGGCACATAAATCACATATTTCAGAAAATCAAAGAAAACCAAGCAGTTAAAGGCACTAAAAATAGGATAAGAACAAAAAAATTACAGGACAATTCTGAAGTAGTTCAAAGTACTCCCTACTTAACAAGAGAAAAACTAAGTTGAATACCTAAAAATAAGTACAAATGTGCATAATGTCATTAAGATTTAAATTTGGGTTTTACGAATTCAGTTTTAACTCTGAATATTACTGATTTAGTGTTGTCTCAAGTTTAAGGAATTGGGAAAATGACTTACCACAAACATTTCATGTTCAAGTCATTTAGTGAAACCAAATATACTTTCAGAGAAATGTAACTTGCTCCTTAATTTTAGTGTGATGAAGAGGAAAAGACACAGAGCTGCAAGGCTGAAAACCTTAATTTGAATAGTCAGCACTACTAACTGGCTGTTAATTGTAACCTCCACATGTCACAATTTTCCAATCTATACATAAAAATAAGGCTCTCTGTTGGCAAAATATCAGCAATTGTTAAAAGTGGATAAATACTCTTTGTTCATCATACTTGAACATTTTTGTCTATGTCTATATTTGAATTTTTCCATTATAAAATATTAACACATTAAAAGGATAACTTCTATCAGCGACCAAGACTGTGAGGATCACATAAAATAACGTGATGTGGTCTATGGGTGGGAGGCTCTTCATCTCTTCGTAGATAACCTAAGCTGTCTGTGTCCTGACTTGTGGGTGTGGGACGGAAAAAGGCTGCAGTCCTGCCCTTGGTGACCATGGCAACGACTCCAGTCCCAGGAAACAGTTTAGCAATGTAAACTCTATAAACTTTAAATATTCAAGGAAAATGCAAACCAAATGTGCTAAAAGCTTATCTAGAATGCATAAGGTCCATACTAAAAGCTTACCTAGGATGTGGAAGATATATGCTAATTCAAGCCTATTGAGCACTGAAACAAAGAACAATTTGACCCTTCTTCTCTGTATAAAAGGAACTCAAAATTCTTTTTCAGGGCTCGGGTTTGAAACAGAAAGCTTCCAAGTCCAGCCGGCCGTCAATAAATCATTTTTCCTTCTCAAAATCATTCCTGAGTCCTGGCCTTTCTATATGCAAATAACTGAACCTCTCTCAATCTCTACAACAAATGTACTATATCTGGTAGTGTCTAAAGCAATTTAAAATGGTTTTTCAAAGTCTTCTCCATGAAATCACCTGGTTTGCGAGCATTGTTGCCTAGAAAATACAATAGGAAGTCAAAATGAAAGATAGCTAAAAACTTTTAAAACCAATTCTAGGAGGTAAACATTTGACATTTTTCCACAAAGGACCATGATTTTCTTATTTAAAAAAAAAAAAGTGTGTTCTTAAAAAAACCAGCCAAAGTGTTATGTAGCTAAATATGAATATGAGTACTGTCTTTCCCTGATCTGCAGATAAAGATAAATTAACAGACAGCATCTGCTATAGTTTTTTATTTCTCCCACAAATTCTTCATAAGTCTTTAGCATCTGCTACAACTTGGGTACATGAGAGCCTAAGATATATGAAGGTCAGTCAATTCATTAATTCACTCTTTCATTCAACAATGTTGACTGGCTGCTGACCCTGTGCCAGTCTCTGTGATAGATGCTAAGGGTGCAACAGAAAACAAACACCATGCCTTCCTGGGGCACAAATGTGTACATCTATTTACTTTCACTACATCATAATTATAAAATTTTATGCCTATTCAGAGAACATCACACAATGTGCATGAGGCCCCCATACTACCGTGCAGAGCCTGCATATGTGAACATGCATTCAGTCCTGGAGTACAACACAGGATTTCCCAACTTGGCACTGTTGACATTCCAGGCTGGAGTTGTAGGGGCTGTCCCGTGCACTGGAGGATGTTTAGCAGCACCCCCTGGCTTCTATCCTCTAGATTATTCCCTCATTGTGGCAAATCAAAAATACCTCCAGATATTGCCAAAATGTCCCCCGCCAGGGAGGTGGGGAGTGGGGACAGGGAATTGTCCCTGGTTGAGAACCACTGGTACAGCATTAGTAGGTAATAAGTAGCCGAGGTGGAACTAGGCCCCAGATTTGTTTTTATTTTTCTCAAAATAATGCTTTAATTACAGAAGTAATGTATGATCATTGTTAAATTTCAAACACAGGGAAGTGGATTTGGCTCATCTGATAGAGCATCTGCCTACCACATGGGAGGTCCAGGGTTCAAACCCTGGGCCTCCTAACCCATGTGGAGCTGGCCCATGCGCAGTGCTGATGCACGCAAGGAGTGCCGTGCCACACAGGGGTGTCCCTCGCATAGGGGAGCCCCACGTGCAAGAAGTGTGCTCCTTAAGGAGAGCTGCCCCATGCAAAAAAAGTGCAGCCTGCCCAGGAGTGGCGCCGCACACATGGAGAGCTGATGAAGCGAGATGACGCAACGAAAAAGAGACACAGTTTTTCTCAGTGCCACTGACAGAATATGGACACAGAGCGTGGACAACTGGCTGGGGTGGGGAGAAGGGGAGAGAAATAAAATAAATCTTAAAAAAAAAAAAAGATGTGTATTAAAAAGACAAGATACAATAAAATTCATCATTAAAAAAAAATTCAAAAAAGCACATAAAGAGCAGGAATTCTTCCGCTCCTCTCTTCATTTCCCTTTCTCCAAGAGTAACCGTTGTTAAGCCTGATGTATAGACACTATAAAATGTGCACACACACACAAGAACAAATGATTTCCTCTTTCATAGTTATGTAACTTGCTTTTTTCATTCAACTCTATATCATGTCAATAGATATCTATCACCATAAGCTGCAAAGCAGTCTACATTATGGATGTATCATAACTTATTTAAACTTCCATTACTGATGGGCATTTACATAGTCTTCAATTCTTGGTTATTTCTAATAATGTCATTATAAAAATGTAATAATGAACATCTTCTTATATCTATTTTTTTCATACTGTAAGCACTTCTCAAACACTGATTCAGAAGTGGAACTGCTGAGTCAAGGGTAGGCAAGTTTTAAATTTTTCTGGGTACTGTCAACAAAATGCCATCGAATGAAAATAAGATAACATATATAAAAAGGTATGTAAGAGTGATATATATCATAAATCTCCAACTATATAATTAAAGTATTCCTAGAGTAGTTAATTCTCCCTTGAGTCTCCTGGTGTATTTTTTTTTGTTTTTTTTAAGACTTATTTATTTATTTCCTCCCTTTCCCCTCTTGCCAACCTGCTGTTTTTGCTGATGGTGTTGTCTTCTCTTCTCATTTTCTCTCCTCTAATATTCACCAGGATTCAATTCTGGAGACCTCTGATGGGGAGAAAGGTTCCCTTCAATTGCGCCACCACAGTTCCTGCTGCGCTTCACCTTGACTCTTCCCTTGTCTCTCTTTTGATGCATCATCATCTTGCAGCACGACTCACTTGTGCCAGAGCACAGGCTCACCACGTGGGCACTCATGCAAGCACTGGCTTGCCCCACGGGCACACTTTATTTTCTTCTTTTTCACCAGGAGGCCCCAGGGATCAAACCCAGATCCTCCCATATGGTAGGCAGAGGCTCTATCACTTGAACCACATCCACTTCCCTCCTTGTTTTTTAAATTGACGGAAAGTGTCTTAGAGTCCTTTTTTAAAAAGCCCTCTTTGCAGCAGTTCTAGAGGGACTATTTTAAGCAAAAGCAAGATAAAGCAGTGAACATAACCATCTTGTAAATGAGAGGAAATGTGTATTAAATCCAACACTTTCAATGTGACATGCTCACCAATCATTATTTTAAGTGTTACAGATGAAATGCAGAAGGTATTTGTTTGCTTCAGGATTTTCATTATATTTTATATTGATTTTTATCACAGAATTATAAGATAAAGTTTCTCTGCAATGATATACTTTAGGAAACCTAATTTAACATCTTGCCCTGAATCTCAGAACCTTAGGAATAAGAAAATGACCCTTAGGCAGTATAAATTTAGGTCCAGTCAAAAGTTCTCAAGGAGAAACAACTTTCACAAATCATCAGATCAAGTAAATGTATAGTTCACTATCTTAATTTAACACTGTAAATCTTACAACTGGCAATACATGTGTATTATGGCTAGTACATTTACAGTATTATGAAATGAAACATCTGATGGTACATAAAGTTGCCTCAGTTCAATACACCCCTTATGACCTTGATAAGACCCTTGCAAATTTTCTCCTTAAAATTGTCCAATTACAAATGAATACTTAAGGCTGGAAGGAAATCTGTAAAAGTGAAGACAGAAATTGTGAGAATGGTGAGACAGTGCTTGTTCTCTTTTCTTAATTTCTATTGTTCTTATGGTATCTGTGCTATAATTTATTATAAATGCACTACTACCATATATTTTTATTGGGGTCCCTGGAGAGTTCACTCGATTGATATAAATGGGAATTGTTTATATCATTGCTACTCAAAGCCCACATCACCTGGGAGCTTGTCAGAAATGCAGACTCTCAGGCTCCACCTCTAATCTACTCAGTCAGCATCTGCACTTTAACAAGATCCCCAGGGATGCTTGTACGCATTAAAGTTTGAGAAGCCCTGGTATATAAGGCCTAGAACAGTGGTGGGTTTTGTTTGTTGTGGGTTTTTTTTTTAGGGGGAGGAAACTTTGTCCCCTCAGGGGATACTTGGCATGTCTGGATATGTTTTCTTTTTGCCATGACCTGGGGGACAGAGGAAGGGGGTACCGGCATCTAGTTGATAAAGACCAGGGATACTGTGAAACATCCCACAATGTTTGACAGCCCCCCACTACACAGAATTGTAAATATCAGAGATTGAGTAACTCTGACCTACAGGAAAAACAGTTTTGCCCAACTATGATTATATCATTGGCCATAAAATAAAAATAAATGAAAATATGAAGTCATAGTGTCCTTTTTGTCAGAATTCAAAAAGCTATTCTATAACTCTTTGTAAGAAAAGAGCATGAGGTCACTGAAGTAAACACAGTAGAAGAAACACTGTTTTCTCAAAATGGAAACAAAATATCTAAATTAAACTTTTAATAACAGCACAGAAAAGTACCATTAAAAATAATTTTATCTATCCTATTGTCATTGTAAAATTATGCCTAGGCTATGGAGAAAAGATATCTAAAGAAACAAATTCTAAACTTCTTTCAGAAATTATTCTATTTAACTATTTTTATTGTCAAGATAGGCTTATTTAATATAAAATTAAAATATCATCTGAAATAATTTAATTCTGATTCTTAAGGGAGAAGAATAATGGTATTAGAAGAAAAATATTCTGTACTGAAATTACTGTATTAAAAGCCCATATCCTAATCATTGAAAAAATGACTTGCTAGATCTAATTTATAGTTTATAGGTTGGAAAAAACCTTATTCTGACAAATGACTCAACAGCTTTTCACAGTCCCATTAACAGGCTATATTCATAAACTCAGGTACATCTGTGACTATCAGGAGATATACAGATGAATAAAACCCTACCTTCCATGTGCTCACAGTCTAGCTTGAAGAGCATGTTCAGTATGTGTAAGCAAACCAAAATAATTTCTAATTTCAAATTTAATTGTGCAAAAGGTTTATATAAATACCAGAGGCACGTGGGGGGGCTTTTAGATGCAATCATCACAAAAGTAGAGAGGATATACACTATGTGTCTATTTCTGCTAGCTTCTGAAAATCTTAATGAAAATAACTAAAAGTGAGAAGAAATCTTTCAAAACTCTCATTTTCTATTAAATAATTATTTTATTTTCCTTTGAATGAAACAGAACGCAACCACTACATGTACTAAAAATAAAATTTCAGACTTTTAAAGCATTGCACAGCTAAGAAATATAAGTGAAAAAAGAAAGAACAAAATTTTAAAAACAAGAAAAAAAGAAATATAAGTGACTAATGACTATCTAATTTCTATAAATTGCCATCCCAATCACAGTTAGGTCACAGTTTAAAAGGCCTGTATTATCTTAATGTACTAGTTAATTATTTATACTTTAATACAGACAAAATTGCCTCCTGAGCCACCTTCACAGCCCCGTGACCTTCCAATAGTCAAATAGATACAGCTGTTGGCTGACCAGACATTCTCTTTTCATGGGGATTGGCTCACAGAAAACCATAAGGAAGAGTTATTATCTAAGAGTCTAGAATGAATACAAAAACAAGAATGAATATGAAAACAAGAAACAAAGTAATTATATTTGAAAGGACCTAAAAAAATCTGCTATACCTCACATTTTAAAGAGGAGGACATAAAGAATCAGCAAAGTCAAGAAATCTGCCAAAGGAAACACAGAAAGTTCATAACAGATCTCCTGACTCCCAGACAGTACTCTTTCAGCCACCCCGTGTGGAAAAGCATTTATACATAAAAGCATATTTACAGTTAGGGGCAAGTGTGCAATTCCATCATCATCTAGTATCGCTTTGTTCTTCAAGGTGGATCATGTACTAAGAGCACACACAATCCTAGAATTTTAGAGCTGGAAGGCGGAGCCTTTCATGATCTCTCCGTTCAATAAGGAAACCAATATCCAAGGAGTAATTAATGTTCCATTCATTCATTCCACAAACATTTACTGGGCTCCTACAATAAGCTAGGTCTTGAGGATACAAAGTTAGAAGAGGTAAAATCCCAGTTCTTAATGAGCTCATATGGACAAGAGAAAAGAAGACATACAGACATAATACAATGTGATAGGTATTGAGAGACTGTCACTGTAAGAGAGAAAGGCAGAAAGCAGGAAGCAGTGTGTTCTGTTCGGTAATACCCTCAACCAACATAATGCATGAACGGAGATAGTGATTTACACCATTTATGCTTGTTTTTTATTAAGAAAGGTAAAGATCTGCATTCAAAAGTTCCAGATGCACCAAAAGGGTAGGGAACTACCAATTCTAGGGTCTGGCACTGTGCCTGGCATTTTATATCTATATATTATAGATATAAAATCCTGACAAGTTAAGCAGTAGTCTCCCCATTTCCAAAGAAGGAAATGTTAAAATTATGACTCCCTGTGCTCAGGGCTTTGTTTAACTCAATCTCCACATTACTTCTCTTCAGTCTACATTAAGTGATACACTTAGACTAAAATCCCCACCTGCAATAAGTAATCCTAGTCTTCAAAGTTATAACTTCCTCGAATCAGGAATCATAATTTTAAAACCTTAAGTTTCATGTGATCTATGTATCTTTTAAAAATAAATTAAAAATACATTATTTTTAAAATTAATAAATAATAAAAACCTTAAGGAAGGAATGACAAGAAAAGGTCCTTCTCATACCCAATGTTTCCTCTTTTTAAGAAACACACACATAGAAAGCGAAATACTGATGTCATGAACTTCTGCTTTCATCTCTTAAAGAATTCTTACCTTTTCTATATACACCATAAGTGCTCCCGAAGTGGCAGTATTTTTCTTCAGGATATTGGGAGGACTGTCTCTAAAACTTTGGAAAGCACTTGAAATTTGAAGTACCAAGCATTTATTTGTAGTTTCTATTACTGCCCAAAACACCTTTACACACAGTAATTTGAAAAAATTCACCGCTCTAAGGCGCTGAGGAACTTAGGCTGCCAAGGACTAGCCCAGCAGCCAGGAACTGTGCTGCCGAGCATTCTACAGACGCATTTCATCCTCGGGCAAAGGTAAAGATTTTCAAACGTTGGGGGAGGAAGAGATCAAGTCTCTCAATCTCTAGTATTACACCCAACGAGCCTCCGTTCTTGCCCGCGAAGAAAGTAACCAAGTGGGTCGCCCACCTGCTCCTACGAAAGGAAAGCCCTGCTGAGGTGGCATCGTCAGTGAAAAAGTTGTGTGGAAGTATGCACCAAGTCACCCGGCGGTTTCCAGTGATGCAGGTCATGAAAAAAAAAAAAAACTTTTCTCTGCAGCTAAATTAACAGATCTGTGCATCTGAACAGAAACATCATGCCAAATCCCCAAGGGGAAAAAATAATAACCGCCCTACCCAACCAGGCTGCCGGCGCGGGCCGCTGCCTGTGCGGGCCGCTCCCGCGCTGCTCTGCAGCCGCGCCGCGCGCACCCCCGGCCGCCCCAGCGCAAGGGCGAACGCCCCGGACCCACCCACCCGCAGCCCAGGCTCACCTCCCGGGGTGCCGCCCCCCGCGCCGGCCGGACCCCAGAGCCCCGCGACCACCTGGAGCAGAAGGAGGCGCAGCGGGCGGAGCCGAGAGCTGAGGACCGCCGGCCGCGACCCCGGCGGCGGCTGGACTGGTGGTCCGCGCGCCGCCATGGCCTGGAGCCCGCGCGGGAACGCCAGGAGCCGCCTCGCGACGGCCGCGCGGGGGGCGCACACTTTTGCGGGAGGGAGCCGGGGCTGCGGGTGAGCGCGGCGGAAGAGAAACACCGCTCCTCAGGTGGTGCAGGAGCAGCCGCTCCACAGCCGCTGCAGCCCCTCAGCCCAGCAGCACCGAGAGGTTCCGAAGGCGCGGGAAGGCTCGCCCCGCCCCGCAAGCCCCGCCCGGCCCGGCCCCGGCCCTGCCCCTTGTCCCGCCCCCACCTGCTCCTAGCCCCGCCTCCTGCACCCCTGGCCCCGCCCCCAGGTCCGACACCTCGGGGCGGCCTCGAGCAAGTCACTGCGTTCCTAAGATATCTACCATTAGTCACTGTCTACTGTGTGCTCGGCACCAAGCGGACCAGACAGACTGCTCCCCGCAGACAGCAAACCAGCAAACAAAGTTATTCGGAGTTGTGATAAGAGCTGCAAAGGAAACACGCGGGAGGCTGAGGCAAAATAGCGGGTGTTGGCAGGGACCTGCTCCGGGCTGAAGGCTGCAGCGCCTCC
Organism: Dasypus novemcinctus; assembly: GCF_030445035.2. NCBI lineage: Eukaryota > Metazoa > Chordata > Mammalia > Cingulata > Dasypodidae > Dasypus > Dasypus novemcinctus. The sequence continues at coordinate 153,309,293 of NC_080675.1, forward strand.
ACTCCGCCGCGCTCCCACTAAAGTCTTCCTAGCCGGGAAGGCACCAGTCGAAGCCTGCCTGCCTCGACGGGCTGCTCTGGGTCGGGGTGGGGGGTGGGTGGAAGGCTAGACCAGCGAGGCGACCCTGGGCAGGTCAATATCCTTCTAGAACCTGTTTCCTCATCCTTAAAACGAGGCAGATAAACTAGAGGACACGGAAAGTCCATTTCCCACACTCATTCTGCGAGGTTAAACCATCCACAGAAATTACACGCAATAGCCTCAAATGTGGGCAACGCTCTTCGCGTTGGCATCAATTAACATTTGTAAATATTAGTGACTCATCTGCCACAGACACTTAGCAACTCCGACAGTGATTGATGGTTACTGCTGGGCTCTGGCCTCAAATCCCGAAGTCCTGTATTTCATCCCCTCTGTTCATAACTGATTAGAAACCTTCATTTGGCTGAAGAGATTCAGGCAAAATATCCTTAAATTTCAGTGGCAAAGTGAGTCTTCCCAGAAAGCTTTATGGAGTTGACACCTCTAAGACTTGTGAGCAAAAATTTCACCCCAAGTTCCAGACCGGGTGAATCTGTTTAAAAACTAACCCTGGTTGCAAAATATCTGAACAGCAAAATTCCTTTAAGACTGTAGTCTTAGGTCTAAACACTGCCAGAAAAATAGAAACAATACCCAATGAAACCTGACTGTTCAAACCTGACTTGAAGTTGATGCCAGATTAGTTATACACAAAAATAAAAGTCAGTACTTATGGGCCCTTTACTGCAAATTTGTATTTGCTCTAAAAAATTTATGGGGCTGGGGACCGGTTGTGCCTCCAGCAGTTGGGTCCCTGCTTCCCACATGGGAGGTCCCAGTCTGGTTCTGGTGCATCCTAGAAAAAACAAAAACAAACAACAAGCAAACAAATGAAAAAACCAGCTCAGGGGAGCCAATGTGGCTCAGTGGTTTACTGCCGGCTTCCCAATTACATGGTCCCGGGTTCCAGTCCCCAGTACCTCAAAGACAAAAAAAGAGTTTATGGGGCTTATAGATACTTATGCAATTCATCCTAACAGGGTTTGGAAAAGGTAAAATGTTATTCCACTTTTACAGCTAGGGGATTTGAAACAGAGTGCTTAAATTACTGTTGAAAGTCACAATATCTGTCAGTGGCCAAACTAGAATTAAACGCTTATTACCTCAGCCATAGCAAGTATAATTGGAATTCCTGGATCTCTCTAGAGTGTTTTATCAGCAACACTATAGCTCAAAGGTTATTTACATAATCTGTGAAAAACTCTGCTGTTTGGTGGTATTGTTTTGAAGTGAATGTCAAAGTGTGTAATTTGTTGGGCACTTTAAAAATCCACGCAAACAATCATAGCATATAATTTACATATCTTGGATGCTTTTTTCTAGGATATGCCAGTTACCAGTGGTTGCCGGCTGTGGAGGCTGCACCTGCCTTTGATAGCAGGAATCTTCACATTTCTAGGAGACCCAAGTTGTTCAGATGACATGACCCCTTACAAAATTCCCCTAAAGTAGCATCTGGTCTAGGAACTCTCTGAGATTTAACCAAAAAGGGTCAAAGAGTCTTTACTGTGTACCTACATCCCAGATACCACATTTCCCTCTGAAGAGTATGGAATTACTATTATCCTTTCCTGCCTTAACTTATCCTGCTTCTCCTCCCCTTTTCTGAACACCCAAACCCATCCCTTTCTTTAAGGCCCACCACAAACATCACTTGCCCTGAAGGGTAGCCTGGTCCCTCCACCAGCCTCAGCTATCTTCCTTCTCTGAACTCCCAGAACACTTTATTTTTCTCCCAGCATTTATCAATTTATTTCTTTTGGTTTATTTCTCTATAAATTATTTCTCTATAACTCTTATGTTCTCTATTAGATAATGAGCTCCTAGGCCAGGGGTCTTTGTCTTAGTCATCTTTATAAACCCCACTAGCCAGTTATAGAAAATGCCATAGAAAGTGGAATGTAATAAGTATCATATTAGTTAACCTTGTTAAGTCAAGTCCTTTTAATATATTAACTCATTTAATCTCAAGCAATATTAAAAGGAAGGTACTTTTATTATTCTTGTTCTGTTTGGGCCACTGCTCAGTCCTCTTGGCAGTTTCCTCCTTTTCCACCCAGCCTCTACATGTTGGAAATCCACAGGCTCAAAACTTGTCTCTGTATACTCCCTCCCCAGGAGTTATTTTCCATTTCTCTGGCTTTAAATAACATCAACATACTGATAATGCGCAGATTCACAGTCCAGTTACTGATCTCACCTCTGGGTTCCAGTATATCTGACTGTCTACTTGACATCATCATCACTTGGGCATCTCACTTAGTATGTCCCAAACCATTTTGTCCTCCTAGCCTTCCCAGCTCAATGGTACCACCATCCAACAAATTACTCAAGTAGACGCTGGAAGTCATCCTTGGTTCCTCCCTTTGCTTCTCGAACCAAGTCTAATGCAACCTTAGTGCTGTTTATCTTGAATCCATATCCTACTCCTCCTCTCTTCTCCCACCACAGTGGTCAAATTCACACCTCTCTCTAGGTTCTACTTCTGCAAAGACCTCTCACCTGGGTCTCCTTCCCTGCACTCTCCAGCACATTCAGCAGACCAGACTGCAGACTGTTTTCCCAAGCCCTCATCATGATTTTTTTTATCCTCTCCCCTCCCTTCCCACCCTGGTTGTCTGTTCTCTGTGTCTATTTGCTGCATCTTCTTTTTGTCCACTTCCGTTGTTGTCAGCAGCACAGGAATCTGTGTTTCTTTTAGTTGCATCATCTTGTGTCAGCTCTCTGTGTGTGAGGCACCATTCCTGGGCAGGCTGCACTTTCTTTTGCGCTGGGCAGCTCTCCTTATAGGGCGCACTCCTTGCATGTGGGGCTCCCCTACACGGGGGACACCCCTGCGTGGCAGGGCACTCTTTGCGCGCATCAGCACTGCGCATGGGCCAGCTCCACACGGGTCAAGGAGGCCCGAGGTTTGAACTGTGGACCTTCCATGTGGTAGGCAGACACCCTAACCACTGGGCCAAGTCCACCACCTTGAGTGGCCTCTGCTGCCCTAACCCCACATAACACACCTCCTCCTTGCAAATTAAGTTCCATCCTTACTGGCCCCCTTTAGTGCCCAGAGCCACCAAGCATATACTCCCTGCAAGTGCCCTTCCCTCAACCTAGACCATTCTTCCAGCACCCTTTCTCCTCCTTTACCTAACACCTACTCCTTCTTCAGGACCTGGCTTGTCACCTCCAGAGAGAGGCCTTCCCAACCACCCTGTCTAAGGAATACCCTCCAGCTCCCTCTGCCTGTTACTCTCTCCCTTCACCACATTTGTCACAATTTATTAATTACATATTCTTTAGTGTGTCTGATTGTTCCTATTGATAATAAACTCCAGAAGGACTGTCGCTCTCTGTTTTATTCACCAGGATATGCCTGGTTTATTGAGCACACCATAGATGCTCAAAAAATGTTGGTTGAATGAATTTTAAGTAGTTTGACCCAGATCTCAGAGCTAGTGAGCTAGAAAATGATAGAACAGGGGTTCAAACCCAGGTGGCCTGACTTCAGAGACTTTACCATTGACCAAACTGATCTTAATCTATCTCTTTAAGCCCCATTCCAAATCTTTAAAATGGCGCAGTAATACCTTCTTTGCAGGAGATAACTCTTGCAAAGCCCTTACTGCAGTGACTAAATGTCTAGTAAATGGTAGCTATTATCCTTCATGTGGCAGTTATTTGATTGCTTCTGTAGTTGCAAAACCCTCACGCAAAAGGCAGTTAAAACAGGGTGATTGGGAAGGAAATTGGGAGGCCAAATATATAACAGAAATCAAAAATAAACATTGTCATCTGTGAGTGGTGTGGCCTAATGAGTCCTCCTTTATTTCAATGGTGTTGTTGACTTTCTTTTTACAACGGGGTCAACTGAGCTAAATTCAGAGATAGGCAGATTCTCCAATTCTTCCATTCAGCATTTTCATTATGGCTTGGTGATAAATTCTGCTGTGAGCCTTTAAGATGAAAGCCAAACTGAAAAGTTAATTAAAGATAAAAATGGATGCTGTCAATTTTACTGCTGAAATTAATGCATTTTGAAGATCAAAAGAAAAAAGCAAGTATTGCTAGGATATTGAAATTTAATCCTTCAAAAAAAGATATAAAAATAAAAGTTCCCTTTCAAGAGCCATTTAAATGACTATAATCAAAATGTAAAAGTGCAATTGTCCATATTTTTATTAGATTGTAATAATTAAATAGTAGTGCATAAAATCAAATATCACAAAAATATAAACCACATATAAAATGGAGCTGTCCAATATTTTAATAATAGACCCAATTACCAATAGAAAATCATAAGTTAGCAAGGAAATGACAACTCAGCTACAAAACAGCAAATTATAGTGTATCGTGGGCAAATACCAGCTCTTGTAATAAATGAAGGCCTTTCTGCCTTAAGAAAGAGCAATATAATATCCCCTTATTCCCTAACTGCCAAAAGGTTTTAAATCTGAGGGTGATAAATCACATCATGAAAGAATTTTTCTTTTAAGACTAATATGGATTTCTGTAAGATAAAGTCCTACATCAGACTTGCAAATATGCTCGGGGTGTGGATGTAGCTCAGTGTTGAACACTAGCTTGCCATGCATGAGGTCCTGGGTTTAATACCCCATACCGTCTTTAAAAACTTTTTTTTTTTTAATCCGTAGGACTGTGCAGCACAAACAGTGAACTCTAAAGTAAACCATAGGCTATAGTTAATAGTTCAATAACAAAAATATTTTTTCATCAATTACAACAAATGTATGACACTAAAGCAAGGTGTTAACAATAAGATGGTATGTGGGAACTATTTTATGCATGATTTTTCTGTAAACTTACAACTTCTCTAACAAAAAGATTGCAAGGAGGAAAAAAAGATGAAGAATCTATAGATTGAAAGAGATTAGAGACAGAACAATTACAATGTATGGATAATATTTTGATCCTGAATGAAATAAACAAAATGCAAAACAAAGAATGAATCTGTAATTGAAATTCTTCCATAGAAATGTTTTAAAAAATTTTCCTGAATGATTCTATTCACAGCATGTAAAACAAAAATTATTTGTCAATAAACATAAATCTAAGTTTCTAAGAAAAAAAAGAGAATTGCAAATGTTCAACTCTATGCAAAAAATTTTTAATTTAAAGCCTGTATCTCACTGTTTCCTATTCTGGACATGAAAGGTATTTATGACAACAAAAGTGAGTCTAAAGGGCACATTATATTGCAGCTATAAACAACAAATACTCCAGAAATGTGAGAGCACACACCAGGAGAACTGCCACTTTTTAGAATTTAATTCAATAATTATCAGTTGAATTGTTCCCCGATTATTCCCACTGAAATCAAAGAATATTATGAAATTCTGATCTTCAAAAGCACACAAAAAATTCAAAATTAAATATATTTCATGTCCATTTGTAATTCGTAAACTGCCACATAATGCTTTTAGGGAATGAAGATAAAATAAAACCAAAATGGAGCTGCTTCTCTAACAAACTTGAGAATTTCTGCTCTAATCATCCACTTCTTTAATTTATTTAGTAAGGGTTCACTTACTCATCTGGCTTCATTTCCTGTGGAACATTCGTTGTCAAGGTTTCTATATGGATTAAGAAGCAAGACTTGATGAACAGCCTCTTGGCAGTACAAAAAGCTCCCTCCAATGGTTAGGATAATGTATGGCATTGATTGTTCCAGAGAAATGATTACCTTTACACTAATTCCTAGCCACCTGATTCAAATCTCTCAGAATTGAAAATCATTTGACAATGATCTGAGCTGCCTAACCCAAGACATGGCCTTCTCTTTTCTCTTTTGCAACGTCTGATTAATTTTAGATGTTATTTCAGTTTCCCAGTTGCTAAAATAAACATCACACAATAGATTCACTTAACAACTGGAATTTCTTGGTTCATAATTTCTGAGGCCGGAAGGCTTGCTTCTTCCTAGGGTTGGTATCCTCTGGCTGACAGCAATCCCGGGGGTTCCTTGGCAGTGCACATGGTGGCATCTTCTCCTTTCTCTTCTGGATTCCCTTGACTTCCAGCTTCTGGCTGTTCCCTGTGACTTCTCAGTCTTTCTGTCTGAATTTCATTCTGCTTATAAAGGACTCCAGTAAGCAGGACTGAAATCCATCCCAATTTGGTTAGGCCACCCACACGTTACCTGGAGTAACTTAAAGAGATCCTATTTAAGGAAATGAATGTGGCTAAACCAACTGGGCTCCCGTCTACCATATGGGAAGTCCAGGGTTTGATGCCCAGGACATCCTGGTGAGGCCTAGCTGGCCCACATGGAGTGCCAGCCCATGCAGGAATGGGGCTCTGTGTAGGAGTGCTGGCCGATGGGGAGAGCTGGTGCAGCAAGATGACACAAGAGACACAGAGGAAAGAAAATAAGAAGACGTAGCAGAACAGGGAGATGAGGTGGCACAAGAGAATAATCGCCTCTCTCCCACTCTGGAAGATCCCTGGATTGGTTCCTGGAGCCGCCTAATGAGAATATAAGCAGACACAGAAAGACACACAGCCAAAGGACACAGAGAGCAGGGGAACGGAGGGGGGAGAAATAAACTTTTGAAAAATTAAATCTTTAGGAAAAAAAAAAGATCCTATTTACACTGGGTCCACACCTACAGGAGCAGGGCTTGGGATCTGAACATGCCTTTTGGGGGAGATGGGATTAAATTCTCAACAGGTGTTTTCAATTTTTTTTGAAAACTAAAGAAAGCTTGAAGTCACCTGTATGGAAAAGAATATTTTAAGCCTTGATTTTATCTGATCTTCTCAGGCTTTGTTGACCCAGGGTTGAAATTGTTTTGCTCTGACACAGATTTGATCTTCCCAATGCTCTGTGGCATGAGAGATTGGGAAATATAGGGAGTTCATGGTATTTTGGAAAGTGCACAACATTTGGTCTTTGGTGTCAGGTAAACATGAGTTTGAATCCTTGCTCTGTCGCTTTCTAGCTATTCATTCATTCATTCATTCAACAAATATTTGAGTATCTACCATGTGCCAGGTTTTAGGGATAATACAGTGAAGAACAAGACACTGCCTTCATGGAACTGCCTAGGGGAGGAAGGCAGAAGAAGTTATGAAAACAAGATAAATTCAGATTCCAGTAAGAACTATGGAGGAAATAAAATGATGGAAGGGGTGGGGATTCTATTTTAGAATCTCGTCTGAAAAGGTGACCTGAGCTAGGATCTGGTGACTGAGAAAGTGCCAACCATGAAGAATGCACAGGGAAGGGCATTCTAGATAGAGAGGACTGTGTGGGTGAAGACCCTAAGATGGAAAGAATTTTTGGGAGGGAGGAACAGAGAGGAGCCAGGTATGGAACATCAACAAAGAAGGAGGAAGTAGGGGGTGAGATTCTGCTGGTGTAGGTCATAACGGTAAGATTGGATTTTATTCCAAGGACTTTGGATAGCAATGTCAGGTTTATGCTGAAGATGACACAATTTGGGGGGTGGCTTCCTCTTTAAGCAAAAGTATCCAATAGAACAAATATGAAATTAGTTTATGAAAGATATTTATGAAGAATTAAAAAAACTCAATAAATTAGTAATTTTTTTAAAAAGTTGTAAAATACCACGAATACTACAATATCTAGAGTTATTCTTTGTCTAATATAGCTGTATATCTTTTTTTCCTACTTTTTGGCTACATAGTCTTTATATGACAATCATTTGTAATTACTCTTCTACAGAAAGATAATTCAGCCTTTTGGCCAGCATCGTTGGTCAAAATTTGCTTTTTATTAATGATATTTTAGAAAAGTCTTTTTCAGCTTCACAACTCATTTTGATTGTGTCATATAAAGTCTTAATGTTAAATAGGGGGAAATTTCTGCCAAGGAGAAAAGTACCATTTCATCTAAACGTTAATGAGAACTGGTTCCTCCTCAGCTTACAATTTTACACATCTTAAGATAGGAAGAATTTGCCATAGACTAGCTTCTAGCCCATATACTTCTAGCCTTGTTTTTCTTCTACTGTGCATAAACTTCCAATGATGGGCACCATAAAAGATGTAGTTCATGTGGGAATACAACTTCTGCGCCTACATCGTTCTGTCATGATACAGGGTGAGTTGGCACAACTCTAATAATACCTTCCAACAGGAGAGGGAGTTTATATGCAAACAGTAGTATTTATCAACGCAATTAAAATATCTTACCTTTGCCAATTTTGCAAAAACATATAAACATAAGAATACACTGTTAGTGTCCCCTCCCAGAGGCTTGGAAGGGGCTAGGCAAGTGAAGGGCACTGAGGTTTAAGCTTCATTAGCTTCACTGTAAATTGAATATGTGAGCTCTGATCTTTGTATTTAAAAGATCACTCTAGCAGTTAAGTGGAGAAAAAACTGGAGGAGGGCAAGAGTGGGAGGCTATTATAGAAGTCTAGGCAAGAGATGATAGTGGTGGCTTGGACTGGATTGGTGGAATTTTTGCTTTTCTCAATTACATGTTAGAAAGATTGGCGCTAAATCACTGAGTACCTGGTAGACCCTCAATAATGGAGTGCTATAAACATAATACTTGTTTTACAAGGTAATCATGAGAACTGCACTCTCTGTAAAGTGACTGACACTTTAGCCAACAAATGATCGTTTCTACTCTGTAGTATAAATAGAACTTTCTAAGGCTGCAAATTGCTTTAGAAAAGGAAGGAAAAAATGTATTTTTAAATTCGCCATTAAGACTCTTAAAATAATTAGCCTACAATTCTGTCAAGGTTAGCAGCATCTAAAATGGGTCACTGAGATAACAGTGGCTAACACTGGACAGGATATTAAGGGCGAGTTCTATTTTCTTCATTGTGTATTTTCCAAAATGATCATGTATTGCTTTACTTAGAAAAGTCAGTTAGTAGATTGTTCGGGACTCAAATTAATTTATCCTAGGTTCTTCAATCTCCATGATCTGAATTTTTTTGAGGATGTTATTAATAAATATTATAAGGTACTTGGGTACAGAATTAAAGACTTGGCCTTTCCTAGGGTTAGGTATAAAGGAACTTAGAGAAAAGATTCTGCCTGCCAAGATAAAAGGAAGCAAACATTCTCTCCAACTGGGAGATCTACTTCAACGGTAACTAACAAATTCACATAGGTTTACTCACATAGTCAACTCACTTCCCATTTTTATTTAGCTCTTATAGGAGGAAATAGGGGCAAGTAGATTCCTTTTAAATCTGTACTGTTAATATGAATGTATTCTCTTACCTTCACTCCAAAATCTCAGTGGCCTCTGCATTGCATAAAGTCCGAATGCGAAGACCTTCAAAGCTGTTTTCTTCTCCTAGTGCACATTTCCAACCCCATCTTGTCACTACCCATCTTTCCCCAACAAGCTCTGCTCTAGCTCTGCTCAGGTACTTCTTTTCCATAAATATGTGACGCTTTCCCATTGCCAGGCCTTTGCACATGTGGTTCCTTCTGTCTTTACTCCCGCACCTTGGTATACAGTCACCTTTTAGTTTAGCACTCCTTGCACATTGCTAATTAGTTGATTCTAACCCTGCCTTTGCAGCAAGGCTGCAAACTAAAAGATGAGGGCACATCTTACTCATGCACCTAAAATTACCAGGAATACCCTATGTGTTCAATAAAGAAATGAATCTTTTTTTCAGAATATGGAATTATTTTTGCATTGCTGAAACAAATGCTTCTGTGGAACTTTCAAAGTGCTAGACTGTAGAAATTCCAGAGACTTGCTTATTTCCCGGTTAAGAAAAACACCAGAAGTAACATCTCACAGAACACATGATTTTTTTTTCACGTTTTATTTTTAAAAGCATGATTTGTAATTTACCGAAATAAAATGAACTCAAGATTTTGACTTTAAAATTTCAATTCAAAATTTAAAACTTGAGTGCTCTTTGGTTTCCTGTTTACTTGGAGGAGCTCCCAAGCCAGTAGCAATGCCTCTGTGAGAAGCCACATAAGGGAATGAAATGCATGCTGTTGGTGGAGGAAAGCCCCTGTACAGATGAGGAATGCTAAAACCACACTTGGGGTGCATCGGGCAGCATTGGAAAGCAGAGGGCCCTGCAACCCAGGATTAAAAATATGCCACAGGGGGGCAGATGCAGCTCAGTGGTTGAGCACCTGCTTCCCATGTATGAGGTCCTGAGTTCAATCCCCAGCACCTCCGTAAAAAAAAAAAAAGTGCCACAGAGGAAGACAGGACGGTGGAGCAAGTGAACCAGCCTTGAAGCAGGAAAAAACCCCGGAAGTGTTAGAAAGCAGCCCTGCCCACCGCTTTTTACATTTCCCTCACAGTATGAATTTATTTCAACAGAAGGATGAAGAAGCTAAATTTGTCCATTGTTGGTATAAAATTCTAAAGACTTGTTCCTAATGTGGCAGAATATTCTAGGCTCTCTTATCCATTACAGACTTTGAAGATGTCGTAACTTTATTTGTTGCTTCGTATGTGCCAGTTTCTGTTCTAGGTACTGGAACATGTTGAATGAAACCAAGTACCTGCTCTGATAACTTATATTCCACTGGGGGAAACAGGCAATAAGAAAATAATATGCCAGATGAGTGCTATGGAGAAAAACTCAGCAGGGTAAGGGGCATAGAGAATGTGGGAGTGTGGAAGGTAACTGCTCCTTTATATAACAGGTCAAATAAGGCGGCATTCAAGCAGAAACCTGGAGATGATACTCAGGGGAAGAATATTTCCCAGGTGGAGGGAGCGGCAAATGCAAAGGTCCTGGAATGAAGGGTTTGGTATATTCAAGGAACAAGGAAGCTCATCTGAATGAATGCAGTGAGGAAGGGAGCTTGTGGTGGAAGGCAGGGTAGCAGCAGAGCCAGAAGGGTGTTCTCTCCCTCTCTTACCCAGTGCTATATGATTTTGCATCGAGTTCTCAAGATGGGAAGCCAGTGGAGGATTTTGAGCAAAGCAGGAACACAGTCTTATGTTTTGAGAAGATCATTCTGGTTACTGTGTTGAGAATTTACTTAGGGACAGAAGTAGGGAAGATGGGAGACAATTAGGAGGCTGTTGCAATAATATGAATGAGTTAATGGTGGCTTGGATCAGAGTGCCCTGCAAGGATAAGTGGTTGGACTCTATATTCTGAAAATAGAGCCAAGAGGATTTACTGATGCACTCCTCCATCTACCTTTACCTCTTGTGTGGAGCAAGAGTGAAGAAGGGTCATTGTAAAATGTTTATGTCTACATTAAAGAGGAAAATAATAAAGGGTTCAAAAAAGCACCGTCAAGTGGCTTAGAGATACCTTAGCCTGAACAGTGAAGTGTAAGAAGCAGTTATTCCTTTAGAGTAGCTACAATGAGGGATTAGGCTGGGAACTCACATCTGATTGCTTGACAACAGCTGAGAGCTGGTGAGGTATGGCTCAATGTCACTAGCAACACTGGCTGCTCATCAGAATCAGCTGGGTTTTTTAAAAAATGCTAATACCTGATTTCTCCTCTGGAGGCCGATTTAATTAATTGGTATGGACTGCAGCCTAGCTACAAGGAGTTGTTAAATCTGTTGCAAAATTCTTCTCAAACTTCAACATAAGAATCACATGCAGGGCTTGTTAAAGCAGATTGTTGGAAAAAAAAAAAAAAAGAAGATTGCTGGACCCCACCTCCAGAGATTTTTGTTAGGTAGATCTGGGAGGGAACCCGAGAATTTGCACTTCTAACAAATTCCCAGGTGATGCTGACGCTGCCAGTCCACACTGTAGGTAGCACTGTTCTTTGTCACTTCTATCAAAGTGGACTCTGAAAGTGGCACGAAACCTAAGTCAACTTGGGTCAAGCAAAGCCCTGCGATGGAGCTTCCTTGAGCCAAACTGAGTTGCTCTGTTTCCCTTTCCTCTTTGTGGCCTTAATTTTTCCTCCCACACATCCTCCAAGCAGCTTGGGATTGTGGTGGGCAGCAGGAACCTCAACATTCTTTCCTCACATCCATACATCAGTAAATACACCATTTCCATTCCATTCTTTCCAAATTTTATTCAAAAAAAAAAAAAAAAAAAAGTCCATGAGGATTAATCATCATTACAATAAAGGATTCAACTGGACAGAAATCACAAGGACCCAAGCCCCAATTCAGTATGTAATGCCCTGTTTCCCCACTGCACAAGTTAAAAAAAAAAAAAAAGTCAATGCTTTCAGTGTGAAGCTCAGGACAGTTTTTACACTGAAATGGTGCCCCAAATGAGTTATAAAATCCCTGATTTTGTCTTCTATTTATCCTTTTCTTTCTGTTCTTTTTCTTTCTTCTCACGCTCAGCTTTAGCTTCTTCTTCTTCATGCTTTTTGATCAACTGTTCCACTTCTTTTTGTTTGAGAACTCTGATTACTGTCTTTCCGTTCTCTCTTGTTAGTGTGGCAATTTCCACTGACAATAAACATATTTGCATTAGAGGCATGCATACTTAGCAAACAAACTTAATATGCAATGACAGTTTAATCCTTTTCCAATGTTTTAGCCTTTGTTCACCACTCTACCAGGTTTAAAGCTTATCACAATTCATGGACACTTTTATAGAACAAGATACCTTCTATCTTCTAATGTTTTGATTACCATTTTTCTTAAACATCTTCCTTCTTCTTGCTCATCCCAAACTTCTAAGCAGCTGTTTTGTCACTTCTCTGGAAAATGTAAAATTAACCAACTGTTCTAGCTGGCCTGCTACTGGCTATTCTGATCAGAGGAAACCACAATTTCCTTCTTGGAAACTCGATGAAGGCTCAGCCCAGAACCTTCAAGCAGTTAACACCACTTAATTTTCATAGACTTTTCAAGTCCCTTTTCCAAACAAAGGCACAAAAAACAGTGTCCATTGCTATAAACAAGAAAAGTAGGCTGATACTTGAAGAGGAAGGAATTTTTTGTGTAGGGGAAAAAAGTGAGGAGTGCCTCCCTTAAATTAAATATAACAAATGGCAATTTGCAAGTAAATGGTATTTTCTAAGGAAACCAGGAGCTAAGTAATTCTAAACTAAATCAACATGTTAATTTACCACAATTTTTGAAAAAGGTTATTTTTAACCTTTTATATGGTCATACAACTTAAACTAGACACTTTAAAGTGTGTGAAATGGCAAATATTGGCTTAACATAAGAGAACAGTAGATCTGGAAGAATAGGAGAGAGAGAATACCAAAACCCATGCAAATTTTATACCTCTGACAAAAGTATAAAATGAATAATATATAACTACACACATACATTGATCATACACATACATAAGCATATTGTGCCTCCAGAACGTACTAACGATCTTGATCATATAACTCACTTAACCTCGAAAAGCCCCAGTGTCTCATGTAGGAAATAGGTGTTAAGGCCACCTAACCCATAAGATTGTTGTTTCAATGAACTTAGGAAACATGTTAAGGGCCTAACATGTAGATGCTCAACCAATTCCCTTTACTCAAGTGAACAAATGAAAGAACATAAATTACCTTTTTCAGCAGAAAGTTTACTAACATCCATGGTCTTATTAAGCACTTTAATAGCTAAAGCAAGTGCTGATTTCAAAGTCATTTCTCCTTCTTTGTAGTCTTGTTTTAACATTGACACGGCTGCCTATAAAACATAAAGAAGGATCAACACAGAGAATTTCCTTTAAGTTTTTGCATTCTTTAAGAATACAATTGGTCAGAAGAAAAACACCTGAATTCTTATCGGCATTCTAACCTGTACAGTTTTGATGGCAGGGAGCGTAGAAATAGGATAGAGTGGGAAGGAGGGGATGCTGATACTCTAGGAAAGGAATTTCCAAATGGGGTTTCTCAGACCCTAAAGAAGTCGATGGTACAGTTTAAGGGGGCCTGTGAACTATGACAGGGAAAAAAAAAAAGACATTTTTATTTTCACTTCTAGTTGAAAATTCGTATTCCCTTTAATTACAAAGGTAGCCAACAAATCCCAGCAGTATTTGCAACTGTCACCAATAGAAACCACAGATATTTTCATATCACATTAAGGTTGTTGCAGCTATCTTAATACATTCCTTATACTCATCACTACTTCAAAACTACAAATCATTAGACCCCCTGCCAGATCTAACACCGCAAAGATACTCACAGCACTATTATTTCCAATGCAGGTGGCTTTCCATCCCCCATAATTTCCACTAGGGTCACTCTGATAGAGCTGAAAGCCATAGTGCTTATCCCAGCCAATGTACAGCAATGAAACACCAAAGGGACGTTTTCCTTTAACGAAGGGGGAAAAAAAAGCCAAATCTATCAATCATCTAAATTTTATATCATTACAGTTACTTGAGCTCAGCAAATTTGGCTAGACCCTTTTCTGTGAAGTTAAGCATTCATAAACTGCTTTGTGTTCTGTCTACTACTGATAAGCTCTATCATAAATTCCAAGTTTGTTTCTAGGATCTGGACACAGCCAGGAGATGGAGTGACGCCAAAGAGGACCAGTGGTAAATTTCATTATTACGTAAAAAGCAATTTGTTTCTAGATTTGAAAATGTTATTTTGGCCTTTCAATATTCTATTAACAATGGGAAGCGGACTTGGCCCAATGGATAGGGTGTCCGCCTACCACGTGGGAGGTTCGCAGTTCAAACCCCGGGCCTCCGTCTGACCCATGTGGAGCTGGCCCACGCGCAGTACTGATGGGCATAAGGAGTGCCCTGCCAGGTAGGGGTGTCCTCCGCGTAGGGGAGCCCCACGCGTAAGGGACGCGCCCTGTAAAGGAGAGCCACCCAGCGCAAAAGAAATTGCAGCCTGCCCAAGAATGGTGCCGCACACGTGGAGAGCTGACACAACAAGATGACACAACAAAAAGAAACACAGATTCCCGGTGCCGCTGATAAGGATAGAAGCGGTCACAGAAGAACACACACAAAGGGACACAGAGAACAGACAGCTGGGGTGGGGTGGGGGGAGGAGAAACTTAAAAAAATAAAATTCTATTAACAAAAATGGTAATGTATATAGCAGAAACTGGTTAGTTTATGAAGCAGGAAAGTACATTTTCAATTTCTTTTTATTGTCTTAAAAAAGTTATTTCTCTTAAAACATTTTAACTTTTCTGAATAAAATTTCCAAAAAATTAAGTACCTCCAAACTGTGTATAAGCTTGTTTGATATCACAAAGTGCTGTAACCAACTGCTCACAAGGAATTGGCTCCTGATACTGTAATAAATACCTAGGATTTAGAGATTGGGATATTAATAGCAAAATACCTTCTGAAAAGAAAACTATAATGATGGGGACAGCATAACAGTCACCTGTAAAATTTGAAGAGGGTGGGGGAAGGGAACATGCCAACATCCTAATATCCTTACAAGTAAGTAACATTTTACAAGTTTGGTTTTTAAAAAGATATAATTTTCTATTATATTTTTAATTACTTTAACCTCTACAAAAGTGAGCTCTCCCTAAAAAATCTACATTAATTTAAAAATCATTAATTATGCCATTTATGACCATACCTTTGAGCAATAAGCCTCAGTTCGTTTGTCAGAACATTAGCATCAGAAGTTATGCCTGCCACACTGCAAGCCATGTCCCTTTAGAAAAAGAAAGACATTGATCTGTAAGCAGGGAAGATGCTTGCAATGGGTATTTACAAGTATTAAAAAGAACCAAGTTCTATTACTTTTAATGTTCTATTAGAAACTCACCTGCTTGCTTTCACAGCTGCAACACGCTTCAGACTAAAACTATAGATATTATCTTTATAGACTTTTCACTCTATGTCATTCAATGTGAAAGATAAACAAACGTACGCTTAAGCTTCCAAATATTTATCATTACCACCCTGTGAACAGGGCAAGAGAAATTAACCCTGAGAAGCTAAAGCAAATCCTAAAGATTCAGAAACAGACTAGAAGAAAAAGGTTTTGTCAGATAAAGGACAGGCCACTCTCCTCTCCTAGGGCCTGACTTGATGGGGGTAAGGGAGAGGGGGCAGGAGGGCTTCACAACCCTGCCTGGGAAGCATTGGGCTATGCTCCTGATATGGGGTGCATTCCCTTTCCCTGACCCCTTTTCCTCAAGGGCTGTCCTTGTTCTCCTACAACCTTCTGTTGCTATGTCCAGCCAAGTCCATGGGCTGCTGAATGGGCCAGCCCCAACAGTGGTAGGGATGACACTTTATAATCAGCATTCATCAGGCTGGTTTCTAGCACTGGAGAGAGAGTTTCTAATCAGCAAATCCAGAGCTCTCCATGAGCTGCAAAGTCCTGCATGCCCAACCATAACAGAAACATCATGACTAATCTGCTTGACTAAACTATTCCCAGGCCTCAAGGAAGCCCAATTATTGGTAAGATTCTGTATACTCCAATGAAATTCTGAGCAGCCATTCTAAAAACTTTGAAGGCCTGTTATATGCCAGGCACTGTACTAGGTGCTCAGCCCTTATTTTACTTTATCAGACTGCCACAACCACCCAAGCAGGTTCTGAGGTTCAGAAAAATTAAATAAGCTGTGCAAGATCACACATATTATAGGGGTTGAGCTTGGATTTGAACCCAAATCTGCCGATCAAGTCCATGTTCTTACCACTACATGATGCTGTTTCTCTACAAAGTGTTTGGCCCTGCAATTGAAATGAATAACACACGGTCCTGGGCCTCAAGGAGATTAGTTAAAAGCAAACATTTCACAAGTAAAAAACAGTAAACTGGATTTCATTTCTACCATGTCACATGGAATAGTTCTCCCAAACTACGTAGATTCCATTTACACGAGAGAGAAAGATATTCTAAAACTCTATTCCCAAAGATTGCACTTACTCATTGAGTTTATAAATTTTTTCAGAAAAAAAGACTTCATCAAGAAGCTTGTGTATGTTACGTCTCTCTGCTGCAAGCAAAACACCATCATTTGCTAAAATTCCCAGACAGGTGCCTGCATGTCCAATTGCTTCCATGGCATATTCGACTTGGTACAAGCGACCTACAAGACAAAAACAGGGAGAAACTAAAAATCTCCTTTGTGCTCTTGCAACAGTAGTGACCTATAGGTCCAAGAGAAATCAAGAATGACACTGGCAGGCTTCAAAAAATAGTCCCACTTTACTCTTCTATGAAGCATATAATCAACTTGGTGACCATAATTAATTCACAGTACAAAAGGGCTGAACAACTTAGCAGCCACAAAAAGTTTAATACTTTAAAAAATACTTTTATTTGAGACAGATTAAACAATTTTAATTCACCTTCTGGAGAAAATATAGTGGTCCTGGAGTCATATCTTCGAGACTGCAAAGAAAAAACATAGAAATGATTCTTAAACACTGAAGTTAAGTAATCCCTATAAGCCCAAAAGTCATCTCATAAAACAGACCCTCATACACAAAGTTCAGTGTATGGGAGGAAACTGGTAAAGATGACGACACCATTCTATCTCCCTTTTCTTCCATATCAATTTTCTCATTCAAACCTGTAATTTGAGTAATGCCAACAAGCTATTGCTTGTTATAAAACAACAACTTATTGGCATGTGTAATAACTCACCATGTTTTCTGAATTTTATGTAATTCCTGCAAAAAGAAAACATGATTATTAAAATTTACAATTCCAGAAGTATTTTCTAACTTTAAAAATCTATTTTCTTCCTTCATTCAGACTAGGTTTACTATGCACCTGTTAAGTGCTACGCATTATGCTACATGACCAATCCTTGACCTTACAGACTTGAGGTCAAAGACTGGTAGTCAAAAAAGGGGGTCAAACATAGACAATTAGAAAGCGAGGTAGAAGCTGAGGCACTGGGGGTGGGGTGGGAACAGGGATGGAGACATCAGGGAAGTTGAGAAGCTGATGTGAGTCTAAATTAGAGATGGGGGTTGGGAGGGGTAGGGATGGTGTTGCTGAACCCTCCGGCCTAAGAGGAAGAGGAGGGAAAGGAGAGACGGGCAATCTGGACAGAGAGGGAAGCTTGAGCAAGGAGACTGAGGTAAGATAACTCAATGGCAAGAGAAAAATTGCTGAGCTTTAAAAAAAAAAAAAGGGGGGTGGTTTGAAAAAAAAGAGAGCTAAAAAGTACCCAAATCATGCAGTGCCTTGAATACCAGGTTAAGAAGCCTATGTTTTCTCCCGAGAGTCCTGAAATATTGGGACGGTGAGGGGGATTAATATTCGTCATCATCATTACAATTCCTGCAAAAGACCCTGGGCTTCAGAGTAACTTAGTGGAAAAAGCCAATACTGACATACTGGGAATTAAGACTGGAGAGGTAAACAGGGATAAGGTTATAAAAGGCCTGTGTGTCCAAGTGAAACTTTGAATTCTATCCCTTAGGTAATGGGTTCTACCCAAAGATTGTGGGCATAAGAACCACGGGAACTGATTTACGTTTTAGAAACAAGAGGGGAGCGACTAAAGGCGGGGTAACCAGTTATGAGGCTGGTGCAATAGGCAGGTGAAAGGTAAAGATGACCCAGAGCAGGGAAGGCGGGAGAAAAAGATCTGCCGGGCGTAAGCACAACTGTGTGCATTTCCACGTCTTGTGCACAGGCATAGGATGATTCTGATTTTAAGTTCACCGCCACCTTCAGCAGCGCCAACTTTCTCTTACAGGACTCTTGAAAGGACGGAAGCCGCGCCAAGTCCTCCGCCTCCCCGCAGGAATCCCCCGTGCGCTACCCGCTACCCAGTCCCTGACCCTGACGTTCAGGTTCCGCGCTCGGAAGCCCGACGGTGGCCGGCCGGGCCAGTCCCGGCAACCAGTCCGTCACTGATGCCGGTGCAGAGTCATTGTGCCCTCGACTCTCCAGCGGCGGCTGCAGGCCTGGACTGGCGCTGCCTCAGTGTTCACAACCCCGGCCGACGGCGAAAGCCGCCAGCCTTCTGCGGGTCCCCAAGGGGCAAAGGCTCACCGGAGTAAAGACACTGAAGATACACAGAACGCGTTACTCCGCGGGAGACAAACCACCACCGACGCCCGCGTACCCGCTGCCAATATGGCCTCCGTGCGTGCGCAGAACCACCTGGGGGCGGGGCAGCCGGGGACGCGGAAGTACCCTGGGGCGGAGCGAGAACTGGATAGCCTAGTGGAACTGAGGAGTTGGGGTGTGTGACGCAAGTTTGCCATCATCACCTGTTGGACAGGATGTTGTGGCATGGGGAGGAGGGTGAGCAGGCTCCAGCCAGAGGGGTGGGATTGTAAATTATTTTCCTTCTTCCACATCTTGCTCTCAACTTTCACTTTCACTTTCTCTTCACTGCTGTCCAGTCCTAGACCTACGATAGTAATAGTATAGACATGCCTACTAATTGCTTACCATTCCTGCCCTTTTCTCCAAGGTGGGTTCCAGGCACATCAGGCTTTGCCCTTCGTCCTGCCTCATCTCCTCCCCCTTCCTGAATCTGGCTTCCCCTTTTTTATATACAGCAAGTCCTGATGGGGTTCACACTTTTGGAAGAACTTTCTCCTTGGTCTCTTTCTCTGCGGCCTTTCACCTTGTCAGAAAGGATTTCCCTGACCAACCTAGTTAAAGCAATAACCTACCATCACCATACATATGCAGGATTATATCTTTTTATAGCACTTATTCATACTTGAAACTGTCATCTTTGTGTTCATTTTCCATTTCTCCTTTCTACCCTCTTTTTCAACCATCATCAGTTCTTAAGTAAACTATCTACTGTTCATGTTCAAGTTTCTTTGAGTTAGAAGGTTAACTAGGTCTCGGTTGGTATGGAGTCAGTTTCTTAGTCTCCACAAAAAGAGGTCCAGAGAGCAGGGCCTTCGTCCTCTTCATGTTTGGAAGATTATTATTGGGGACTCTGAGCTTTGCTAAGGTGGAAGCCTAGGAATGAGTTGTTTTGAGGTGTCTCCTGTCATCTCTGCTTCCCAAGCACTCAGGGGAGTGAGCCAAGGTAAAGCAGCAAAGTCCATACATAGACAGGCAGTGCTTGGAAAGCATCCTAGATAGAAATGTTTTAACTTATGACTCCCAAGGAAGTACCCCTCCACCTCAATTTTTTTCTGCAGAATTCAGCAAACATAACTGAGAGATATGGTTCCTTAAATTGAAAGATGGGTGGGAAATAAAAGGGCAGAGGTATGAATGAGCATGATAACTTTGGGTGAGAGTAGTTCAATCTGGCAAGAATGGAGGAGACGATATAAAATAAAAAGTAAAGGAGGAGGGAAGCGGATGTGGCTCAATCGATTGAGCTCCCATCTACATATGGGAGGCCCTGGGTTCGGGTCCCAGGGCCTCCTTGTGAAGGCAAGCTGGCCCACACCCACAGAGAGGTGGCACAGCAAGAAGATGCAACAAGGGGAGACAAGCAGACACAGAAGAATGTGCAGCAGATGGTCACAGAGACCGCAGCAAGGCGGGGGGAAATAAAATAAATCTTAAAAAAAAAAAAAGTAGAGGAGGAAAGGCATTTTAGGCGTTTTAGAGTAAACTTCAGTTCCAGAATTTTTTTTTCTATAGGTAACAGACAGGAATAAGCAGATGTTTTAGGATGGGGAAGATTTTATTTTTTAAGATGGTCTCAAAAAGAATCTCCCATCCTATACAGTCCTCTTACAATGTGACTTTGACTTCTGCCACAGAGAGGTGTGTCTGTGTTCTCTTACCCTGCATTTGGATGGGTCATGGCTACAATTAAAGTGACATTTTGTGAATTCTAACACTAGGCCATATAAGGTGAGAGGCTCTGTCTGATCCTTTTCCGGTGGCTGCTCCAGGAACTTAATCACCTGTTGTGAGGAAGCATAGATCACATGGAGAGGTGTTCTGTGACAAGCCCAGCTAAGGTCTTTGTATCAACTACCAGACATTAAGTGACTGAAGATGATTTCAGATGCTTCCAATTCCCAGTCGTTGAGTCAGCCCCCCAGCCTTCAAGTCTTCCCAGCTGAGGCCCAGTCATCATGGAGTAGATATAAGCTGTCCCCAGGCCTGTCTGAATTCATAACCCACAGAAACCACGGGAGATGATAAAATGATTATTTGAAGTTTTATGCCACAAAGTTTTGAGTTAAATTGTTACACAGCAATTACGTAATAGATTTTAAAAACTATTTTTTATTAAAAATGTTGTAGATTTACAGAAAATCATGCAGAAAATAGTTCCCATAGATGCCCCCATTAGGAACACCTACATTACTGTGTACCTTTATTACAATTGATGAAAGAGTATTATAAATACACAATTAACTGTAGTCCATAGCTTACATTAGGGTTCTCTGTGTTGTACAGGCCTAGATCTTTAAAAAAAAATTTTTATTCTAGTAACATATATACAACCTAAAAATTTCCCTTTTAACTACATTCAAAATACAATTCAGTGGTAGTCACATCCACAATGTTGTGCTACCATCACCACCATCCATTACCAAAAACCTTTCCATAACCCCAAATAGAAATTCTGCCCCAGTTAAGCATTAACTCCCCATTCCTTACCTCTACCCTGGCACCTGGTAACCTATATACTAGTTTTTGATTCTATGAAATTGCTTATTCTTATTATTTCATATCAGTGAGATTGCACAATATTTGCCCTTTTGTGTCTGGCTTATTTTACTCAATGTAATGTCTTCGAGGTTCATCCCTTTGTCACATATATCAGAATTTCATTCCTTTTTATGGCTGAATAATAGTCAATTGTATTACCACATTTTATTTGGTCACTTGGGTTGCTTCCATCTTTTGGCAACTGCAAATAGGCTACTATGAACTCCACTATACAAATATCTGTTTGAGTCCTTGCTTTTCATTCTTTGGGGTATATACTTAGAAGTGGGATTGCCAGGTCATTCTATGCTTAACTCTTTGAGAAACTACCAAATTGTTTTCCACAGTGGCTGCACCATTTACAGGTCCACTGACAAAGTATGAGTATTCCTATTTCTCAACATTCTCTCCAACACTTTTCTGATTTTTTAAATAGTGGCCTTTCTACGGGGTGTGAAATGGTATCTCACTGTGGTTTTAATTTACATTTCCCTAACGGATAATGATGTTGAGCATCTTTTCATGTGCTTCTGGCCATTTGTATACCTTCTGTGGAGAAATGTATTAAAATTTTTTTGACGATTTTATAATTGGGTTGTCTTTTTTGTTGTTGAGTTGTAGGATTTGTTTTAAAGATTTATTTATTCCCTCCTTCCCCCTCTTGTCTGTTCTCTGTGTCCATTTGCTGTGCATTTTTCTGTGTCTGCTTGTCTTTAGGCAGCACTGGAAACCAATCCTGGGAACTTTCAGAGTGGGAGAGAGATGCGCAATCTCTTGTGCCACCTCAGTTCCCTGGTCTGCTTCTTCTCCTTTTGTCTCTCCTCTGTGCCTCTTTTTGTTGTGTCATCTTACTACACCTGCTGCTCACTCAGGCTAGCTCTCCACTTGGGCCAGCTCATGGTGCCAGCCATCATGCCTTCACCAGGAGGCCCCGGGAATCGAACCCTGGACCTCCCATATGGTAGACGGGAGCCCAATTGCTTGAGCCACATCTGCTTCCCTGTAGGATTTCTTTATATATTCTGGATATTAAGCCCTTATCAGATGTGTGGTTCCAAATATTTTCTCCTATTCTGTAGGTTGTCTTTTTACTTTCATAATGAAATCCTTTGTTGCATAAAAGGTTTTAATTTTGATGAAGTTCCATTTATCTATTTTTTATTTGTTACTTGTGCTTTTGGTGTAAAGTCTAAGCAACCACTGCCTAACACAAGGTCCTGTAGATGTTTCCCTATGTTTTCTCCTAGGGGTTTTATGGTTTTGGTTCTTATATTTACGTCTTTGATCTATTTTGAGTTAATTTTTGTATATAGTGTGAGGTAGGGTCTACCTCCTTCATTCTTTTGCATATGAACATGCAACTTTCCCAGCATGATTTGTTGAAGACAATTCTTTTCCCATTGAGTGGCCTTAGCACCCAAAAATCAATTGGCTGTAGATGTGAGGGTTTATTTCTGGACTCTCAGTTCAATTTCATTGGTCTGTATGTCTGTCTGTGTGTTAGTACTATGCTGTTTTGATGACTGTAGCTTTGTAACATTTTAAAACAGGGAAATGTGAATTCTCCAACTTTATTCTTCTTTTTCAAGATATTAGGGGTCCCTATCCTTTCATATAAATTTGATGATTGGTTTTTCCATTTCTTCAAAGGCAGCTACTGGAATTTTTATTAGGATTATGTTGAATCTGTACATTGCTCTGGGTAGAACTGATATCTTATTCTTAACATTTAGTCTTCCAGTCCATGAACACGAAATATCCTTCCATTTATTTGTCTTCATTGATTTCTTTTAGCAATGTTTTGTACTTTTATGTGCATAAGCTCTTTACATACATGGTTAATTTATTCCTAGAAATTTTATTCTTTAGTTGCTGTTTTTTAAAAGATTTATTTCTTTCCCCTTCCCCCCCACCCCGGTTGTCTGTTCTCTGTGTCTATTTGCTGTGTCGTCTTCTTTGTCCACTTCTGTTGTTGTCAGCGGCATGGGAATCTTTGTTTCTTTTTGTTGCGTCATCTTGTTGTGTCAGCTCTCCATGTGTGAGGCACCATTCCTGGGCAGGCTACACTTTCTTTTGTGCTGGGGCGCACTCCTTGCGCGTAGGGCTCCCCTATGCGGGGGACATCCCTGTGTGGCATGACACTCCTTGTGCGCATCAGCACTGCGCATAGGCCAGCTACACACGGGTCAAGGAGGACTGGGATTTGAACCGCGGACCTCCCATGTGGTAGATGGACACCCTAACCACTGGGTCAAGTCTGCCGCCCTGTAAATGGAATTTTTATCTTGATTTCCTCTTCAGATTGTTCGTTACTAGCATACAGAAACATTACTGGTTTTTGAATGTTGATCTTGTATCCCACCACTTGGATGAATTTATTAGCTCTTGTAGTTTTGCCATGGCATTTTCAGGATTTTCTATATATACAATCATGTCATTTGCAAGAGGGAAGGTTTTACTTTTTCCTTTCCAACTTGAATACCTTTATTTCTTTTTCTTACCTAACTGCTCTGTCTAGAACTACCAGTCTAATGTTTAATAACAAGGGTTAACAGTAGACATCCTTGTCTGCTCCACAATGAGAGTTAGTTTTTTCATTTGTTTTTGTTTTTAGGAGGTACTAGGGATTGAACCCGGGACCTCATACATGGGAAGCAGGTGCTCAACCACTTGAGCTACATCTGCTCCCCTCTCTATATACTTTTCATACATTTTCTTTGAAGTTACCATTGGTCTTAAGCTTACCATCCTAAATCTATAACCACATTTGATTCGATACCAACTTAACTTCAATAGCATATGCATACCCTTTACCTCTATCCCTCCATTCTGCCACTTTTTATACTTGTTACAAATTATAACTTTAAACATTGTATATACAGAACCATAGATTTTATCATTTTATGCATTTGCATTTTAGAACCTATTGATAATAAAAAGTGGTGTTACATATAAAAAAAAATACAACAGTACTGGCATGTATAATTACCCATATGGTACCGTTACTGAAGGTCTTTATTTTTCTATGCTATTTTGATCTACTGTCAGGTGTTCTTTCCTTTCAGTCTGAAGAATTCCCTTTAGCATTGATAATTGGGCAAGTCTAGTGGTGATGAGCTCCCTCAGCTTTTGTTTTTCTGGGAATGTATTAAACTCTCCCTCATTGTTGAAAGATAAGTCTCGCTGGATACAAAAATCTGTTGGCAATTGTTTTCTTTCAGCATTTTAAATATTTTATTCCACTGCCTTCTTGCCTCCATGGTTTCTGATGAGAAATCGACACTTAGTCTTATTGGGACTTCCTTGTATATAACAAAGCTACTCTTGTAGCTTTCAGAATTCTCTCCTTGTTGCATTCTACAGTTAGACTACTATGTGCCTGAGCATGGTTCTCTTCAAGTTTATCCTCTTTGGGGTTTGCTGGGATACTTGAATATACATATTCTGGAGAGTGAGCCAGAGACAAGTTTCTTGGTTCAGTCTGTCAGGTTGCCACCTGATAGATTGGCACAGACATAAAGACACCCAAGTATGTGCATAGGGTTACTCTGCTTCCTCTCGAACAGGACCAGGGACCCACAATAGGAGTGTAGGCTGGTGCTGGGAGGGTTTGAAGAAGGGGCCAGAAAAGGCTCACAAACTTTTTCTATCGTTAAAGCTGCATTTTCTTGATTTGGTCCTTGTCTATTTACTGCAACCCTTTAAGGGTTTCCAGAGTTTGATGAAGATGGCTCTGCCAGTTTTTGTTAGTTGTTTAAAGATTCTGTGGGGGAATGGCACCCTGGAGTGTTTTACACCACTATCTTGGTCGACAGGAACATAATGATTTTTAATCTGCCTCTAATATGAAGGATGTTGGTTGGTGAGACTAAGGATAAGAAACCAGAAAGTAAAGTTCTGACATAATTCAGAGGTCATAACAGCATAGACTGAAAAAGACACAAGTGCAAGGGACCTTTGTCAGACATATAGTATTGACTCCCAAATCGAGAACTGGGTTTTTTCCTCATTATTTGAAAGGGTCCTGGCACTAGTAGAAGTATGTTCATTTAACAGCTCTTTACTGAGGGGTCCAGCGCTGTGCTAGTTACTGAAGGTAATATGAAATAAGCGTTATTCAAATCATGCCACCAAAGAGTTTACTAACCATATGGAACTGACTGAGTGGCAATAAGCTAGAACAAACATCATAGAGTAAAATATCAATGCAAAGCGGCATGTGTTTAAATATTAAAATAGTGGTAGAAAATATTTGCTTTAGAAATTCAGTAAAAGGGAGTCCAAATTAGCAGGAATAATCAAAGAGGAAAATCTGTAGCGTTTCATGGTATAAGAGAAAGAACACTGGTCTGGAGTGAAAATTAAGTTTGAGTCCATTTTTCTGGTCTTCAATTTGCTGAATGGTCAAGGTAGATAGAAATCAGAACCCCTTAAATTTGAGGAGCTTAAGTGCTTTCATATGAACAATTACTTGCTCATGCAGGTGTGTGTGTGTGTAGGGGAAGGGTGGTGGAGAATGGAGAGGTGGCAGTATGGGGCCTTGTACTAATTAAAAGCATGGTCTGCATTAGAGAGACCTGGTTTAAAACCTGGCTGTCTTTGAGCAAACATTCCAATTTTTAGGTCTCTATTTCCTAATCTGAAAATAGAGATTAGTCATAGTAGTACTTTCCTCATAGGTTTATTGTGAAGATTAAATGAGACAATGGATGTGATATTCTAGTGCTCAATAAATGTTGGCTTTCATTACATATACTGTTTAAATCTTAGTAAGGCAGGAATGACAGGAATTGTTATCCCCATTTACCAATCTAAAATTCCAATTGTAATAATCAGTAGGGTTCTGGAACTGAATATAAGAGGGGTGAATGAAAAATTACTCCAATATTCTTGAGTTTGGGTGAACTGGAATATGTTTCATTCATTTAGTAATAGTTTTTGAGTCCCTACTATATGCCAAGCACTGTGCATTATCTTAATTTTATTATTACACTTAAAATTAACTTTATGAGACAGTTATTATTATTATTATTACCCCAGTTTTATAGATAAGGAAATTGAGACCAAAGGAAGTGAAAAAAAAAGATATGAGAGAATTCAGGGAGAGATCTAGTTTGGGGAGTATGGACAGGTAGGTAAGTAGGTAGAGATGGACAGATAGGGATCAAAGCAATGTCTGTTCATAGATAGGCATACCTCAGAGATATTGCAGGTTTGGTTCCAGACCACTGCAATAAAATGAATATCACACAAAGTGAGTCACATGAACTTTTTGGTTTCCCAATGCATATAAAAGTTATGTTACACTATACTGTAGTCTATTAAGTGGGCAGTAGCACTGTGTATAAAAAACAACAACAGCAATGTATATACCTTAATTAAAATGTGACACAGGAAAAAAAAATAAAACAAAAACAAAATCTATCTATCTATCTATCTATAACTAAAAAATAGAATAATTAAAGAACTAAAAAAAAAGTAACAGGGACACAAAGTGGGCACATGCTGTTGGAAAAATGGTGCCAATAGACTCAGGGTTGCTACAAACCTTCAATTTGTAAAAAACAAACAAACGAACAAACAAAAAATGGGCTGTGAAGCACAATAAAGTGAAACACAATAAAACAAGGTATGCCTGTATATTGAAAGAGATAATTACTGAGATGGCTTTTGAGTGGCCAGGGTTTCTAAACTTGAGTCATCTCTAGAGAATGGATAGTTATGACCAAAAGAATAAGTTAACAGTTATTGACAAAATCAAATTTAGGGAGATAGGAATTAGTGAAGGAAATACTGAAATATAATTTAAAGCCAAATATATAGTGAGCTATAGTTCACCAAATCTGCTATATATTTATATAAAAAGAAACAACTTTTAGAGAATCTGAAAAAAAAAATCTGTTTTAGGACTTTCCCATTATAAATCTGAAAAGTAACCATTATATTTAGCTATCTCAGGATTTAGCGGTTTTGCTTGGATGTCTTTTTTTGCTTCCTTACAGTTCTGGTATTTTTCAGCATCAATCTCTGGCAAACACTTTGTTGGAAGTTCCAGTTTCAACTATCATCTTAAGCAAGTTAAAACTTTTTCTTTTATGAATACCATCTGTGTTTTCTCCTAAGGCACCTTAAGGTATGCCTTAAGATATGTTTCTTCTAACATATATTCATTTGCAAAAATTTTTAAAGAAACTTCTGTGGGAAAGGCACTATACCAGTTGTTAGAAGAAAGGATGGGGAGACTTTAAAAAGTAGAAATGGGAAAGAAAAAAAAGTAGACACGAGATTGCTTGAAAACCTTAGAGTTTTCATGTGCTTGGTAATGTTCAGAATCAATCAGTTCTATTTTAATTGTGCAAGGAAATCCCTTGTAAAATTAGATTTGGTCCTATTGGGTTTTTAATTACCCAATAAGTAATTAACATGAACTTTTATCTAGTCACATGGAGATCCCAGATTTGTAAGTTTTAGCAGTTTCAAACCAGATTTCTTCTACAGCTTTCTGGCCCATGTCAAACAGCTGCTGTAAGTGTTTCCATCCGGTTTTTGCAGTAATCATGAGATATTCTTTGTTCTCTGGATATAGCTGGCAAGAGTATGCAGCCATGACGAGTGACTGACAAAAACGACTGCACACAAGTAGAAACAAAGCATCCCTCTCTTCAGCTGTCAGTGGGATTATACTTTCAAACCCTGCAAGGACATGACCTCCTACTTGTATAGGATTATTGCTTTCAATCATCATGTACATGATGGTGATTGCCACTTCAAACACATAGTAGCCATAGCTCATGTCACCAAAGTCTAAAATCCCAGAAACTTGATATTCAGTATCTCCAAAAGGTGACTTCTTGGATTCTATTAGAATGTTATGGTCATTAAAATCTCCATGATTGATACCTAAGAGTAGAAAAAAAACTCTTTGTTGGAACCATGTAGAAACAGTTATTTAACACCCACGTACATTTTTTTCCCTTTCTTTTTCTCAGCCAAGGCCACACAAATAATATGATGAGCAGTTAGAGATAACAGAAAAAAGGCTAAACCCTATATTTCTTGAAATAAAATAATTTCCTCTGAAAGGGATAAAAGGAGTTAATGTCTGGCTATTTTTCTTTTAGTTTTTGTTTCTCATAGATATAGGTCCAGAAGATGGTGGCTGTAGTCAGTTGCAAACACCTGATAGTGATTACTAGAAGAATAAAGGGAAAAAGTAATCTGCTCAATGCCAGAAATGTTTTCAAAGATTATAATATATTCATATTTTTATAAGCAAATAGATTTAGAATTGACCAGTTGTACGTTCATTTTATCCTAGAATTTATAAAAATATTTCTGGTGACAAGGTGGTTCTGAATTTTCCCAGTTTTCTGTTCATTGGAATAGATGATAATATTTAAGCCAGTAGTACTCAAAGTGGTATCTTTTTGTTACCAGTCTGCAGTAAGAAAAAAAAAATAACAACAAAGAACTGACAGTGTTTAGAAAATTTATAACAATTTGATACTCAAGTGTGTGATCAGTGGCCTTGTCTCACTGAATAGAGTAAAGACCAGTTTGGGTATTGTCAAAACTCACATGGGAAGTCATGTGAGATGCAAGCTGTGAACTAATTGTGTACAGCAGGGCCATATATCAAAGGGTTGAGGGAAAAGAAAAAACCAAAGCCTTGTCTTTTGCCCAAAAAACACAAAAATAAAAAGAGAAGATCTTAAAGCATCCAAAAGGGGCAAAGACAGATGATAACCTTCAAAAGAGCAAAAGACCTCTCAGCATCAATGGAAGCTAGAAGAGATAAATGATATTAAGAAGACACTGGGTGAGCATAAAAAGCAATTTGAAAGCCTACAAAGAATAACAGAGCTTATGGGAATGAAAGACACAATGGATGAGATTAAAAATACATTAGAGGGGAGCAGATGTAGCTCAAGCAGTTGACTGCCCATCCCACATGGGAAGTCCCAATTCGGTTCCTGGTGCTTTAAGAAGACAAACAATGAGCAGACAACAAGCAAAAACAAATAAGCAAAACCAAAAAACCCCAAGCAGACCACAAGCAGAACAATGAACAATGAACAGACCATAAGCAAAAACAAACAAGCAGGGAGCAGATATGGCTCAATCAATTGAGTGCCTGCCTCCCATATGGGAGGTCCAAGGTTCGGTTTCCAGTGCCTCCTAAAGAAAAACAGATGAGACAATGAGCAAAAAAATAAATAAACAATGAGCAGACAATGAGCACAAAAACAATGGAACAAACAAGGGAACAATCTCAGGGGAAAAAAGAGTAAAAAAAAAATCTGTTAAATTTAAAAAAATATATTAGAGGGATATAACAGCAGATTTGAGTTGGTGGAGGATGGAATTAATGATTTGAGGACATCTGAACTGAAAAGACAGAGCAAAATGAGAAAAGAATGAAAAAAAATCTTGAACATGTTCTCAGGGAATTGAATGACAATGCAAAACACAAAAAACATATGTGCTGGAAAACGGATGTGGCTCAACTGATAGTGCATCCACCTACCATATAGGAGGTCCAGAGTTTGATACCCAGGGCCTCCTGGCCCATGTGGTGAGCTGGCCCACATGCAGTGCTGCTGTGCACAAGGAGTGCCATGCCATGCAGGGGTGCCCCCTGTGTTGGGGTGTCCCACGTGCAAGGAGTGCACCCCGCAAGGAGAGCTGCCCCACGTGAAAAAAGCGCAGCCCATCCAGGAGTGGGACCTCACACACAGAGAGCTGACACAGCAAGATGACGTAACAAAAAAAGAGGCACAGATTCCCGGTGCCACTGGACAAGAATGCAAGTGGACACAGAAGAACACATAGTGAATGGACACAGAGAGCAGACAACAGAGGGTGGAGAGGGAGAAGGGAGAGAAATAAATAAAATAAATCTTTAAAAAACAAAAAACAAAACATATGTGTTATCTGTGTCCCAGAAGGGGAAGAGAATGGAAAAGGGACAGAAAGAATTTTTGAGGAAAGAATGCCTGAAAACTCCCCAACCCTTATGAAAGACACAGATATCAATATCCAAGGACAATGTACACCCCAAACAGAATAAATCTGAATAGACCAACTCCAAAACACCTACTATTCAGAATGACAAATATCAGAAATGAAGAGAGGATTCTGATAGCAGCAAGAATAAAGCAAAGCATCATGTACAAAGGAAACTTGATAAGATTAAATGCTGACCTCTCATCAGAAACCATGAAGATGAGAAGAAAGTGGTATGATGTATTTAAGGTACTGAAAGAGATAAAACTGCCAACCAAGAATTCTGTATCCAGCAAAACTGTCCTTCAAACATGAGGGTGAGTTCAAAGTTTTCACAAAAACTAAGAGAATATTTACCAAAAGACCAGAATTATAAGAGATACTAATGGAAGAATTGCAGCCTGAAAGAAAAAAACAAGGGCAAGAGACTTGGAGAAGAGTATAGAGATGAAGATTCTTAGAGAAGGTAAATTAAAAGGTCAAAAGACAGACAATAGGAAGATATGACAAAGGGAAGTCAAAGAATAAAATGGACAAAGTCAGTAATGCCCTTACAGTAATAAATAAAATTGAATATTAATGGCCTTGAACTCCCCAAAAGACACAGACTGATAGAATGGATAAAAAAAAAAATGAGCCATCTATATATGGTCCACAAGAGACACATCAGACATAAGGACACAACCAGGATGAAAATGAAAAATATATGCCACACAGATAGCAACCAAAAAAGATCTGGGGTAGCAATACTAGTATCAGCCAAAATAGATTTTAAATACAAACCTGTTAATAAGGGATGAAGGTTATTATTTGTTAATAAAAGGGGCAATTTACCAAGAAGAAATAACTGTAATAAATATTTATGCACCTAAGCTGGATATCCCAAAATACATGAGGCACACACTGGCAAAACTGAAGGGAAAAACTGATGTTTCTACAATAATAGTTGAAGACTTCAATACACCACTCTCATTATTGAATAGAACATCTGGACAGCAGATTTGAGTTGACGGAGTACAGAATTAATGATAAGAGGACAGAACATCCAATAAACAAAGAAAAAGAGAATATCGTATAAATATAAAAGAAACAGAGACCTTGAATATATTTATAAATGAACTAGACCTAACATTTATAGAGCATGACACCCCAAAACAGCAGGGTATACATTCTTTTCAAGCACTCATGGATCCTTTTCCAGATAGATCATATGTTGGGTCACAAGACAGGTCTCGATAAAATTTAAAAGATTGAAATTACAAAAAACACTTTCTCTGATCATAACAGAAAGAAGCTGGAAATCAATGACGGATGGAAAAAGGTAAAATTCATAAATATATGGAGATTAAACAAAACACTCTTAAATAATCAGTGGGTCAAAGAAGAAATTGCAAGAGCATTCAATAAATATCTTGAGATGAATGAAAATGAAAACAACCTATCAAAACCTATGGGGCACCGCAAAGGCAGTGCTGAGAGGGAAATTTATAGCCCTCAATGCTTACATTTAAAAAGAAGAAAGAGCTAAAATTGAAGATCTAACTGCATGCCTGGAGGAACTAGAAAAAGTACAGCAAACTAATCCCAAACTAAGCTAAAGAAAATAGTAAAGATCAGAGCAGAAATAAATGAAATTGAGAACAGCACAACAACAACAAAAATAGAACAAACAAAACGAAAACCAAAAGTGGTTCTTTGAGAAGATCAACAAAATTGACAAACCCTTAGCTAGACTGACAAAGAAAAAAAAAAGAGAAGATGCAAATCAGATATAAGAGGGTGGGACATTACCACAGACCCCACAGAAATAAGAGAGATCATAAGAGGATACTATGAACAACTGTACACGAAAGGCCTAGACAGCAGAGACCTAATGGACAAATTCCTAGAAACACATGAACAACCTACACTGACCTTAGACGAAAAAGAAGATTTCAACAAACCAATCATGAATAAAGATTGAAACAGTCATCAAAAACCTCCCAAAGATGAAAAGCCCAGTACCATATGGCCTCACAGGTGAATTCTACCAGTTGTTCAAAAACAATCTAGGGAAACAGATTTTGCCCAATGGATAGAGCATCTGCCTACCACATGGGAGGTCCAAGGTGCAAACCCAGGGTCTCCTGAGCTGTGTGATGAGCTGGCCCACGCACAGTGCTGATGTGCACAAGGAGTGCTGTGCCATGCAGGGGTGTCCCCCGCGTAGGGGAGCCCCACGCACAAGGAGTGCACCCTGTAAGGAGAGCCGACCAGCGTGAAAGAAAGTGCAGCCTGCCCAGGAATGGCGCTGCACACACGGAAAGCTGACACAGCAAGATGACGCAACAAAATGATACACAGATTCTGGATGCCGCTGACAAGAACACAAGCGGACACAGAAGAACACACAGCAAATGGACAGAGAGAAGACAACTGGGGGGAGGGAAGGAGAGAAATAAATCTTAAAAAAAAAACCACATAAACAATCTAACACCAATCTTGCCCAAGCTCTCCAAAAAAATGGAACTGGAAGGAACACTACCAAACTCATTCTATGATGCTAAAATCACCCTAATATCAAAACCAGATAAAGATACTAGGAAAAAAGAGAATTACCAATATCTCAAATGAATATAGATGCAAAAATCCTCAACAAAATATTTTCAAACTGAATCCAAAAGCACATTAAAAGAACTATGCACCATGATCAAGTAGTTTTTATCCCAGATATGCAAGGGTGGTTCAACACAAGAAAATCAATTAGTATAATAAACCCCATTAATAAGTTGAAGGGATAAAAATCACGATGATCTCAATTGATGAAGAAAAGGCATATAACAAAATATAGCACCCTTCCTTGATTAAAACACTCTGAAAGATAGGAATAGAAGGAAGCTTTCTTAATTTGGTAAAGTACAGCTAGTATTGTACTCAGGAAAAACGCAAGGATGCCACTGTCCCCACTGTTATTCAATATTGTGCTAGAAGGTTCAGCTAGAGGAATTAGGTTAGATAAAGGGGAAAAAAGGCACCCAAATAGGAAATGAAGACATAAAACTTTTGCTATTTGCTGATGATAGGATCCTATATCTAGAAATTCCTGAAAAATCCACATTAAAAAACTAATAGCATTTCTATACACTACTGATGAGCAATCTAAGGAGGAAATCAGAAAAAAATTCCATTTATATTAGCAGCTAAAACAATCAAATATTTAGGAATAAACTTAACCAAGGGCATAAAAGACATGTATTCAGAAAACTACAAACATTGCTAAAAGAAATTGAAGAAGACTTAAATAAATGAAAGGACATTCCATGTTCATGGATTGGAAGACTAAATACCATTAAGATGTCAACTCTACCCAAACTGATTTACAGATTCAACGCAATCCCAGTAAAAATCCCAACAGCCTTCTTTTGCAGAAATTGAAAAGCCATTAATCAATTTTATTTGGAAAGGTAAGGGGCCATGAATAGCAAAAAATGTTCTTAAAAAAGAAGAATGAAGTTGGAGAACTCTTACTTTCTGACTTTAAGGCATACTACTTAGCTACAGTGGTAAAACAGCATCAAACTGGCATAAGGACAGATAGACTGAACAATGGAAGAAATTGAGGGCTCAGAACTTGACCCTCACATCTACGATCAAGCGATTTTTGACAAGGCTGTTAAGTCCACCCAGCTGGGCCAGAAAAGTCTGTTCAACAAATGGTGCTGGGAGACCTAGATAGCCATATCCAAAAGAAAGAAAGAATACCCGTATCTCACACCTTATAGAAAAATCACCTCAAAATGGATCAAGGATTTAAATATTAAAAAACAACAATAAAACTCCTAGAAGAAAATGTAGGAAAATATCTTCAAGATCATGTGGTAGGTTGTGCTTTCTTAAATCTTATGCCCAAAGCATAAGAAACGTAGAAAAAAATAGATAAATGGGACCTCAAAATTCAACATTTTGCACCTCAAAGAAATTTGTCAAAAGGGTAAACAGGCAGTCGACCCAATGGGAGAAAATATTTGGCAATCATATATATGGTAAAGGCTTAATATCCATGGTATATAAGGGGATCATACAAGTCAACAATAAAAAGACAAACGACCCAATTAAAAAATAGGCAAAAAAGGGAAGCAGCTGTGGCTCAAACAGTTGGTCTCCCGTCTACCACATGGGAGGCCCTGGGTTCATGTCCTGGGGCCTCCTCATGAAGGCAAGCTGGCCTGTGTGCTGTGGAGAGCTGACAGTCTGCGCACCATGGAGAGCTGATGTGGCAAGATGATGCAACAAAGGGAGACAAGCAGACATAGAAAAAAAAAAACAAAAAAACGTGCAGCGAATGGACACAGAGGACAGCAAAAAACAAGCCACAAGAGGGGGAATGAATGAATGAATGAATAAATAAATAAATAATAGGCAAAAGACTTGAATAGATAACTGTCCAAAGAAGAAACACAAATGGCAAAGAAACACATGAAAAATGTTCAACATAACTAGTGATTAGGGAAATGGAAATCAAAACTGCAATGAGATGTCATTTCACACCTATTAGACTGGCTGTTATTAAAAAGTCAGAAAACTGTAAATGTTAGAGAGGATGTAGAGAAATAGGAACGCTTATTCACTGTTGGTGGGAATGCAGAATGATACAGCCACTGGGGAGGACTATTTGGCAGTTCCTAAGGAAGCTGAATATAGACTTGCCATGGGATCCAGCAATACCATTGGTAGGTATATATCCAGAAGAAATGAGAGCAGTGACACGAATAGATAATCTGCACACCAATGTTCATAGCAGCATTATTCACGCTAGCCGAAAGTTGGAAACAACCTAGTTGCCATCAACTTATGAATGGATAAACAAATTGTAGAGTATACACACGATGGAATATTATGCAGTGTTAAGAAGAAATGAAGGGAAATGGACTTGGCCCAGTGGTTAGGGTGTCCGTCTACCACATGGGAGGTCCATGGTTCAAACTCTGGACCTCCTTCACCCGTGTGGAGCTGGCCCATGCACACTGCTGATGCGCGCAAAGAGTGCCATGCCACGCAGGGGTGTCCCCCACGTAGGGGAGCCCCACGTGCAAGGAGTGCACCCTGTAAGGAGAGCTGCCCAGCATGAAAGAAAGTGCAGCCTGCCCAGGAATGGCGCCGTACAAATGGAGAGGTGATGCAACAAGATGACAAAACAAGAAGAAACACAGATCCCCGTGTCGCTGACAACAACAGAAGCGGACAAAGAAACAAGACGCACCAAACAGACACAGAGAACAGACAACCGGTGTGGGGGGGATGGGAGAGAAATAAATAAATAAATAAACCTTTTAAAAAAAAAAGAAGAAATGAAGTTGTGAAACATATGACAGCATGGATGAACCTGGAGGACATTATGTTGAGTGACTCACACCACACACAAAAGGACAAATATTGTATGATTGCATTATTAGGAAGTAAGTGTATTATGTGAAATATAAATACATTAAGTGAAATATGAATATGGCTGGAATTGCATATGTAAGACCATTTTTCTTTGAAGCTGAATAAATTGTAAGTTAATAGTACAAAATGTTACTATCAGACAAACAAACAAAACAAAACACATTATACTAAGTAAAGGAGACTAGACAGTGTCCTATATATTGTAGGATTCCATTTATATAAAATGTATATATAAATCAAGTTAGAGATTAATGGTTATGTAGGTCTAAGAAAGGAATGCTCAGGGGTGTGGGGTCTTTCTTTTTGGAGTAATGAAATTGTTCTAAAATTTTTGAGGTGATGAATGTATACCATTGTGATTATACTAAAAGCTATTGATTATACACGTAGGATAAGATAGCAAGAAACAGCAGCTATGTACAGTGGGTACAGCTATGTACATAGAGAGATTGACAGGTAAGGAATTTTCTTGTTTGTTTTTTTCCTTATTATTGTTGAAATAATGAAAATGCTCTAATAATGATTGAAGTGATGAATGCACAACTATGTGATTATAGCAAATATACCATTACTGTACACTTTGGATGAATTGTATGTTTATTAATATATATCAATAAAATTGATTTGTTAAAAATATATACTTTTCTTAGTTATTGTTGGAAGTAGCAGAAAAAAATCAATAATATAGAAAAAAATATATTAACAGATTTTACCTAATGGATGTGTATATAACTACATCCAACAACTGTATCCAACAACTTACTTTTTAAATACATATGGATTATTTACAAAAATTTACCAGATTCTAGGTCATAAGGTGGATCTTCACAAATTTCAAAGCCTGAAGTCATACAGACCTGTGCTGTCCAATATGGTGGCCACTGGCCATATGTGGCTATTTAAATTTCCATTTAAACCATTAAAAATAAATAAAATTAAAAATCCAGTTCTTTAGATGCACAAACTGCATTTCAAGTGCTCAGAAGCCACTACTATATTGGAAAACACTGACATAGAATATATCTATCATTTAAGAAAATTTTATTGGACAACACTAATATAGAATATGTTCTCTGACCACAGTGCCATTATGCTAAAAATCAAGAAGAAAAAGATAAGTTACCAAATGTTTGGAACAAAGGATTTATACTTCTAAATACTCATGGGTGAAAAGAAGAAATCCTAAAGTAAATTAGAAAATATTTTGAATTAAATAAAAATGAAAATAATATATATCATTACTTGGGGTATATATATCTCCCATGCTAAAGAACTTCAGATGGTACCCAATTAAGATAAAAAAAAAAATAGAGGATGCTCAAGGTAAGTTACTGAAAAGAAGCCTTAGCAATAATAGCAGACAACTGATCTTAACATTATAAAACAAATGGACATAATAATGAAGGACAAAATGAAGATGGGAAATCTAACATTTTCTCTATAATCTAAGAGAAAAAGAACCAAACAAAAATGCACTTCCAGGGGGAAACAGACTTGGCCCAGTGGATAGGGCGTCCGCCTACCACATGGGAGGTCTGCGGTTCAAACCCCGGGCCTCCTTGACCCGTGTGCAGCTGGCCCATGCGCAGTGCTGATGCGCTCAAGGAGTGCCGCCCCACGCAGGGGTGTCCCCCGCGTAGGGGAGCCCCGCCGGGAAGGAATGCACCCCATAAGGAGAGCCGCCCAGCGCGAAAGAAAGTGCAGCCTGCCCAGGAATGGCACCGCCCACACTTCCCGTGCCGCTGATGACAACAGAAGCGGACAAAGAAACAAGACGCAGCAAATAGACACAGAGAACAGACAACCGGGGGAGGAAGGGAATTAAATTAATTAATTAATTAATTTTTTAAAAAAATGCACTTCCACATCTTTTACTTTAAGAATAAGAGTAACTGACTGATGATGGGTATGGGATTTATTTTTGGGAGGAGGGAAGACGAAAATGTTCTAAAATTAGATTATGGTAATGATTGTACAACCCTGTGACTATACTAAAAAGCACCAAACTGTATTCTTAAATGGGTGAGCTGTATGTTATGTGAATTATACCTCAATAAAACCATAAAAAAGAATAATAGGATATTTTCTTTTCAATTTACAAAACATATGGGTGGAAGAGTGGGGTGAGGGGGGTAGGGGGTAGACGGGGACCTCATTTTTTTAAATGTAACATTAAAAAAATAAAGAGAAAAAAATTTACAAAACATTTTCAATAGCTTATATATTCTTCAATAAATAATAAAGGCATGGAGTTCTTTTATAAACTCTTAAACCAGACTCCTCTCTCTCCCCGAAAATTACCCTTGAGAGATACAGTTAAGTCTATATTTAGAGCTAAATTTATAAGTGCAAATGCAAACATTAGAAAAAAATTAGGTGTTCCATGTGTGGAACAATGATGAAAGTGTGTCATGAGCCAAAGCTAATGTTTTATTAATTTTGTGCCTGAGGTCCAAAATAAGAAAAAAAGATTAATGAGCTAAATATTCATTTTAAGAAGTTTAAAAGAATAGCAAAATAAGCCCGAAGAAAACAAAGAGAGACAGAGTAGAAATTAATAAAAATTATTAACTACAATAGAGAAGCTCAATAAAGCCAAAGCCAAATGGTTTTTTTTGTTTTGTTTTGTTTTTTAGGGGGAACCAGGGATTGAATCTGGGACCTCATGCATGTAAAGCAGGCACTCAACCACTGAGCTACACTGGCTCCCCAAACTGGGTTTTTAGAAAGACTGAAAATTGATAAATCTCTGGTGAGACTAATCAAGAAAATATGAGAAAAAGCACTAATAAACGTTATCTAGAAAAAAAAGAGGCATCATCAAATAGACATTAAAAGTAACAAAAGGTATATAAATAAATTTATGGCAATAAATATGAAAATATAGATGAAATGGACAAATGTATAGAAAAATATTACCTACCAAACAGAACAGAAGAAATAGACAAGAGAAGAAATAGAAAATGTAAACAGTTCTATAAATATTAAAGAAATTGAATTATTAATTTAAAAACTTCCCTTAAAGGAAAATCCAGGACCAGATGACTTTGCCAGAAAATTATTCCCAAACATTAAAAAGGAAAAAATTCAGGAGGGTATATGGGGACCTCATATTTTTTTAATGTAACCTTAAAAAAAATAAAGACAAGAAAACAAAAACAAAAAAGGAAAAAAAAAGGAAAAATCAAACTTACAACCTATAAATGGGTAGGAAAAAAGGGTATATTCCTGAGCTCATTTTTAATAAAGCTAACAAAACCCAACAAAGTCAATATGAGAGAGAAAAAGAGAAAGAGTAGGTCAATCATACTTAAGGACTTAAACACAAAAATCATAAAGAAAAGAAAAGCAAACTAAATAAGGCAATATATTAAAAAGGAAAACAAGCATTGTAACCAAGTCATGTTTTGCATACACATAGCCTCTTTGAAAACTGCATAGGAATGCAGTGTTGATTTAACATTAGAAACAATCAATGTAATTCACCACATTAACAGATTAAAAGGGAGAAAAAAATTATCTCAATAGATAAAATTAAACATTTATTATATAAATTCTTAGCGAATCAAGAAAAGAAGGGAAAATTCTTTGTCTTTAAAGGGTATCAACAAAAAAACTATAGTAATCATCATACTTAATCGTTATATAGTAAAAGCTTTCCCTTTAATGTGGAGGAAAGACAAGGAGTCTCGGTGTAGTAAAGCAAAGAAAAAAAAAAGGATTATTTCTTCCTTTATAAAACTGTCATTATTTATAGAAGGAACGATTGTATATGTAGAAAATCCTAAAGAATCCCAATGTGGTATGGGCGCAAAAATAGATAAATAGACCAGCAGAAAGAACAGAGAGTCTAGAAACATATTTGATTTACAACAGAAGTAGTACTGCAAAACAGAGTGGGAAAAATGGTCTTTTCAATAAATGGTGGTAGGAAAACTTATCAATCAAAAGAAAAAATGAAATTGGACCCATACTTCACACCATATAAAGAAATAAATTCCAGATGGATTATAGGTCTAATATGAAAGGTAAAACTATTAAACTTTAGGAAGATAACAGGAGAATATCTTCATGACCATAGGGTAGAGAAAAAAAATACACAAAACACTAAACATATAGTAAAAGACTCATATATTTGAAACCAATAAAATCAAGGACTGTTCATCAAAAAATACCATAAAGGGAAGAGGATTTGGCTCAATGGATAGAGCATCCACCTACCACATGGGAGGTCCAAGGTTCAAACCCAGGGCCTTCTGACCCATGTGGGGAAGCTGGCCCACGAACAGTGCTGATGTGTGCAAGGAGTGCGGTGCCACCCAGCAGTATCCCCCACGTAGGGGAGCCCCACGTGCAAGGAGTGCGCCTGGTAAGGAGAGCAACCGCACACGACAAAAGGGCAGCCTGCCCAGGACTGGGGCTGCACACACAGAGATCTGACACAGCAAGATAATGCAACAAAAAGAAACACAGATTCCCAGCGCCACTGGTAAGAATACAAGCGGACACAGAAGAACACACAGCGAATGGACACAGAGAGCAGACAATTGGGGAGGGGGGGAGAGTAGGGGAGAGAAATAAATAAAAAATAAATCTAAGAAAAAAACAAAAAAAACCCACAATACCATAAAGAGGATAAAAAGACAAACCACAGAATGGAGCAAATATCTGTATAAACATATAATCAAAAAGGACTCATATAGAATATATTTAGAACTCCTACAAATCAACGAGAGAGAAAAAAATCGCAAAAGACTTGAACATGTACTTTACAAAAGAGTATATCCAAATGGTGATAAGGAAATATGTATTAAAATCACAATTAGAAACTATTATACACATCAACATTGGCAAAAGTTTAAAAATCTGGCAATACTGAGGAGACAGAGCAGCAAGAACTCTTACACTATGTTAGCAGAAGTATAAATTTGTACAAACACTTTGGGAAACTGCTTCGCATTATCTAGTAAAGTTGCATAGCAATATGTCTTATGTACTACCTAGTAATCCTACCCCTAGGTATATACCCAAAGACTCATGAACATATATATACCAAGAAACACTTACAAGAATGTTCATGGCAGGATTGTTCTTAATAGCCAAACATTAGAAACAACCCAAGTATCCTTTAAGAGTAGAACAGAGAAATAAATTGTGGTTTATTTATGAATAGCATACAGTGATAAAAGTTAAACTATAGCTACATGAAACATGGAGACTCTTAGAAAAGTAATATTGAGCAAAATATTAAAAAAAAAAAAAGACAAGTGAAGATATGCTCATATACTGTATAATGTAGGGAGACACAGTAGGAGCAGGGAAACCACTTAAGAGTCTACTGCAATGAACTAGTAAGTGATAATAGTAGTTTGGACCAGAGATAGTAGTAAAGGTGAGAGAAAGTGGTTAGAATCAGCCTATCTTTTGAAGTTAGATCCAATAGTTTGATTGGGATGTGAAAGAAAGAACAAAATCAGTGTTATTGACTCCTAGATTTTTGGCCAGATTAACTGGATGAACGGTAGATACCATCTCAGTGAGATGAAGACAATTGGGGGAAAAAAGTTTGCGGGAAAAAAAATCAACTCTGCTTTCATGCTACCACATTACATTGTGTTTGTATCAAGTAAGCAAAGGGCAAAAGGAAATATACTGCCTTGTCCTAGGCCTTGCTAGAAATTCCCCACAGTTCCTTGCCCTTTGACCAATTCTTCATAGTGGGTCAAAACACTGGTTACATCTAGATATAACTAGATGAAACTTTTGTCCTGGTACACAGGGAGATATGTACTAGAGTGTTCACTGCAAAAACGTTTACATAGCAAAAGATAGGAAGCAACCTTAAGCACCACTAACAAGAGAATGGACCAAAAAATTACCATATATTCAAATTAATTATGGTTCTTCATATACTATGGATGCTACTCAGCAGCTAACATGTACTGAAATGAATGAACTGAAAAACATAATGTTGAATTAAAAAAGCAGGTTGCAGAATGGTATATAGCATTTGATGCATACAAAGTTTGAAAAAATGTAAAACAGTAATACATGTAATTATGAATATATGCATATATAGTAATGATATTAAAACATGTATGCAAATTCAGTAGGGAGGAGAGAGGAGAATCCTGTAAAGTTCAGAGGGGACTTCAAATGTATCAATTTTTTAAAATGTATCAATATTATGGAAAATAAAAATATTATTCTTCAAAAAAATAATAGGAGCAAATATGGAGAAGTTTTAATATTTGATAAAGCTAAGTTTTATCTCCATACTTTTCTAATGGTTTGAAATTTGACAATTTAAGTATATAGAAAAATATTTATTTGATTGAGAAAGTACTCACATTCTCGAAAATGACTGAATTTGGTCATTATTTCATCCTTGAACAGCTGAATGACCTGCTCAACAATTTCTCGATTGCGATTCTGGCCCAAAGCATATACATATTTCTCCAGAAGTGGAACATTTTTCAGATTCCAGATGAAGTTCTCCCGGTGAAGACTATTTAACTTTGGGTGATGGAATTTCTAGATCAAAAGCAAGAAACTCTTAGACTCCTGACATATACTGCTCCTTAGACATTTGCTGTATCTAGAAGGATAAACTCTATAAAGTGACCTGGGGAATGACTTAAGGTGACAGCAAGTATTCCCTCATTGTCATAGACTTGCTCCATTTACATTAATCCACAAAATAGTAATAACAGTATTTATATAGGATCTCACAGTTTTGAAAGCATATTCCCTTCTCATTTGAGACTCATAATTGTGCGAAGATGGGTATATTATCCACAGTTTATGAAAGGAATTAGAGGCAGCTCTAAAGAACTCTGTTCTCATTGACTTGATCTGACCCTGCCACCACAGCTCCTTCTACGTGACTTATCTTCTACTCTCTCCTTTGCTCACTCTACTCCAAGCACACTGGCTTCGCCACTGTTCAGGGTACTTGCCAGGCATGTTCCCACCTTGCTGTCACTGCACTTGCTGTTTCCTCCTTCTGGGATGCTTGTCTTCAGGTATCCACATGATTAGTGCCTTCATTTCTATGAGATCATTATCAAAACTCACCTATTCTGTTGTAACTTCTGGACCCCTCTATCTAAAATGTCAACGCCCTTTCCAATATTTCACCCCTCTTCTCTGCTTAGTTTTCCATCTTAGTATTTGTTGCTGTCTTACATTCCCTGTAATTTGCTTATGTA
Organism: Dasypus novemcinctus; assembly: GCF_030445035.2. Classification (NCBI taxonomy): domain Eukaryota; kingdom Metazoa; phylum Chordata; class Mammalia; order Cingulata; family Dasypodidae; genus Dasypus; species Dasypus novemcinctus. The sequence goes on from NC_080675.1 coordinate 153,352,447, forward strand.
TTATATCTTAATGTCAATACTCACTAAATGTAAGCTCTACAAGGGGCAGAGACTTTATTTTTTGTCTGATTTGTTCACAACTGTATATTCACACCTGGATCGATGCCTGGAACACAGAAGGCTCTATTCAATTAATATCTGCTGAAAAAATTAACCTTCACAAAATAAAAAACTCTGGAATTGAAAGGGCTGTTAGGTCTTGACCACTCTGTCATCATCATTGCACAAATGGGGAAATTGTGGTTCAGAGAAGACGCTAGGAAGGGGCAGAATGAGGACCCATGCCATCCAAATAGAGTAGCTTTTAAATATTTTTGACCATGACAGTAAGAAATACACTTTAAAGAAAAACATTTCAGTAAAATGACACTTTTACCATTACATGTGATATACTCTAGTGTTTTTTATATTTTATTCTATATCTTTAAAAATGTAAAGCATGACCCTCTAAATTGATATCAACACCTACTATCATGACCTGAAGTTTGAAAACACTGATCAAATCTCATTTTCTTTTATGCTTCTGTTGTCACTCCAATATCCTTGCCAAAGGTCACCTAACCTCTGTTTGAATACTTCCAGTGGGATATACTTTCTATCCTTATTCAAATGGCTATAACCATGTTCCTTTTGCTGAGCCAAAATTTGCCTCTCAAGTAACACTGATACCACTGATTACAACTATGACCTATGGGACCATCTGGAACAAGTCAGTCCTTCTCCCACATGGCCTTTCTCTGGATATTTGAAGAAGCATTCCTGCTCCCTCTGAGTCCTCTCTTCTCCAGATTAAACATTTCTATTTCTTCAACTATCCCTCATTTGGTTCTGAATCTCTGTACCATCTGGTGTATTAAATGCCACCAAGGATCAGGCTGTATAGCAAGCAGTGAAAACATTGTTAGGAATTGTGACTACAGGGGAGAGTAGGACGGGGACTAGGTATGAGATGATGGTGGAGAGAAAAACTAACTTTTATTTTATATGCTCAGTACTGTTTGAAAATTTTACCATGTGCATATATTAGTTTCTATTTTAAAAAGTAAAAATAATACTCTTGTTGGGATGGAACAATCTACTCTGAAGGTTCTGAGTCAGCTTCTAAAACATGCATCCCTCAGGAGGAATTCTCGGTTCTAGTAGGAATAGTGGACAGAACACTGGACTTGGAGCCAGACAAAGCTGGGTTTCAAATGGCTCCACTATTTATGAGCAAACCACTTAATACCTCAGACTTTAGTTTCCTAAAGTAAAATGAGGGTATCAACACCATCCTCACAGTTATCTGTTGATTAAATAAGACATGAAATTTTAAAAAACACCTCATAGATATAGGTGCTTAATAAATGTTGACTATGAATGTTGTAATGGATCCACATAACTTTTCATCCTTCGACTCCTTGGGCATACTAACTTGAATTTCGGATAATTTAATCACTACTCCTTATTAGTCTGTCTCAGCCTGCCTCCTGTCAGCTTTCTCACTCCCCAACCCTCACCTTAGCTCCCATTTCCCAAGAACTGTGCTTCCTCTAGTACAAAGCTCTGACCACAATCATACTCATAAGCTTGCCCTGTATTTTCTTCTCTCTCATACTCAAATGAATATCCTGATACTGACCTCCAGTCCGTGTTGGGCCAAGTAGCAACCAGATTCCAGTACAGACTACTTAGTCCCCCACTTGTGCTGGCTCCTACAACCCCTGGGCTCCTGTCTACTCTGGATGTCCCAGATCTCTCCAGATAATGAAAGCTTCAGTGGCCCAACCACATCCATAGCAGAGCAGTCACAGCCTCAGTCACACCTACAGAACTAAAATACTGCCCCTGAGTGTTACCTTTCCCCATGGATCCTAGTATATAGAAAAACTAAGAACCTACCACCTGCATAGGCATGGAGGGAGCGGACGGAAAAAGAGGGTACGGACAATGGAAATAGAGCATGCTAAAATACACTGCAGTTCCAAGAAAGGAATGTTTTTCTTGGTTCACTCTAAAACTCCCTTGTCCCCTGTAAGACAACTTAAATTAAGCTGCATAACAGAGCTATAGGTGGTTAATTGCACAGTGGAACTCACTGTCGGTTACAATGTGATGCAATCTCCCTCTGAAAACTATTTGCCATTTCATAATATAGCAAAAGTGGAAAATTCATTGGCAATAAGGCATACAAGTGAAGGCCACAGATAGGGTAGAAAGAAAGGTTAATGATAAAAAGGAACTCATTTCTGTTATGTAACAGGCACTCATTTAAACAGCTTATTTATAATATTTGTTTCCAAAAATGATAGACTTTACTGAGCATTCCAATCAGTTTAAGGGTTTTTCTAAATAAAATATGAGAATTTTCTGAAAATATATTTAATTAAAATAGGCTAATTTAATCCAGATTACATTAATATCCACAAAAGAATATTTTAAAGGAGTTGGATTTGCTTCAACTTAATTTAAAACCATTTCAAGAGAAATGCTTACTATGTTTACTAAAACTTGCACTGCTCAACAAATATTTGTTGAATAAATGAAGAGAGTGCAATGTGAAATGGAGAATGTTGGAAGCACAGAAAAAGTTCTATCAGTTTACCAACATTTGCCGAGGACCAAATACTTACAGACTTATAGAATGAATGTTTAGGTGAGGGATACAGTAATCATCTCCAGATAATGGGATTACTGGTTAACTTTAAAATTTTTCTTTGTATTTTTATCTAACTTTCTTTAAATAATGAGTCATTTAAGGGTTTTAAAGTCAGATAAAATACTTATTTCTACTTGGGATAAAAAGGATAAACGAATACTGTTTACTTCAAAATAGACTTCAGCTTTTGGCCAAGATGAAATAACTGGACCAGATTTACCCCACCTTCTGAATTAGCTAAAATATTGTACAAAATTATAAAACAATGGATTTAAAGTTACTTGACATCAGGCAATGAAGAACAGTGATTCCTGAGAGATGGAAAACAAATGAAGTAAGCCCTATGATTGCCCCAGTTTACTGCCCTGAGAGATTCTGTAGGCCATGGGGCAGGGAGGGGACACCTAAGTGAGGAGGCAGAGCTGAGAGTCCAAGGAGCCCAAAATGGCTAGAGTTTGCATGATAGAACACAGAGAACAACGAGTGAGAACTCTAGAAATTTGCAGAGTTCCTCTTGAGAATTTGACAGAGTACATATGGTTCATTGTACGAGCATGAGAAAACTTACTGAAATCTGGGGAAAGAACCCCCTGAAATCATTCAAGGGAATAATACTTGGCATTCATACATGGCTAGGAATGGTGCCTGTTCCTACCAACCAGATTGAAAACCTCTTAATTTACAAAACACTAGGTAGAGAATTCATAAGGGTCTTTCCTTAGTAGAAAGGAATAATTATTCCTAGACTAAACCCAGCCCTGGTCCCACCTACCAAATCTTAAAAGCAAGATCCAAAAGGATCTAATAGCTTCCAAGTAACTAAATTACTTCTACTCAAGGAAGCTTCATGAACCCCAAGCACAAGAAACATGAAGAAGACTACACCAAGGCATATCCTAATCAAATTGCTCAAACTGGTGATAAAGAGAAAAATCTTAAAAGCAGGACTCACCCCCACATAAACAAAATAAACATTATGTTCAGAGGAACAAAGGTAAGGATTCTAGCAGATTTCCTATCAGGAACAATGTAAGTACAAAGAAAGTAGAGCAAAGTCTTTAAAGTACGAAAGAAAAGACTGTCAACCTAGAAGTTTTTACTCATGAACATATCTTTCCAATATGAAGGTGAAACAAAGACTTTTTCAGATATATAAAAGCTGAAAAAAAATTCATCAGCAGTTCACATTAAAAGAAATGTAGGGGAGGGATGTAGCGCAGGTGGTTGAGTGCCTGCTTCCCAGGTACAAGGTCCTAGGTTCAATCCCTGGTACCTCCTAAAAACAAACAGATGAGGAAATCAGGTCTCATTGGGTAATGGACGTGGCTTGGTGGTTGAGTGCCTGCTTCCCATGTCTGAGGTCCTGGTTTCAATACCTCCTAAAAAAAATGTAAAAGGAAGTCCATCAGGCAGAAGGAAATGATATCTGATAGAAATTCGGAACTGCACAAAGGAATGAAGAACATTGGAAAAGGTAACAACATGGGCAAATACATAATATTTTTCTTTATTATTTATCTCTTTAAAAAGATTAAGGGAGTTGATGTAGCTCAGTGGTTGAGTGCCTGCCTCCCACATAAAAGATCCTGGGTTCAATCCTTGATACCTCATTAAAAAAAAAAGATAACTAAAGGTTTAAATAAATAACAATTTATTGTGGGGTTTATAATGTAGGTATAAGTAAAATGCATAACAACAATAACATAAAGGCTAGGAAGGAAGATACATGCTTTTGTAAGGTTCAGATACTATACATGAAGTGGTATAATATAACTTGAAGATAGAGTGTGATAAGTTAAAGATGTATTCTATAAACCCCAAATCAACCACTAAAATAACAGAACAGAGTTATAACTAATAAGCCAACAAAGAAGATTACTCAATCCAAAAGAAGGCAGAAAAAAGGAAACAAAGAACAGATTTGACACAGAAAACAAATAGAAAGATAATAGGCTTAAACCTAACCATATCAATGATCACATTAAATGTAAATGGTCTAAAGATGCCGATTAAGAGGCACAGATTGTCATACTGGATTAAAAAGCAAGACCTAAATATATGTTGTCTATAAGAAACACACTTTAAATATAAAAACTATAATATAAAACAGCAAAAAATTTGTTTCACTCATTCCCAGGAAACTATAAATATCAAGTCCCTGGAGGAGAGGGAATAAAAATCCAATTCTTATTGTTAAAATGTCCCCAGTCCCATTCCATCTTTCACTTAACTTCCATTAAGGTGCTAGGTTACTGCTTTCTTGAAAGCTCCAGTCAGATAGAAAAAAAACTATGGGGAAGCAGATTTGGCTCAAATGATAGAGTATCCAGCTACCACATGGGAGGTCCAGGGTTCAAACCCAGGGCCTCCTGATCCATGTGGTGAGCTGGCCCATGTGCAGTGCTGATGTGTGCAAGGAGTGCCATGCCATGCAGGGGTGTCCCCCACGTAGGGGAGCCCCACGCGCAAGGAGTGCACCCCTCAAGGAGAGCCACCCCACCCAAAAAAAGCACAGCCTGCCCAGGAGAGGTGCTGCACACACAGAGAGCTGACGCAGCAAGAAGTCACAACAAAAAAAGACACAGATTCCTGGTGCTGCTGACAAGAATGCAAGTGGACAAAGAAGAACACACAGCAAATGGACACAGAGAGCAGACATTGGGGGTGGGGGGAAGGGGACAAATAAAATAAATAAATCTTTAAAAAAAAAAAAAAAAGAAAGAAGAGAAACAATGTACAGAAGCAAGGACTGGAATCAGGTAAGTTGATCCCAGCATCTATTAAAGAGGCACAATGTGAAATGAGTAGGGGCTGAGCTGCTTTCCTGTATGGCAATAAGCTTTAGCTTCCACAGACCTCAACACCTTTTGGCCTTCTCATCCTTCCAGCCTCCTGCTCCAGGGTATGGAGGTTACTATATGATTGACACCAGGGCAGTACCCTACCTACTTTAGCATGGGGTTGTGTCCCAGGAAACATAGGTTAGAATCCATGTCTTACTCACCCCTTCCCTCTCCCATATGCTTAATATTAATTCAATCACCAAATCTGGTCAATTCTATCTCCTAAATAATATTTTTTTTTTTAAGATTTTTTTATTCATCTCTCCCCAACCCCTTGTTGTTCACACTTGCTTTGTCTGTTCTTTTTGTTTTTTTAAGAGGCACCAGAACCCAAACCTGGGACCGCCAATGTGGGAGGGATGCACCTAATCATTTAACCCACCTCCATTCCATGCTGTATTGTGTCTCTCATTATATTTTCCTCTTGTTTCTCTTGTTGCATCAGCTTGCTGCAGCTGCCCATTGCACCAGCTCGCCATCCTCTTTAGGAGGCACTGGGAACCTCTGCTCCCTGCTTTGCTGAGTCTCTCATTATGTTTTTTTTTCTTGTGTCTCTTGTTGTATCATCTTGTGTCAGCCTGCCATGCCTGCCCAATGTGCCAACTTGCTGTCTTCTTTAGGAGGCATCAGGAACCAAACCATGGACCTCCCATGTGGTAGGCAGAAGCCCAATTGCTTGAGCCACATGTTTCCCTCCCAAATATATATTGAACCTTTTCTTGGTTTAGGCCCTCAACCAGCTTTTACCTGACTACTGCATTAGCTTCCAAGATGCATTTCCTGCCTCCAGTTTGGCTTTCTGCTAATCCATTTGCTATACTAGCCCCGAGTAATTTAAAGTAGAAATCATTGCCTGTTTGAAAACCCTCCAAGGTTCCCCACTGCCTACAAAGTCCAAACTTCTAAGCATCCTATATTTTGATGCATTTTATACTCTGACTCCACCCTACTTTTTCAGCCTTAACTCTGTCTCTCTCAGGCATACCGTATACTCTAGCCACAATGAATTATTCAGAGTTTCTGGAACATAGTCATTTGTTCCTCCATAATTTTGCACATGCATCCATTAGCTGGAATGCCCTTTCTCCTTTTCTCGACCGGATGGATTCTTTACTTTTAAGAGCCATTTCAGAAGTTATCTTTTTTTATAAAGTCCTCCCTGAATACATTCTATGTGTTTGATATTGCTAGATACCAAGGATAAAAGATAAATAAGATATAGATCCTGTCCTTAAGAAGCTCACTTTATATAGCGCAGGAAGACTAGACATGCAGCAAATGTGTATGGGTAGACTTACACTGGTGGCCCCCTCTGAGCCATATCTCCTGGTATTCATGCCCTTGAGTAACTTCTCCCACAACAATTTTGTAATTAGCTATGTCACCACTTGCTCTGGCCAATTGGGCATTACATACAAATGTTCAGAACAAGGTTCTGAACCAAGATTCAGAAGTAGCAATGATAAGGAAGTGATCATCTTTGGGCAGCGTGGGAAGAGAAGAGATCAGGGAAGATTTCACACAGGAGATAATGCATGAGCTTGTTGTTAAAGGATAAGTAGGAGTTTTGAAAAGCAGGGGAAAAGGTATTACTGGTTGAGAAAATAGTATTCACAAAGGCACAGATGCATGAAACAAAAGGGCGCATTCAGGGAACTACAAGTTCAATATTGCTGGTTACAGTATGAAAGGGACAACGAAACTGCGGAGGGAAGCAGGGACAAGGAATATAGGGCCTTCTATGCCATGCTGAGGGCCTGGGCCTTTGTTTTGAGTGCAACAAGAAGCCACTGAAAGGTTTTAACCATAGAACTGACATGGTTAAATTTGTAATTTAAAAAAGCAACTCTTGGGAAGTGGCTATGGCTCAAAGAATTGAGCTCCCGTTTAGCATATGGAGGACCCAGGTTCCATCTCTGGGAAAAAAGGAGTCCCAGACTTGCATGGAGAGGCACAGGCCCCCATGCAGCGGAGCAATGCACCAAAAAAGATGATGACACAACCAGATAATAAAAAAAAGAAGTAACTCTTAACTGATATAAAGAATAACTTGAGTGGGGAAAAAACTAGATGCAGGGAGGCTAAAGCAAAGCTAGGATGAAGGCTTGAGCTAAGCTGGTTGAGGCAGGAATGGAGACCAGTTGGATTATAGAAACATTTGAGAGGTAGAATTGACAGGATTTGATAAGTGATTGGAATTGTTTTACTTGTACAAATTGTGTTCTACTCATATAAGCAGTAATGACTTTTTTGTTTTTAGCAGTTTTCCTGAGATCTATTAACATACCATACAATCCATCCAAAATGTACAATCAATGGCTTTCAGAATAATCACAGAGTTGTGCATTTAGTAATGACTTTTTGAAGTGTTTATCTGTTCCACTGGCACATATTCCTCTAGGACAGGAGCTGTAACTTATTATTCCTGGAATCCTTTCCTTTTCTCCCAAGGTGTGGAACATAAATGATACTTAATGAATGTTTGTTGAATAAATGAAGATGTTTTGTGGGTTACATTGGAAAAAAATTTTGTTATAGATAATATTAAATCTGTAGGACTAAACCATCCTTAAGACATTTTAATCCATTCATAACTATTGCTTCAGCTTTAGCTGATTATACTTTATTTGGATGAAAATTTTAGGTTTCAACTTGTGAATACAGACTGTTTCCAGTGAGCAGCATAAAGAATACCATAAATTTCTAAAAATGTAGGTAATCTTGCCAATATATCAGTAAAATGCAGTTTTGAGCAGAAAGCACTCTGACAGTCTGTCATAAAATTCATGCATTTAGGACTCTATTCCCTTCATAACAGAACTTCGGAACCACCATACATAAAAATAGAGTCTAAATCTTGGCTTATTAAAACAAACAAACAAACCTTATAACCAATATAAAACCCCAAATCTTACCTCCAATGTCTTATCCAATTTGGCAGCTAGCCTTCCAATGTCATATAATAGCTGAGGACTGACAGAAATCTCGGCTATGGGTCTTCCTGGGAGGTAAGTCATCAGCCTCACCAAGTAGGTTTTGATTTCAGAGCCACTATCTAAATGAATGGAATAATATATACTGTCATCTCTTCTCAAAAGAAGTAATTAGAGGCTATTCTGCTTAAAAATAATAGAAAAGAACAACAGAAATTACAGAAAAAAAAGAAAAAAATTACTAGTCTCAAATTCATAGAGCAGGATTTCATGAAGCAGGGCTCAGCGGATGGAGCAAGCAGACAGAACAGACAAATCTTAAGAACACTGGAGGGAAGTAGACATGGCTCAACTGATAAAGCATCCCCCTACCATATGGAGGGTCCAGGGTTTGATCCCCAGGGCCTCCTGACCCGCGTGGTCAGCTGGCCCACACTCAGTGCTATTGTGCGCAAGAAGTGCTGTGCCACACAGGGGAGTCCCTGCATGGGGGTGTCCCAAGCACAAGGAGAGCCACCCCACGTGAAAAAAGCACAGCCCGCCCAGGAGTGGCGCCGCACACATGGTAAGTTGACGCAGCAAGACGACACAACAAAAAAGAGACGTGGTTTCCCAGTGCCACCAGATAATGCAAGCGGATGCAGAAGAACACACAGAAAATGGACAGAGAGAGCAGACAACAGGGGGGATGGGGAGAGAAATAAATAAATCTTAAAAAGAAAAAAAAAAGAACATTGGAATTGGCCACGTATATATCAACAATTACAGTCCCAACTCTGCTTGCCTTGGCTCTAAAGATAAGTTACCTACTCTGGCAAATGAATGTCTAAAACACACACTTTCATACCTTTACAACTGAAGAAAGGGAAGTATAAAGAAATGACATTTCCAGAATCACAATTTCCCTCAGGGGCAAACAGGGTAAAGCCTCTTTGCAGAACACAGGACAGTAACCACTTCTCAGGGACCATAATGAGCCTCAGCTGTTTGGAGCAATGCACATTAAGAAAGAATGGTTGAACAATTAAGAGAGAAAAGGATAGTTATGATTTCACACTTTTTAAAAATTCCAGGGAATTGGTTTCAGGTGTCTGCCTGGAGAACTGAATTGGGGACATCTGATCAACACTTTAAAATTTAGAGATGAAAGGGACCAAGAATTATATATAAGGAAATGCAGCTTAGGAACTGAAGTGATGTGCCCATGGTCACATATACAGGTGATGACAGAGCTGGGATCTAAAATTCCTGACTCCCAGTCTGTGTTCTTTCTACTATACTACAACACCAAAATCTACTGCTGGTCTGATGAATAAAAAACTTTCTTTTTTTCTGGTTAAAACCAAAACTGTTCTCCTGATTTCCACATGTTCCCTTAGTTACTTCTCCATCAGGGCTTTTTCTAAGCAGAAAAGTTATCCCAGACCCCAGCTCTAACCAAGTCAGAATCTGAGCCCCAATCACTACTTCGGTGATGCTGTTGCTTCCTTAACCACTGAAAAAAAACCATACCTACACTCGAATTGTGAATCCTTTCTTTCTCTTTCTTCTTGATATTTATACTTGTAGCCAAAATGTAGTAATGTTGGCTACTGTAGTACATTGTCAGGTGACAGAATGGTGAGTTGGCCATCTCTTACCTATGGACATGAGAGAGGTTATGTTGTCTCCTTTAGTCCGACACACGGCGGCTGTTGGAAATCCAGTTGCTCTTAGAAACATGATGATGTGAGTCTGCACTTCAATCAGGTCTGGAGTTTTGCTAGTCTCGGTGTTGCTTATTTTGAGAACATATTCAGTTAGGCCACCTGTACTGTCTTTGGTTCTTGAAATGTATACATGGAAGTTTTGGTCATCATAGCTAGGAAGTGACTGGATCTTGGAAACTTTTAACCCAAATACCGACTCCACTAACGTCGAGGCTTGTACCTCACTGAATGTGGGTTTGGCAAGAGCCTGTGATGGCTGATCATCTCCATGTGACATTGTGTCTAAGGCAAAAAACAACAGAAAGGGGGCATATAATGAATCTATTTAAATGATTTTTCTCAAGGTTGATCAAATATGTTTCTCCATATTGATGGTGCACTACTTTGGTTATAAGTTTTATTCACAAATTTTAAAACATCAAACCAGTAAATGAGATAAAGAAGTGGATGTTTTAGCAGGTGAATAAAAATCCATGTACTATAAATTATTCATAACTCGTCTCCCAAACTGAAGGTAAGTTTCCAAGGACAGAACACAGGCTAGGAAAGCACCTGGGATATCCAAGGGTCCAAACTCTCCTTCTCCCTATCAACTTTACAAGGGAAATTTAGGTTCTGAGGGGTTAAGCAACTTGCCCAAAGTCACATACCAAGTTACATTAAGAAGTCAGCTCTCTAGACTCCAAATCCACAATTATAGCCTTTTGACCATAATAACATCAGCCCTGGAATAAAATATAAATTCAAATTCAGCGATCTTACTTTCCAATTCACAGTTCTATTGAATTAGAGGTACCATCTCATATACCACACTGACTTCAAATATAAAAATCTTGACTGTGTAATGTGGAAAGCATTACATGAGGCACTGTGAGAGATATGAAGATAACTTAGAGGGCCCTGTGATATTTGAAGTCAACTCACAGTCACAGATATAAACAGCAAAAAATTTTAAAAAGTGTTCAAAATAAGTTACATGGCAGTAATAAACTGATAGAATGTCAATGAAAACCCTGAATTAACTAAGTATAAACCTGAAATGACTGCATTAACACTAAGGTGAATGAAATTACCTTAATTGGAAAGAATAAGTTTTCTATTCCCAAGAGGAATAAGAGCTTGATGTAAAAATGAAGGTCAATTATGAAACATAAAGATACACCTGAGTTTGTGATGTATGAAATTAATGTTTCCTAAAACTGCTACAGAAATTCAGAGGGGAAATAAATTATTCTAGCCTAAGGAAAGATATTCTTAAGAAGGATTTGAATTAAGTTGTTGAGTAAGATTTGGATAGATGGGGTGGGGAAAACTGTTTTCTTCCCCTTGGTAATTCTACCCTCGGCTACACATACCTTGCATATTTCCTGAGCATCCAGGCATATATGAAAGGTACTGCATAGCATCTGAACATCTTTCTCTTACAAAATACTTGAAAGTCCTTGCAATCTCACTTCCCCCTTTCCCCACAACAGTTTTATTCCAATCCTTCTTTTTATACTAAGTTGAAAATAATTGATAATATTTAGGGTATGATTTTATTTTTTATTTATTTCCTCCCTCATTCCCCCCATTGTCTGTTCTCTGTGTCCATTTGCTGTATATTCTTCTGTGTCTGCTTGTATTCTCATTAGGCAGCTCTGGGAACCAATCCTGGGACCTTCTGGAGTGGGAGAGAGGTGATTACTCTCTTGCACCACCTCAGCTCCCTGTTCTGCTGCTACTTCTTATTTTCTCTCCTCTGTGTCTTGTTGCGTCATCTTGCTGCACCAGCTGCATTGATCGGCACTCCTGTGTGGGGTAGCTTTCCTCCAGGGGACGGCATTCCCATGCAGAGCGGCTCTCCTGCGCAGGCCTACATTCCCGTGTGGGTCAGCTTGCCACATGGGCCAGCTTGCCCTCACCAAGAGGCCCAGGGCATTGAACCTTGGATGTCCTATATGGTAGACGGGAACCCAATTGGTTAAGCCACATCTGTTTCCCAAGGATATGATTTTGGCTGCTTTTCAAGGGATACAGTGAATCTCATGAACAATTACCTCTTTTTGATAGAAATCAGAACAGGTGTTACTCCTGGCAGGGAAGGGGCATGAAGAACTTTCTGGAAGGAGAATGTTCTATATCTTGACTGGGTTTTGGTTACATGTTTTATATGTTGTCAAAACTTAGTATACTATAAACCTAAGATCTACCAATTTCACTGAATGTAAATTTTACCTTGAAAAAAAGTTAGCCCTTATGTGAGACTGGCTAGTACAGGATATAGAGTGGGGTGGGAAATCTTAGGTCTCAGAGTACCCAAACTCAGACCATACGCCTGTTAATGTCTAATCACTTCAGATCTATCACAATAAAGGCCCACTTTATTCCAGTGAGGGGAAGGGAATAAAATTCAGAGAGGTACATGACCCAGGACTATAGACTAATGATTCAAGTGATAAAGAGTATAAGTCTCAAATGCCACCTCCTCCTGTAGCATTCCTTGATCCTCCTACCCAAAGTGATTTCTCCCACCTCTAAACTTGCATAACCCCTTGTGCCACCGGCTGGTTTTTACCACCTGTTAGAATTATGGCATTCTTGGCACTCATTTCTCATTTCTTTCAAAAGCAGGTTAAGCCTTTCAGGTTTTGCTCACTAAAGATATTGTGACAAAGTCTGAATAGGATTTCTAAATAATCCTTGCACCTGAAACTTCTGGGAATCAATATATCCTGTCACACTATATTTGGACTTAATAGAATTTTAACATTCATTCTGGAGAGTTGTAAATTGATATAAGGTTAGTTTTCATAATATAACTTCAGCTCTCAAAGCCTTAAGGATGTCAGAATAATTCTGAATTTCATTTGAATCATAGATTCTTAAAATTAAGAACAATAAAAGCATTTAGTGAAGAACAACCTCCTTTCTAGCCCAGAAAGTATTCCTGAAACACCCTTGAATGAGGCTTTTTAATCTTCTACTTTGAGCTGTTTTCTAAAGCAACTTAAAGCAATGTTAGATGGCCCTGACCATCAAAAAGATAGCCTGGTATAATAAAAGGAGTTTATATTTTTAGTCCTAGCTCTGGCACCTGACCTCTGAAATGCTGGACTAAAAAGGAGCTGGTATCACAGTAGTCACATGAGCTTTCTGGTTCCAAATATATATAAACATTATTTTTACAATATATTTTGTCTAAGTGTACAAGATTATTATGTCTTAAAAAAACAATGTATATATATTTAAAAACACTTTACTGTAAAAAAAAAGATTTGGACTAGATCTTCCCTTATAGCTCCTTTTGCTCTAATATTCTATGCATCTAAAGTTCTTTCTTTTTGAGCTTAAATTTGCTGTTTGTTGTATATATACAGGGACTACTCCAAATCATGGTACTAATGACACAGATTAAGTCAGCTCCGGAAAGCAAATCAATACACATAGAAAGGTGTTTATCAAAACCGTCTGTCTCAGCCAAATGTCTCTCTGTGTAGTGTGTGTGTATGTACGTGTTATGGGGGAGATTCAAATATTACAGGTAGTGTTCTATATTTCCTGCCACAGTATTTTACTCAGCTCCTGAAAATGCCCTCAGGAAGCAAATGTTTTCCAACCCCAAGGTTTGTACTATAATCTCACAACCTTTGTCCTATAACTAAGAGGGATGGACCTTAAACTTCACACTCTGTGCAAGGTATGCCAGACAAGATAGTGGAGTCATTCTTTGTTTTTTTCCACTCCCTCACCCCCCAAAACATTACAAAGTCCAGTCATATCCATCGGTCACAAAGTCTTGCAAATTCTACCTTAGTATGACTCCCAAATCTATCCTTGTTCTCCTGCAACTCCTGCTATGTCCCTCCAAAGTTGGAGAGCAGAGATTGTACCCAATAAATCTCTGCATCCCAAACACCTAGCCCAGCGCCTATTGCATTTATACTAAGCCCTTAGTAAACACCGGTAGAATTAATGAACGAAGGGTTGCCTTCACTCCACAGGCTCACGCAGGTTGTTTACACTCAAAGGGGACCAGGAAACAATAAAGCAGGCACAAGACTCCTTTAGAATGTGTAGTTTTTCAAAGACCACAGCAACATCGTATTGGATGCTTCAAGGATTTTCAAGCGGCGGGAGGGGGTAAAAGCTGGTGGGCCAGCGGGCTGCAGAGGGGTAGCGCTACCTTGCCCACCCAAGAGGCAGGGAAATTATGGAGTGAAGGAGTACACAAATTAGGTTCACAGCATTATCTATATTAGTGCTTGGGATTGTGCCAGGCACCTACCTTCCCTCAGTCAGTGTTTCCACACAGGTGTCGGGAGGGTTGGACCAGATGGCTTCTCAGATGCCACGCTCTGATTCCCTTTCGGGTTACAGGTGAGGCACAGAGAGGTGGATGACTTGCCCATCTCGCATGCAGCGAGTCTGAGGTGGATGGAACAGGAGCTGGAGGAGCTCGAGGCACCGGACTCATGGCCGCAAACTCGCCGCGAGCCTCCCTGCTCTTGGCAGTGTGTCTGCCAGGAGACCCGGGGCTCGCCTCTATTTTCCCCTACCTGGGCTCATCCGCAACGATCCAAGGTCGTGGGGTGGATTTCGCGCTCCAACAGCCCGAGTCTCCGGCCGCCAGCCCACACCTGCGCTAGGAGGCGTAGTGGAAGCAGCAGCTGCCTGGGCCCACGCCCCCTTGGAGCCCCGCAGGCCCTGACTTCTGATTGGCTCCTCCAGACCCCTCGCCACCCAGTCAGCTCAGACCCTTGGGATGCGTGGCACGGCCAGGCTTCCCCAGGCCCGCCCCCACCCTACCTAGCTTGCTGGGAACAGCAAGTCAAAGATCGGGCTTCTGATTGGCTTTCTGCAACCGTGCCCCTCCTCCTCTCTGAGATCGCCCCAGCCAGAATCCCGCTAGCTTTCAGGGGATCTTGATTCTTTGCTTTTGATTGGCTTTTCGAGATGCCGCCATTTAGCTGGCTTTTGCCTCGCGGTTCTGCCCAGTCCACGTAGCTTTGGCTTCGATGTGATTTAGTTCTCATAGGGGTCCGAACGGGCGTACTAGTTCTTCTTTCCCTCTCTTTTTGTTTTTTCCTGCTGGAAGCACGTTATCCTGGAGACCACTTTCGGAAAGCGCGGCCCGAGATGGACTCAAGCCGCTCCCAGCCCCAGGAACTCCAAGGGAGTCGAACCTGGCTGCATTCCTCACCGGCCCTACCTTCCCCGGATACCGGAATGTGAGAGGCGGAGGTGATCTTATGTGTCGAGTAGACCTGATGAGAACTGGACCCCGGGGAGAGGGAGAGAGCCTTAAAGAGAACCACAGCACCAAGTTTTCGACTCTCTTTCCAAGCCATTTAATTCAATAAAAGATGTGGGGAGAGAGTGTAGGCCGCTCAGATAGGTTTCCCAAGGGGTTGGGGGTCACCACAGTTTAGATCTGGTGTTAAAGAATGATTTATTTACACTGAAAAATAAAAATGGTAATAGGGTCAAGAATCCTTACTTAGGTAATCAGCGGGTTCTCTACCTGTAGGAGAGCCTGCAGAAACCAAATGATTCTGAGGAACCTGGAAATTTTGAGTTAACGACCATGTTAGTTGTAGAATCTTAATTGTGGATGGCACTAGGTTCTAATAGCTTGATGCCCTTCTCCGGCCAAGCAGGACTTCTCCACAGGCAGGAGTACTCTTCACTGGAGGAGTCCTGGAGACTCATCCAGCTCATGCTTGCACTTGGGTCTCTACTTCATTTTTGTCAATATTTTTATCAGAATATAGCACTCTTAGGTTACCTCCATTCCCCTTGATTATAGACTTGGATGTTTCCCAAAACTCTATCTCAAACTACTTCCTTTTTATCCTTCAGTAGATACGATTCTCCTCAATCTCCAAGCGTCTTTTTACAGCACCAGAGGAACATACTTATTATGTCTCATTCGTTTAGGTTGTCATAGCCTTTTAAAATAAAAACTTTGACTTGGATTTGACTTTGGGAATCTGACTTCTTTTAGCCTACTTAGGCCCCTGTGCATGCTGTTCCCTCAGACAGCTCCTGAATTCTCTCCACCTTCTCTCACTAGTCCATATATATCCATCTTTTTTCTTTTTCCATTCCTTTTGGGAGGGAATGGGAATGAACATCAAATCTGGAGGATAGGGTGAGACTTAAAAGAGACAGGGCTGCTAGATCAACAACCTCCTTTCACAGGTTCGTTTCCACTCCCTGCCCGTTCTTTAGAAATAGGTCTCTGCCTTGTGAGAACTTCTAAGATTCCTCTTCCTGCCTCACACTGCCTTACTGAGGGAACTATTATGTGTCAGGCACTGTACTTACTAGGTGCTGAGTATGCAGAGAAAAAAGATAATGATTCCTGTTCTCCAGTCTACTGAGGAAGCCAAGTATATAAACAATATGACAAGTTATAAGATAGTAAAACAGCCCACTACCAGAAACACAGAGGATGAAGTGATTAACTCAGCCTCAGAGACTGAGAATTCACAGAAGTAACATTTATTTGAACTGGGTCTTGAAGCCTGAGTAGTTTTACTCTAGTGGGAAGAGATGAAAAGCTGTGCAAAAATCTAAAGACATAAAGAAGCACTACTTCAGTTAGTTTTAGAAACACACACCCTGATGCTCTAGCCTCTTGTCATGATGAATCTGAACTTTATCCAGATAATGAGAAACTACTGGAGGCTTTTAATGAGGGCATGACATAGATAGGTATTTTAGGAAAATCTGACAACAATCATTTGCAGGAGGGTGGAATAATGTTTTGTAATTTTCTCCTAGGGGTTGGATACAGAGCTTGGACAGTTTTTGCGTATGCAATTTCCAGACTCACCAGCAGATGGGGCCAGTCAGCGCACCTTTCCACAGTTATTTCAGTCTCGGCTTCCCTGTGTTCCTGTGTTGAGTTTCCAGAGTGGAGATTCAAAACGCGCTCTGTTGGCCTAACTCACTGAAGCAAAACATTCTGACCTCCCCTCCCTTTTCCCTTGGAACAGCTGACAGGAAGGAAGATGTCAGTTCCCCTCTGTTGGCTGCAGCAAGTCAGGGGTTTTAACCCCAGCTTAATGTCTTGGAGGCAGGGGAGGGGTGCCCTTCCCAGCTGGCCTGGGGGCTTGGTAACTCACGTTTGTCGTTTCATCTTCTTCATCTCTCTGTCCCTCACCCTCCTATGAGTATCCACAGCAGCAATTTCAATATTTGAATATTTAAGAAAGGGCTGCCTAATTAGGAGATTATATTTGCAGAAGGGATCCTGTTTTGGGTGAGGGATTAGTCCTGTCAACTCTAAAATTTGATTCCCTGAATCTAAATACCTGTTGGAATAACCTTTGAATTGAATTCAATTGTACTGTTTCCTCAAGGCTAACCTCATTTCAGACTTGTACAATGGATTTCATTCTCACTGGTCATAGATACAGGGATGAGAACCACCCTGGTCATCATTTTGGCAGGTGATATAGGCGGTATTGTCTGACAATTAAGGTAACAGATTTAAAGATAAAAATTTATGGATGGCATCCAAATTTCTTTTCTTTCCTTGTTCATTAGAGAAGTTGTGAGCTTATAAAACAATCATGCATAACATGCAGAATTTCCATACATCACCCCACCCAAACTTCTTTTTAAAGTTATGGTGTTTTATTCTCTGGTACCATAAAATATTCTCTAACAAGAATTAAATATGCGATAATACAATTTTCTTTATTAAAAATAATTTACAGCATCAGTAACATATACACAATTGTCATCAACTGTACTTTGCCTCCAATATTATTTCTATACAATACTTAACATTGAACTTAAAAAACTGTTATACTGTTTTGTTGGCTTTAAATAATAGACAATGATCTGTAGTTACTTAAGTAAGATATATGGTTTCATAGCCACATATTATATGTAAAATTGATAGAAACATCGGCACTATCACACTTTAGGAAAAAAAACATTGAAAAAGCCTAAATCTACCCTTTCTCTCTCTCGTTACTCCAAGTCAATCTCAGATAGGGGCAACATCCAGAACCTTAGTGCCTTCTCCTGAAACAAAGGCGAAAAGAACAATGTTTTTTAATTCAACTATAGCAAAATGTCAAACCATTTCTCTTCATCCGATCATTCATTCATCACTGAGAAGACAAATGCCAACAACACTGTCACCATATATGCAAACAACTATTACTCTAATTTAGGTTTTTGCTTTACTTTTTTTCCTTTCATTCCAATGCAGTTTAACTGCCAGTGGAAAACTGAGCAATCTGGCTAAGGGATTCTGATACCTCTCATTCTTGTTATCTCTCATTTGATAACGAGCTTGGAGATAAAATAGGAAATAATGACAATTGTCATCTTGGAAACGTTTTGGTATAATATTTTATCAATTCAGTAGCTGGATGACATTTTCACTGATTTCATTTCATTGGAGTTGCAAACTCCAAAGGCAGGAAACTTGGCAAGGTATATAGCATGTTTTTAAAAGATTAAAAAAAACAAAAATCCAAGATGAGGATAATGACCTTTAAAATTGTACTTTAAGTTTACAACACTGACTTGCTTCTCTTATGTGCCTATTATACTTCCTTTTCACAATATTTATGATTTCTTTGGTAATACAAATCACCCATATACAGTCAGCAAAAGAGATAAGTAAACAAGAAAAAACAACAGATGCTGTTTCTGCACACACAGAATTTGGGAAAGGCAGAATTATAAGATACACAACTGAGACATACATCCATGACTCTTTTCCCCAACTGAAAACCATGTGTAGCAAGCTTTTTATTCATTGTATATAAGCATGAGATTAGAAAAACCTTGATTTTGTTCCTGAAATACAAGATTTGCTAATGATGGTAACTATTACCAGACCAAGTAAACTGGAAATGTAAATACTTAATTCATATCTAGCTATCTTTATTAGCTTTATCTCCTGGATTGGCTGATTATGATGACCATATCTTTGTCCACTGGCTATTTACATAGTATGGCTTCAAACTAATACAGATACTCCCCTTCCAATCGGGAATTACCATTTCTTCAAAGCACACAACAGGTATTTTAACATTCAACTTGGAAATTTTCCATCCTTAACTCATGTTTTCATGTAAATTAAAAACACATCCAAGGACAGATAGATACACAGTAGCATAAGAAAATACTACCAAGAAAACAACAGGATTTGCAAGTATCAAAGAAAATATTTTTTAAAAAATTTAAAGAGGGGAAATTATTTTGTTAAACTTCACTACATATTATTGTCTAAACACATATTTGCAAAGTATTTTCAAAAGATTGTATGACTGATTACATGCAAAGTCCTCAGTGGTCTTCACCCCCTGGTTTGGTTGTTTCAACATTTTAGCTTAAAATAAATAATTCTTTACTCTGTGCAATGTGAACTAATTCTGAATTGGAGTAATTTAACTAGGTCATAAGAAAATCTCCATGTGAAAAAAAAAATCACTACAATTAACCTTCTGCCTACTGAGTTTAACTTCTTGATTAAAAAGAAGGTATAGGACCTTCTGGAATTAATTATATAAACTTTTCCCTAAAAGTTGCCATATTTCTTGTCACAGAACATTTGATATGGTGAACAGACATGCTAATTAAGAAAATACGGTACTCAGACAGCCACAACTTAAGAATTTATCCTAATGGTGAGCTTTAGTTAAAAAGAATAAGACAACATAATTAATAGAATAGGTATCCCAGGTAAGAAAATGACTCAAAGTGACAGGCAATCAATTCAATAATTAAGAAATACCCAATGTTTAAAAAATGTTAAGGGTTGAGCAACAATATAATTTACAGTGGCTAAAAGTCCAGAAAAAAATCCTTTTAGAGTTTAAGGATTAAAGTTCCTTTTAGCAACTGTAAAACAAGCCTGGCATTTTGGTTAATAATATCTAAAATATTATGTTACAGGAAGTTAAAGCATCATATAAGATGAGGAAAACAATATAATCCAATTAATATAATGCCATATGAGGCCTGCCAGAGGATCACAGTACCAAATTACTGAAAATTTAGGACTATGTCACATGTGACACATATTTCCACTCTTAGTACTTAGGTGCCACATAATCAGTTGTGTTCTGTAATGGCCCACCTTCAGGTGTAAAGGAATCCTTGGCTGGATTGAAAAGAATGATTGAGATCTGGGATAGGCTCTATCCCTTGTAGTTAGACTGAGACTGAGGATAACCCTACCTCACATTACAAACTGAAAATACCAACTCGGTCCAGCTTTATTTTCCAAAGGAATATATCTGAAAATCCATTCTAAATCAGACTGCAACTTTTACAATTTTAGAGTCTAATCCGGCTTCTTATATGTCAATCTGCTAATCAAACCAACAAACAGTAGTACACAGTTTTATAGGTGCAAAATTAAACAAACTTCAGGAAGGTTACACTTATAAGAATTTTCAACACAAATTCAAATTCTGCCTTTATTTACAAAATGTTCTGATAAAATATTGCCCCCATACTTACAGGTCTCTTCCACAACACACTTCACACGTTGATTTTAGCAATGTTAATAGCACCATTCGTATATTATTTAAAATCAAGAAGATTTCATTTCAGTCACTATGTTGATTCACAACCATTTACATCCATGGATGAGAAAAGTGAGCACACCGGGACTGTCCACAGTTCCATGGTAAGGATTCCTGGGTCCAGCACAAAAGGCTTTGCAGTTTACAGTTAGAAGGTATCCATCATGAGTAGATACTATGAGAATTTTCGTGCCACAAAGTTTAATAATCCTCCATGTTTGTATAATGTTATTTCCACGTCATTTTCAAATGAAGCAATCACCCTGAATACTTTTCCAGTGCTTGTCTATAAACAAACAAAAACATCTCATATCAGTGGTAAAATCTCTGAAGTACTACCCAATGGTTAAAGATACTTGTCTTCATGTTTGAAAACTATACTTGCCATGTATTCTGCCTGATTCTCCTGGTTCTAATTCATACACTGCAATTGCCTGAAACCCTTTTCCTTTTTGAAAAACAAAATACCTGACATACCTGACCTACAGCTGCAGAGCTAAGTGGAAGAAGAGGTATTTCTATCCCTAATTGTAAATACAAGTACTATGTATGCCCCCTTGAACTGGATTTAGATTTAGATTTTTTAGTTGAGGAAGCTATACTGTACTACTTATAATCATCTTGCTTTAAAGATTTATTGCATATATCTGCTAATACTTTCCTTTTTTCCATAGTTGTAAAGTCTGCTACCCTAATCCAAAATGCTCAACTCCACCTTTTCTTTGGATGACCTATATATACCTGCATTAAAGTTAGATCAAGACAGAAAGAGCTAAAAACTAGGAAAAGGAAGTTGATACATGTAATCAGAAAGCAAGCATTCCCACACACACTGTCATTTTGTGTTCTGGGTTCCTAAGTCAATAACTGCCCAGTGCTTCAATTTTGTCAAATTTACTAAAATAGGCCATCTTACCATTCCTTACACTGCACTCTGTACTCTATCTCTTGCACATATGGATAAGAATAAAATGGTAACAGTGTACTCTATACTCCTTTCATGGATTTGTAGGACATCTTGTTTCCCCTCTAGAAGGACAACTTCATAACCCTTTTTATAGGAGGCCCATTGAACTCTGTAAATCCCATAGCATTCTAGTACATTGCCAGATTTTTGGAGGGCTTAATTAAAACTGATGTCTAATAAGGTTATTTTATACAAATTTTAAACAGTATTATCAGTTTACCTAAATGGACTGAATTGCCTTACATGGGTGCTTAATAAACCCTAGTTGATAGAAGCAGAATAATATGGAAGAAGGAACACCGACTTCAAATGTAAGAGCCCTGTAGTTCAGTTCTGCGACTAACCAGCTATGTGACCTTAGGTAACTCTCTTTTCTGGTTTACTATCTATATACAAGGAATCTAAAATCATTAGATTCTAGCAGATCTAGGCACATTATGCAAGGACCTTTTCTCATTTAAGAATAAATCCTAGAGAAATTTTATGTTCAGTTAGTGTTTAAGAGGGACCGCCTGGATTTAGTGAAGATGACTGCTGAAATGTAAAGCACAAGAGAGGTAGGTAAACTCTGGGCATTGGAAAATATCAGAGGAGAGAAATCACGATGGATTTAAATAAAAAGTTTTGCTAGGGAAATTAAGTACAACCTGTATGAGTGAGTGAGTGTGTGTATGTATAAGAGAATGTTGAATATTTCTATTAAAAAAAAAAAACAGCTTTTCCAAACACATAGCTATAGCCAATAAACACGTCTCTGAAAGAGTTTACCAGAAACATAAACAAGCTCACTCTATTGTACACAAAGGAGGATGAAAATTTTCTTTCTACTGTAGAAAGAGATGCTTTATAGCATCCCTGATAAGCTTTTACTCAACCCTTTAAAAAAAAAATGGGAGTGGGTGTGTATTCATAATTTTGCAAGACAAGATAAACCATTGTGGGACTACTTATACCAAATGCATCTGTTAATTCCCAAGGTTCATAGTCTTTTGGATTTCAAAACTCCTTTCACATGTCTACTTTATTCTAGACTAAGTATCCATTCTTTCTACTTTTCTTCAGAAAGTATTAACTGTTTTAGTTAAGTATGTTAAGTACAGGTTTAAGTATGAAGGGAAGAGAGTCATCAAAGTATAATGTTTATATAATTGACATTAGCAGGCAATTTACAGGAACAGTTTCTTATTCAATTTGTAACTATAAATTTGAGTACATAGGACACAATCATATATTTGAGAATTTTAGAGGTACCTTTATATTTAACGTCATTCCAGGAAACAGTTCTTCAGGAAATGTTAAAGAAAATGTTTCTCTGCCAGAGAGACCCAAGGAAGCCGCATTTTCTCCCGGAAAGAACTGAAGTGGAGCTATGCCAATTCCAATTAAATGATCTTTGTGAATCTTTTCATAACTTTCAGCCAAAACAGCTTTCACACCCTGTAACAAAGGTGTATTTTATCTCCCACAGTCATCTATAAAAATTGTTAAGCACTTTAAAGGAGGGAAAATCTACTTAAACCTATCACTAACTCTCCATACTGAAGGTCCATTTGCAGCAAAATATTTACAAAAGTGTTTTACAGATTACTAGTCTGTATTTTTAAGTAGCTCCCTAAATTATTCTGACTTCCCCTTTGCTACTGCCAGTGCCTACCACACAGTTAAGAGTTCCTTAAATGGGGGTAGCTGCTTTGACCTCAAATAGGACTCAAGAGGATTTCTGTTTAAACATGGTGGCTCTAACGTGTTTATCAACATTCCCTCTTGAAATGCCAATAAAATAAACAAATAAAGATAGTACAAATTCATAGAACAAAGGGAATGGAACAAGGTAACTCAACAAATATTTAGAAGATAGGAATATGTAACTGACTTAGCTGAGGCAATGTTGAAATTACAAAGAAGTAGGTTGAAATTACAGAAAAACATCAATAACATCAAAGTCAATTTGCAACAAAGAACACGGGAAAGGCTTGAGACTCAGATTCATGAGGTTCTCAGAACACTGAGAGTATTGCCTAGAAGTTCAGAAAGAGAATCAGTAAGACCTCCAGCTCAATCCCCACTCTGGAAGACTGGAGGTTTATTCTCTGGTGAGAATGAACTGCAAAAGTTCTAGATCAAGTCTTTTCAAACCTTTTCATGAAGGCTTTAAAAGACATTTTTTCTCTAATCATGTCCTCCCCCCACCAGAAATATACTGTATTTCTCTTTACACACTCTGTGTATAACTATACCTCACACTTAAGAAGGGTTAAGATTTTTTTTTCAACCCAGGAACTAGTTTTTGCCCCATGGGAGTGCTATACCCCTGTTGAGAATATAGTTCTAGACTGAGGAACACTGGGTTTTAGGGAAAAGGTGGGTGAAGAATACCAGACTAAAATGAGGGGAATTAAGTTGAAGTCTGCATTCTGACTGAAGAGATCCCCATTTTCCTTTTCTGACTTGGTATTTAAGTTGCCAGCATATATTACTTGCCCCACTAGCAAGAAACAAGTTTCTTTCTTTGAAGAAACTGAAACTGAATGGCCTCAGAGAAAATAATTACAGATACTAAAATTTAGGGCTCTCTCAGTGACCAAAGAGGTTCATCACCCAATCACCCACAGGCAGTCCCACTAATTGACAAACCTAGCCCATACCCATAGTTTCTAAACAGTTTTTCAATGTCTGATGGAATGGACAGCCAACAATCAACAATTATGAGGAAAGCCTCCAACATAAAACTAAGATTTAAAAAACTTCATAAAAAATGAATCTATGCTGATAATTAATATTCACAATACTTAGAATTGATGTATTAGGAAAATGAGAGATTTTTACTTATTCCTACAACTCCTGAGAGTATTTACATTTTAAGGGAGAGATTAAAGATTCAAAAAGAATGAAGTTTACGTTGTAGGCTATATAAGGGTTTTGTATTGGTCAGACCTTTTACAACTACAACTGTAAAGGTACATGTCACATGACTATGCTCTCTAGCAGACTAATTGTTCTGCAACAACGAGTCTTAGGAGAAATATCTTTCTGGCAAACAGGCAGGTATCATGATCTCCCATCTGAAAAAAAGTAAAATTTTGATCTGCTGTCTCTGAGTTTTTTAACCACTGTTGGAGCAAATCAGAGAAAATTAAATGAATAAGAGGCAAGTAAAACTACCAATGGGTATAAATAATTATAAAGCTCAAGACAGACTCTCCCTTTTCTCTACTGTAGTGATTTCTTCAAATAAAAAAAGCCCTATGTAGCTTTAACAAACTCAAAGTATTAAAACTCAACCAAAAACAAACAAAAACCTCACCTGGTTGAGTACAAACTATTATATAAAATTACTTAAACAAACAAACTAAAAAATACACAAACAGGAGGTCCACGTAAGTACTTAAAATCCAAGTAAATGAAATAAAATTTAGCAGGATGACACTGACAAAGGGAATAGTCAGGACTTGAAGTTTAAGAATATAAATGTTAAGAACAGATACCAGCAAATATGGTCCTTTGGCAGCCCAGTCTCTTGAATTTCCTGAACCATATTTCTTTCCAGCTAAAATAATCAGTGGGATACCTTCTTTCTGGTACAGATCCGCAACCTCAAATACATCTAGCTGTAGGTTAAAACAAATTAAAAATCTTTAATATAAATTTTGATCCAGTTGGCAACTGCCTCAATACTTAGCATATATTCTTACCGTCTGTCCTGATGGAAAATGAATTGTTTTGGGGGCTGGTTTTCCAATAAACTTATTAAAAAGCTTGATATTTGCAAAAGTGCCTCTTGTCATCACAGCATCATTACCTCTTCGGGCTCCATACGAGTTGAATTCACGAGGGGTAAGGCTACAAGAAAGTCAGGAAAATGAGTGTTCATTCTATATGGAAAATAATCACACATTATTGAGTTGTAAAACTTAAACATAAATGTCTTATTTTGGAAAATTTCAAGCATGTAGAAAAGTAAAGAAAATAGCCCATGTGCCTACTATCCAGGTACAATAATCAATTCATCAACTCTCTTGTTTTTTCTATATTCACCCATATTCAATAGTTTTGAAGTAAACTCAGATATATCATTTTTTAAAATATTATTATTTTTTGCACATTTTGTCTTACCCCCATCCCTCCTCATGATGGCTCCCTCATCTGTCTGCTCACTGTCTGCTCGTCTTCTTTAGGAGGCACTGGGAACTAAACCCAGGTCCTCCCATGTGGGAGGTAGATGCCCAACCACTTGAGCTATATAGCTGCTCCCTTCTAATGTTTTAATTGCATGTAGTTCTCTAAAATAATACAGGCTCTTAAAAAATATCATGGTACAAAAAGATCAATAATTTAATATCAAATAGCTAGTCAATGTTCAAATCAGGATCTGAATAAGAGTCATCAATTAATTTGGTTGCTGTATCCGAAGTCTATTTTTTTTTTTCCCCCTAAAAGATTTATTTTTTATTTCTCTCCCCTTCCCCGCCCCCCAACTTCAGTTGTCTGCTCTCTGTGTCCATTTGCTATGTGTTCTTCTGTGTCCGCCTGTATTCTCATCAGCAGCACCTGGAATCTGTGTCTCTTTTGTTGTGTCATCTTGCTGCATCAGCTCTCCATGTGTCTGGTGCCATTCCTGGGCAGGTTGCACCTTTTCATGCTGGGTGGCTCTCCTTACAGTGAACACTCCTTGCACATGGGGCTCCCCTACATGGGGGACACCCCTGTACGGCATGGCACTCCTTGCGCATATTAGCATTGCACATGGGCCAGCTCATCACATAGGTTAGGAGGCCCTGGGTTTGAACCTTGGACCTCCCATGTGGTAGGAGGACACCCTATCCGTTGGGCCAAATCAGCTTCCCTTAAGTCTGTTTTAATCTCTATGTTTCCTCTTCCTTTTTCTTCTTCCCCTGGTACTTGTCTGAAGAAATGGGGTCATTTGGCTTATAGTTCTCTATATCTAGATTGTGCTGACTACATCTCTACAGTATCAGTTAACATTTATTACCTGAATTTCTTATAAACGAGGTACCAGATCTAGTGGACTGGTAAGATTCAGGTTTTAAATTTTGGGCAACAATGCTATATAGGTGGAGTGTACTTTCACTAGTAGGCATATGATGCCCAGGTGTCACTTTCTGGCACATTAGCAGACACTATCATTGCCAAAATCAATTATTTCATTAGGGATTGCAAAATGGTGATTCTCTATCATTCCTTCTTCATTTTTTAACCGGAAAACTTTTATAAAGACAAAGTTCACTTATTTCTCCAAGAAGCATAGGTTTCTTGTAGTAGGAAATGGTATTTAGAAACCATCATCTGGGTGCTAGAGATATTCTTGCTACTGGATTGGTCAGTGCATAAATGACATTTTAGAAGAAGAAACAACTGAGCATGAGCACCTCAACAATCACCAACCAAGTTTTATTAGCTTCTAATGTTGTCTTTTACATAGAGGTATATAATATATAATCCAAACTAGTACATATAAGCTTGAATTTAAAATCTTGCCATGTGAATAACTCTAATAAATAAGCCAAGAACTAATTAGGCAGCAGTCCCACAAATTCTACCTTTGGCAAACCTGTCTTTAGTGTCAAAATATTCTTGGATTACTGACTAAAACTCCACATTATTAGTCATGTAGAAGTGAAATAAAATCTTAACAGTTTAGGTTTATACCTCCTATATAAATGGGCTTTTCATTCACATTTATTACTCCTGTAAATTTTTAGCCATGTAACAAGAAGCAGAAATTCAGTCTTCTTATTTGAAGCACACTAATCCTAGCATCCCTCAGGTACATCTTAACAGCCCACAAAAACACATTTAAATTCTATATCACAATAACGAGAGGAAGATTAGAACTAACTGATCAGGATTCATTAGGTAGGTCAATGAAGTAGCAATGAAAAAGCAAAATCTTGGTTTCTAGTCAGTCCATTTAAAATGATTCAGTGATTTCAGAGCTTCATTTAGAAATGTGATTTCAATTTCTAAAGTTATAAGCAAAGGTAGGTGTCACATTCATGACCAAACACCTGTGATATAATTTATTTACTGGATAAAGAAGCATAACCAGAAGTCTCTTATTCAGTGATGAAGATAAAACAAAAACACCCTGAAACCATGTACATACCCTCTGTTTGTCAAATACTTAGCAGCAGCACTACTCCTAGCAATGCTCCCAGCAGGTGATATATGATCTGTTGTGACCGAGTCTCCCAAATACAACAACACATGGGCATTTTCAATAGGCTGGAGTGCACCTGGCTCTTTGGTCTATAAAGAAAAAATGAAGGTATTTAATGCTCCGAAAAGTTTTTCAGTTCATAAAAAATCTACAGAAGTCCAAAGAGTAAAACAGTACTTACAAGTTTATCAAAAAATGAAGGACATCTAATATAAGTGGATTTTAAATCCCAGGGAAACAAAACTGAATCTGGTGCTTCTAAGGAATTCCACCGTTTATTTCCCTTCTGTGAATATTATATTAAAAAAAGAGAGAGAGAAAAGAGGCTTATGAAAATGTTTAAATGAATAAAACAGTACTTAGAATAGAATGAAAAAAAAAAAACAAGGCATTTTCCATTTGGAAACACTAAGACAATGTCATCTATAAAATTTTTGGAAAGAATGGATAAAGATTTGCTCATCAAATTCTAACACCAGATCTTCAGTAACACCCTAAGAATTAAGTTTCAATATAAACTGAACATAAGAACTTTTAGAGTCCAAAAAAGGCTAAAGAATTTAGAAAAATTTATATATGTTGCTAAAGAAAGATCAGGCATGTTGTGTGGTATGCTGATAACCTTTAAAAATGTTACCATGGAGAGAAACAAACTCTTGATTTCAGTGAGACACATACTAAAGAAGGGGAAGTGGTATAACTTAGTTTAATAATTCTTTGGATTTAAAAGTTTGTATTTGATGTAATTAGAATGCTAACACCTCCCTGGAACAACAACAAAAATTTATCTGCTTTTCTCAATATATTTGTCCTACATACCGCCTATTGGTTTTGCCTTTAAACTATACCCAAAATTTCACCTTTCTCTCTATCCCAATAGTCCATGCCATCAACATCTTTTACTTTGGACTACGTGCAACTGGTTTTCCATGTTATACCTTTCTCTCCTAACCTATCTCCCCAATCTATTTTCAATACACAGAATAATCCTTTTAAGTAGATTATGACACTCTTCTGCTCAAAACCTTCCAATTGCTTCCCATCTCACTCAGGATACAAGAATAATGACCTATAATTCTCTGTGTGATCTGGTCCTCTATTTCCTCTCTGACATTTCCTGCCACGATCCTTCTTATTCACTATGCTTTAGCCACACTTAAGATTCCTTCATTAAAGCCTTTGTACTGATTGTTCCCTCCACCTGGAAAGCCTTGCTCTTCAGGCAGATGTATGACTTACTTGCTCATCTGCACCTTTTCAATGATGCCCACCCTCACCACCTTACAAAAAACTGCAATCTGCTCTCCAAATTTTACATTCCTGATCCCCTCTGCCCTCGTCTACCTTTCCCCCATAGCTCTTGTCACTTTATAACAGTTTACAGTTCACTGTCTGCCTCTACCCATAAGAATTTTGTTTTGTTCACTGATGCAAGCTAAACGCATAGAACAGTGCCTAGCACATAGTGGGAGCTCAATAAACATTTATTAAGGAATAAATACTTGTTCTGCTCTCATATTTATATTCTCTATTCTTATGCATGTTATGTGTATAAAACATTTCTGAAAATATACATTAAAAACCAGTATCAAACTGGTTGCCTCTAGGGAGGTGAACTGGATGGCTAGGGAATGGGTTGAGGGAGAGTCACTGCTTACTCTTATTTCTTTCGAAGTCTGAACTATCTGAATGGGAGTGATAAACAAGGGAAGTTTCTATGAAGTGTGCCACTGTTCAGGACACCAAATGTAAAGTATTTGCTATATATTTCTAATAAGTAAATAAAATAAAATCCTATAAGCCATCTTTTAGTTCTCAGAGACTCTATATACAAAATGACTATTACTGAAAACTATGTATTAGAAATTATGATTTTTGAATTCCATATTTTTATTCCATTTAGAAAGCAAGATAAATGAAATAAAGGAATACTTGAATTTTTTATTAAACTACTTAAGAAACAAATGAAACGCTTACCTCTATTTTCTCTTTTAATGCTTTAAACATGGATAATATCACATGTTCTTCCTCTACCTGATGAACTTCTTCTCGACTAGGCCAAATATCATGCAGGTAAATGTTCTTGCCAGTAGGGTCAGTACCTAGTTAAGAAATTTTAATATGCTATTCGGTATAAAAAGTAACTCTCTCTAAATGTTCACAGCTTTTCAAAGACACGTCATAGAAGCCAAGTAAGTAATCTAGCAATCAAGGTGTTTCAGGCTTAAGCAGCTTGAAGAACTAATTACTTGCACATTTATATTCCTTGTGTGAATACATAAATGAATAAGGATTATACACTGTTTAAGTTTTCCTGAAATAATTCAAAGAATGGATGGTCTAAGAAGCACATTTCAAAAACAATTTGAGGGCAGGGGGAAGCGTGTGCAAGTACACACATACACACATATATATAAAGGAAAAGATACCTAAAGGCTCTGTCTGGAAATCTATATTCACTGTGCCTGCTATGGCATAAGCTACCACTAAAGGTGGAGAGGCAAGATAATTGGCACGAACACAGTCACAAAGACGACCTTCGAAATTTTTGTTTCCAGATAAAACTCCACAAGTAACCAAATCACCCTGAAAAAAAAAAACCAATACAAACATAATGGATTCAAGTCAAGAGAGAGTACAAACTTGGAAAATCAGATATAAGCAATCTCAAACATTATAGTTCTGAGGATAAGACAACCAAAAAGTATATTACTATTAGGCACAGAACTATTAATCCAACAAATAAAATTTAACACATTATCAAAGAATAGTTTTAAGGACCAGAAATGATTCACTGAATTTTTTTAAGAATCACAGGTTACTCTTCCCTAGCGGGTTCAAAGACTACAAAAATATATCAATATATGTTTTCTGTAATTAAACAACAAAACACAACATAATTTTAAAAAAACTTTTATGGATATCTTCCTGATCCACACATATTACCTGTTTTACTGCACTTAAAACTGCTTCTGATAAGGGTGCTGTATTTCCCACACAGGTTGAACATCCATAGCCAACTACTTCAAATCTGCATTTCAAAAAAATAAATATGACTGGTCAGATTACTACAGCGTTACTAAAGAAAGGACAAATGTTATCCTTCTTTTCCATCACTGCAATAAGATTACTTCAGAGAATATTCATGAAATGTATTTGTTAACTTTTATCAATATATTCATTTTCCAGTATTCTGAGCAATCAATCCTGACTCTCAATCATGTTGTTTGTACTGCATGTAAACCTTTGAAGAGTCTTGATAATCAGTATTTTACCTGAGCATTCTCAACCACTTAAACCCCAAAAAAGTCTCTGACAAAAATTCCAAGATGATACAACTAGAAGAGTACAGGTAATTCTCTAAATTACTTTTGACTGCTCTTATAAAAACAGAAAAATGTAAAATTTATCAGATTTGCAAAGGAATTGATTTATGTGAGATAGTATGTTCCAAAACATACACATCACTGGAGTCCCAAAATAACAGAGAGAGTAAAAAATATTTGAAGAAATAATGGCAGGAAACTTCCTAAATCTGATCAAAGACATGAATATACACATCCAGGAAGCTCAACAAATTCCAAGTAAGACAGATTAAGAGATTTATACCAAGACACATTAGAATGAAATTGTCAAAATCAAAAGACAGAGAAGATTTTGAAAGCAGTGAGAGAGAAGCAACTTGTCAATAAGAGAACCCCAATAAGATTAACAGTGGATTTCTCATTAGAAACCATGGAGGCCAGAAGACAGTGGAATGACATATTTAAAGTCCTTACAGAAAAACACTGTCAACCAAGAATTCTATATCTGTTCTAAAATTTTTTTGTAGTGACAAATGCACAACACTGTGATTATACTAAAAGCCACTGATTGTGAACTTTGGATCATACGGTATATCTCAATAAAACTGCTTTTAAAGAATTCTATATCTGGAAAAATTATCTTTAAAAAGGAGAAATTAAAAGACATTTACAGATAAAGAAAAGCTGAAAGTGTTCACTACCAGAAGACCTACTTTATAAGAAACATGAAAGGGAGTCCTTCAGACTTAAAATATACTACATGGTAGCTCAAAGCAATAAAAACACCAGTAAAAGTAACCACATAGGTAAATATAAAATCTTGTATTATTATACCTTTGGTTTGTAAATGCTTTTACCTTTGATATGAATCAACAAAAGAATGTATAAAATAACATTATAAATCTATGTTAACGGACATTCAAAGTTTATACTTTGTAATCTGAGACAATAACAATAAATGGGAAGGGAGGGAGATATGTAAGAATAGAGTTTGTATACTACTGAAACTAGGTTGGTACTAGTTGAACTAGGTTGTCATTAGTTTAATAGGTTCACCGTATTTACAAAGGTAACCACTAAGAACTAAAAATATAGAGAAAAGGAGAAAATCAAAATGGTACTCTACAAAAAAGCAAGACAAAAAAAAAAGGAGTAATGGAGTAATTGAGGAACAGAAAACATACGGGCATATAGAAAACAAATAGTGAAACTGCAAAAGGAAACTCTTTTCAGTTTCATTACATTAAATGTCAATGGATTAAATTCTACTATTAAAAGACAGAGATTGATAGAACAGATGAAAAAGTATGACCCATCTATATGCTCTCTATAAGAAATTCACTTTAGGTACAAAGATACAAAGAGGATGAAAGTAAAAGGTTGGAAAAAGATATTGCAATCAACAGTAATCAAAAGAGAGTCAAACAAAATTGGCTTTAAGTTGAAAAGATTACCGGGGAAAAAGAGGGGTATTATATATTGAGAAAGGTTCAATCCAGCAAAAATATGTAATGATTATAAACATATGGACCTTACAACAGAGTCCCAAAATGTATGAAAAATTGATGTAATTGAAGGAAGAAATAGTTCTACAATAATAGTTGGAGACTTCAATACACTACTTCCAATAATTGACAGAACATCTAAAGAGAAGATCAAAAAGAAAACAGAGGACTTGAACAACACTACTAACCAATTAGACCTAATAGGCATATAAAGAACACTTCATTCAACAGAATACACACTGTTCTCAAGTGCACATTTTACAGGATGGACAATATGCTGGGTCACAAATCAAATCTTAATAAATTTTAAAATACTGAAATTATACAAATGTATCCTCTCAGACCACAAGGAAAAAAGTTAGAAATCAGTAACAAAAGGATAACTAGAAAATTTACAAATATGTAGAAATTAAGCAATACACTATTAAATAACCAATGGGTCAAAGAAATCACAAGAGAAATTAGGAAATCTCTTGGGATGAATCAAAGTGAAAACACAACCTATCCAAACTTATAGGGAAGTGGATGTAGCTCAAGTGATAAGGTCTCTCCCTACCATATGAGAGGACACGTTTTCAACCCCTGGGGCCTCCTGGTAAAAAAGAAGAAGAGAAAGCGTGCCTGTGTGGTAAGGCAGTGCCTGCATGGCAAGCTGAGTGCCTGCACAGTCAACCGAGCACCCATGTGAGTGCCTGTGCGGTGAACCGAGTGCCCATGTGGTGAGTCAAGTGCCTGCATGAGTGACCACATGATGAGCCAGTGCCCATGCAACAAACTGAGTGCCCATGTGGTGAGCCAGTGCCTGCGTGAGCCACACAGCAAGATGATGTTGCAACAAAAGAAAGAGGAAGGGGACAGTCAAGGTGAAGCACAGCAGAGACCTGAACTGAGGTGGCCCAACTGACAGGGAACCTCCTTTCACACCAGAGGTCCCTAGAATCAAATCCCGGTGAATCCAAGAGGAGAAAAACGAGAAGAGAAGACAAGAAGGGAAATAGACACAGAAGATCACACAGCAATTGGATACAGGCAGCAAAAAAACAGCAGGGCAGGGTTGGCGGAAGGGGGGGAGAAAAAAATAAACCTCCCAACAAGCAAAATTCCAGGATCAGATGGTTTCACTGTTGAATTCTAACAAACTTGTAAATTCCAACATCTTTTTTTTGATAAAAACACTGAGAAAATTAGTAGTAGAAGGGAACTTTCTCAATAAGATAAAAGGCACTTCTGAAAAACCCACAGCAAATAACATAATGGTGAAAGACTTGAAAGCTTTTTTACCACTGTTAACTCAACATTATACTGCAAGTTCTAGCCCAAGCAATTAGGCAAAAGAAAGAGATAAAACATATTCAAATCAGAAATGAAAAAATCAAATTATTTCTATTTGCAGATGACATGTCCAACATGAAGAAAATCCTGGGAAGCAGATGTGGCTCAAGTGACAAGGCTTCCGCCTACCATATGGGAGAACCTGGGTTTGATCCCTGGGGCCTCCTGGTGAAAAGGAAGACGAGAAAGTGTGCTTGCATGGCAAGCCAGTGCCTTGGTGGCGAGCTGAGTGCCTGCGTGAATGCCCATATGGAAAGATGAGTGCCCATGCGAGTGCCTGCATGGCAAGCCAAGTACCCACACAAGTGAGTCACGCAGGAAGATGATGATGCAACACAAAAGAGAGACGAAGGGGAGAGTCAAGGTGAAGCACAGGAGAAACCAGGAACTGAGGTGGCACAGCTGACAGGGAACCTCTCTCCACATCAGAGTCTCCAGAATCTAATCCTGGCGAATCCTAGGAGGAGAAAAAGTAAGGAGAGAAGCCAAGAAGAGAAATAGATACAGAAGATCACACAGTGAATGGACACAGACAGCAAAAACAGCAGGGCGGGGAGGGAAAGAGGGAAATAAATAAATCTTAAAAGAAAATCCCAAAGAATCTACAAGAAAGCTACTAGAGCTAATAAACAAATTTTATAAAATTACAGGATATATACCAGTTAGAACAATCTGAAAAGGATATCAAGAAAACAATTCTATTTATAAAAGAATAAAATATCTACTAATAAGTTTAATCAAGAAGGTGAAAAACTTGTACCCTGAAAACTATAAAATAGTGCTGAAGAAAATTAAAGATCTGATCCTTAAATTTATATGGAATTGCAAGAGGTCCAAAACAATCTTGAAAAAGCTACAGTAATTACAACAGTACAATACTGCCTAAAGATAGGCATATAGACCAATGGAACAGAATTGAGAATCCAGAGTTAAATTCACCTATCTACGGCTAGTAGATTTTCTAGTAGTGTGCAGTCAATTCAATGGAGAAAGAATAGTCTCTTCAACAAATGGTGCTGAGGTAACTAGAAATCCACATGCAAAAGAATGAATGTGGACCCCTATCTCTCATTATAAACAAAAACTAATTTAAAATGGATCAAAGATCTAAATATAAGAGCTAATACTACATAAAAGTCTTACAAGAAAATATAGGGAAATATTTTTAGGACCTTGTAGTGGGCAATAGGTTTTTTTAAGATTTTATACCAAAAACATAAGCAAGAAGAAAAGATAAATGGGACTTCTTCAAAATTAAAAACTTTTGCGAGGGGAGTGGATGTGGCTCAAGTGGCTAAGCGCCTGCTTTCCAATGGGAAGTTCCAGCTTTGGTCTCTGGTGCCTCCTAAAAACAGAAAAAAACAACAACAAACAAACAAATGAAAAAACTAACTCGGGGGGAAACGGACTTGGCCCAGTGGTTAGGGCTTCCGTCTACCACATGGGAGGTCTGCGGTTCAAACCCCGGGCCTCCTTGACCTGTGTGGAGCTGGCCCATGTGCAGTGCTAATGTGCGCAAAGAGTGCCATGCCAAGCAGGGGTGTCCCCTGCATGATCCCCGCGCAAGGAGTGCACCCTGTGAGGAGAGCCGCCCAGCGTGGAAGAAAGTGCAGCCACCCACACTTCCCGTGCCGCTGACGACAACAGAAGCGGACAAAGAAACAAGACGCAGCAAATAAGCAAATAGACACAGAGAACAGACAACCGGGGGAGGGAGGGGGAATTAAATAAATAAATCTTTGAAAAAAGAAAAAAAAAACTAACTCAGGGGAGCTGATGTGGCTCAGTGGTTGAGAGCCCGCAGGAGTTCCTGGGTTCAATCCTGGGCCCTGGTACCACAAAAAGAAAAGAAAAAAGAGAAAGAAATGGCAAGAAAGTGAAAAGACTACCTACAGAATAGGATAAGATGTGGAAAACCATAGATCTAATAAGGATTTAATATTCAAAATATATAAAGAACTCATAAAACATAAAACCAAAAAGACAACTCAAATATCAGTCAAGGATTTGAAGTCATTTCTCCATATACAATATTCAAATGGCCAATATATGAAAAAATAATATCAATAGCCATTAGAGAAATGCAAATTAAAACTACAATAAGATACCAATGCACACCTACTAGGTGACTAATAAAAAAATAAAAATAACATTTGTCAGAGAGGATGTGAAGAAACAGGAACCCTTGTACAGTGTTGGTGGGAATGTAAAATGGTGCAGCCACTGTGGAAAAAACAGTTTGGCAGTTCTCTCAGAAAACCAAATGTTGGGAAACGGACTTTGGCCCAGTGGTTAGGGCGTCCGTCTACCACTTGGGAGGTCCGCGGTTCAAACCCCGGGCCTCCTTGACCCGTGTGGAGCTGGCCCATGCGCAGTGCTGATAAGCGCAAGGAGTGCCGTGCTACACAGGGGTGTCCCCCGCGTAGGGGAGCCCACGCGCAAGGAGTGCACCCATAAGGAGAGCCGCCCAGCGCGAAGGAGGGAGCAGCCTGCCGAGGAATGGCGCCGCCCACACTTCCCGTGCCGCTGACGACAACAGAAGTGGACAAAGAAACAAGACGCAGCAAAAAGACACAGAAAACAGACAACGGGGGGAGGGGAGGGGAATTAAATAAATAAAAATAAATCTTTAAAAAAAAAAAACAAAAAACCAAATGTTGGGAAGCAGCTGTGGCTCAAGCAATAGAGCTCCCGTTTACCATACGGAGGACACGGGTTTGATTCCCAAGACCTCCTGGTAAAAAAAAAAAAAAAAAAAAAAAAGAAAACCAAACTTAAAATCCCAAAGGACCTGGCAATTCCACTCCCTTTCCTGACTACTGTGAGCAACTCTATGAACAGTAGTATGCAAATAGCTGTTAGACCTTTCAATTCTTTTTTTTTTAAAGATTTAATTATTTATTTAATGGAAGTGTGGGCAGCGCCATTCCTGGGCAGGCTGCACTTTCTTTCACGCTGGGCTGCTCTCCTTACGGGGCGCACTCCTTGCGCATGGGGCTCCCCTACGCGGGGACACCCCTGCGTGGTAGGGCACTCCTTGCGCCACTGCGCATGGGCCAGCTCCACATGGGTCAAGGAGGCCTGGGGTTTGAACCGCGGACCTCCCATGTGGTAGACGGACGCCCTAACCACTGGGCCAAGTCTGTTTCCCTAGAGCTTTCAATTCTTTTGGGCATATACCTAGAAGTGGAACTGCCTACTTCAAGGTCCTAAAGATGTGTAATTACCACACGACCTGGCTGTTGGGAGAAAATACGGTGCTTACTGGGACACGAAGACTGAATGACTACAGAGAAAGAAAGATTTATTGAGAAGCTCTTCTAACGGAGGGGGTCTGAAGAACAGACTTCAGCCTCCCCATCAGCACGGTGGGGTTCTGAAGAGAGACTTCAGCCCACTCCTGGAAGGGGGGGCCTGAATTGACAGAACTTCCTTAGGCCGGGGAATGATAGTTGGTGGAAGGGGGTTGAGGGTCTGAGTGAAGTGCAGGGGCCAATGGGAAGCCCTCAGAGGTGGAACTTTTCCTGATAATGACTAGAAGATAGTGGGTTAGGGAGTTACTTATGGTTTCTTGGAATGTTGCAGGAGCAGATGTTTCTTTGTTCTGCAGGAATTTTATCTCCCTCTGATATGTAGGTAGGGAAGGTTTCCATTTCCCTTTACTCCCGTCTCTATGTGGTTTATTTATTTAACCTGTGGGGAAGCGCCATGCCCTTGGACGTGTAGGCTTATGGGGGTGCATATCAGAGGAAACTGAGCTACAGCTTGTTAATTATTGCAAACCTCTAACACTGGCAATCCCACTTCTAGGTATATGCCCAAAAGAATTAAAAGCAGGGACTTGAACAGATTTTGTACACCAATGTTCATGCACTGTTAGTCACAACAGCCAAAAAATGGAAGCAACCCAAGTGTTCAAATACAGATGAATGGACAAACAAAATGTGCTATATCCATACAATGGAATATTATTCAGCCGTAAAAAGAAGTACTGAAGTGCTGGTACATGCTACAACATGGATGAACCTTGAAGACATCATGTTGAGTGAAGTAAGTCAGATACAAAAGGACAAATATTGTATGATTTTTCTTATATGAAATACTTAACATAAGTGCATTCATAGAGACAGAAAGCAGAATAGAGGATAAAGGGGGTGGAAGGAGTGGGGGATGGGGAGTGATTGCTAAATAAGTATTAGTTTCAGTTAAGGATGAAAACAGTCTAAGTAAGAGTGCTGAAAGCTACCAGCACTGTCAATGTACATAATGTCAAAGAATTGTCCACTTAAAATGGCTAAAATGACTTTTTTTCCTCCTGCATCGTCTTCTTTGTCCACTTCTGTTCTCAGCAGCACGGGAATCTGTGTTTCTTTTTGTTGCGTCATCTTGTTGTGTCAGCTTCCGTGTGTGCGGGCACCATTCCTGGGCAGGCTGCACTTTGTTTCGCGCTGGGCGGCTCTCCTTATGGGGTGCACTCCTTGCGCATGGGGCTCCCTGACGCAGTGACACCCCTGCGTGGCAGGGCACTCCTTGCGCGCATTAGCAGCGCACATGGGCCAGCTCCACATGGGTCAAGAAGGCCCTGGGTTTGAACCGCGGACCTCCCATGTGGTAGATGGCCGCCCTAACCACTGGGCCAAGTCCGTCGCCTAAAATGACTTCTATGTTATGTATATTTTATTACAATCGAAAAGAAAGAAATTTAAAAAAAAATAGCTGGTATCAATTACTTTTTTTTGATTATTTGAGAAATGTAAAAGTTATTTTCCCCCAAGTTCAGGGACTTTGTATTATAGACCCAATCTGCACATACACACAAAATCTCAAGACAATTTAGTCAGTGAATAAAGGTAATCTCTGAGATTTCACTCTTTTCTGAACTGATTTATACAACCCATGGAAGTCAGTTACTACTTTCGTGCCATCTCTTTCAGTTTGTCATGGTTACTTGGTTTTACTTCTCTTTCCAACCCTGAATCAGGGATCATGTCTCCTTCTTTTCTACACCCACCTCAGTGCCTTGCTCATTGGATTTGCCCAATTAATGTTTACTGACTGATAAGGCCTCAAAGATTGAGTGGTAAATGGCAAGGTAACAATCAAAACAAAAGTAATTTGTGTTTAACCCATATTTTTTCTAAATATCCATCTTCTCTTTGCATATATATAAAAAAGGTCCTAATAAGCAACTTCAATACCTCCTGAATACTAATGTCAATATTAATGTGAAAATGGTCACTTACCCGAGTTTACTAAGATAGGGTAATACTCCACTTGAACTGAGGTAATGTGTAACCATCCCACTGCCTGGAGATAAACTTGTTCTTATATAAGGTTTAACATGCAGACCTGCTTCAACAGCCTTTTTAGCCAAAAGACCTGCAGTCAACAAACATAATGATTTATTGTGGCAGTGTTTCTTTTCCTCTTTCACTCATATAAAGCAGGAAGTAAGAAGGGCTTAACAGTTTGTTCTCCAATTCAGGTTAGAGTCAAAGTCCAAATTCATTAATTTATGGTCATTCTGTCCATTTATTCTACTAATTTCCTTTATATAAAATAAATTAAAATTTTTAATAGCTATACTAGCCTTTACATTTTAAATTAAGGTATAGACTGACATCACTGCACTATACACACCAACAGAAAAAAATATATCATATATAATAATGAACTGAATTGCTAAATGCCACAAACAAAAAATATGAACAGCAATTTAACATTTACTAGACCAGGTTTTATTAATTGTTCCTGTGTATATAATTTATTTCATTTATAATCCTTATTAACAATCTTTTAGTTCCTTTACGCCCTTGATGGAATCTAGCACACTGCTTTGCCAAGCTTCTAGCAGATAATCAAAAAATACCTGATCAACTATAATTTTAAATAAACAGAAGAAGCAGATATGATCTAGGACTAACAAACATGTTAGTTATAGTTTAAAAAAAAACAAAACCCTTGCTTCTGTGTAACGAAAACAAAATTAATCAACCCTAGTCTCAGGGCCTAATTAGCATCTTAGAAAGTCTCTCAATATCACACATAGACATTGATACTTATACATAATATAAGAAACAGAAAAACAAAAGTAATAGAAAAAGAAAATTTAAGGTCATACACAACTTACCTGCAGCAAGCATGACAGATGGATTGCAGTTATTGGTACAACTGGTAACTGCAGCAATGACCACAGACCCATGACACAGCTTATATTCACTTCCTTCATAATGAATAGACACAATATCATTTTGTTTTTCAGTTGCAATTTGGAATCCTTTAAATCCAACCTATACAAATTTGCATGTAAATATAAATGAAATATTCTGGACACAGAAAAATGGCAGAAAATATAGTAGACTTTTGGTATTTGACGATTTAATTACTTAAGGTTCTGGCTATTTGTGAGTGATGCTGAAGCTTGTGACATTCAGTAGGTTTTAGTTCAGTTGAAGCACGAATTTGAACAGGCATAAGAGACAGGAGTGTACTGTTTATAAGCAAAGCACTCATCTCCTGAATGAGCCCAGGATCCAGGATCCAGATCTCATTTGGTTCTATTCATCCTGTTTTCAGTAGTTCTCAAGAGATAGTACAGACTTTATTTTTGTTAAAAATGGTCCTGAAGACTTGCTACCAAATAATCCTGTGCGTATGTACAGAGCAGATGAAACTGGCTAGCAGTTAATAATTATTGAAGCCAGGCAACAGGTACATGGGGATTCATTATGCTTCTGAATTTTCTACAATAAAAAGTAAAGAAATTATAAGAAAGAAAGGCTCTGAAAAGAAAGTCAACTACTGGCTCTTTTGACAAGATTGAAATTATGATTCTCAGAAAATATGAACTCCAAAGGTCAAAGAGGTCACTGGTTGTTTTGTTGTATTTTATTAGATTTTACGAAAGAAAGTAATTAGAGTATGTGTTTTTTCCTAATATGGAGAGTCACAAAAGCCTAGAATGGTTCTAATGGAACTTTCCGTAATGATGGAAATATCCTACACCTGCACTGTCCAATACAGAAGCCGCAGCCACACGCAGCTATTCAGCACATAAAATGAGGCTATTTATTTAATTTAATTAATTTGAATTATCATTTAAATAGCCATAATCAACCTCTGTACCTCTCAGGAGAACTGGGATTAATAAACTCATTGTATTACTGACTTGCACACTGAAGACAAGGGAAAAAGAAGGGGCTGCTGGTAAATGACATAATATATAACAGTGGATTGAGTTTATAGCTTATTTTATTGGTTCTTTACTACTTAGCACAAAAAAGCATAATGACAAATACAGATAACAATAAAGTAAACTACCTTTTCATTTAAGCAAGCTTGGAAATCACTTTTCATATCTGTCACAGCAACTCTATCCTGAGGTCTTTTTGGACCACTAACAGATGGAACTATTGAATTCAGATTAATCTGGATCATCTAGGAAATAACAGAAGAGGAAGAAAGAATGAGAATTCACAAATACAAACTCTAATTCAAGCATTACTTTCTGAAGCAGAATAAGAATATTCATACTTGTTTTAATGTTGAAAACATAGATTTTAAACCCATTTAAATTTTTATATAAAATGTGAAAATTAGCTAAAAGCAAAACTAGCAGGTTATTATGCAAACAATCACACCAATTGTCTAACCTATATAAATTAGGGTTCCCCAAATGTTTTTTCTCCACAAAGATATTGTCTTGGATGCACAATAACAAACCAGAGGCCTGTGCTAGCTATCAATTTATTGCCTTTGGACTACTAATTTATCCTTATTTGCCTTCTCTGTGATAATAAAGCTAGGATTTAGTAAACATTTCTCCCTTGTCAGTTCACATGTTAAGCTTGCTAAGTAGAGAATATGGGAGACACTGCAGACCATACTTTCTCTAGCTCTAAGCTCCTATAAAGTACACTTTTTCCAATGCTCAGTTCTGATGGCACAGTTTGTCCTAGGCTCCTGCAGGGCACAATTTTCTCCAGTGTCCAGCTTTAGCAGAGCTTACCTTTCTTTAGCACCAGGCTCAAGCAGGGTGCAAGAGCTGAGCTGGCAGTACCCAGCAGCTTCCAGTGGTGTGCTGCCAGCAAGGAATCTTCCATGAATGGTTTCCTGTGGAACCTACTAAAGTAACTTTATGCTGAGTTCCAAGATGCGGCACTTCAATGACTTCTCTGACATCCAATAAGGCACAGTTACACCCTCTCCAACAAGGTCTGGGTCCCAGTCCTGGAGACTGGGGCCTTCCCTGAGCACTCTATCTTTGACCTAGGAGTACTGGCTACTCCGTATATCTATTATTCTCATATTCATTAATGTTCTCGCTAACTCTTACAATTCCCTGTAATTCCAATCCCCTGTTAAACAATTCTTTATAGTACACTTTCTTTGTTCGAATTATTGTGTGGTTTCTGTCTCCTGACTAGACCTTGAATGATACAATGTCAATTTCTGTCCCAATGGTTGACATACAGTTCTAAACATCATAATTCTGAGTATCTTCCCCACCCCTTCACTCAATTTTCCTCTTGGAAAGAGTAAAAGAAAATTCATTTAAAAAAAGAGGGAGAGAGAGAGAGGAATTAAAAATTGAATCTATTGTATAGTAAATAAAACCTTTCAATTAGCAGGTAGTTGACAAAAATTCCTTGTTTTTCTCTCTCTCAATGTTTCAAGAACTAACTGAGGCTCCTGTGCATATTTCTTAACTTTCATGGTCCTCAAAGTTACAAAGTTTGCTGGCATTTATCCTGGATCAGGGGTCAGGCAGCAGGCTTAATCCAGCTACGCCCACTGGTTTACATACTATGAATGACAGTTTTTTGCTATAATAGAATAGCTATAAGAGAAAACAAATGGCCCCTAAAAGCCTAATATATTTATTATCTGGCCCTTTTACAGGAAACGTTTGCCAAGCTCAGAGCTTCTAGGGAACATACTGGAAAATTTCTGAGGGTTCAGTATAATTCATTTTTCACAACCAGGAACATAAAATTTTGCTAAATTACCTTACAAACTTTGAAAGGAAAAACAGGAATAAGAATTTTAGAGCAATGGTTAGCTCTACGTTTCAAATATATAATATGTAATAATTAGGAATAAATGTAAAACACTGAATTACTGATTTTTAAAAAATAGCACTTAAAGTCAAACTGAAGTATTTATCTAAAAGCCTGGACATTTATCCATGTGATCCTAATTTTATCTACTGAAGCAGCAAACTGTATAGTAGCTTTCCCTAAATTGAACAATTTCTAAGACAAATTGTATTTAATCATAATTCATAATCTCATCAGTCATTCCTATAGCTGAGTAGCTAATATTTTATTAAGACTTGTACATAAATAAGAGTGACTAAGTTCTCATTTTAGTAATTTAAGGCCATATGACAAACTATGTTTTTCTATATTCAGAAAAAGTCTAACGATATGGAAATAATTCTTCCTTTTAAAGTTTGAAAAAATAAACCTTTAAAATTATCAGGCCTGAGTACCTTGTTCCCAGCTGGATATTTTGACAACTTTTGTAATTTTCTCCCCCATAATTAATTTATTCAAATCCCATTTCTTATTTTTCAATCTTGGTTTTTAAAATATTTTAAGATCCATCTAATTTTTATCTATTTTTAAATTTATGATACTCTAAAAATACGTTCTAATATATTTTTGTCTTATCTATTATTGGCTGTTACCTCTTTTCTCATTTTGTGCTTTACTTAGATTTTCTACTCTTTCAAAGAATCGGATCTTAATTTATCAACTTTATCATTTTGTCATATTAACATTTTTTTCTTAAAAAAAAAGTATCCAGCCTAGTATATATAATTTAGAGTTCCCTAAAGGGATGTTTTCTCAAGATTTCAAAATGTATTTTCATCATTAGCCTTCTTTTAATACCTTTAAACTATACTCCTAATTTTCTCAGTGATAAAGTTATTTAAAAAATGACTGCAAAATTTACAGGTTATCCATTAGATATTTTAGGTTACATTTTTGCAATTATACTTTTACCATATGAGAAACCATAAGAAATGCAATATGTATAATTCTTCTGAAATCTCTGTGGCAAACAAAACGAATATGTTATGAAAGCTTACCAAAGATATCAGAAAAAAGTATATTTTCTTTTCTTATTAATTAACCACCAAATTTTGGATTCTGCTTTATTATTCAGATACTCAACATTTTATTTTCCTTGGTTGAGAAACTGTATTTTGTTAAAACCCCACTCCTGAACTATGTTTCTATTTCTTCTGCCATTTTCCTTTGTGGATTTTATTTGGAGTATAATCAATTCAATTTAAGTTTCTCTTCACTATCGTGTTATTATTTAATAGCCCTGTTTATTGTGACACCATGGAAACATATTTTGAGGGGGTATCATAAAGCAGAAAAAAATCAGAGAGGAGCCAATTATGTATTTTAAATACTAAAAAATGTTATAAAACTTTACAGAACTTATAAAAATTTTATTAAACTGCCATAAAATTCACCATCGTAGAAATCTATGTAAAGATTAATAAAATCAAACTACAGAGTCACAAGTAACATTTGAAAATAATAACACCTAACACTTACTGAGCACTACTACGTGCCTGGGAACTATTCAATGAATTTGCATTTAATCCACTAAAGACTCTTATGAGGTACACATTATGCTA
Organism: Dasypus novemcinctus; assembly: GCF_030445035.2. Taxonomy (NCBI): domain Eukaryota; kingdom Metazoa; phylum Chordata; class Mammalia; order Cingulata; family Dasypodidae; genus Dasypus; species Dasypus novemcinctus. Next base: position 153,397,061 of record NC_080675.1, read on the forward strand.
TTTCACAGATGAGGAAACTGAGGCAGAAAGACTAAATAAAATGCCCAAGTTAAGTGGTAGAGCTGGGATTCAAATGCCAGGAGGTCAAGGTCAGGAACTGACATTCTTAACTATTACTACAAGGGTTACTCTGCAGATACCTGAGAGTATTCAGGCTCTCCTGAAGAATTCTGATCATTTCGAAACAATTTCACAGCTTTAAGGTATGTTTCCATTGACTCGAGTTTGGCTTTTTCAAAACCTGAGAAGAATGAAAAAATCCAGTAAGGAATATTTGAAACCTTTTGGGGTATAGGTACTGAATTCTACCAATGAGCAAGAAACAAATACTATAAAGACCAAAATAGAATTCTTTATACATTAGTACTTGGTATTTTCTTCTAAAATAATAAAAACTCTACCTTCATGAAAATGCCCCAAAACACTTATGACCCCATGTTTAAAAATTACTTAACACAAACAAGATCAGAAATGCTGAGCAGTTCTATAAAACTTTCTAAAATATAGCTTGCAAAAAAAACAACAACAACGAAGCTGAACATAATTATCACCAACCATGAAGGGAAAAGTTCATCACCTTCTCCTAAATAATAAGCAATATTAACATAAAGTGAACAACAAGAAAAATACTTACACAGAGCAGAAAAATAAAGAGATCTAATGAGATCTTCCAGAACTAAAACAATTTACATGTTAACAATTTAAAAAGTTTTCCAAGTAAACATTTGGGTAAGTCTGTAAGCCTGAGGAGAAGTAAATAACTGTGGCAGATTGCAGACAAGTGAGTAAACAGGCCCTAGTTTTTGAGTCTTCCAGTTGAGGACCCAGACATTGTGAAACACAGAGAAGCCATCCCTATTGTACACTGTCTGAATTTCTGAATCACCAAAATACCACGAGGTAAAAAAATAATTAGTTTTAAGTCATTAAGATTTAAGATAATTTGTTACACAGCAATAGATCACAAAATATATTAACTCAAATTAATATGCAAGGAATGAGTCACCTCTAACCATTTCTCTTGAATATTCTACCAATCAAAATCCAGATAAGAGTTTTTCATTCTCTGGGGACCATTGCTCTAAGATTCCAAACAACCAGCCATCTCTTCTGCCTCTTGACTGACTTAGAATAACCTGCCCCCAAACTTAAAAATACTAGAATAGGGAAACGGACTTTGCCCAGTGGTTAGGGTGTCCGTCTACCACATGGGAGGTCCGCGGTTCAAACCCGTGTGGAGCTGGCCCATGTGCAATGCTGATGCGCGCAAGGAGTGCTGCGCCACGCAGGGGTGTCCCTCGAGTAGGGGAGCCCCACACGCAAGGAGTGCACCTGTAAGGAGAGCCTCCCAGCGCGAAAGAAAGTGCAGCCTGTCCAGGAATGGCCCCGCCCACACTTTCCATGCCGCGACAACAGGACAACAGAAGCGACAACAGGACAACAGAAGCGGACAAAGAAACAAGATGCAGCAAATAGACACAGAGAACAGACAACCGGGGGAGGGGGGGGAATTAAATAAATAAATAAATAAAAATCTTTAAAAAAAAAAATACTAGAATATACCCTTCTCCTACCCCCAATATACCTATATTAGAAACAAGTAGCTAAGTAATGATCTCTGGGGGGTGGGGGGGAGGGAAGCAGATCGCCTTATGAAATGACACATTCTGGTTTTGAAGGTAGTTTCTATTTTAAATTAAATAATAGACAGATGAGTGGGCAGTTTATAATTAATCAGACTACAAAAGATTTGGAACCTGTACCTCTATGCTGCTTTTCACAAAATTATGTGCTTCCTATTCTTTAGATATAGTTCTGGCTCCCCAATTCTTTAGTCTGGTGGCTCCTCTACTCCCAAATATAGGAGGCGAACAGCTAGGAATACGCTCAAGTCTGATTTCCTTTAAATTGCAACCTTTGATCCCTAAGCAGGAGTGGCTAAAGCCATCATTACAGGGGGAAAAGCCTCAAGGATCAGCAGTTTTGAATAATTCCTTTAGATTGCTATCAATAGGTCAGAGGGGACCAGAATCAATATCATATACAAGATAATACTGATCATAAAATATTATCAGATAGACAACACTGCAAATATAGCCATTTATCCAAATGATATTGTATCTTTTACCTGTATGTTCTAAGTGTTTTAATGTCACATTGTCAACAGGGAAAAAGCTGAGGATAGCACCATATTCTGGACACATGTTTGCTATTGTAGTTCGATCAACTATAGACAACTGTGAAACTCCACTTCCAAAAAATTCAACAAATTTTCCAGCTACTCCTACTTGCCTAAGATGCTGTATAAAGAAAAATACATAAAATTAGCAATGATAAGATTAGCATGGTTTCCCTGGGATTATAGCATCTAATTTTTTTTTTAGCAGTTTTAATTCATTTATCGCCCCCCCCCCCAATGTCTGCTCTCTGTTTCTGTTTGCTGTGTACTCATCTTCTTTTAGGAGGTACTGGGAACTGAACCCAGGACCTCCCATGTGGGAATGAGGTACCCAGTCACTTGAGCCACCTCCACTCTCATAATATCTAGTTTTTAACTGAAACTAGGGACAATGAAGGAAAGAGCCTTCACTGTTCTTAGGAAACTATTCATTCTGGTTTTGCAGATATTTTAAGATAAATAATCAATAGAACTAATGGTATATCAGTTTAGCAAGCAGCCCCTTTTCTTTCTTAGCAATTCATATAACAATGGTGCTTTAACTACTAATAACATCTCAGATTTAATGAAACACTAACAGACTGATGAAACTATATTTACTTTAAAAATTGTATACTTTCTACAAAAATGCTTCTAATACCAACTACTGGCCCAATTATTTAAAGTATTATTAATTATAGGTAAATTCCACTTTGACAGGATCTAACATATGGTTTCAAACTTGACTCCTTCTAAAATCATCTTTCTTAGTTACTGCCATGTAAGCAAAATAGCAATATAGCATCTTTTCTAAATTGTAAAATAGTCTCAGATTGGTATGGGATAGAGTGCTTAGGGAGATGATTAAAAGTGAAATAACTTCCAGCCACTGAATAATATCAAGCCCTAACAACTTTAGAGCTGTTAGGAATCAGTTAATATAAAACTCCTTTTGGGATGTTTATATTATGTTTATCTCTTTTAGACTTAAGTTTCTACATCTAGAAACTTAAAAGAGATAGTTATTTGCATTTATGATTATATGTTTGAGATGAGAGGATGAGATTATATGTTTGAGGATGTTCTCACCAAATAAATGAAATACCAGAATACAAATTTTGGAAAACACATAAATAATCCTACAAAAATTATGAATAGAAGAGGGCCTCATTAAAAAAAAAAAAAGCAATAAAAGTAGTCATACGTAATAGATTAAATCTTTGTCGCAATAAGCCAAATTGTTGGAAATACAATATTATCATATGATATCATATTAACATATGATAATATTGTTAAGAAAAAACATAGCTAGAGGCATCTAAAAAGCAGCATTAATTTTCAGGGTATCTGAAGGAAAAATTGATTTCTCTAAGAACATAATGGAACACTCCCTCTCCTTTAGGAATAATCCTGCAATTCTCAATTTAACTTCTTTATCTTTTGGAAGTATATAACACATCAATCATTTCCATAAGATGTCAAATTTTTTTTCTTAGTGAGGAAGGATCAATATTGAATGCTGAGAAAAACATTACCATTTGCTTATCCTGTGGAGTATCCTGAAAGCCTCCAGATCAAAAATCTAATAAAAAATGCTGAGATTCTGGGACTCAAATTGCAATTATAAGTGGAACATTTTCCAAGATAATTCATTTAACAAAATGAGACATAATTCATTAATAAAGTTAGTGATAACCAAAAATTCAGGATGGAGAGTTTACTAGTTATGGTTCGTTAGGAAACTCTTGAGCATAAATATTGAAAGCATGAGGCTCATATTTGCATGTTTTTTAATTAGAGAAGTTGTAGGTTTACAGAAAAATCAAGTACAAAATACTAAGTTCCCATATATTAGCCTATTATTAGTGTGGTACAACTGTTACAGGTAATGGAAAATTTTTTTTATATTATACCATTACTATAGTCTATGGCAGCTAATATTTTTTAAATTCAAAGAAAAATTTTCTATATATTTTAAAGGAATGTTAAAATAACCAAAAGAAAAAACCAATATTATAATTTTCCTACAGTTCTTATTTTTTAAAGCATTATCTAGTAGAGCAATGACTCTAAAGGTCAAATGATTCAATTAAATATTAAAGAAAGGAGGATGCACAGACTTTCATGAAATGTTATTTTTAAATTCATATAGTCAACCAAGTGTTTATTGAGGCAATAAGGCAGGAGTAGAAAGGGCATGGACCCAAGAAATTGACTGCCTGTTTAGAATCATTGTTCTACTACTTATTTTTTAGTTCTGTGACTTTGAGTAAGCCATTAAAACTTCACTGCATCTCAATTTCTCAGAATTACAACGGGGGTGGTAATAGTCCCTAACTCATTGGCTTATATTGGGGGAAAATGAGTTAATCTAAGTCGAGAAGAGTGACACAACAAATTTTTTATGCTTACTAGTACAAAGTAAATGTTATGTTTTCTGTTACTACAATATGATGGTAAGTATGACAATATGGGTATGTCAGAATGCTGAGGACACTGTGATGAACCAAAATTCCTGCTCTTGTGAGTTTCTAAACCTATATAAAAACAATGTCCATTAAAGTCATTACAGCTAACCACAACTTTAACCTACCTTTATAATGCCAAGAACAACATCTATGGATGTAACAAAAGGGTTTGATGACCCAATTAACTCACATCCAACCACCTCTGGTAAAGTAAGAGAAACTGGCAGACCAAGCATAACTGCTTCTGTTTCAATGCCTCCAACCCCTAAAGTAACAAAGATGTATATTAGACAATATATTTAAAGATTATTTAAGCTATCTTTGTAACAGATAATATTCTAAGTGTTTCATAAGCTCTCTCACACAGCACCTTACAGAGAGTTATTACTGTAGATAATGAACCCAAGCCTTCTTAAAAGAATGACTCCATTCGAATGATTGTAGAAACTGATTTTTACCTTTATACCGAATTCAGAAACCAGTTATTGAATATCTAATATGCTAGGCACTGTACTATGCTCAAGTTACAGGTATGAGTAGAACCCAGGCCCTGTCAACCACAAGAAGCTCAGTCTAATGAAAAAGAAGAAAATCAACAATTTTAATACCCTATAATAGAGATGTAACAAGTACTGAGTGCTAAAGGAGTAAAGAGAGACACTTAACTCAGTGAAGGCAGTTAAGAGTTTTTAGGAGGCAAGTAAACAAAGTCTTGAAGAAGGAGTTAATAGTACCCATATTTCAACAATAAAAACGTATGGGGAGAAGTAGATATGGCTCAACCCCTTGGGCGCTCGCCTACCACATGGGAGGTCCCGGGTCTGGGTCCCAGTGCCTCCAAAAAAAGATGAGCCTCCCGCCACAACAAGCAGATGCCACAAGCCAGCATGAGCTGCAGCCCTCAGGGTTCCCTGTGCCTCCTGAGAAGGCGAGCAAACAATGAACAGATAGACAAGAGAACCACCTGGGGGAGAGGGGGATAAATAAAGAAAAACAAAGTAAATAAAATAAATCTTTAAAAAAAAGAGGTGATGGGCTGCAAAATGCTTCTGACAGAGGGTCTACCCTTTATAAAGCAATGAGGTACAAAAGAGCCCACTCAGGACATTAAGGACTAGTCTAGTCATTCTAAGATGAGTGTAGGTCAATGGCCAGAGAGGTACCAGGTTGTGAAGGACCTTGGAATTTGGATTTATAAAGTTGAGCAGAAGCCACTGAAGGACTTCACTGAAGGGAGTAACCACATCATCATTCATAGACATCATTATCATCACTCCAATCACTCCACAAATGGTAATATTGTACCAGGTACTGTATACATTTCTTTTCATGACTCCTCCTTTACCACACTGTTCATAAACTATTAAATCAAGGGGAGCAGATGTGGATCAGTGGTTGAGCACTGGTTTCCCACATATGAGATCCCAGGTTTGATCCCTAGCCCTGGTACCTCAAAAGAAAAAAGAAAAAAAACAAAGTAGGCATAGATTATAAAATCAGGATATTGTTTTTGTTGCCACTGTTTTAGATAAGAGAAAAGAACCTCGAAGAGACTATAAAAACCCACTATTTATATTCTTTTATAAAGTTTCTCTCACATCCCCTCTCAAAAAGAAACTAGTCATTTACTTACCCCACCCCAGAATTCCCAAACCATTCACCATGGTTATGTGAGAATCAGTGCCAACCACGCTGTCTGGAAAGAGCAGGTCCTTTTCTTCAAAAACCACTCTCGACAAATATTCTAAGTTTACTTGATGTGCCATTCCAGTTCCAGGAGGGATTACAACCACATTCTTAAAAACTCTTGAACTCCACTGCATTTTGTTTAAATTTAATAAATACAAGTATTAATTCATTATATGAATTTGAGCTCACAATCAAGATATAAATATTGACACCAAAAATATTTTAACCAATGTTCAATATAGTCAAATTTGAAATTTACAGTACATACTGAAAAACAAATATGCAAACACTAAATCTAAACTTACTAATTTTGTAGATTACTAAAATTAAATTATGCCAAAGAATAATGTTCAAATAGTTCAGATAAATGGTAGCTTTCAAGTATGTTCCAATGATCCTCAGAGATGAGGAAAAGGTCCAATGTACAAGGTCTTGAACAGTTACTTGAACTAGAGCCATTTTATTTTTATCTCCTTTTTTATACCCTGGGGTTTCCAATTAATTAGATTTTATTGGAGGAACAAAAGGGCTCTCCGGCTACAAAGTCTTTTAAAACCCCTGGTCTAAAGATAAAAAATCTTTAAGTACCTGCCAATATTTTATAAATTTCTATGCAAAATCTTCCCCAAATCATTTGTACCTTGAAAAATTGAAGCCTCTCTCGATTTCTGCCAAATTCAACCTCTTGATTTTTTAACACTGTATCAGGTCTAAAAGGAAAAAGAACTGGTGTTACAATTATGTATTATAGAAGAAAAATTGCCTTGTTTCTTTCTAAGTCTTAATTCTTATGCATATATATACAAACAGCAAAAATCCTTGAAAGAACAATTTACTAGACTGCTCTTAAAAGGAAGCTGTGCTTTAAATGACACACTAGAAAGTTATGGCGAGGAGTTACTACTTTGCTGGATATAACAAACTCATGTCCAAACCGGCACCCAAAACTATTAAAACACATTTTGTTGTGAGAAATTTGCCTAAAATCAAAATAATAAAAGTAAAATAGTAAGCCTGGTTGGGCTTTACACTGCAAAGAAAAAAAGAGGGCAGCGATGATTACCATTTCCACCAGCTAGCTCTAGGGCCAAGTTTAAACTGGGAGATGGGCATAGATTAGACAATAAATTATCACTATATAGCAATGACAAACAGTAGCTCAACATCATTTTATAGTTTAAAGAGCTTTTTGCAAAAATCTTTTATTCTACCCAAAATGGAAGGTTCTATTTTATGTAGAAGTACCAGTTTATTTTACATGAATGATTTAAACTAAGAGACAAAAACAATCCCCCCCCCCCAAGCAGTAAGTTTAAAGAACATTTTTATCTAATGGATATTTTTTAAAAAACATTTATTTCAAACTGCTTTAAGCTATTTAACCTGTCAACTGGTGATTAAATGCTGACTTGAATATCGATACACCTTAAATTATACATGTCCTCCAGGGTCCAGATAATTATAGTTGTTTAATTGTCAACATTTTTTTAAACAAAGATTACTTTAATAATTCATTGCTGAACGAACATTTTAAGCCATACTGCATCTTAGTGAGCTTTTTCTCAGGACCTCAGGGAATAAATCTTTCCTAGAGTTGCTCCAATTATTTTATCTTCCCATAGCACTTATGGTTACAAAGTGTAATATAAACATTTATTAGCTCATAACTCTACTTCAAATTAGGCAGTGATTTCAAGTGCCAACCGTTATGCTCTTAACTTTCTACCCCCCAATTTCTTAAGTCTATAATTAATACTTAATCGACACATTAAAGAACACAAGATTTACCTTTCCACAAAGCCAAGGACTACAACATAACTCATTTAATACTATGTAATTTGAAGTCAAAATTGAGGAGAAATGTTACACAAACTGGAATTTCTGAAATAAAAATATACCATCTAAGCTTCCATACTCAGCAGTTATAAAATATAAACAAGAAAATCTATGATTTTGAATCAAGAAATCTTCCTTTTCAGGAAATTAATTACTTTATAAGAAGATGTGGCAATCTCAAAAGTCAACTTGCCCCAACCAGGTAGGGCAACCAGGTAGCAGAATAAAGGAATGATGACATAAAACTGTTGTAATTTGATGACAAGAGACCCATAGATTATACTGAAATTTTACAAATGAAGAAGACACATGAGGTCTCTATAATCTGAAGCTTTATAGAAATATTAAGCTAAAATTTTAAAGCCTAATAGAACTTAAAAGATCCAGTTCAGGGACAAATAAATTAATGGTTTATTTTGTATGCAGGTGAAATATGAGTGGATATTTTTAGCTATTCTATACTTTAAATGTGTTAATCTAACCAAAATCCTAAAACCAGAATTCTTTTCTAGGCAGGTTTACTATCTACCATGGTACTACACAGGGAATCACTCCCCTAAATGGGCTCATTATGTTTGTAACATATATGATAATGATTAATATTCTTAACATATAGAGAAGTTCTTAAGTTGCAATAAAAAAAAAAAAAAGCCCCCATTAGGGAAAAAGGAGCAAAATAAAGAGAGTATTCACAGAGAAATATGAATGACTAATATACTTGTGAGAAATGGAACTTCACTAAAAAAAAAAAACACAGTTTAAGACGAAATCCACCTCCCCTTTATTGCCTAAATTAAATATATTTACAGATAAATCTTAAGGATTGCTTTAATAGGAACAGAAATTGTTTTCAGTTACAGATTCCTATTTTAATTAACTTTACTTCTTTTAATACAAGAAGAAATAGATATGAGTACCCAAACCAGGATAATAAATACAAAGGCAATACAAAAGGAATCAGGAAAGGAAGGAGAATAAACGTGATTTCCTTAACTGAAAAATAATCTGACACTAATAAAGATCAACAAAAACGATTTCATACTCAGGCACTGGTTGCAAATGAAAAGGACACAGAATGGGTGTATTTTCAATCTGTGAAGAAAATTTTCCTGAGTTTCGGCCCAATTCTCCAGAATCACATGATCCTCGGCAGGTAGTCTGGCCTCTGCAGGGAAGCTTCTTAGGCTGTATTTTAAGTGGAGAGAGTTTTCCTGTTTTCTGCAGGTCACCACCTCCAGGATTTGGAGCATTCTGTATTGCACTATCATTCCAGAAAAGAAACAAATTAAATCATTTAATGACAAATTAAATTCTAAAAATGCACATTAGAAATGCTATCTGGAAGTTAAGTACATGAACACCAACATCAAAAGTTAATATGTCATTTAATTCAGGTTTCAAAAGCAAAATTCAGATTACAGAAAATAGAAATAAGTAATTTAAATTCGTGGAGATAAAAACAGGATTCTAAGTGCCCAATAAAATCCTCTTCAGTTACATCAATGACAATTTAAGAAGCTTAGCAAGTACTGAAATAGATTTTTTTTTTTCAACAACAAAGCTAAAAGAAGCTCAGAGCCGTATCTTTAACCTACCGGGAAAAATCTTTCATGGGTTCTAATAAATCAGTCTTATTTCCTTACTCCAGGAAATGTAAAAGAGAGCTGGTGCATGAGAACATAAAAATGTCTTCTCTAGTTTGAAAAGGGGTGTTATAAATGTTAACAAACTTATTACAGTGGAAAGAAAATAGATCTATAGAGGGTGCAGTGTCTTTCATAACCAATTAACTAAAAACATTCATGGCTCATGTCTTTAGATTCCTTCTGGAAGCTATGTAGGTAAAAACTAAATGGAAATAAAGACTCTAAGTTCAGATAGTCATTTGAAAAAGCATGTTCGAGCATTAAACATTTCTACTGAAAACAGCAGAAATACACAAAAACGAAAGTAACCTTAAACTCAGACTAAGTAAAAAAATTTAGCTACCCATAACATTTTTGCTACAGTTTTTTAAAAAAAAATATATGCACATTAGTCAATATTAAAAGCAGCATACTTTTGTACTCTGGCATAAACTATCTTTTCTCCCTTTCCTCTAAAACCATATACTTCTAGGAGATTGGTTACCAATTAACTTGCATGCTATCTTTATAAATATATGTATTTAAATACCATTTATTGAAGTCAATTTGTAAAGAATGGTCAACCGTAAGATCTGTTGGACAGGCAGGATGTACTTTCTTGGGATCACCTCCAAGAGTTTTCACTGCCTCTCTCATAGCAGCAAAATCCACCATTGCCGGTATTCCACTAAAAAATAATGATCAAAGTATAGTTTTAATTGCTCTTTTATGTATGTTTATTGAATTAACATGCATTTATTCCACTTTTATATTTTTAAAGTATCACTTGATAACATACTAGTTATCCAGAGTGTGAGCATCCTGGTTTAATGAGAATTAACATTAAATATAACAGAACTTGAAGGCTTTGGGCAGATGTGCCAAACATAGTATGAGAGATGATTTTTAGAGGCATAAGAGAACTAGCCTCAGCCCCCTCCTTAGTGTCTTCTTGCTACCCCAGAGGTAACCACAATAGCTTTTGCCATTTTACATTCATCCACCCAACTATACATAACATTTACCAAATGTGTCAATGTGCTAGATACTAATGGTACAAGGTCAAATAAGCCAAGATTCCTGCTCTCAAAGAACTTGAACTGAAGAAAAGAATGACTCTTATTTGTATAGCCAACTACTACATTTCCTTCAAAACTCAGTTCAAGGATAACTCTTCCAATAATCAATCCCTGGGAGCGCAAATTAGACAGTCTTTGAAGCTATGGTAAAGAGCTTCAATATTAATCTAAGTGTGATGGAAGCCACATTTGAAGGAGGGAAATTATATGAACTGATTCACATTTTTACCTAGTTGCTCCATCTAACTCTGTAAAGAACAGACTATAAATTGCAAATGTGAAAGCAGGAATATCAGTTAAAAGACGATTGTAGCTGCAGTCCAGGTAAGAGGTAATGGTGGCTAGAACCAGGATGGCAGTGGTGGAGATGGCAAGAAATATTTGGACTCAGGGGTATATTTCAAAGGTAAAGCTTACAGAACTTGCTGATATACTGGATTCAGAGTAAGAAGGAAAAAGAGGAATCAAGGATGACTCCTAGATTTTTAGTCTAAACAAATAGAAGAATGATAGGGCCACGTACTCTGATGAAGACTCGGAGAGGAATAGGTAAGGTAAGGGTAAGAAATTAAGAAATCAAGTTTTGGATACATAAAATTTGAGAAGTCTCAAACTTAAGTATGTGGAGATGACAAGTAAGCAGGACATAAAAGTTTCTGCTTTAAGAAATGGGTACCTATTTTTAAAGAATTGCTTCAGTTTGGAAAAGGCAATTTTACTTTATAAGCCAACCTTCAAAATTGAAAACAAAACCAAACCAGAACCATCCATCAGTAAGTTTGAATTTTAAAAAGGAAACACTGAAAGTGGTCACTCATGAAAAATAAACCTATCACTCACGTAAAATCTTGAAGAAGAACACGGGCAGGGAAAAAGGGCACTTCAACATTGCTTTGTTTGGTTTTCCAGTCTAAAATGTTCATAACATCTTCCTTTTTCATTAAAAAGCCATCACAATTTCGTACAGCAGCTTCCAACAGGACCCGTATTGAGTAAGGCAGAACATCTGATTCAAGAAAAAATACTGCTATTAATAAGGAAATAGTCATAACTATATCTTCCAAAAATTTACAATAGCAAAAGGTTAGATGATGATAAAGATGCACTGTTTTCTCAATTTTAAAAAAAGCACTTTTTGGTCTAGTAAATATAGATTAAAACACCATTGATATTACCACCTGACTTTGTATAACTTCATCTTTCCTATACATAAACCCAAGGCCCTAGGAAAGTAGAAATAAAAACCTTCACACAACAGCTGCATTGATCTGGTCTATAACCATGACAAATTAAATATCTGACAACAGAAATTCTGAAAAGCACAATATTAGAATATAATGATGAATATATCTCCTATTATAGCAAAAAATGGTTAAATTGTGGGAAAGTTTAATACAGTTGAAAGATTTCCATCAAAAATGGTTAAAGTTTAAAAATAAATTGTAGTGTCTGGGTGAGTAAAATCCATTTCATGAAAAATTTCATTCACCTCAATTACTAGTTTAAAGATATATTAATTTAAAGATACATTAGAGAAATTTCAATACTTTAAAATTTTCAATCATATTGAATTCTTATACAGAGTTTGCCACAAGCAAGTATTTCCTTGAGATCTGAAGGGGGAGAAACAATCAGTATGGGACTGGCTGAATAAAAGCATGGTACATCTACACAATGAATTATCATATAGCTGTTTAAAAGAATGAAGATCTCTATATACTGATCAGGAGTGATCTCTAGGATATATCATTAATTGAAAAAGCAGTGCAAAATAGTGTTTACAGTTGATTAACTTTTGGGTAAGAAAAAGGTTAATATCTCTCTCTCTCTACACACACAAGCGTGCATACACACACACATACACTTTCATAAACAACAAAAGGATAAACTAAAAAACTTAGTGTATATATATCCCCACACAGTATTCTGACTGGATCTCCCTAGTAGGACATATAAGAACAGAAGAATCACTCACATACACACACAAAAAAACTAACTACATTCAGTTTTTAGTGCAGGCATTGCTATTGTTATTTAGAAATTGTCAAGTGTATATCGCGATGAAACCAAGTAATTTTGTTACCATGATTGAGAACTAAGGTTTTCAAAGAGAGGATATGTAAGAATAAAATCAGAGTAGCAAAAACAAAAAAAACACACAAACTTATATTTCAATAGGAAATATCATATGAACTCATGATTTTTCTCTTTCTAAAAAAATATGCATCTCCTAGCGCTGCCCACTGAAAATGCCTACAATGACAATCCAATAGTAATGAACACCTACCAACTCAGATTACTGTTTCTAAATACTATTTCCTATTAAAAAGAACCATAATTCGGGAAGTGGCTGTGGCTCAATCAACTGGGCTCCCATCTACCATATGGGAGGCCCTAGGTTTGCATCCCAGAGCCTCCTTGTGAGGGCAAGCTGGCCTTTGCCCGCAGAGCTGACGGTTCACACCCGCAGAGAACTGGCACAGCAAGATGACACAACAGAAGGAAGACCAGAAGACACAGAATATGCACAGTGAATGGAAATGGAGAGCAGACAGCAAGTTAGCCACAAAGGGGGGGGGGTAATTTTTTTTTTTTTTTAATTTAAAAAAAAGAAAAAGAACCATAATTCCTTGGAAGAATGGATGGTTCCATTTCTGGGGCAGGATCTGTAAAAATAAGCCTGAAAACATCTTATGTCAGAAACAAAAGAAGTATCAAAGATTAATGGGTCGTGTCATAAGACACTAATCTAAAGAGGATTCTCACTGGCAAGATGGATCGATTTGAGCACCAAAAAGAATAATGACTGCAATTTATTGAAATACATCAAATATATAAACAGCCTTTAATTTACGACTCTAAAATAACTCTCCATGAAGCACTAATGAAGTTACTAGGGTATCACCTCACTACTCTGAAAACATGACGAATAAAGGGGGGAAAAAAATCAAATAATCTTGCCTTTCATGATTTCAAGTAACCAAATAGCTAAATGGAAAAAGTTCTCTTTAGAAGAATTACCACTAAAAATATAGAAGGAATTACATAATTAGAGAAAAAAAAACTCATTAGTGTGTAGCACTTAATGAAATAGTGGATCTAGGCAATGATCATAAGTAGATGCTAGAATCATTATATGATAAGTGGATGGGTGGATTAGTCAGCCAAAGGGGTGCTGATGTAAAATACCAGAAATCTGCTGGGTGTTAAAAGGGTATTTATTTGGGGTAGGAGCTTACAGATACCAGGCCATAAAACTTAAGTTATTTCCCTCATCAAAGTCTATTTGGAGCAAGATGGCTGCCAACATCTGCAAGGGTTCAGGCTTCCTGGGTTCCTACGTTTCTGGGGCTTGCTTTTCTCTGGGTTCAAGGTTCCTTCCTTCCTGGCACTGGCTTCTCTTTCCTCTGCGAGCTTACTTCCCAGAGCTCCAGCTTAAGTCTTCAGCATCAAACTCCAACATCAAAACTTCAACAAACCCTCAACTCTGTTCTTCACCATGCCTTTTATCTGTGAGTCCCCATCCACCAAGGCCACCCACCAAGGGGGTGGGGTGGGGACTGGGTGGGGACTCAACACACTAACCATAACTCAATCATGCTCAGGTACAGATCAGATTACAAGCATAATCCAAGATTTCTTTTTGGAATTCATCAATTATATCAAATTGCTACAATGCGAAAATTATAATAGATGAATCAAGCTGGTTAAAACCTGTATCCTCGTAGCACCACTAAAATTGGAACATTATAGATATTACTTATCTCCTGATGAAATAGGAACTATAAGCACCACCTATGAAATGTTCTTGCAGTAAAAACAACAACAAAACAAACAAAAAAACAGAATCTAATTAAACCTCAAACAGTTAAAAGGAACTAAGTGGGATAGAGGGAACAATAAAATGAAACTACAAGCAGGTAATCAGACCAGTCCAGAAGGTGGAATGTTCTACAACATAAAAATGCTTTCTTCAACATAAAAAAATGGCATGGAAAAAGGGGAGAGAAGGGCTACTGTAGACTAAAAGAGACTTAGAAAACATAAGTCAAATGCTGTGGTAGACTGTATTTAGATCCTGTTTTGAACAAACCAAGTGTAAAAACGTGTATCTGACAGCTAGAGAAATAAGTGTTTTAGGTTATAGTAAAGAATTTTTGTTAATTTTGTTAGACATAATAATGCATTGTCTTTATGGGTTTTTTTTAAAGTCCTTACACATCAGAGATGCATACTGAAGTATTTACAGGTTAAAAATATGGTGGAATGCATGTAACAGTGACTGGCAAAACATTGGTTGGTAACTGCTAAGTATAATATATGGTGGATCAATATACTATTCCCTAGCTATCTATTTCCTTATTTATCTGACACCAGGGATTGAACCCAGGACACTGTATGGGAAGCAGGCACTAAACCACTGAGCTACGCCCACTTCCTCTCTTTACTTTTTATGTCTGAAAATTTTCACATGCACAAATGAAAAAAAGATTAATGAAGTTATAAGAAGATAAAGGACTACAGAATGAGAAATACTAGATTCAAAGTCTAGTATTTGCCATTTACTGTTGGTATGACTTTAGGAAAGTGACTCTAGTGGATACATTTTCTCTTTTAAAAGGCAAATCACAGCTACCTAACAGAGACCTGAAGATTATCTTACCTCACCTAATACATTAAAAAAACAAAAACAAAACCAAAAATGCCATTTATGGCAAATAATAGGTGATTAACAAATAAGTTTTCAACCTTACCTCCATAAGAAACATAACAAGTCCTAAATACCAGGGAGAATTACAGGGGACTGGAATTCTAAACAGAGCATTTGGAAACAATGAGAAGGAAAATAATAGCATAGAAGAAAGTACCCAAGATAAGCCTCTAATGGTTTCTAGAAAAACAATCTCATGAATATTAGCTTTTAAAACTTTTTTTAACGTTTTAAAAAAAAATTATTGAATTTTATCACTCATACATAAACATAAACAGTAAGTGTATAGTAATAGTTGTGCACTTACAAAACGAACATACATAACATCATACAGGGGGGATTCCATACATCAACTCACTACCAACACCTTGCATTGTTGTGAGACATTTGTTCCAAATGATGAAAGAATATCATCAAAATCTTACTACTAACTATAGTCCTTATCTTACATTTGGTGTATTTTGCCCCCAACCCACCCTATTATTATTTTTTCAATATGTTTTTATGACAGAAGTTGTAAACTTAAAAAACAATCATGAAGATGTGCAGACTTCCCATACAACACCCCACTATCAAACACCACATCACGGTTGAACATGTGCTACAGATTATGATATCATTAGACTATCACCAGGTCCATAGCATACATTTGGCACACATTTTCCATAATCTGCCATTATCAACACAGTATATCTTTGGCATAGTTGCATACTACGTTACTACTCTTAACCACAGTCCATAGGTAACGCCAGTTGTATTTGTCCCATGCTTCTCCACATTCCCACCACCCTACAATAGTGATGTACAACTGTTCTAGTTCACAAAAGACACTCTTGCATCTGTACCATCAACCACAATTCTCATTCACCTCTGGGTTTACTGTGTTATTCAGTCTCTATATAATTTTCTAGCTTTTTTTCAATTGGCATTTACATCCCTAGACTACACTTTCCAGGCTCATTCCAATTTATACCAGCTGTTACTATAATGTGTTACCATCAATTCTATACATTTCCACACTTTTACAATAAAGTTCGTTAAAATTTCTACATACATTAAACATCAGTAGTCCGTATCAGTCCTCCTCTTATCTCGTTGAAAGACCCACCATCTACCACCAAGTCTTACAGACACTTTCCTACATTTTCATCTAGAAGCTTTATGGTTCTTGCTTTTTTATTTAGTTTTTTTATCCATTTTGAGCTAATTTTTGTATAAGGTGTGAAATAGGGTTCTCTTTCCTTCTTATGAATATGGATATTCTCTCAGCACCATTTGCTGAATAGACTGTTCTGTCTGAGCTGGATGGGTTTAACAGGCTTGTCAAAAATCACTTGTCCAAAATGAGTTTATATGGCTACGAGTCTCTAAAAAAGAGTCTGGAGGTTGTCAGGATTGCCCTTATGCACAACTGAGCAGAGTCTAAAAGACAGATAAAGTAGATACAACCCCAAGTATTGGTTCCTTTGAAGACTAAAGAGACCCACAGGTTCTATGGTCATGGCAGATGGGGTTCACTGCCATGTCAGATGGCCCTTCTTTGGAGCTGGTGTTTCTGCGTGATGAAACTGGACTCAGATGGGATCTCTTTTCACAGGACTTTCATGCTACTTTATTGGAATTGTAGTTGGTGTTGGGGTTTAAGATATATTTAGGGGATTTGAATCTCTGGACTGACAATATGACAGCCAGGTCCTGAGCCTCAACAGACATCAGCTCCTACACTCTGATTTATTGGACTCACCCCACTCAGCTAAGATGGAGTTGAAGAAGGACAACCACCACACCATGGAGCCTAGAGTGCCTACAACTGAAAGCAGGAGGATTGCATCCAGTATCCATGTAGAATCTGAGCCTCCTCTTGACATGGAGGTACAATGGACACAACCAATCCAAGGTCCACATAGAAAAGGTGGCACTGGAGTGGGAAAAGTGGCCATGGTGGCTGATGGGTACGGGGAATGGCAGGAAGAGACGAGATGTGGAGGCGTTTTTGGGACTTGGAGTTGCCCTGGATGGTGCTTCAGGGGCAACCACTGGACATTGCAAATCCTCCCAGGGCCCACTGGATGGAACGTGGGAGAGTATGGGCTATGATGTGGACCATTGACCATGAGGTGCAGAGATGCCCAGAGATGTACTTACCAAATGCAATGGATGTGTCATGATGATGGGAGTGAGTGTTGCTGGGGGGGGAGTGGTGGGGTGGGGGTGGT
This sequence comes from Dasypus novemcinctus, assembly GCF_030445035.2. Lineage (NCBI taxonomy): Eukaryota > Metazoa > Chordata > Mammalia > Cingulata > Dasypodidae > Dasypus > Dasypus novemcinctus. The sequence goes on from NC_080675.1 coordinate 153,414,843, forward strand.
GGGGTTGAATGGGACCTCATATTTTTTTAATGTAATATTTTTACAAAATGAATAAAATTAAAAAAAAAAATCACTTGTCCATGGGAAGCTGGCTAGGGTGTCCATCTACTACATGGGAGGTCCGCGGTTCAAACCCTGGGCCTCCTTGACCCATGTGCAGCTGGCCCATGTGCAGTGCTGATGTGTGCAAGGAGTGCAGTGCCACAGAGGGGTGTCCCCCACGAAGGGGAGCCCCACACGCAAGGAGCGCACCCCGTAAGGAGAGACGCCCAGCGCGAAAGAAAGTGCAGCCCACCTAAGAATGGTGCCGCCCACACAGAAAGCTGACACAAGATGACGCAACAAAAAGAGACAGAGATTCCCATGCCGCCGCCGACAACAGAAGCGGACAAAGACGACGCAGCAAATAGACACAGAGAACACACAACCGGGATGGGGGGGGGAGGGGAGATAAATAAATAAATATCACTTGTCCATAGAGGGAGGGTCCATTTCTGAACCATCAATTCAGATCCACTGATCTATATGTCTTTATGCCAGGACCATCCTGTTTTTACCACTATATCCAGGTAATATGATTTAAAGTCCAGAAGTGAGAGTCCTCCAACTCCACTTTGCCTATTTAAGATGTTTCTGGATATTCAGGACCACTTATCCTTACAAATAAGTTTGATAATCGTGTTTTCCATTTATTGAAAAAATACTGGTGGAATTTTTATGGGAATTGGATTGAATCTGTACATCAATTTGGATAGAACGACATCCTAATGATATCTGTCTTCTAATTTGTGAGCACGGAATGTTCTTTCAATTATTTAAGTCTTTCTTGATTTCTTTGAGCAATGAGTTTTAGTTTTCTGAATACACACGGGTCAAGGAGGCCTGGAGATTGAAACGCAGACCTCCCATGTCGTAGGCAGATGCCCTATCCACTGGGCCAAGTCTGCTTCCCTGGAGGCTTATCTTGTTCCTTTAACTGGGCCATATCTTCCTATTTCTTGGTATGAATTGTAATTTTTTGTTAGTGTCTTGGCATCTGGTTTACTGGATGTATTTATTCAGGATGCAGTTTCTCTCTTTAGTCTAGGGCTTTGATGCGCTCTCTACGTTGCTGGTTGTGTGTTAGGAGCCAAAGATGTAACCGGTACAGTAAACTATGGAAGCTCAAGCTGCCCGCATTGACCAAGGGACTGATGAAGCTTCTCTCAACTTCTTTCTTTGCCAGGGATAGGGACAGAGACACAGCTGTGTATAATAATCCAAGTAGTACAGGCCTAGACTCTAGTTGCCCAGAGGACTGATGAAGCTTCATGCCCCTTTCTCCCCTATCTGGGATGGGGACGGAGCTGCAGGTGTGCAGCAATCTATGCTGTACAGGTCCAAAATGGCTGCAGTTGCCCTGGTAGGTTTCCGCTATTCAGTCTGAGCCAGCCCAATGTACCTGCAGTTACCGGGAGAGGCTAGTGCAGGACCCACCAGCCTCCTCCCTGTTAGAGGTTGGGCTGAAGCTTACGCTAGGGCTGCAGGTCAATCTGGGTGAAAGAAGCTGGTCTCTACCATCACTATGATTTTCAGTCAGCCCAGCTTTCCCTTATCCTGCGGGTGGAGTTGAAATGTTGGCTCCCAGCTACTTTCCAACTTAGACAGGTTCCCAACTTTAGCTGTTCTTGGGATTATCCTTCAGCCAGCCAAATTTACTAATCAGTCACAAGTAAGTGGCCAACCATCTCTCCCTCCTCTGGTTTTGGGAAATGGAGCTTCCAACTCAAGTCACAGAACAGCTCCTGAGGTGGCTTGTGCTGCCAGAGTAGGATGATCATCGGCCTCCGCAGTGTGGCCTGTATAGTTTCTGAGAGGCTGATGCAGGTCCGCCAGGATTCCTTACTGCCGGAAATGGGGCTAGGCTAGAGATGCAAATCTGTCCTGCATGGAAAGAAGCTGGTCCCTACCAGCACTGTGATTTTTAGTCCATCCCATTTCCCCTCGTGTCAGGGGCAGAGTTAAAATGGTGGCTACTGGCCTCTTTCTGTCTTGGACAGGTTCAAACTTTAGCTGTCCTTAGGGTTATACTTTAGCCAGCGGGATTTACTAATCAGTAGCTGAAGTTAGTGCCCAACCATCTCTTCCCTGCCCTTTTTTGGGTAGTGGAGCTTCCAATTCCTGTCACGGAATAGCTCCTGAGGCAGCTTGTGCCACCAGTGAAGGATGGGTGCCGGCCTTTGAGGCACAGAGTGCTATACTTATGAATCTTCTCTGCAAATGGGCAGTCTCCTCCATCCATTCTTTCAGGGATGTTGCAGGATGCTCCTCTGGTCCCCCGTAGCTCCCAAATAGGTGCTTTAGATAGCTCTGGGTGGTCACCAAATGCCCCATAGCATGAGCTGACTTTAGGAGCTCCTTACTCTGCCACCATCTTGCTGGTTGTTCTAAAAACTTTATATTTTGAAATACTTTCAAACTTACAGGACAGTTACAAAATAATATAAACCCTGTACAGGGAATTTCAACATACCCTTACTGCCCCAGATACCCAGACCCGCCAATTTTAATATTTTGCCATATTTGCTGTATCATTCTATCCATCCATCAACCCATCTATTTATCCATCCATCCATTTATCTATCAAATCATTTTCTGAATACCTAAAAGTAGATTGTATACATCATGCTCATCGATTGCTTAATTCTGCCATGTACATTTCCTAAGACCAAGAATATTCACTTATTTAATAACCTTAAGCACCAATATCCAGTCCCTCAGGCTGCCACCAGTCAGGCTGTGCCAAACATAAATGCTCCCAGTAGGTTTAATGAAGGCTAAGCTACTCCCTCTAGAGCTGTGACCAGGAATTTGTAGTTGGAGACTGGCCCAGGCAAAGCCTGTGAGGGGATAGGGGAAGGACTAGACAGAGCACCACAAGATCCTACAGCTTTTTAAGTAGGCTTTTTCTTGATTTGGTACTCACTGGGTTTCTTCAAACCTTTAACTGTTTTCTGGAGCTTTGAGAAATATGTTTCTGACGGTTCTTGCTGGCTGTTTAAAGCGGTCAGTGGGGGAATAGAATCCTGAACCTTTTCACACTGCCATCTTTAGGAAGAGTAATTTTTGTTTAACGTATCTTCACAGAAAAGAATCTCATCAAATTTCTAATTAAACATGGTAAAATATATTTATATGTTTACATATATACAATATACAATAATCTCCATTACCTCCTGAAATTCACTAAGATGACAATAAAGAAATTTAAAAAAATTTTTAAAACTAATCAGAGGAATAGGGAGAAGAGAAACCAACAAAACTGTGACAAACAGAAAATGCATTGATGACTCATAATGGAGCAAGCAGAAGAGAGTAGAGAAAGCTGCAACTTAAAAATGTCTACATAAGGGAAGGACAACTAGAAACGAAGACCAGGAATTAGAATAACCTAGGATTTCTTAAGAGGAGTATCAGAGGCTAGAAGTCAATGGAACAACACCTCCAAAATTCTAAATGGAAATAATTTCCAACCTAGAAATTTATATACAGTCAAACTATCAACCAAATCATTCAAGGTCCCAAAAATTTATTTCCCAGGCATGTTTTCTTAGGAAGCTATAATACTAGAGGATAAGCTCTATAAAACAAGGGAGTTAACAGAAAATAGGAAATCATGGAATCTAGAAAATATTCGCCTAAGAACAACAGTAGTGCAGCAAGCCTCCAGTGCTATCAGCCCCAGTTGGACCAGAAAGACGGGGTCCAGGTGGGACATCACCAAGGATAGCGGGGCAAAAGAAAAACCCTGACAGATTACCTGATGTACTTATACTGGGAGAAGTTATACTAGTTTTCTTTTGGAGAGTTTGTAGATCAATTATTGATAAGGACATAGAAAACTAAGCTAAGAAAGAAAGAAAATCATTAATTCCAGGGAAAATACAAAATACAATGTATAGAAATGAGATGTAATCAATAGTTTACTACATGGGTTGGCTGAGAATATTTACAGTCATACCAATTTAAACAATGAATACTGATTAACAAAAAACTGTAATTATACTAGGAAGAGGGGCAAAGGATATATGTAAGGAATAAAAGTGCTAAATTCTCATTTCCCAGAGTTTACACCTGAAAAAAGAAAGAGCAGAATAAGCAAGACTATTTAAAAATATGGAGGAAATCACCAGAAGAAAAAACTGAGACAGCTGAAAACAGCATTTTGGAAGGAGTGAAAACAGGGACAGCCTAGTGATACTACCTATTTTTAATGATATCATTCTGAAAAATAATTAAAAAGTAAATTAAAAACCAATTATCAGGGAAGCGGCTGTGGCTCAATCAGTTGGGCTCCCGATTACCATATGCAAGGACCTGGGTTCACGTCTCAGGGCCTCCTTGTGAAGGCAAGCTGGCCTGTGTGCCGTGGAGAGTGGACAGCCTGTGTACCGCGGAGAGCTGGCGCAGCAAGATGATACAACAAAGGGAGACAAGCAGATACAGAAAAAACGCAGTGAATGCACACAGAGAAGAGACAAGCAAAGAAAGGAACAAGATGCAAGTGGATGAATAAATAAAAATAAACCAAATTTTAAAAAAAACAAACCAATTATAGCACAACCAGCAAGATGGCAGCAGAGTAAGGCACTCCTGGAGTCAGCTCCTGCTACAAGGACAGTTAGTACACACCCAGAGCTATCTGGAGTTAGCTGAAGCATCTGTTGGGGGGCTCCAGGAGACCAGAAGAGCATTCTGCAACATCCTTGAAGAAATGGAAGGAGGAAACTGGCCATCTGCAGAGAAGATTTGTAAGTAGAGCGCTCCACACCAAGAGGCCGGTTCCCAGCCTTCACTTGTGGCACAAACCACCTGGAGAGCTGTTCCACGGCTGGAAATGAAAGCCCCACTTCCGAAAAAAGGGGGAGGAAGAGACGGTTGGGCACCAACTTCAACTACTGATGAGTAAATTGAGTGGGCTAAATTATCATCCTAAGAACAGCTAAAGTTTGAGCCTGTCCAAATCAGAAAGAGTTCAGTAGCCGCCATCTAACTCTGCACCTGGCACTTAGAGGAAAGAGAGGACTGAAAATCACAGTTCTGTGGGGACTGGATTCTTTCTATCCAGACTGAATTGCAGTTCTACCCTACACCCCAGCCCCGCCTCAGCCAGGGAGGAAGCTGGGAGGACCTGCACCACCTCTCCAGGAAATTTCCAGCCAAGCCGCGGAGGCCAATGATTATCCTACTTTGGTAGCACAAGCTGCCCCAGGAGCTGTTCTATGGCTGGAAGTGGAAGCTCCATTTCCCAAAAATAGGGGAGGAGACAGCTGACCACCAATTTCAGCTACTGATTAGTAAACCTGGATGGCTAAAGTATAACCCTAAGAACAGCTACAGTATGAACCTGTCCAGATCAGAAAGGGGATGGAAACTGCCATTTTGACTCCGTCAAAAATCACAGTGATGGTACAAATTGATTTCTTTCACCCAATTTGGTCCGCAGACCCTGCACCACCCTATCCAGGTAAGTGCAGGTACATCTGGCTGGCACAAACTAAATAATCAGAAGTCTACCAGGGCAACTGTGGTCATCTTGGACCCGTAAGGCACAGATTGCTGCCCACACGTGCAGCTCCATTCCCCCACCAGGCAGGGGAGAAAGGGGCGTGAAGCTTCATTAGTCTCTCTGGGCAACTACACTCTAGGTGTCCATGACATGGATTATTCCACACAGCTGTGACTCTGTCCCTACCTCTGGCAAAGGAGAAAGTTAGGAGAAGCTTCATGGGTCCCTGGGGTAAAGAGGGCAGCTTAAGCCTCCACAGCTTATACCACCAACTACATCCTTGGCTCCTACTGCACAACCAGCAAGGGAGAAATGGCAGGAAGCCCTAAACTAAGGAGAAAAACTACACCCAGAATAAATATTCTAGTAAGCCAGATGCAGACAAAAAATTACAATCCACAAGAAACGGGAAGATATGACCCACTTAAGGGAACAAGATAAGCCTCCAGATGACATAAAGGAGTTGAGACAACTAATCACAGGTGTTCAAACAAATCTCCTTGATAAATTCACTGAGACAGCTAAAGAGACTAAGGATATTAAGACGACACTAGATGAGCACAAAGAAGAATTTGAAAGCATACATAGAAAAACAGCAGATCTTATGGGAATGAAAGGTGCAAAAAATGAAATTAAAAAAACACTGGAATGATATAATAGCAGATTTGAGGAGGCAGAAGACAAGACTGGTGAGCTTGAAGAAATGGCCTCTGAAAGTGAACATACAAAAGAACAGATGAAGAAAAGAATGGAAAAAATTGAAAAAGGTCTCAGAGAACTAAAGATATCAAAAGACGTGCAAACATACATGTCATGGGTGTCCCGGAAGAGAATAGAAAGGAAAAGGGGCAAAAGAAATATTTGAAGAGATAATGGTAGAAAATTTCCCAACCGTATTAAAGGACATAGATATCCATGTCTAAGAAACACAACATACTCGCATCCGAAAAAATCCCAACAGGCCAACTCCGAGACACATACTAATCAGAATGCCAAAGACAAAGAGAGAATTCTGAGAACAGTAAGAGAAAAGTAATGCATGACATATAAGGAATACCCAATAAGATTAAGTACTGATTTCTTACCAGAAACCATGAATGCAAGGAGAAAGTGGTGTGATATATTTAAGATACTACAAGAGAGAAACTTCAACCAAGAATCTTATATCCAGCAAGACTGTCTTTCAAAAATGAGGGTAAGTTTAGAATATTCACAGATAAACAGAAACTTAGAGAATTTCTAACCAAGAGATCAGATTTTCAAGAAATTATAAAGAGGTGTGCTAGATACCAAAAAGAAAATACAGGAGAGAGAGGCCTAGAAGAGAGTCTAGAAATGAAGGTTGTATCAATAAAAGTAACTAAAAATGTCAAGACTGATGAAAATAAAATATGACAGATAAAACTCAATTAGTCAGAAATAAACTTAATCAATGATGTAAAGCACTTGTATTCAGAAAACTGCAACCCAATGTTAAAAGAAATAAAAAAAGGCCTAAATAACTGAAAGAGCATTCCATGCTCACAGACTAGAAAACTAAATATCATTAAGGTGTCAATTCTACTCAGATTGATATATAAATTCAATGCAATCCCAATAAAAAGTGCCCCAGCATTTTTTTCTTAATTTGAAAACAAAATTATCAAATTTATTGGGAAGGGTAAGTGGTCCTGAATAGCCAGAAACATCTTAAAAAAGGAAAAGCGAACTCTCTCTCTAGACTTCAAATTGTATTACCTAAATATAATAATAAAAACAGCAATGGTACTGGCATAAAGACAGAGACATAGACCAACGGAACCAAGCTGATGGTTGAGAAACAGACTCTCATATGTATGGTCAAGTAATCTTTGACTAGCCTGTCAAACCCATGCAGCTCGGCAGAACAGTTCATTCAACGAATGGTGCTGAAAGTACTGGATATCTGTAGCCAGAAGAAGGAAAGAGGACTCTTTTTCATACCTTATCCAAAAAATTAACTCAAAATAGAACAAAAACCTAAAAATAAAAGCAAAAACCATAAAACTTCTAGAAGAAATTGTAGGAAAATAGCTTCAAGCCCTGGTGGGAGGTGGTGGATTTTTAAAGGAGATAAGAGAAGGAATGAGATGGAATACCGATGTTTAATGTACATAGAAGTTTTAATTAGCTTTACTGTAAAAGTGTGGAAAAGTATAGAGTGGATGGTAACACATAGTAACAGCTCATTTATAAATGGGGAGGTGGCTGAAAATGGTAGTCTAGGTATGTTAATGCCAACTGACAGAATTCTAGAGAATAATCTAGGAACTGAGTAACAGTAAACCAAGAGGCGGATGAATATTGTGGTTGATGGTACAGATGCAAGAGTGTCCTTTGTTAGCTAGAGCAAATGTATAACACTATTGCAGGGCGGTGGAAATGTGGAGAAGCATGGGAAAGATACAACTGCTGTGGTTAGCAGTAACAATATTCTTGCATCTATGCAAAGATGTATCGTGTTGATGACGGGGCAGTATGGAAAATGCCTGCCAAATGTACACTATGGACGTGGTAACAATCAGATGATATTATCTTATCTGTAACAAGTGTTCACCATAGTATGGTATGTTGATAGAGGGATGTTGTTTGGGAATTCTGCACATGTACATGATTGTTTCATAAGTTTACTTCTATCATATAAAACATATTTTAAAAATATGAATAGGGTGGGTTGGGGAAAATACACCAAATGTAAAATAAGGACTATAATTCATAGTAAGATTTTGACAATATTCTTTCATAATTTGTAACAAACATCTCATGACAATGCAGGGTGTTGGTGGAGGGTTGATGAATGGGACCCCTGTATGATGTTATGCATGTTTGCTTTTGTAAGTTCACAACTTTTACTACACATTTATTGTTTATGGATGCTCATATATAAACAATATAATGATAATAATAATAATTGCAGGCCTAGACTGTAGTTTCCTAGAGGTCCCTTTCTCCCCTGCCTGGGGTGGGGATGGAGTTGCAGGTGTGGGGAGCAATCTATGCAGTGTGGATCCAAGAGGACTGCGGTGCCCCTATATACTTCTGATTATTCTGTCTGTGCCAGTTAAATGTACCTGAAGTTACCTGGACAGGTTGGGGCAGGGGCCGCCAGCCTCCTCCCTGCCAGAAGTAGGGTTGATGCCTAGGGTAGGAGTGCAGGCTGACCCAAGTGAAAGAAACCAGTTTCGACTGTCACTGTGATTTTCAGTTAGCCTGGCTTCCCCTTATGCTGGGGGCAGAGTCAATACAGCAGCCACCAGCCCCTTTCTGACCTGGACAAGTTCAAACTTTAGCTGTTCTTAAGGTTATACTCTAGCCAGCCGAATCCACCAATCAGTAGCTGAAATGGTGGCCATCTCTTCCTCCCGTTTTTGGGAAATGGAGCTTAAAATTCTAGCCACAGAATAGCTCCTGGGGCAGCTTGTGTGCCAAAGTAGGATGATCACCTGCTTCCGCAGTTTGGCCGGGTATTTCCCGGAAAGGCTGGTGCAGGTCCCCACAGCTTCCTTCCTGCCGGAGGTGGGGCTGGGGCTTATGCTAGAGCTGCAATCTGCTCTGGATGGAAAGAAGCCGGTCCCTACCAGCACTGTGATTTTCAGTCAGCCCCGCTTCCTCTCATGCCAGGCGTGGAATTAAAATGGCAGCTATCAGCCTTTTTCTGGCTTGGACAGATTCAAACTTTAGCTGTTTTCAGGATTATAAATTAGCCCACTCAATTTACTCATTAGTAGCTGAAGGTGGTACCCAATCATCTCTTCCTCCCGTTTTCGGGAAGTGGAGCTTTCAATTCCAGCCATGAAACAGCTCCGGAGGCAGCTTGTGCCTCCAGTGGGGGATGAGCACCAGCCTCCATGGCACGGAGTGCTCTACTTATTTTCTCTGCAGATGGCAGTCTCCTCTTTCCATTCTTTCAAGTATGCTGCCAGATGCCATTCTGGTCTCCCGGAGCCCCCAAACAGGTGCTTCAGCTAGTTCCAGATAGCTCTGAGTGTTTACTAGTTGCCCTTGTAGCAGGAGCTGACTCTACGAGCTCCTTTCTCTGCCACCATCTTGCTGGTTCAAGGGAGTCACTTTTGAAGCAGATCCTCCCACCTCAGTCAGGTCTTCAGGTGACTACAGCCCAACTAATACCTGGCTACAACCTCATGTAAGACTATGAGCCAGAAAATGCTTAGCTAAGCCATTCTTAAATTCTTAATCCACAGAAACTAGAAACAGTAAATGTCTACAATTGCTTTAAGCCAGAAAGCTTTGGGGTAACATTACGTAGCAACAGATAACTAATAAAACTTTCTTCTTCAACTTTTCTAACAATAACACCTGTAGGTACCATTAATTTAGGACTTATACAGGGGTGATTTTAAGGTGCTTTACATATTATTATCTCATTTAATCCTTAAACCAAGGCTATAAGGTAGATGTTACAGTAAAAAGCCTATACCAATAGAGAACACTGCTAGCAGCTATGGGAAAATGGACACAGATGCTCTGATTTTGTTTTAGCACTATTAATTCACATTTCCACTTTGGAAAAGATACAAAAGAAAGGTCCTTTATCCCTTTTTCACTCCCCACTCCACGTCCATATATACTCTCATGCTCCCACTACACCAACTTAAGAGTTCCCAAAACTTCCAAACCTCTCTGATCTGAAACCTCACTACATCTGTTCTTCAACATCATGGAAGAAGAGAAGGGAGAGGCCAAGAGAGGCTGCTGTGTGCACTGTCATGCAGGAGTAAGGATTGCAGGCAGCCAGACCTAGAACACTATTCTTCAAGAAGAAAGCATCACTTTAATGATGTCTTGATTTGGTCTCTTTCCTATCCTCAAACCTGTGAGCTAATAAATTCCCATTGTTTTAGTCAACCCATTGCATGGTATTTGCTTGAGCAGCCAAGAAAATGAAATCACTTACTTTTGCCCTTATCCATCAATACCCACCTGTCCACTTTTCCTACTGATGCACTTAACCAAACCCCACGCCTGCCTGCTCCATTATTCTTTTATTCTATCTCCCCCAAAACATGAACTACCTTTCGTTTTTAAGTTAGCCCACCCCATATCACTTCCCTGCTCAAGAACTGTTCTTTCTTTTTGAAAAATAACTTTAATGAGGCTCTATTAGTCAGCCAAAGGGGTGCTGACACAAAGTACCAGAAATCTGGCTTTTATAAAAAGCATTTATATGGGGTAAAAGCTTACAATTACAAGGCCCTAAAGAGCCCAACTCAAGGTACCATAAGAGGTACTTTCTCACCAAAGTCAGTTGCCATGTATTGAATCAAGATGGTCACTGATCTCTGCCTGGTCTCTTCTCTGTATGCTATCAGGCAAATGGCTGATCTCTCCCAGGGGCTTTAGCTGTTTGAGCCTTCTCCTTCCTGTCCTATGACAAAGTTCTTTCCTCTGGCATCTCTGTAGAGCTCTCTCTCTTCTCATATCTTCTTCTGTGTGTCTTCTTGAGTGTCTGTTTCTATCAGCCCATAAAGGGGACAAGGACTCAACCCTGACTAATGCCTTATTGACATGGTTATATAAAAGCCTTAATGTTAACATAATTTAATCAGACATCTCAACTGAATCTAATACAATCACAGGGTATCAAATACAGAGAAACAGACAAGTTTACAAACATAATCCTCTTTCTGGGGGTTCATAAATAATTTCAAACTGCCACAGAGGCATATTATGCATATCATATAATTCACCCTTTTCAAGTATACAATTCAATGATTTTTAGTGTCTTTACCAAGTTGTGCAACCAACACCACAAATCGGTTTTAGAACATTTTCATCACCTTACAAGATCCTTTATGCCCATAAAATGTTAATCACTGTCTCCCCTTCCCACCCCAAGCAACTACTAATCTTCTGTCTCTACAGATTTCCTGTTTCTGGATACTTCACGTAAGTGGAAATCATACAGTATGTAGTTTCTTTTACCAAGCATGCTGTTGAGGTTCATCTATGGTGTAGCATGTATCTACTGTTCATTCCTTTTTATTGCTGAATAATATTCCATTGTATGGATGACAAATTTTGGCTATCCATTCACCCACGAAGGAAATGTAGGTTGTTTCCAATTTGGTGATATTATGAATTATGCTGCTAAGAACATTCCCTTCCAAGTCTTTGATAGATAATATGTTTTAACTTGTCCCAGACAGATACCTAAGAATGGAACTGCTGGGTCATATGGTAAATTTATGTATAACTTTTTAAGAAGCTGCCAAACTGCTTTCCAAAGTGGTTTCACATTTTACATTCCCACTAACAAGGTACAGGGTTCCCATTTCTCCATATCCTCTTCAACACGTTATTTGTCTTTTTTATAAAAGTGGGTGTGAAATGGTATTTCACTGTGGTTTTAATGGTGGCAGTATGCAAAGGAGAAGGAAAATTTAAAAATTAAGAAACAAAATCTAAAACATCAACCAGGGAAATTGGTACCAATACAAATACATGATAACCAGCTCACCTGGGTCTTTTCTATTGCCCAGAAATCCTACTGTGTTTCTTTATCTGTTGGTTTTTCCACAGTCCACAATAATTATTTCATACCTTTACCCACTCTCCTTAAAATTTAGTCTCTACTTACCTCCTACAGGACTTTGTCCCACTTCCTATCTCAAAGACAAACAGAAACTATCTAACAGATCTATCCACTTCCTGCTACTACTATAGCTACAAGTCTCACTGTCCATGTCTGCCCTTTTCCCAGTTAAGAAGGCAGCTGTGGGCCTCCTCCCACTACCACTAAACACCAACTTCTCTATAGAAACTCCGCATCCCAGTTCCACTGACCATCCCATTCCACTGACCAGTTCCACTGACCCCCCCCCACCTTTTTTGCAATCTACCCTTCAATTACATTCTTCCCACCAGCATTTAAACAGCCTCTAGCCTCAGCTTAAAAAAAACCAAAATCAAAAAAGCGTACATGCACCTTTCTCTTCAAACTGTCAAACTAGTTTCTTGAATTATCTATATTTCCAGTGTCTACTTTTCCACCTTCCACTGACTCCTTAACCCACACTGATCTAATATCTATCCTTAAAACACCAATGAAACAACTCTAACTAGAGTCCCAACAATCTCTCCAGGAGCATTCCACAGAGCTAACAATGTCCTCCTTTTTGAAACACACTTTTTCTACTAGCTTCCACATCATCATCCTCCAGGTTTCTTGCTACCATTTTGCTGGAAGACAATTTTCCAAGGGTGTCTCACATTTCTGCAGAACAGGCAAGCAGAGACCCTGCTTTTGCTCTGGACTATTTTTTCAATGATGTTTATACAGTGACTAGCCTTCAAAGAGAGGCATAGTACTTCCTTCTGGTACAAAGGGCAGGCATGCTTATTGCCCACTATAAAAAAGTTAAGTATAGAATTACTGTATGACCCAGCAATTCCACTGTTTGGTATACACCCAAAAGACCTGAAAGCAGGGACTCAAACAGTTATTTGCACACCAATATTCATGGCAGCATTATTCACAATTGACAAAAATGGAAGCACCCCTAGAGTCCATCAACTGATGAATGAACAAATAAAATGTAGTAAATTCATACAATGGAATATTATTCAGCTGTAAAAAGGAAAGAAGTTATGAAACATGTGACACATGGATGATCCCTGAAAATATCATGGTGGGTGAAATAAGCCGAACACAAAAGTTCAGATATTGTATGATTCCACTGATAAGAAGTAATTAAAAAAGCTAACTGACCAAGTCAGAAACTAGAAACTAGAGGCCTGGGTGGGAGTAAGGAATGGGGAATTGAAGTTTAAATTGCATAGAGTTCCTATATGGGTTGACCATAAAGTTTTGGTAATGGATGGTGGTAATGGTAGAACAACATTGTGAACATAATTAACAGCACTGAATTATATATGTGAATGGGGTTTTAAGCAGCTTGATATGGTTATGAATTCCAAAAATAGACACTGGATTATGTTTGTAATCTAGTCTGTATCTGGGCATGACTGAGTGACAACTGGGGCTTTGATTGGGCCACATCATTAGGGCAATGAGTCTCTACTCCTTGGTGGGTGGGGACTCACAGATAAAAGGAATGGCAAAGGACAGAGTTGAGTGTTTTTGATGCTGGAGTTTGATGCTGAAGCCTAAAGCTGGAGTCCCAAGAAGTAAGCTCACAGGGGAAAGAGAAGCAAGCCCTAGGAAGAGAGGAACCCTGAGCAAAGGAAGAAGCAACCCCTGGGAAGAGAGGAACCCTGAAACCAAAGAGAAGACTGAGGAAGGAAGGAATCCAGAAAGCCTAAACCCTCACAGACATCGGCAGCCATCTCGTTCCAACACGTGAAAATAGACTTTGGTGAGGGAACTAACTTATGCTTTATGGCCTGGTATCTGTAAGCTTCTAACCCAAATAAATAGCCTTTATAAAAACCAACCAATTTCTGGTATTTTGCATCAGCACACCTTTGGCTGACTAATACCGGGGCTAAAAGGGGAAATACTGAATTATATATGTGAATGGGGTTTAAAGGGGAAACTTTAGGTTGTATATACGCTACGAGAATAAAAATTAAAAAAAAACAAAATACAAAGGACTGTACAACAAACAGCAAACCCTAAGTAAACAATGGACTATAGTTACAGTACATTTATAAAAACATTCTTTTGTGAACAACATGTACCATGCTAATGCAAGATGTTAATAGGGTGGTATATGAATGGCTGATTCTCCGTAAACCTATAACCTCTGTTAAAAAAAAAAAAAAAAAAAAAAAAGAATATAAGCTTTAGAAACAGAATAAAAGGGGTTTAAATCTTGGCTTTAAAATTATTCATGAGGGAAGTGATATAATTCAGTGGCTGAGCACCAGTTTCCTACATACCAGGACCCAGGTTCAATCTCCAGCCTCAGTACCTCAAAATAAAAAAATTATCTATGATATGATATTAATATTTATAAATAAAAATCCTTTGGTAAAAAAAAATTGGGTTCTGTAAGTCAGTGTTCCTTTTCTGTCACACAATCTGTGTGTTCAGGTGTCACCTGCCCTCTCAACATCTCCCCGTAGAAACTGGAATGCTTGGGAAGCCTACATAAATGCCAATACTATAGATACTGCTTTGCTGTGGGTAATAAACTGTTCACTGTCACTGATCAAGCAGTCTAATGTCTTCTGCCAGCATCTGTGAAACTATGGCAGATTAACTTGTTAGTTTGCAAGGAGTGTAAAATCCTTGATCCTTTATGATTTAACATTTTCTGGTAGCCCTGTTTTGGCTTCCTGGCTAGCTTCTATTCCTTTACTTGACCTTTATATGTAGAGATGTCCCTTCATAAGTAGGCTTACTTCTTTTCTCACCTCACACTGTCTTTTCTAAGGGATATAATTTCTCCTATGGTTAAATTATGACTACCTATACAACCTTATTTCCAAAATATTCATCTGCAGTTCAGGTCTGTTTTCTGAGTTCCAGAACCATATACTTAATTGCCTATTGAACATCTCTACTTAAAACCTGATATGCCCAGCTCACCAGTATTCAGACTGAACTCAGTGATTTCCCCACCCCACCCCACCCAATATCAACACCTCTCCTTACATTCTGTAATGGTTTGAAACTATGTATATCCCAGGAAAAAAACATGTTTTTAAACTTAATCCATTTCTGCAGGTGTAAACCCTTTGTAATAGGACCTTTTTGATGAAGTTACTTCAGCTAAGGTGTGTCCCACCTCAATCAGTATAGGTCTTAATCCTATTACTGGAGTCCTTTATAAGGGAATGAAATTCATACTGAGAGAAATGGAAAAACACAGGAAACAAGAAGCTGAAACAGAACCCAGGAAAAGCTAGGATGCCACATGTGCACTGCCAACTGACAAAGAAGCCCAGGACCAAGGATCACCAGCAGCCAGCCCCAGAATGCCACAGTCTTCGGGAGGAAGCATCACCTTAATGATGTCTTGAACATTTTCCAGCCTCAAAACTGTGAGCAAATAAATTCCCACCGTTTAGGCTGAACCTTTCCATAGTATTTGCTTGAGCAGATCAGGAAACTAAAACACATTCCCTAGCTCAGGAAATAGCACCAACGTTCATCCAAATGTTTATGCCAAAATATGCAGGGATCATCCTTGACACTTCACACATCTTTTGAATTTGTCTAGTTCTTATCACCACCATCACTAAATCTAGTCCAAGCTACTATTACATCCTCTCACCTAGATCCTCTAGTTCATCCTTCCACCTCTACACTTGCCCTACAGCAGTGATTAAAATTTTAGAATGTGGTCCATGGACTCCTGGGAGGCCCAAAGATCCTTTGAAGGACTCTGCATGGTTAGAACTATTTATATGATCACATTGAGAAATTATTTGCATTTTTCAAATTGTATTGTCATTTGCCCTGATATTACAAAAGCAATGGTAGTTAAAGCTGGTACCTTAGCAGGATTCAAAGCAGCGGCACCAAAATGGATTAGTATGCATATTATACATTATCACATGAAATGCCTGTTTCACTTAAGAATATCCTTAATGGGAGCAGATGTGGGTCAAGCATTTGAATACTTGCTTCCCAACATGGTAGGTCCCAGGTTTGATTCCCAGTGCCTCCTAAAAACAAAAAGAACAACAAGCAAAACAAATGAAAAAGCCAACTTAGGGGAGCTGATGTGGCTCAATGTGAGCACCAGCTTCCCACATACAAAGTCCCAGGTTTGTTCCCCTGCCACCATACCTCAAAAAAAGAATATCCTTAATGACAAGAAAATTCAATAGTTTTATTAAATCTCAACTATTGAGGTCATGTCCTTCTAATATTCTGTGACAAAATGAAAAGCATATACACAGCATTTCTACTGAATACCAAAGTGCAGTGGTTGCTTGAGAAAAAGGACTCATGTATGTGAGTTGCAAGCTAAATGAGACACTGTTTTCAGAGAGCACCAGTTTCATTTGAAAGAAAACTGATAAACTATGGTGACTCAAACTTGGATATCTGGCAGACATTTTCTCAAAAATGAAGTAAGCCTGTTGCTTCAAAGCAAATAACTAAATGTTACTGTTGTCAATGATAGAGCTGCTATTTTGAACTTGTATCTACCACCATGAGCTGGAGAGTGCCCCAATACTTAAAGATTTTCCTGATGAGATCAGTGGTGTTATCAACAAATGTGGGTTTTTAAATACATATATATGTGTGTGTGTGTGTGTATATATATATATATAAAATTGTATAATGAAATGTGTTCATGTCTTTAAGATCTCCCTAACTTGATGAAATTGGTATTTTTCAAAGACCAAAGAATGTAATGAGCAGGCAGTGATGGGATTGGATAATTTCACTGAAGAGAATACACAGATGGGAAATAAGCACATGAGAAAATATTCAATACCATTAGCACACATTAGCTATTAGAGAAACAAAAACTATAACTATAGCCAGGTACCACTACCACCTATCAGAATGGTTAAAATAAAAAACAGTGACAACACTAAATGCTGGTGAGAAATTAGGAGCAATGAGGTCACTTTTGCATTGTTACTGGAAAAATAAAATTGTACAACTATTTATGGAAAACAGCTTGGCAGTTTCTTAAAAAACTAAACATGCTATTACCATATGATCCAGCTATAGTACTTCTGGGCATTTATCCCAGGAAAATTTAAAACTATGTTCGCATAGTTTTAATGTTCCTTGCAGCCTTTTTTTTAAATTGGTAACAGCCAAAATCTGGAAATTAACTGTCCTTCAAGGGAGAAAGGTTAAACAAACTATGATACATCTGTACTATGGAATACTACTCAGTAAAAAAAAAAAAGGAATGAAGTATTAATACATGCAATACACTAATCCCAAGAGGTTACATACTGGGTGATTCCATTTATATTAACATTCTTGAAACAAAATTATAGAGCTGGACAACAGATTAGCGGAAGCCAAGATCTGGAGTGGGGGGTGGAGTCTGAGGTGTTATAAAGGGGTACGTGAGGGACCCTTGTGGTAATGCAACAGTTTTATATATTGACTGTGATGGCAGTTACATAAAGCTACACATGATATAATTGCAGAAGATGATATGCATACAAATACACAAATGAGTGTATGTATAACTAGTAAAAGCTGAATAACTATATGGATTGTGCCAATGTCAGTTTCCTGGTTTGACAATGTACTATAGCTACGCAAGATGTCAACATGGGGGGAGGTGGAATGAAGGGTACATGTACTCTCCCTGGGCATTTCTTTGCAACTATTTGTGAAGTTATAATTAAAAACAAAAGACAAGTAAGCAAAAGATGAATAGGTGCACAAATTCCGTCAAAGGTAAAATAACCCAACAAAAGTATAAGACAAACCAATGGATTCTAATGTAACAGAATATGAAAAGGTCACTAATATGGTTTCAGAGTCTACATTGCAAATAATCTGTAAGAGACTACCACTTGCTAAATTTTGTTGTAGTATCAAATATGCAAATACCTTGAGAGATTATTAAAGCATGCTTCCAATTTCCAATGGAAATTGGAAATCTAATTACATATCTGTGTGAGGCCGGATTGTCTGCATTTACTTCAAAGTACTGTACACAACAGATCAAACGCAGAAGCAGCTATGAGACTCCAGCTGTCTTCTATTATGCTAGAAAGATTTGCAAAAATATACAATGGCATTTTTCTCACTTAATTTTTTTGTTTTCAATTATTTTTCATAATTACATTATTTACATTAATAGTAATTTATTAATTTTATTTTTAAACAGATATATATATTTAAAGGTTTTCCAATTATGGTAAATACCCACAGATATAATCTATAAGAACTTTTGGGAATCCTCAATAATTTTTAAGAGTATAAAGGGATTCTGAGACTGAAACGCCTAAGACCTACTATTCCACATTAATACTTTATACGGAAACCCAAGAAATCTTTGGTTTAAAACATGTACCTGATCACATCATTCTCTTACTTAAAGCGCTTCAATGTCTTCCTATTGGCTTTCTGTCCAAAATACTTAATATGGCCTGCCAGGCCCTCATGGCATGGCACCAGTTGTCTCTACATTGCAAGCAAATTGGTGCTTTTGAGTTCCTGGAACTCACCCTACATGGGGTCTCCCATCTCTATGACTTTGCATAGTACTATTCCCTCTGCCTGAAAATCCAGCTCCACCACCATCCCCCCTTTGACTTGACTAATTAATTCTTCTGTTTAGCTTAAATGTCACTTTCTCAGAAAAAAACTTGTGACCCTAAGAATAAGGTTAAATTCCCAGTATATACTTCCGTAACTCATATTTCTCCTTTAGTGCTTTTAATCTGAAATTATCTATTTAATAATTTTATGTCTATTTCCCCACTACAATGTAAGCTTCATGTTATATGGCAGGGAAACCTATTTGTCCACTACTGTGCTGTCTGTTGGCTGACCTTATACATACTGTTCTTTCTGATTGCAGTGTTCACTCATTTTCCAGCAGGCAACCTAAAAATACCTGTTCATCCTTAAAAACTTGGCTCAGGCTCACTTTTCTTATAAACCCTTTCCTAATTCCCATGAAATTCATTGTGCTACCACTGTACCTAGTACACACGTCAGTTATCAACTTATTGTCTCTCAGATCCAAATGCACTATTCAATATATACTGTGATAAAAACAATGGAATTCCTTTAAGCATTTCCCCTTTAAAGTGAGCATGATGTTAACCTTTCTCAGTGGAGTACACTAGAAGGACAATGAAGGAGGAAGTTCTCCTCTCACTTCCTGCATTGGCCAGGTGGCTGTGTGCAGTATGAGGACATCCAGTACAGTCTGCCCCAGTCTAGACATGAGTTCAGAATGCAGTCCTTCTGTAATCTTGTAGCCTCAGGCTGGCAGTAATTTTTCCACAGTTCTCTCAACATGGCAACCAGAGCTCCCATGCAGCTGTGTGCATCTAAATGCCTTCTGGCACTCCAATATCTAGACACCTCTGGGCAGAAGGCCTCCTGCCCCGCCAGTGCCTCAACTCCCTCTGCAAGCTTCTAACATGGGCTGCAAGTAGCAGCTTGCAGCTTGAAGAGTTACACATGAAGCTGCAGCTCCTTCTATAAGCCCCTCATGGCTCATATGCTGAAACACTCCTGTCCCCAGCTGACAATCACACTCCCACTGCATGCCCACATAATAGATGGAGATCACTGGATTGCTCTCCAGAGCAACTCCAGACTAGCTCTGGCCTGGGCAAACCAGCAAATTTCCCTGCTAATTGGTAGGGTGAATCATAACTTTTCCAAGAGGTCTGAAACCCTTCCAAGTTTGTCCTTCCTTGGGCAGTGTTTCTTTGTATCTTAAAATACTCATTTATCATTGTTAATATTTTTCATATTAAAACTTCCCTTGTTTAACCTACTATGTGGTTTCTATCTCCTGACTGGACCTACACTGCTACAACATATTAGAGCATAACCAAAAATTAACACCATTTTCTGTTTGTCACCATGAGTAAATGTGTGCTTTCTTAAGGAGTGGGATGCTATCTTAGCCATCTTTATTTTGCCAGAAACATGGACATACTCAATAAATGTTAGCTGAATGAATTAAATGGTGTTGCTGACAGTTTCATGCACCAAGTAGAAAACTAACTGAACTGGATTACTTCTGTTTTCTTCTAACCAAGAATTTCTAGAATTCTATGAATCTGGAAAGCTAATCCTCTAAGTTAGGGGTTCTTAACTAATCTTTTTTGTTCCATGGACCCCTGTGCAAGTCAAGTGAAAACCATGAACCCCTTACTAAGTCCACGCTATAATGTGTATTATAAAATAAATACATCACACCTGCACCAACATGGCCCAACAAGAATGATGTTTTTTGAACTTCAATTCAAGTTCACAGACCCCCAGTTAAGACCCCTGCTCTAAGGACTGGTAGTGCAAAAGGACATGGAAGGGAGGCAGATGTGGCTCAAGCAGTTGGTGCCCACCTGCCACATTGGGGTGGGGGTGGGGTTCCTGGGCTCAGTTCCTAGGGCCTTCTAAAGAAGATGAGCACACAATAAACAGAGAGAGCAGACAGTGAGTCCAAAAATCAGGGGGCAGGGAGAGCAGGGGTGTAAATAAATAAATCTCAAAGAAAAAAGGCATGGGTATTGAGATAAGCTGGTATCTTAAATTGGGAAAGCATAATTTACATCTGAGATGAGCTGATAAATATACTTTTTAAAAAAATTTATTTTACTTATTCCCTGCCCCCCATTGTCTGCTCTCTGTGTCCATTTGCTGTGTGTTCTTCTGTGTCTGCTTGTTCATTCTCATTAGGCAGCTCCCGGAACCAAACCAGGGTACCCTTTGGCGTGGGAGCAAGGTGATCATTCTCTTGCGCCACCTCAGCTCCCCAAACGTCTCTTATTGTCCTGTGTCTCTTTTTGTTGCGTCATCTTACTGTACCAGCTCTCTGCGTGGGCCAGCACTCCTGCACAGGGGGCACTCCTGTGCGGGGCAGTACCCTACACAGGCCAGCACTCTGTGCAGGCCAGCACTCCACTTGAGCCAGTTCGCCACACGGGCCAGCTTGCCTTCACCAGGAGGCCCCGAGCATCAGACTCTGGACCTCCTATATGGCAGACAGGAGTCCAATTGCCTGAGCCATATCCGCTTCCCTAGATATACTTTTGGTCAATAACTTAGTGGAAGATCTAATTTGTAGTTTAAGCTCTGAAAAAAAGGTGTTGAGTTCTGCTATTTTATATGAGACAGCTGGTGAAAGACATTCCCAGGCTTCCAGGGCCACAGAGCCTACTATTCAAGGCTAAATGGCTGCTAGCAGGATTAGGCAATATAGTGGTATCTCTCAATACAGATGTCATGAACTGTTGATCTGAGGACATGTTTTTTTGACATGCATAGAATTTTAACATTTTAAATTTTATTTTTTTTAAGATTTTATTTATTTCTCTCCCCTCCCCCAGTTATCTGCTCTCTATGTCCATTTGCTGTGTTCTTCTGCGTCCACTTGCATTGTCAGGCAGCACTGAGAAAGTGCATCTCTTTTTTGTTGCGTTATCTTGCTGTGTCAGCTCTCCGTGTGTGTGGCACCACTCCTGGGCGGGCTGGGCTGCAATTTTCTCACACGGGGCAGCTCTCCTTGTGGGGCACATTCCTTGCATGTAGGGCACACCTACACAGGGGTGCCCCTGCATGACAGGGCACTCCTTGCACATGGCAGCACTGCATGTGGGCCAGCTCACCACATGGGTCATGAGGCCCTGGGTATCGAACCCTGGACCCTCCATATGGTAGGCGGATGCTCTATCAATTGAGCCACGTCCACTTCCCACATTTTAAATTTTAATTGTCAATTCTAAAAACCAGAGATTTTTTTCATGCGAAAACCCAAATTTCTGGCTTTTTAAGATAATCAGAAATTTTCACAAAACTGACATCACATTTCTGAAGGAACTGAGTAGCACCTACACCTTACATAGGAATGTGCTCCCAGTTTGCCATGATTCCCAAAAGGGCCATTTCACTTGCTGCCCTGATGGTCCTGGGGTAATTGTTTTACAAGCATAGGCTCTAGAATCATAAACTTTTCCAAGTTTTTCCTCCACAACTTAGGAATTAATGGTGCTTACTAGTGGAAGTTAGCCAAGTAGATAATAATAGAATTTATAGAACTGGATACAGTAGATAATTAGCAAATTTGTCACTATTATTATTATTAAGCTGGGAAACAGAATGGTACTGGGGGGGGGAGGAGAGCATTGGCCTTGAAATCAGAAGACATAGATTTGAGACCAAGTTTCTTCACTTAGAAGACATGTAACTTTACATAAATTACTTAGATTTTTAGCTTCAGTTTCCTCATTTGTAGAAGGTGGAAATAAAACTATCTTCCCTACCTACCGTACAGTAATGTAGTGAAAATAAACACATAAAAAGGATTATAAAAATGGAAAATTCCAGATTTAAATAATAGATGAAGAAATCACCAATAGGGAATATCACTCTTAACTAGCTAGTAGGCAGGCTTTAAATAAACTGAATAGAACAGAGAAATACACCAGACTGAAGGAAGGGAAAATACTTAATGGTACTCTAGGACTGCATGAAGCCTCAAAGACAGACTCTTTGGGGACCAGACTTAGAAAAAAGGGATAGGGGACTAGAGCAAGAATCAGCTAAGGTGACTAAAAGGTAGAAGTGAACACTTGCTCAAGCGAGGGACCTGTAGAAGATTACGAAACTATTTAGAAGGCCCTGTAACCCCATCAGACTTGGCAACAAGATTGGCTCATACCTGTATCTGGCTAGAGTCAAGGTATTGTTTCTGCCTCTAACCTGGACCAGGCTGCATGGGATCAATTTCCAAGAGGGGAATTTAATCTTGCTTTTTTTTTTTTTTTTAATATATTCCCATTGAGAGTCTAAGAAGGCCAAAATAAACAAACCAAAAAATGCCACTTTCCTGCTTCTTTAAGATACTTTTCACTTACTGAAAGAGGTTGAAGAAAAACAAGAAAATTAATACCTATTATTGATGAAGGTGCAGAAACTCACCTTCTCACTCCCTAATGGAAAGCATGGTAACTGGCACTATTTGCTAGAATAACAGAAGTACATTATGGTGCTTGTCCAAACTGCTATCCATGGAATGGACAGTCCTCAGTATCTTGTTACCTCCCTGGCCATAGTGTTGAAGCAAGAGTCAGTCCCTTGGCAGGTCAATGGCCAACAGTCTGGTTAGAAAAGATAGACTGGGGCAATTAGATTCATCTCTCAGGAGTTTGCAATCAGGACACAGAGATTGAACCAGATAGGTGTTTTGAGTTAAGCTAGGGACTGAGGTTGCCATTTGGGGCCAAGTGCAAAGTGATTAAGCAGAGAATTCTTGTTTGCAATGAAGTGGATGAAGCAGAAAAGGGGAGTGGAAAAGAAATCCAAAAACCTTAAGGGAAAAAATGAAGAGCTTCTTCAATTCTGGTCCACCATCTATTTTTTTTTTTAGATATAGCCACATTTCACTGGCCACTCTGTATCATTACAATAAAACCTTTTTTTACTTTAGCTAGTGAATGTCTGTTCCTTGCAACCAAAGGGCCTAGTCTAGAACAGAAATGGGTGATAAAAAACAGAGGGGAAACCAACAAATCCTTGGAGAAACTGATATTTCTGGTTGTGGATGATATGTAAAGACAATCCTTAGAATATTATATACCACATGTACATATTACAAGCAAAGTATTTCATTGCTTGTCCTACCCACAGCCCCTTCCAGAGAACGTGTCAAGAATCCCTGAAAAGAAAATATTAGAAAACTCAGACTACTGTCCTTGCCAGCAAGGCAAATGGACTAGCAATGGACATCTGACAAGCCCAGCCAAACTACATTAAAACAATAGGTGAAAAAGTCACCTAAAAAGACAAATAGCCTTTCCTGGTAAACAGGTCATAATACACACAGAATGGCCATATTAGGCATTATACAAAATGTGTAAGTAATATATACTGTTGAGATAGAAGACAGTAATATGTACTGTCGAGACAGAGTAGACATTTAAAAAATAAAACAGAGATACAGAGTCTAGGCAGCATTTAAGTGACAGAAAGCAGCTCCCGGCTTAGAAATTTTGGTTTACGTGAGGCCTATGTTTTCTTTCTTTGTTTTTCAAAGTCTGGAAATTGAAACAACACTTTTTTTTTTTTCTTGAGTGCTGAGTTGAGGAAATTTCTGCTTCTTATATTCAAAGGTGAAAACTGGAACAAAAAGTTTATAGTAAAAGTAAAAAAAGCAAAAGTATGGGGGGGTTGGGGAGACAATTTCATATAATGATAAGCCTACAAAAGAATGTACATACTAGCATGTATATAACAAATTTATTTAAAAATAAGGAAAAGCTGGTAACCCCAATATTCAAAGATCTGTTAAGTAAACCATTATTCATTTAAACATGCAATACTGTGCATCCTCTAAAAGCTGTAGAAAAATACAAGCATCCCTTTCTACCCAAACTCATGCTTCCTGGGGCTTAGAAACCAAATAGATTCAGATTCCAAGGGATACTTGTATTCAAAGACATGGAAGGATACTCATGATACATGAAGTAAAAAAAAGGTTGCAGGGAAAAGGACTTTGGCCCAGTGGTTAGGGCGTCCATCTACCATATGGGAGGTCCGCGGTTCAAACCCCGGACCTCCTTGACCCGTGTGGAGCTGGCCATGCGCAGTGCTGATGTGCACAAGGAGTGCCGTGCTACGCAAGGTGTCCCCCGCGTGGGGGAGCCCCACGCACAAGGAGTGCGCCCGTGAGGAAAGCCGCCCAGCGTGAAAAGAGCGAGCAGCCTGCCCAGGAATGGTGCCGCCCACACTTCCCGTGCCACTGACGACAACAGAAGCGGACAAAGAAACAAGACACAGCAAATAGACACCAAGAACAGACAACCAGGGGAGGGGGGGGAAATTAAATAAATAAATAAATCTTTAAAAAAAAAAAAAAAGGTTGCAAACAGTATAAATTGTATTTTTTGTTAAAAATACCTCGCTCCCATAATATATTTGTATATATGCATGAAAGTGAGACTGTTTCCATGCTGTATGCAATTTTTTCTTGTCTTTTTGTGGTTCTCAACCATGATCTGATTTCCTGTAAGCAATAAAACTCTTTAAAAAAATCAAAGATTTTCTTTCAGTCCTATAAGGTGGAATTTGGATAACCATGTTCTGCTCTACTGTACAACTGACAGACACTGTGATTTAAAAAGATTACAAATGGTACAGCCACTGTAGAAAACAGTTTGGCAGTTCCTCAAAATGTTAAACAAAGGGGAGTGGGTGTAGCTCAGTGATTGAGCTCCTGCTTTCCATATACAAGGTCCCAGGTTCAATCCCTGGTACCTCCTTAACAAACAAACAAACAAACAAATAAATATTTAATTGCTTCCTCCTCCCTGCTCCTGGAAGGTATATACTCCTCCTAGCATTTCTTATCTTGGGTTAGAATTTATCTTAAATATAAATTTAAAAATAAAGAAGTTAAACAAAGAGTTACATGCCCCAGCAATTCCTCTCCTAGGCAAATACCCAAAATAATTGAAAATAGAGACTTCACAGACATCTGAACACCAACGGTTCACAGAAGTATCATTCACAATATTCAAAAGGTAGAAACCACCAAAAGTCCATCAACAGATGAACGGATAAACAAAATGTATATAAACAGGTAAGCGGACTTGGCCCAGTGGTTAGGGTGTCCGTCTACCACATGGGAGGTCCACAGTTGAAACCCCGGGCCTTCTTGACCCGTGTGGAGCTGGCCCATGCGCAGTGCTGATGCGCACAAGGAGTGCCGTGCCGCAAGGAGTGCGCAAGGAGAGCCCCACGCGCAAGGAGTGCGCCCTGTAAGGAGAGCTGCCCAGAGCGAAAGAAAGTGCAGCCTGCCTAAGAATAGCGGCGCCCACACGGAGAGCTGACACAACAAGATGACTCAACAAAAGAGACACAGATTCCCGTGCAGCTCACAACAACAGAAGCGGACAAAGAAGACACAGCAAATAGACACAGAGAAGAGACAACCGGGGTGGGAGGAGGGAGAGAAATAAAATAAATTTAAAAATTAAAAAATGTATATAAACACAATGGATTATTATTGAGTCCTAAAAAGGAAAGAAATTCTGATACATGCTATAAGATGAATGAACCTTATGAAAATATGCTGACACAAAAAGACACTCGAGGGAACTATTTAGAATAGGCAAATTCATAGAAACAAAGTAGATTACAGGTTACCAAGGGACCAAGGGGAGAGGGGAATGGAAAACTATAGTTTAATGGGTACAGAGTTTCTGTTTGGAGTGATGGAAAACTTTTGGAAATAGATGGTGATAGCTGTGCCAACACTGTGAATGTAATTAATGCACTGAATTGCACACTTAAAGTGGTTAAAACAGTACATTTTATGTTATATATGTATCTTACCGTAATAAAGTTAAAGAAAAAATTATAGAAAGTGGAAAAAAGCAAGCAGTTTAAATGCTTGGATTCTTCAGAGAGGAAAAAAGAAAGGGTGAATTGAGATGATCTGAGTGATAAAAGAAGAGGTCTGGGGGCTTTATACCACACAAGAGGCCCTACTGCCCAATTTAACAAGCAGCCCGGCCAGTTTCTTTACCTTCTTCCCCTTCAGTCAACATAGTCATTCGGTTTTTCCATTATACCATTCATTCTAATTCCTCAGGTGTGGTCTGTCCTCCATCATACTCTGTTTAACTGCAATTCAAGTTCCAGTTTCTTCAGAAAGCAGTTTTTCTTTTTTTAAAAAATGTATCTCTCCCCTTCCCCACCCCCACCCCCAGTTGTCTGCTCTCTGTGTCCATTCACTATGTTCTTCTGTGTCCACTTATATTCTTGTCAGCGGCATCAGGAATCTGTGTCTCTTTTTGTTGTGTCATCTTGCTGCGTCAGCTCTCCATGTGTGTGGCACCATTCCAGGGCAGGCTGCACTTTTTTCATGCTGGGCAGCTCTCCTTACGGAGTGCACTCATTGCACGTGGGGCTCCCCTAAGTGGGGGACACCCCTGCGTGGCATGGCACTCCTGCGCGCATCAGCATTGCACATAAGCCAGCTCATCACACGGGTCGGGAGGCCCTGGGTTTGAACCCTGGACCTCCCATGTGGTAGGCAGACGCTCCATCTGTTGAGCCAAATCCACTTCCCCAGAAAGCAGTTTCTGACTATTCTAGTCAACAGTTATTTCTCCCTTCCTTGAAAACAGGTACATTTTCAAATTCAGAGATCTACTTAAAAAAAGAATCATTCAAAATTTATAAGCTTGTAGACAGTGCATTCAAATGTCAAACCAATAACTCCAGAGCATTAAAAAGGCAATTCACAACCAGTGAAATCACATAAGATCAAAATGTAATCAATGTGTATGATGTGACCTCTTAAAATAGTATGCCTGAAAAGATTCTTGAATACTCACTTCCACAAAGATATCTTGAACATAAATTTGAAACAAAAAGATAAAATGGCAGTTTAAAAAAAGCAGAAATTAAATTAGTGTTACGTTTGATAAGCCTAGACATGGTACTGTGGCAGATAGTCCAGGCTGGATCACTCATTCCCAGCCACTTCAACTACTTCTCACTTCCTTTTCTCTACGTTAAATGCTGGAAAGCTAGACACTCCATCTCTCAGCCTTCTTGAAACAATGAGTGGCCAGTAGCACTTTGGCCAAAGAGATATAGGCAAAAGTCCCCCAGGGAGAGCGTTTCTTCATGTTTTGCCCTTCCACTTGCCTTCAACATGGATGTAATGCCTGGAGAAGCAGCAGCTACTTTGCAACCATAAGAATGAAAGCAGTTTTGAAAGAAATGAAAGGTAAGAAGCCTGGGTCCTTACTGACACTGGTTTTGACAATCCCAGTTTGCCCACCTCCAGAATTCTTTTTGAGAAAATAAACCCCTATTCATTAAAGTCATGATACAGTGGGTTTGTAGTTCTGTGCTTGAAGGCATTTCTGATATAGTTAGCATAGAACTCAGAAGAATGTTCTCAACTATCTTTCCTCTCTAACATATATGTGGGATAGAACACATTCTCTTCATTAATAATTACTCACTACAGCTATGATTCTCAACTTTGTAGGCATCAGAATGCAAAGCGGGGCAGAGAAGATAGTGGCCTCCAACCTTGGTGATTACAAAAACAATGATCTCCTTGTATGTACATGTGAAAGGTCAGTCAATCTGGCCCCTCCATAAATGCAATGAAGACTTTTTTGTTCTGACATTGAACAAGTAAGAGAACCTTCTATCCCAAGTTGCTCTTTCTTTCAAGGTCAATTCTTTTCCATTTAATTCTCTCTTAAGTAGTTACTATGAAATCAATTACTGAAATAATTAATAAACTTCTCACAACTTACATCCCAATAATCGCTCTATAAAAAAAGAACCAGTGTATTGATCCTACCATACAAAAACCAAATTTCTGTTTTGAAGGCATTTATACTTATAGAGTCTATTATTACAGTTATCATTGTTATAAAAACCCTAGTGCTCTGGAACCTCAGGTATGCACAGATTCTTATTAGAGCTTAGTTTCCAAAAGGGATTATTTAACTTTCACATGATTAATCATTCTCTTTCTATGCATTTTACAAGCCCACTTGTTTTTGGAAGTTCCCTACCGATTCCTACATGTCGGAAATATAGACCATCTTCAAATAGGCATATTTACAGAAATTACCCACAAAAAAAGTATCAAATATGCTGTTTAATTTTGAGTTAAAACAGAATCATTACATATTTGGGAGGAATGAAGGGAAACAGGAGATCTTCGTTATACACAATTACATTTAGCTCTTGCCTTTCCAAAGTTAACTAAAATTCATCATCAGTGAAGGGATTAAAAAGTGTGGATGAAAGTCATATGGCACTAAGAAAATGACAAGGATCTTACTGACAATAAACTTATCAATCTGAATCCCTGCAACTAAATATGCAAGATATTGGTTATTGTTCTCATTCTGATGAATTTTGTTTTTAAAGGTCAACCTAATTCCAAGACCAGGATCTTCTAAAACACTCCAAAATATCTAAATCCTCTCACAATGCACAAGACCATTACTAGCAGTCTAGGATAGTTAAGTCCATCAAAATCTACAGAAAAATCACGAAAGCAATTCTCTTCATTAAATTAAATAAAGAAGAAAATAAAATAAGATCGAAGAAAAGCTCCCCAAAACTTGTTGCAGTAGACTTAGCATTCAATTTATCTTTTCATGTAGTTCTCACTTAAGTTCGCAAAGAACAATCACTCTTCCAAACAGGTCTTTCATTCACTGCCTGACTGACAAAGTTACTTTACTGTCCACAAAGTCATGACTCCCATCTAATGCTCTGGGGTTCAGTGAAGTTCACTCTAAGACCACAGATTACAAAGTTTTGTGTTTGGCCAATGTGTCAGCGTAGAAGTCAGGGAAAACCATGCCCAGTACTAGAGAACAAAATTCTGTTGAGGATTTCTATTCAAAGGATAGCAGATAAAGAATATCCATGGGCACTGTTCATTTGAAAAATTAAAATATATTTAATAGCTATAAAATATCATAAGTTAGGTTTTTTCATTTTTTCATTACATTAGCAGTTTCTTTGGTAAAAATTATTGCTTAATTAACTTAGATTTTTAAATGAGGAGTTAAGGTGTAGGCTTACGCCTTCCTCAACAAAAGGTGTCTCAAGAGGAGTTTTTTAAAATGTTAAGAGATATGTGTAGGTATGCCTGTTACAATATTATGGAAACAAATTTAAAATTTCTTCGGCTCCTCTAGACAAATGCATTTTTATTACTAGAAATTAAAACAAGCCCAAGAAAATGTAAAGCAACATTACCATACTTGGTGCCTCCAAGTTTAGGTATATTGAAGAACTTATGTGAACTGTCATTTAATGTTTCAATAAGGTACTCAAAGGCTCTTCCTGAAAAAACAAAGACAAAACAACTTTCATTAAACACAGCTACAAAGTATTTTATCCAAAGTGAAAATACTTGGAAACCAGTTTTGTCCAATATAATTTTCTGCAATGGTGGAAATACTCTATATCTGCAGTGTCAAATAAGGTAGCCATTAGCCACAAGGCAACATTTGAAATGGGCAAGAGGAACAGAGGAACTTTTAAATTTTATTTAATTGATTGAAATTTAATTAAATAGACACAGGTGGTTAGTGGCTACCATATTGCACAGTACAGCTCCAAACTATGACTCGTGTCAAGTAAAAACTGGTAAGATAATTAACTCTTCCCTGAAACAGGGTTAACAAAGAATGCCTATAAAGGGACAATAATGACTTAAGTGATGTACAGGCATATTTTGAGAATACATATTCTTAAAACTGAGTAAGTACAAATAGAACAATTTGAAAACTTCACAATTATTTTAGAGAGGTCAATTTTTTTTAAAGAATCAAGAGCATTCAACACAAAATTAAAAACACAAAAAAGAAAAAAGCTTGGATAAGACCTTGGTTAAGTCTTAAGACTAAAGGTAAGAAGTCAACAAAATATCTGGGTAAATTAGGAGATTTTCCCTAAAATAGACATCTGGTTTTGCACAAACTGAAGCCGTGGGAAAGATCCAAGGGTCTCATCTGAACGTACCCCAGCTCCTAACATTTTGGGGGGATGTGAAGGGGAGGGCAATCTTGAAGGAAAAGCTTCAAATATTTTGTGCAGACTCACTGCGGTGGGTGGGCAGGACCCTCAACATTATTAGGAGCCTTCGTCCGGGATAGGACAAGAGAAGCACAGCCCACCTTCGGATGCAGTGTTTTGTTTTGTTGTTTTTATAGAGGGAGACGAGTAGGAGGTGGACTAGGGGAGGAGACCTAGAACTGCCTTCCAGGTCCGAGAATTAGCTGACCAGTGCTCGGCCTTGACCGCCCCTCACTCTGTGCCCTGAGGGGAGAAAGGGAGGGGCTCGAGTCAGGACAGCAGGATAAACAGGCGGCTTGCGACCCAAGAGAAGAGATACTGGTCTCTACCCTTAACGTTCACAAATGCGGGGCGCGGAGGTGAAGATGCTGGGCCTCCTCCCGACCCCGGTGCTGAGGAGCGCCGAGGAGTCGCTGGCAGGCAGCAGTGCCGCCGGGCTGAGGAGGGCGCGCGTCAAGGCCAGCGTCCTGGTGCGGTTGCGCTGGCGGGCAAAGGCGGAGAGGCCCGGCTGCTACGGCCTCAGTGCCGAGTGAGGCCCTGCCAACAGGCCCTGAGGGGTCCACGACCCGAGCTCGGAGGGTCCCAGGCACCAACCGAGCGACTAGAGGCTACGGAAGCAAAGAATCCTATACCCGGGCAACCAGCGTCTCCGGCTGCCAAACCCAAGTCCGCGGCTCGAAACTGACCTGCACTTGGGGCGTCCATCGCCGGAGACCATATTATCCCTGCGGGGAGGGGGCCGCGGGGGAAGGCAGGGGAGGCGGGCGGGGAACAGGGGGCGGAAGACAAGCAGACTGGCAGGAAGGAAGGAAGGAAGCTAGCTCGCGCAAACACCGCGAGAGCCACAAAGCCAGCCCGTGCTCAGCGCCCGCGAGATTTGCTGCCCAACTCACGCGATATCTTTGGACGTGGAAACAAAGAGAAGGGGGAGGAGCTAGCCGGAAGATGATTCCGTTTGCAATCGCCGCTATTCCCGCGAGCGGGCCGCTAGAGAGGAAGTAGTATTGGCACAGCTAGCTTGGCCCAAAGAGCGATCCGTTACTCAGTTATCGCCTCAAGTGTACCGTCGAGGTTCTGAGGTTGAGCGAAGTACGGGTGCCCGCGAGTGTCTCCGGGGGTTCGGAATGGGAACTTAGAAGAAATGGGAAAGGAAAGCCGCTTTCCCTTCACCTTAAAGGTTTACGTGACCCTGTCATATATGTGTAGCTCATACGCGTGTTCTCAGGAGAGACTGGC
This sequence comes from Dasypus novemcinctus, assembly GCF_030445035.2. Lineage (NCBI taxonomy): Eukaryota > Metazoa > Chordata > Mammalia > Cingulata > Dasypodidae > Dasypus > Dasypus novemcinctus. The sequence continues at coordinate 153,446,822 of NC_080675.1, forward strand.
TGGATTGATCTGTCCCGTATCATGCGGTCCACTAGTTGTTGAATGGATTGGTTTTTCCTTACACTCCGGTAGTTTCTGCCTTTCCGGTTCTACTAACTCCGTCCCAACAACAGTTAATCATGTTTAAGTTTTCCCCATCCTAAAAATACTTCCCACCGTCTCAAGTCCTCGAGTCCCATGCTCTCTACCTGCCGGCTCATCCCCAGTTAGCAACCAAATTTCTATGAAGAGTTGCACTCGCTCTTCCCCTCTCCCTCATCCTGCTCCAGTCTGGCTTCCACCCCAGAAATGCTTCTGACCAAGGTCAACCATAACTTCTCTTGCTAACCTCACATTTTGAGTCTTTACGCTACTTGCTCTCTTACCCTTTATATTGAGAAATACTTTTACATCAGCTGTTGTTACCCCAGGCTCTACTTTTGTATTCTTCCTGGATTTAGGGGCGCTCTATCTCTGGTTTCTCTTCCTCTTGCTTTCCAGGGCTCTGACGTTGCATCTCCTTTTGGTCTCCATTTTCCCTGGCCGGTCACCCTCTCCTTTGACTTCAGTTATTAGTTATATGCTGGTGCTTCCCAGGCTAACTGTAACCCAAACCCATCTCCTAAACTCAAGAGTGTTGATCTTAGTACACTTTGGACGCCTCCACATCCCACAGATACCGCACACTAAAAATCTCCAAAATTGAACTCAACATTTTTTCCCCCACACCTACTATTCCTTTTGTATTACCTGTATCAGTGAATGGCACGGCCATTCATCAAGTTGCTCAAGCCAGAAATCTACACATCATGCCCAACTACACCTTCTTCATTTAATCATTGACCCAAGCCCTGCCAATTCAAACCCCTCTATTAATTCATTTTCCTCAGCATTCCCTCTCCCACTACCCAGGTCTAGATTTAAGCATTTCCTGTGGGGATAATTGTGATAACTTTCACCTCATAATGACCCTAGAACAAGAGTATTATCTCCATTTTCTCTATGTGGAAATTGAAACTCAGAGGGGTTAATTTACCCTACACTACTCAGCTACCAGGTGACTGAGTCAGGATTTGAACTCAGTTCTTTTTTTAACATGTTTTTAAATTTATTTTTAAAAGATACATAGCTCACACAAAATGTTACACTAAAAAAATATAGGAGGTTCCCATATATACCATTCCCCACAACCCCCATTTTTCCCACATCAAAAACTTCTTTCGTAAGTATGGTACATCCATTGCATTTTGGGTTTTTTTGTTGTTTGGTTTGGTTTTTTTTAAAGATTATTTATTTATTCCCTGCCCCCCCCCCCGTGTCTGTTTGCTGCATATTCTTCTTTTGTCCGCTTCTGTTGTTGTCACCGGCACAGGAATCTGTGTTTCTTTTTGTTGCATCATCTTGTTGTGTCAGCTCTCCGTGTGTGCGGCGCCATTCCTGGGCAGGCTGCACTTTCTTTCGTGCTGGGTGTCTCTCCTTATGGGGTGCACTCCTTGCGCATGGGGCTCCCCTACACGGGGGACACCCCTGCGTGGCACGGCACTCCTTGCACACATCAGCACTACATGTGGGCTAGCTCCAATGGGTTAAGGAGGCCCAGGGTTTGAACCGCGGACCTCCCATGTGGTAGATGGACACCCTAACCACTGGGCCAAGTCCGCTTCCCCCATCCATTGCATTTTGATGAATACATTTTGGAGCACTGTTACACAGCATGGATTATAGTTTACATTGTAGTTTACACTCTCTCCCAGTCCATTCAGTGGGTTATGGCAGAATATATAATGTCCTGCATCTGGTCCCTACAATATCATTCAGGACAAGACTAAGTCCTGAAAATGCCCCCATATCACACCTCCATTTCCCTCTCACTTGCCTTCAGCAACCCCGTGACCACTGTCTCCATATCAATGATATAATTTCTTCCATTGCTAGAGTCACAATAATTCTATAGTAGAATACCAATGAGTCCACTCTAATCCATATTTTATTCCTCCATCCTGAGGAACCTGGGATGGTGATGCCTACTCCACCTCTAAATTGAGAGGGAGCTTCGATCCCACATGGCTGGTGGATGGGACTCTTGTGCCCTCAGCTGTAGACTCTCTCGGTTCCTTGGTGTGGTGCCTGTCCATCCTCACCTCCCTGTCAGCTGACCTGGATAAGTGCAACAAACTGGAGTGTAGGTGCTGCAACACCACTGAGGCTCAGGGCCCAGCTTGCACATAGACAGCCCAGAGATTCAAGTCTCCTGGGCATACACCAACCCCCAGTGCCAACAACAGGTTCAATAAAGGGACAGAAGAGGCATTTGTAAAGAAATCACATCTGAGTCCAACTCCATCATACTCAGGAGCACAAATTCCAAAGTAGGACCCATTGGTAAGGCACCAAACTCTGGAGCCATTTGCCATGACCGCAGGCTCTGGGTGTCTCCATAGCCCTCAGGAGCACCACTACCTGGGGTTGTATCTACTTTGGCTATCTCTGAGATCCTGGTGAGATGTTCATAAGTGTGACCCCTCTGATGCCCTCCTGACTCATTTTGAAGTCTCTTAGTGATATCAACTCAATTGTCTTAACCATTTCCACCTTTTATTCAAGGTATTTTTCTAGGTGTATCACCAGTTGGCACTTGGTAGGAATCTCTAGGCGCCAGGGAGTTCAACCCCAGGAGTCATGTCCCATGCTGGCAGAAAGGTAATGCATTTATATGCTGACTTTGGCTTAGAGAGTGGCCACATTTGAGCAACACATTTGAGGAGGTAACTCTTAGTCACCCTGTAACACTAGGCCAAGCTGAAATTTCAAACACAAAAGGTTTATAAGCATAGTCATCAGTATCAAGGGCCCATCATTGGACCATCCTTCATCACTGGTCATTGCCCTTGCACTGGAGGATTGTTGCTTGAACTCAGTTCTATATGGCTGTTTAACTTCATGATCTCATACTTGATACCTATTGTTCTTACCCTTTTGGCATACTCCAGGTACACTTCTTTCCAGCAGAATCATTGTTCTATCACCTCTGGAGTATCCTACTTGTTGTTCCCTCTTGGAACACTTGCTGTGCCCTTCAGGCTAACCCTCTTCAGGCCTTAGCTCATATATTATTTCCCACACAAATCTTCAGTGACCACTCCCTCACCCTGTGTCTGTGGTCGGAAAGGTGCTGAAATACTTCCCTAGCACCCTATTTTCTATTAAGGCACTTCATTGCACTTGATGGTAATTGCCCATTCAATATCTTACCCATATCTCAGATGCTTTTAATTAATTGTATGCAGAATTACCAACAGAATACCCAACTAACAGTGCCTGAAATAACAAGACTTGCAATTATCTCACATAACCAAATCCACAGTAGGAAGTTCCAAAGTTGATGCAACAGGTGAACCATGTAATCAAAGACCCAGGCTCATTTGTCGTTTTGGTCCCATGTTTCTCAACATTTTGGTTTTTGCTCCTTAGACTTGTTGCCTCATGGTCTCAAGATGATTGCACCTTATAGGTTTATGCTGTCCTACAAAGTCCAAAAATATGAAGGAAGGTGGTGCAGAGCACTTCTCTCTTTTTATCAGAGAAGAAAATATTTGCCTAAAGATCTTCAGCAGACCACTCATTGGTCAGAAATTAGACAATTAGTTAACCCTATTAAACCCAACATCCATGTTTTAAAACAAATATTTTGTAACATCTTCTTTGCTATCCTGACATGAAATTCATAGATAATATAACCTATATGCAACAATTAAAAAATCCATGAGAGCAAACATAGCTCAAGTGGTTGAATGCCTGTTTCCCACACATGATCCTAGGCTTGATCTCCAGTACCTCCTGGGAAAAAAAACAAAAATCAAATTTAAAAAACTAACTCAGGGGGAAGTGGATTTAGCTCAACTGACAGAGCTTCCGCCTACCACATGGGAGGTCCAGGGTTCAAACCCAGGGTCTCCTGACCTGTGTGATGAGCTGGCTCATGTCAGTGCTGATGCACGCAAGGAGTGCCATGCCACACAGGGATGTCCCCCGCGTAGGGGAGCCCCACGTGCAAGGAGTGTACCCCATAAGGAGAGCTGCCCAGTGCAAAAAAAGTGCAGCCTGCCCAGGAGTGGCACTGCACACACAGAGAGCTGACACAGCAAGATGATGCAACAAAAAGAGACACAGATTCCCAATGCCACTGACAAGAATATAAGCCGACACAGAAGAACACACAGTGAATGGACACAGAGAGCAGAAAACTTGGTGGGGGGAGGGCAGGGGAGGGGAGAGAAATAAAATAAAATAAAATAACTCAGGGGAGTCAGTGTAACTCAGTGGTTGAGCGCGCCGGCTTCCCACATGTGACATCTGAGGTTCAATCCCCAGCCCCATTACTGAAAAAAAAAATCCACATGATGCCCTTATTGTAGTATAAAGAAAAAGTAGAAGAAAATAATATACTGACTATTTATATTTATTCCAATAAGTAGGGACACAGGCATGTCTAAACTAGGTGACATGATGTAATCAGATGTTTGCATCTACCTATAACGAGTAAGTTTGGTTGTATGGGACCTAAAAAGCCAACAGTTTTTATTTATTTTTGTCATTTCAGATTAAGACTAAATGGGCAGGGAAGCAGACGTGGCTCAAATGATAGAGCATCCGCCTACCATATGGGAGATCCAGGGTTTAAACCCAGGGCCTCCTGGCCCGTGTGGTTAACTGGCCCACACACAGCAGTGCCTCGTACAAGAAGTGCCGTGCCATGCAGGGATGTCCCCTGTGTAGGGGAGGCCCACATGCAAGACATGCACCCTGCATTGAGCCAGCATGCGCGAAGAATGCGCAGCCCGCCCAGGAGTGGTACCGCACACACAGAGAGCTGACGCAGCAAGATGACGCAACAAAAAGAGGCACAGATTCCCGGTGCTGCCGAGAATGCAAGTGGACACAGTGGAATGCACAGCAAATGGACACAAAGAGCAGACAATGGCGGGGGGTGGGGGGAGTAAATAAATAAATCTTAAAAAAAAAAAACTGAAGGGACATATCATGCATATATGCATAAATGCATATATAATTATATATGTGAGGATATTTTATAACAATTGACTGAAACTAAACTCTGCAAGAAGAGATGAGTCGGGCGGCAGACTTGGCCCAGTGGTTAGGGCGTCTGTCTACCACATGGGAGGTCTGCGGTTCAAACCCCAGGCCTCCCTGACTTGTATGCAGCTGGCCCATGTGCAGTGCTGACGCGTGCAAGGGGTGTCCCCTGAGCAGGGGAGCCCCACGCACAAGGAGTACGCCCCATAAGGAGAGCCGCCCAGAGCGAAAGAAAGTGCAGCCTGCCCAGGAATGGTGCCACACACACGGAGAGCTGACACAAGATGACACAACAAAAAGAAATACAGATTCCTGTGACACTGACAACAACAGAAGCGGACAAAGGAGAAGACGCAGCAAATAGACACAGAGAACAGACAACCAGGGTAGGGGAGGGAAGGGGAGAGAAATAAACAAATAAATAAATCTTTTTAAAAAAAAGAAGAGATGAGTCTGAAGACACTGATTTTAGAAGTCAAGGGGCTACCAAAGAAAATGGTCTTGATGCACTGGCCAATTCTAGGAAGGGAAACACAAGGCAAGAGAGTTTGTTCAAGGTGCCTTGACTGTGTGGATTTCAAACTTCATTATACTGCATGTAATGAATGGCCAGCTCACATGGAGACCATAAAAGTCTATTTGGTGGCTCAAATATCAATGGAAGCATTGTTACCTTTGATGTGATTTTCTGAAATGGTGAAAACTCTTGGTATATTCCAAACTAAATAAATGCAACCTTCCCTATTTTTACACAGTAGTTGTATTCCTTGAAAATTCAGTGTACAATAAAACCATATACAAAATACTTTGCTTTTAATTGTAAATAGGGTTATTTTCTAGGCTCAGATAATTACAGGCCAATTTGTTGGGTTTTTTTAATTGTTGTTTTTATGTGCCCTTGTGTTTACCCACCTGAATATCAGGCAGCACATTTAGTGAGGCAGGTTGGATAACCCTGTTAAAGAGTTCCCTCCTGAGAAATGCAGGTAATTTAACATCCTGATCTCCATTCATTAAATGCCAAAAGTTCTCTTACTGCCTTCCCCAATGGTGACAACCAAAAATAAATACTCCCTGGGAAGTGAATGTGGCTCAAGCATTTGGGCTCCCATCTGCCATATGGGAGGCCCCAGATTCAATTCCCGGGGCCTCTTGCTGAAGGCAAGTTGGCCCATGCTGCAGAGAGCTGACAGCCTGTGCCACAGAGAGCTGGGGCAGCAAGATGACACAACAAAGGGAGATGCAGAGGAGAGATGCAGAACAGGGAGCTGAGGATGCTTAAGCGATTGAGTGCCTCTCTCCCACATTGGAGGCCCTAGATTGATTCCTGGTGCCTCCTAAAAGACGAGATAAGAAGACAAGCAGGCACAGGAGAACGCACAGCGAATGGACACAGAGAGCAGACAGTGAGCACAGGTGGCAGTGGGGGTTGTTAAATAAAATAAAATAAATCTTAAACAAATACCCTCTAATTTCCCAAATGTCTTTATGGGGCAGCCCTATTTCCACTGAATAGCATTCTCTCTCTCCCCTGTGCCTGTAAATATTGCCTCTTTTTTTTAAAACAGCTTTTTTTTAAAAGATGTAATTCACATACCATGAAAATTCACCAAATTTTTTTAAAAACTTTCTATTTTGAAGTGATTGTAGATTTATTTGTAAAAAATAACACAGAGGGATCCCATTTGCCCTTCATCCAGTCTCTCCAATGCCAATGGTAATAGCCTACGTTAGTACAGTACAAGATCACAACCAGGATATTGACATTGATACAATCCTTTGACCTTATTCAGATGTCATCAGTTTCAAATGAGCAGTCCATTGTGTATGTGCGAGTATTTAGTTCTATGTGATTTTATCATACATGTTTGTGTATCCATCACCAATGTCAAGACACATGATTTTTCCATCGCCTCGAGGATCCCTCTCGCTCCCATCACTGGCAACTACTAATCTGTTCTCTGTTTCTATAATTTTGTGAGTTCAGGTATGTTACACAGATGAAATAATATGGTATGTAACATTTTGGCCTTGGCTTTTTTCCCAGCAAACTCCCTGGAGATTCTTCTAAGTTGCATGTATCATTGGTTCATTCCTTTTTAAAATTTTTAAACTTATTTTCTTGAACTATTTCAAACATATAGAAGAGTTACAAAAATAATACAAACCCCATACAGAGAACTCAAAGATACCCCTATCTCCCCAGATGCCCAGATCCACCAATTTTAACATTTTGTCACATTTGCCATATCATTTTATCTATCTATCCATCTATCAATCCAGTTTCTGAACATTTGAATGTAGGTTGTATACATCATGCTCCTTGAAAACTTAATACTGCTATATAAATTTACTAAGAACAAGGATATTCACTTATGTAACCAGCTTAAGTGCAGTTATCAAGTTCAAAGAAATTTAACAAGCTCAGTCTATATTCCAATTTTTCCATGTGTCCCAAAAATGTACCTTTGAACCTTTTCTCCTCTCTTGCTAGATCCCATCCAGGATCATGTTTTGCATTAAATTGTCATTGTCTCTTTAGTTACTCTTTCTTTTTTAAATTGTGGAATGTATATGCAACATAAACTTTCCCTTCTTAACTACTCCTAAACACAACAGTCAATGGGATTAATCACATTCACAGTATTGCGGTACTCTTACTACCTTCCATTACTAAAACTTTCCCATCTCCCAAACAGAAAACCTACACCTGTTATGCATTAACTCTCCATTTCCCCTGTCCCACACCTCTGGATATCTGTGCTCTAATTTCTGTCTCTATGAGGTTGCACATTCTCCAATAGTTTATTTATATTACCATGGGGCTTACATTTAGCATTCTAAATCTATAATAATCTTGCTTGATTTGATAGCAACTTAACTTCAATAATATACACAAATTATGTTCCTATACCCCTCCATCCCCCCACATTCTTGTCACAAATTAGATGTTTATACATTATGAGTCAAAAGCCACTGATTTATCATATTTTATGCATTTGCCTTTTAGAAACTGTAGGAAGTAAAAAGTGGAGTTACAAACCAAAAATATTATAGTACTGGCATTTATATTTACCCATGTCCTTGCCCTCACTGAAGATCCTTATTTCTTTGAGTGGTTCTGATCTACTGTCTATTGTCCTTTCTTTTCAGCCTGAAGACCTCTCATATCTTGTAGGGCTGGGCAAGTGGTGAAGAACTCCTTCAGCTTTTGTTTATCTAGGAATGTCTTAATCTAGCCTTCATTTTTGCAAGGCAGTTTTGCCAGATAAAGAATTCTTGGTTGGCAATGTTTTTCTTTCAGCACTTTAAATATACCTCTCTCCCTTCTTTCCTCCATGGTTTCTGATGAGACATCAGCATTTGCTCTTATTGAGGCTTTTGTCTGTACAAAGCTGCTTCTCTTACAGCTTTCAGAATTCTCTCCTTTTTTTTTAAGGAGTTCCTGGGGATTAAACTCAGTACCTCATCCATGGGAAGCAGGCACTCAACCACTGAGCTACAGGTGCTCCCCAGAATTCACTTTTTTAAAAAAAATATTGGCGGTGGACTTGGCCCAGTGGTTAGGGCGTCCATCTACCACATGGGAGGTCCGCGGTTCAAACCCCGGACCTCCTTGACCCGTGTGCAGCTGGCCCATGTGCAGTGCTAATGCACGCAAAGAGTGCTGTGCCACGCAGGGGTGTCCCCTGCCTAGGGGAGCCCCATGCGCAAGGAGTGCACCCCGTAAGGAGAACCACCCAGCGCAAAAAAAAGTGCAGCCTGCTCAAGAACGGTGCCACACACACGGAAAGCTGACACAACAAGATGACACAACAAAAAGAAACGTATTCCCATGCCACTGACAACAACAGAAGCGGACAAAGAAGACGCAGTAAATAGACACAGAAAACAGACAACCGGGGCGGGGAGGGGAAGGGGAGAGAAATAAATAAATAAATCTTTAAAAAAAAAAAGATTCATCCACGTTATCACATGTGTTTGTACTGTATTCCTTCTTATAGCTGAGTAGTATTCCATTGTATGTATATACTACATTTTATTTCTTCATTCATCCATTGATAGGCATTTGGGTTGATTCCAACTTTTGGCAATAGTGTATAATGCTGCTATGAACATTGGTGTACATATATTGGTTTGTGTCCTTATTTTCAGATCTTCTGGGTATATGCCCAGCAGTGGGATTGCTAGGTCATATGGCAAATCTATAGCTAACTTTTTGAGAAACTGCCTAACTGTCCTCCAGAATGGCTGGATCCTTCTGCATTCCCACCAGCAGTGGATGAGTATTCCCATTCCTCCACATCCTCTCCAGCACTTGTAGTCTTCTGTTTCTTTGATAGCTTCCAGTCTTATGGGAGTAAGATGGTATCTCATTGTAGTTTTGATTTGCATTTCCCTAATAGTGATTTTGAGCATTTTTTCATGTGCTTTTTAGCCATTTGTATTTCTTCTTCAGAGAAGCGTCTGTTCAAATCTTTTTTCCCATTTTTTAAATGGGTTGTTCATCTTTTTATTTTCAAGATATAGGAGTTCTTTATATATGCAGGATATAAGTCTCCTATTAGATATATGGTTACCAAATATTTTCTCTCATTGTGTAGGCTCTTTTCACTTTCATGACAAACTCCTTTGAGGTGCAAAAGGCTTTAATTTTGAGGAAGTCCCATTTATCTATTTGTTCTTTTGCTCCTCGTGCTTTGGGTGTGAAGTTCATGAAGCCGTTTCCTATTACAAGGTCCTGTAGATGCTTCCCTACATTGTTTTCCAAGGTCTTTATGGTCTTGGCTTTTCTGTTTAGGTCTTTGATCCATCTTTTTTTTTTTTTTTTTTTTAAAGATTTATTTTTATTTATTTAATTCCCCTCCCCTCCCCCGGTTGTCTGTTTTCTGTGTCTTTTTGCTGCGTCTTGTTTCTTGTTTCTTTGTCCGCTTCTGTTGTCGTCAGCGGCACGGGAAGTGTGGGCGGCGCCATTCCTGGGCAGGCTGCTCCCTCCTTCGCACTGGGCGGCTCTCCTTATGGGTGCAGTCCTTGCGCGTGGGGCTCCCCTACGCGGGGGACACCCTGCGTGGCGCGGCACTCCTTGTGCGCATCAGCACTGCGCATGGGCCAGCTCCACACGGGTCAAGGAGGCCCGGGGCTTGAACCGCGGGCCTCCCATGTGGTAGACGGACGCCCTAACCACTGGGCCAAAGTCCGTTTCCCTTTGATCCATCCTGAGTTGATTTTTGTATAAGATGTGAGATGGTAATTCTCTTTCCTTCTTTTGCATATTGATATCCAATTCAAAAGACACCATTTGTTGAAGAGGCCATTCTCTCCCAGTTGAGTGGGCTTGGTGGCCTTGTCGAATATCAGATGACTGTATATATGAGGATCTATATCAGAACTCTCAATTCAGTTCCATTGGTCAGTGTATCTATCCTTGTGACAATACCATGCCATTTTCACTACTGTAGCTTTGTAGTATGTTTTGAAGTCTGGTAGTGTGATTCCTCCAGTTTTATTTTTCTTTTTTAATATGTCTTTGGCTATTCAGGGCCTCTTTCCTTTCCAAATAAATTTCATAGTTAGTTTTTCTAGTTCATTAAAAAATGCTGTGTTGATTTTTATTGGGATTGCATTGAATCTGTAGATTAGTTTTGGTAAGATAGACATCTTAATAACATTTAGTCTTCCTCTCCATGAACAGGGACTATTCTTCCATGTATTTAGGTCTTCTTTGATTTCCTTGAGCAGTTTTGTGTAGTTTTCTGTGTATAAGTCTTTTACATCTTTGGTTAAATTTATTCCTAGGTACTTGATTTTTTAATTTACTATTGTAAGTGGTATTTATTTATTGATTTCCTCCTCAGATTGCTCATTACAAGTGTACAGAAATGCTACAGATTTTTGTGCATTGATCTTATACCCTGCGACTTTACTGAACTCATTTATGAGTTCTAGAAGCTTTGTTGTAGACTTCTCAGGGCTTTCTATGTATAGGATCACGTCACCTGCAAATAGTGAAATTTTGACTTCTTCCTTTCCTATTTGGATTTTTTTTAATGTCTGGGTCTTGCCTCAGTGTTCAAGCTAGTATTTCTAACACAATGCCAAATAGAAGGGGTGATAGTGGGCATCCTTGTCTTGTTCCTGATCTTAGAGGGAAAGATTTTAGGATTTCACCATTGTAAACGATGTTAGCTGTGGGTTTTTCATATATACCCTTTATTATGTTCAGAAAGTTTCCTTCTATTCCTATCTTTTGCAGTGTTTTTACCAAGAAAGGGTGCTGTATTTTGTCAAATGCTTTTTCTGCATCTATAGATATGATCATGTGATTTTTTTCCTTCAAACTATTTATGTGGTATATTACATTAATTGATTTTCTTATGTTGAACCATCCTTGCTACCAGGAATGAAGCCCACGTGGTTGTGGTGTATAATTTGTTTAATGTGTTGTTGAATATGATTAGCAAGTATTTTGTTGAGGATTTTCGCATCTAGGTTCATTAGAGAGATTGGTCTGTAATTTTCCTTTCTTGTGGTGTCTTTGTTTGGCTTTGGTATTAGGGTAATGTTGGCATCATAAAATGAATTAGGCAATGTTCCTTCTATTTCAATTTTTTGGAAGAGTTTAAGCAAAATTGGTGTTAATTCTTTCCAGAATGTTTTGTAGAATTCACCTGTGAAGCCATCTGGCCTAGGGCTCTTCTTAGTTGGGAGGTTTTAATAACTGATTCTATCTCTTTACTTGTGATTGGTTTGTTGAAATTGTTGATTTCTTCTTTTGTCAATGTAGGCTGCTTATGTGATTCTAGGAATTTGTCCATTTCCTCTAAATTGTGTTTCTTGTTGGAATACAGTTTTTCAAAGTATCCTCTTATGATAGCCTTTATTTCAGTGGGGTCAGTGGTGATATCACCCTTCTCATTTCTTATTCTGTGTATTTGCATCTTCTCTTTTTTTCTTTGTTAGTCTAGCTAAGGGTTTGTCAATTTATTGATCTTCTCAAAGAACCAGCTCTTTGTTTTGCTTATTTTTTCGAGTGCTTTTTTATTTTCTATTTCATTCAGTTTTGCTCTGATCTTTGTTATTGCTTTCTTTCTTCTTTCTTTAGGGTTAGTTTGTTGTTTTTTTACTAATTCCTTCAAATGTGCACTTAGTTCTTCAATTTTAGCTCTTTCTTCTTTTTTGATGTATGAATGTATGGCTATGAATTTCTGTCTCAATATAGCCTTTGCTGCATCCCATAAGTTTTGATATGTTGTGTTATAATTTTCATTAGTTTCAAGGTAGTTATTGATTTCTGTTGAGATTTCCTCCTTGACCCACTGTTTTTCTAAGACTTTGTTGTTTAACTTCCATATCTTGGTGCCAAATCTGGGCCTCTGGCCCTTGCAGATTTCTAGCTTCACTCCACTGTGGTCAGAGAAATTATTTTGTATGACTTCGATCTTTCTGAATTCATGGAGACTTTCTTTGTGGCCTAGCATGTGGTCTATCTTGGAGAATGATCCATGTGCACTTGAGAAAAATGTATATCCTGCTGTATTTGGGTGTAATATTCTGTATATGTCTATTAGATCCAGATCCTCTAATAAATTGTTCAAAGTCTTTGTTACTTTGATTCTCTTTTGAGATGTTCTGTCCAATGGTGATAATGGTGTGTTAAAGTCCCCCACTATAATAGTAGAGGCATCTGTTCCTTCACTTAGTTTCTCCAGTGTTTGCCTCACGTATTTGGAGGTGCCCGTGTTAGGGGCATAAATGTTTATGATTGTTCTTTCTTTTTGAAAGATTGTCCCTTTCACTAATATGTAGTGTCTATCTTTGTCTCTCACAACAGTTTTGCATTTAAAGTCTATTTTGTCTGATATTAATATAACTACACCTGCCCTTTTTTGGTTATTGTTTGCCTGTAAGATTGTTTTCCAGCCATTCACTTTCAATCTCCTGGAATCCCTAGGTCTAAGATGAGTTTCTTGTAGACAACATATCAATGGGTCATATTTCCTTATCCAATCTTCCAATCTGTGTCTCTTAACAGGTGAGTTTAAACCATTGATATTCAGTGTTATTACATTCAAGGACTTACTTAAATTAGCCATATTTTCTTTGGATTTGTGTTTGTCTTATGTTGGTTTTTTTTTCCTTTCTATTTTTGTAGTTTTAGTTGTTCTTACACTCTCCTCCAACTCTGTCTCTCCTGTTTTTCTCTTTCCTCCTGCAGAACTCTCTTTAGTATTTCTTGAAGGGAAGGTTTCTTGTTGGCATACTCTCTTATATCTGTGAATATTTTGAACTTTCTATCATTTCTGAATGCTAGCTTTGCTGGTTAGAGTATTTTCAGTTGGAAATTCTTTTCTTTTAGTACCTTGACTATGTCATACCACTGCCTTCTTGCCTCCATGGTTTCAGATGAGAGATCTGCAGTTAATCTTATGGAGCCTCCTTTGTATGTGATGGTTCTCTTTTCTCTTGCTGCTTTTAGTATTTTCTCTTTGTCTTGAGCATTGGATAATTTGACAAGTATATGTCTTGTGGTAGGCCTGTTGGGATTTATGTGTTTGGGGTGCGTTGTGCTTCCTGAACATGTACATGCATTTCCCTCAATAGGTTTGGGAAGTTTCCAGCCATTATTTCCTCCAACACCCTTTCTGTCCCCTTTCCCTTTTCTTCTCCTTCTAAGATACCTATGATGCCTAAGTTTGTGCTTTTTGCATTGTCATTCAGGTCCCTAAGTCCCTGTTGGATTTTTTCTCTCTTTATCAATCAATCCTACTATCCGTTTGATTTCAGATGTACTTTCTCGACATCACTAATTCTTTCCTCTGCCTCTTCAAATCTGCTATTATTTGCTGAGAGTGTATTTTTGATTTCTTGGATTGTGCTGTTTATCCCCATCAAAGCCATTATCTTTTTTTGGCCTGGTATCTGTAAGCTCCTACCCCAGATAAATACCCTTTATAAAAACCAACCAATTTCTGGTATTTTGCATCAGCACCCCTTTGGCTAAGACAACCATCAATATTCAAATTTGGCCAATTATCCCACTATTGTCTTTTCTAGAGAATTTTTGCCATAATCCAGAATCCAATCTAAATATTGGATTTAGATGTCATATCTTTTTAGTTTCTTATTATCTAGAACAATGACTTAGCCTCTCATTTTCTTTCATGAGATTGACATTTTGTTTTGCAGTATGTTCCTTAATTTGGGTTTGTCTGTTTGCCTCCTCATGATTAAATTTAGGTTATGCATTTTTCAGGCAGGAATTCTACATAGGTGATGTTGTGTCCTTGTCATATCAGGAGGCCCATGATTTCACTTGGTTCCATTTTTTGGTAACTGAGTCACCTCAATCTAAAATCAGGGCAGGAATTTAAGCCCAGGCCTGTGGGACTCCAGAGCCCATATTTTTACCCTTCACAGCTCTATGGTTAGACTTAGTTATTCAGGAGGATAAAGTAGGAGGTTCCCACAAACTTTCTCTTTTTTTTCTTTATTGTTCACTGTCTTTATTTTTCCAAATAAGCAATAGGCTATTTACAAATAAGCAGATCTTCAGTGACATATATTAAAATGGCAATGCTATCATTGTCCCACAGTCGTTCTAAATCTTCTCAGTATGACCTCTCAGTAGCTAAGCCCTGAGTGCTGCCATGTTGTTCCAATCTATGATTTAATTCTACCCCGGTACATGTATCAAGAATTCAATGAGGGAAGCAGATTTGGCTCAATTGATAGTGCACCACCTACCACATGGGAGGTCCAGGGTTCAAACCCCGGGCCTCCTGACCCATGTGGTTAGCTGGCCCATGCATAGTGCTGATGCCTGCAAGGAGTGCTGTGCCACACAGGGATGTTCCCCACATAGGGGAGCCCCATGCACAAGGAGTGCACCCCGTAAGGAGAGCCACCCTGCGTGAAAAAAATGCAGGCTGCCCAGGAGTTGCACCACGCACACAGAGAGCTGATACAGCAAGGTGATGCAGCAAAGGGAGACACAGATTCACAGTGCCACTGACAAGAATGTAAGCGGACACAGAAGAACACACAGCGAATGGACACAGAGAGCAGACAATAGGGGGAGGGAGAGAGGGGAAGAGAAATAAATAAAAATTTTAAAAATTTAAAAAATAAAGAATTCAATGAATTATTGCCATAGATTTGGAAGCACAGATGAGAAATACTTACCCCTCATTGATGGGAATAAAAGAAGGCTTCTTCAAGAAAATGATATCTAAGCTGAGTCCATTTTTAAATAATGACTTCCATTTATTGTATGCCTCAGAAACTGCCAGACATTTGCATAAACAAATTCTAATTATTAACTTTGTTTTTTAGATAAGAAAACTGAGGTTCAGAGATGTGGAAAAACATAAGCCTTCATCAGTACTCACTAGTTAATGAAATTAGAACAGGTCAGTTTTGATGAGAGCAAAAGAAGAAAAAAGTCCAAAACAAGGGGCACAGTCTATCCCAGAAGGGACCTTGCACTGCGGTGCTCCACATGTCCCGTGGTCAGTGTCCAGGTGCCCGGAGGGATGTTTGGGGTGATAGAGGAAGGGCAAGGAACTGAACGGAATTTGGAATAATGTGGAAACCATGCTCCATTTAATTTACAAATTTCATGAACTCTTAAAAATATCAGAGCAGGAAGGGAATGTGAAAACCGTCTAGTTTACTGGCTTTATATCTGGGGAAACTGAGGCCCACAAAAAACACAGGTCTTGCTCAAGTCCTCGCAGTGTGTTATACAGTGGTAGAGTAGGAATGGAAAGAAAACCAGATTCTGGAGTACTGTTTCCACATTCCTCTGGCAACACAGGCCAGCTGTACCCCAGGTACATGTAGGCCACTCTTAGGAACACCCCTCTGTTGTCAGTTCTGGGAGGGCTCATCCATACTGTTCTGTAGGCAGAGCTGATGACTTGTACCTAGAAAATACCTGGTGAAATTCCGTAGTTACAGCTTTGGCTGTTATTTGGTGTAGTAGCCTCTGGGAGGCAGCAGCATGAGGCATTGTCCCTCCAAGTGATAGAAATAGACAGAAGAGGACTGAGACTTGGGTACCGTGATGAATGAATGAAGCACTAAAGGAGCAGTAAGGGAATGAAGTTCCCAACTGTACCCTTTTGCATGGCAGTAACAATTGATTTTTTTTTTGACACCCAAATGGCTCTTTCCAAAGCAGCCATCCTAGGAGGCTAGATAGTTACTCCAAATGAGGTTGCCACCACTGAGTTGTGCCACTGTTAGTCTTGTTTCAGGGCATAAGTCTAGACTAGAGGGGTCAGACTTGAGAATGAGCACTTGCTTTGGAGAGCCATTCGTCTAAAGCCCATAATGTCAAAATCTAACCTTTTTCACCTCCTCAAATCCCAGTTGTACTCTGATGAACTTCCGCTCTTCCCCCAATATAAAATATCTCAGTCTGTCTGAGCCACCATCCTCCCAACCCTGGAACCATTCTGTTAAAATGGAAGTCAGTTCATGCCACTGTCTGCTCAGAACCCCACACTGGCTCCCGTCTCACACGGAGAAAAGCCGAAGTTCTTACCACAGCCTCCAAGGCCCTGCAAGATCTGCTCCCTCCCCTCTAGCCTTATCTTCTTCCTCCCCCCTTGCTCACTCTGCACCAGCCTCGCTGGTTTCTTTGTGTTCCTTGAACTCCAAGTACAATTCATTCTCCAGTCCTTTGCATTTGCTGAGTCCCCTGCTCAGATCACTTCACCCCAGATGTCCACACTGCTTGCTCCCTCACTCTCAATGGGTCTCTGCTCCAATTTTACCTGTGCAGTGAGTCCCTCTCTGACCACAAAGACATATGGCAAACCCAGAATTCCTTATATACATTGTTCCACGTTTCTTTCTTTCCATAGCACTTATCATGACCTAAGATGCTGTGCATTTAATTCATTTGCTTGTTGTCTGCCTGCTTCTACCGGAATGTGGGCTTCATGAGGTCAGGGACTCGGTTGTTGCATTCACTGCTGTATCCCTCACATCTAAAATTGGCATACGGTAGGTGCTCAATAAACATTTGCTGAATGGATGTATGAACCAAGTCACACTCTGGCAAGTTCGCGGAAAATATTGAACTCATCTCTCTGAACCCAGGGTGGAGACTATCAAATGCAGGATTATCCCTGTTCCTCTCTGGTTGCATCAGCCTCTGCCACTTTAGTAATATGACCACTTGAGTCTCCAAATTAGAAAGGTTGTTTTCTGCTTAAGAGTGTGCCTACAGGGTTGGCAGCAGGGATAGTGGAAAATTGTTCAAGCACTAGTAAAAGTAGAAATGAGACAAGCTGAGGCTACTCAAATCCATGCAGCACAGAGCTCCACAGTTCTTGGGAAGATGGCTGATTCCTGGGTCAGATGTCATATGACCTCATACTCTTTCTATTAGTTTTAGAACCCAGAATAGTTTTGTATGTTGTTAAAGCAAGAAGCTTTGCCTCTGAAAATGTCCAGACTTAGCCCTGACAGTCAGAGAAAGCTCTGGAGGATCAAAATAGTGGCATGGAAGGAACTGAAGTTTCTCTGCTCCTAGGTCCCTTAGCTCAGAGCATGCCACATCCTTCTTCCATGTTCCCCCTTTCCACACCCTCACCATTATCCCTTTTGGATCTGAATTACTGTTAGCCTGGGTTCCTGCCTGGCCTCCTAACTGGCACTCCACCTGCACTCACAGCCTAGCTGGGCTTACAGAGGCACTGACTTGGATTACAGTCACTTTCCTACTTAAACTGTCCCAGTCCATGCACAAAAGGCCAAAGTCCAAACTCTCTGACCTGATATTTGAGATCTTTGGTATCTGGCCCAGTGCCACCTGTTTCCATCCTTATTAGCCTTCCTGGATCTTCTGCATCATCTAACCTAGTTTTCTAACAGGTCCTGATCTTTCCCACCTCAGCACTTTGGCTCCTGCTATTCCTCCACCTGGACTCCCCAGTCATTTCCCATGCAAGAAAGCTACCTCCATTGCAGTGGATTGAATAGTGCCTTCCAAAAGTTCATGTCCACCAGACCCCATCTATGACCTTTTATGAAAATAGGGTCTTTGCAGATGAAAATAGCTAAGGATCTTGAGAGGAAATCATCCTAGACTTAGGGTGGGCCCTAAATCCATTGTCCAAATGTCCTTCTAAGAAGAGGAGAGGATTCCGAGACATAGAGAAGAAGGCAGTGTAAAGACAGAGGCAGAGATTGGAGCGATGCTGCCAAGGAATGCAAGGAGCCACCAGAAGCTGGAAGAGGCAAGGAAGGAAACTTTCCTAGAAACTTCAGAGGGAGCACGGTCCTGCTGATGCCTTGATTTCACACTTCTGGCCTCCAGAACTTCAAGAGAACACATTTTTGTTGTTTTTAAGGCACTGAGTTTTTGGTCATTTGTTTCTGCAGTCCTAGGAAACTAATACACTCATTCTCTCCAGCTATGCAAAGCCACCTAGCACCAGGACCCTCTTTCTCAATATTTCCCAATATTCCACACATCAGTGTGAATGCACAGTATAGATGACACTGTTGTCTGAACCTTTCCTGACAGCTCTTCTCATTTAAGACCAGGCGACACTGAGCACAACAAAGGTTGGATTGGAAGGGTGCAGGGGAGCTGCTTAGGACCCTTTAGCACCACTGCTTCATACCACCTCAACTCTGAGCCCCTCCTCCACCCGGCTGGCCTCTGACCTTTTGGAATCCCACCTCACCCCCATTCAGCCTGTTCCTTGCATAAAGAACCATGCCCTGTTCCTTGGCGTTGCCTGTCCAACCCTTTCCTCTCCCACATTGATGGAGCTCAATACGTCAGAATTTGAGCATCTATCACCAGCACCAGATACATCTGTAGCACTTAACATTTTCTATTTTTTCAGACAACACAGCCCCTAAACACAAGCTTACTACTGCATCTGGTGCTTAACTGAAGAAGCAGCTCTCTGCCCCAAACTGGAGGAAAAGCTCGCTGTGTTGATCTTGTGATATTGTGATATTGTGCAAGGCAGAGGCAGTCGGGATCTTTTGCAAAGAACAGAATCTCTTCTAGCTTGTTTAAATGAAAAATGATTCACCACTGGGTATGAAAGAGCTTTAGAGAGTTGATGGGAGCTGAAGAACAAATTCTAGGTTAAGGTTGCATCAGCCACTGCCAGATCATACTGCAGAACCAGGTCTCCGGGAGAGCTACTTCCTTGTCTATGATCAGGAAGCCACTGGCTCCAGAGCAACACCCAAAGCTTCTATGATTAGCACATGGTCACAGCCAGGATGTGATGATCAGAAACCCTAACCACTGTTGCCAGCATCAGAGCCAGGCTGTGCCTTCTACAATCTATACCAATCAATGCCTCATGCTTTACCTCTCAATATTCATCAAGCTAGTGAACAGTCCCTGGAATTTCTGCAAGCACTACTGAAAAATCATCAGAGATAGCAGTATTGTGGCCTCCACTCACCACTTCCTTCCATGCAAGCCCATCTGATCAGCTGAACCTAAATCATACCCAGAACCTTGCTACAAGGGAGTGTGGAAGACGAAGATTTTAGCCTTCTAGCCTCTTCAGTAGAGGAAGGCACACAAGGAGGGTGGAATGAATGCTAAACACCAATTTACCCTATCCACAACACCCATTGTAAACTCTTTTCTGTAAAAATGACCTGGAGTAGATTCAGATGTCTACAAACCAAGAACCCTGACCAGTACAGTTTCCATGTCTGGCGACAGGGCAGTCACTGCTCCCAGACAACGCCTGTTCCAATGTGCAATTAAGAAAAAGCTTTCCTTTATGTTGAGCTGATGCTGTCCCATCTGGATTCCACCTATTCCAGCTTTGCTTTCTGGGATGAAACAGAATGAGATGGCTCCTGTTTCCATTTAACTACCCTTCAGAGATCTGAGGATGGTGAAGGTGATATTCCCAAAACTGTGCTTAGCAACCCTGAAAATCTGGCTTTCAAATGAAAACCATTGAGGAAAGTCAAGCACCAAATTAAAGTGGATAAATCCTGAGATTAAAGAGATGGCAGGGGCAACCATTGATCAACTCCCACCAAGAGAATATATTAATGCTGTTTCCAAAAAGGCAAAAACCACAGCCATTCGCTCCTCCCGGGCTACTGAGAGGCTGTAGAAAACATCAATTAAAAAATGCTTTATATACAGTGTGCTAAATTGGTCACCAGAGGGAGTCTAGATATAATAAGATCTTTGCCTAGAACCATCATTATAACAGTTTGTAGTTGGAGAGGTTTTTTCCTCCTTCTTTCATGTAAAGGGCTCCAAGCACCTTGCTGCCACCTGTCTCATTAAGGAACACAGTATCTCAGAGCTAGGCAGGTGGCCAGTGTCATTATCCCACTTTTTAAAGAAGGGCACCTAGAGGTCAAGTGACTTTTTTCACATCATGCTAATTAAAACCCTCTGTAGCTGTTATTTGCAAGTTCATGAGTTCCTTAAAACTTTTGTCAGTGATCAAAAAAGCCCAATTCACTTACTGACTGCCTTGACATTCCCATTAAGAAGAGGAGTCAAAAATGAAAAGTGAGGCAGTTTCCCCCTTCATTTTGGTTTTGTATGAACATCACAGAATTTGGTAAAATAAATCAACTGCCTCTGGTGCCAGGATATATTTGTTCACAATACTTCTTGGTTTCCAACTCTGAGTAAATATTATGGGCTATACCAAGACTGAGAACTTGACCCCAAGAAGCTACCGAGCAGCTGGGAGGGGCTGTCTGAGTGGGTCAGAGGAGGATAAAGCCATGTCTGACCAGGGTGATTTGGAAAAGCTTCACAAAGGATGTGGGATCTGCACTGGGGAAAAGATGTAGTAGACATTTGCTGATTTGTTTTTGGCCACCTGGCATTCATTCTCCTCTCCAACAGCACCCCCGTTTCCTTTGGTGGGGACTCTGCTCCTCTGTGAAGAGTGGCTGGACAGCCCTCCCTCCATTTAAGTATAGGGGTTCCCATAGTCTATTTTGGGGTCCTTGCAACCAATTTTTCCTCTCTCATTTCCAGTGCATCCAAGAAGCTGGGGAGTGTCATAAGGAGGGTCAGAGAGAGCCTCTCTCCCAGGACTTTGTTTCTTCAGCAAAGAGGTGGCAAAGGACAGGATAAAGAAACAAAACCAAGCAGTGGGCATTCATTCCTTATTGCAGGAGCACCCTGCGGGATTGGCCAAGCAACCTCATTGTGGTGCCGCTGTTGTCATTCCCAGCCTGGGTCTCCAGCCTTCCCACAGATTCCAGTAAGCTATCGAGCTTTCCAATAAACTCCATTCTGGCTTAAGCTAGCCTGAGTCCCAGGCTGATAAAGAATTCCTTCTGGCAGAAGCAAGGAGTACACAAAGCCCTGGAGAAAGAAAAGACCACTCATAGAGCAGCAGAGTTGCATGGCAAGGTCTGAATCTCCAAATCTTCCTTTTTTTTTACTAGATCCACTTAGAAAACAGGGCCTTGCCCAGATGGTTACAAATACTAAACACACTTTTAAAAGTGTAGTTCAGAAGCAGATGTAGCTCAAGGGGTTGAGTACCTGCTTTCCATGTATGAAGTTCCAGGTTCAATCCCCAGTACTGCCTATAAACAAATGAAAAAAACAACTCTCATTGGGGTACAGCTGTAACTCAGTAGATGAGCACCTGCTTTCCATATACCAGGTCCTGGGTTCAATCTCTGGAACCTCCTTTAAAAAAAAGTGTAGTGCAGTTATATAAATGTCATCACTGGAGAAAGTTGGATAAAGGGTACAGAGAGCCTCTATCATTTTTGCAACTTTTTGTGAACCCATAATTATTTAAAAATTAAAGTTTTTTTTTAAGTGCATTACTGTTGATAAGACTAGTATAGATAATGTCTGAACGCCTACCGCCTCTCCTAAGGTATGTGGCTAGGGGAGGTTCCATAGTCAGGGAAAGGAAGAAGCCAACACCTGAGGTATAATCTATGCCAAAACCAATTTGGAGAGCCTAGTTAAAAATGTCATTGGGGAGGGGCATGTCAGGAAGTTCAGAAAACCCAGGCCAGTTCATTTTGCCAGGCCTTCAGAACCGAGTGGGACGGGAGCGCGAAAGAAAAAGGCACAACGGGTTCAGGCTGCAGGGGAGGTATGAGCAGTTGCTTCCTGGGTCAGCTATAATCTGAAATTTGCTCCTACAAGCTGCTGGGGATGTGATGTGGGGATGTGGGAGTGCTTGGGCCCCACCTTAAAAGGGGAGAGGTGAATAGACAAAGAAAAGAAGGACAAGCAGATAAATGGGAGAAGAGAAACCTTTTGCTGCTTGCTCATTGTGTATCAAACTTTGAGTCCGTTGTCCCATGTGGATTTTATTTCACTCTCACACCAACCCTTCATAGTAGGGGGTGTGTCATCTTCAGGCTATAGATGGAGGAAAGCAGCTCAAAGAGGCAGTGCGACTTGTCTTAGGCCACACAGCTAGCAAGTGGTAGAGCCAAGACTGAAGTACAGGTACCACCTCCAAGCCAGTGCCAGGGCAGCGAGCTACACCCTCCACCCTTGCCCCAGATCTTCACCTCTAACAATACAGTAATATTTCCCTTCAGGCCCCTCGGCACGCCCACGATGTCACTTCACCCACACCCTCAACTCATTCCAATTGAAGAGGCCCCTGTCCACACCCTTTTTGGAGTGGGCATGACGCTATTTTATACTGCACCACCACACCCTCCTGGTGGTCGCCTCACCCGAGGGCCGTCGGCCCACAGCAGGTGACAACTATGTCTCCTGGGTTGCTGGATCCAATGGCATGTATACTACTAATTTCAATGAATCTTGCCAAATTGCCCTCCAGAGAGGTTATACCAACAGCCACTCCCACTTCCCCAAACCCTTTGATAACTATTTGTTATCAGAATTTTTAATCTTTATCAATCTTGGGGTAGTTTTTTTAAAACCAGTTTTGTTGAAGTATAATTTACATATGATAATCAGGGAAGTTTAAATTCATGTTTTCTCTTTTAATAAGTGAGGTTCCACTAATGATCACATGATGGGAAGATTTTAAGGTCCTTCAAGTAGAAAGAGTTCTGTTTTCCTTGGTGTCTTGTCTTAGCACAAATTCCCTACTTGTACAGGGCAGCCACACTCCCTCTTTATCCCATTAAATCTCCCAGCAATTGCCACATGGGTCTTTAATGGTTTTTATACCATAGACTATGTAAACTTCATGTGCACTCTCCTGTTTGATGCTCACAACAGTCTATGAGGTGGTTGTCTCCATCCTAAGAAGGAGTGAGTGAGTGGCAATGTCGGGTTTAAATCTAGGTCAGTATGACTGGATAGCCCTTGATCTTGAGACTCTTTCACCCTAACTTGGACTTGGAGTTAGACCACTTACATCCCAGCCTGCCATCAACTTGCTGTGAAACACAGAAAATCCCTTCCCCTCTCTAGGCCTCTGTGCAAAGAGTGATTGGACTTACCAATTCCCATGACCTGGGTGGAAGAACAGGGCAGGAAATAACCCACGACTGTCTCAGCCCCAATTTTTCTCTTGTTCATCAGAGTAAGTGAGGAGCAAAGCAGAGAGAAAGCTCCCACTCCCCCAGTGAGCAATGGAACTTACAGATGCCTACAGTCCTAAACCCTGGAGGAGGGTGGGCAAGGGGAGGGGAGAGAGGTCTACATTTCAAGCATTTACACATACACATGCATGGCAGCCTAGCCTGTCAGCAGGCTTTCCTTGTCCCTAGACCAAATTGCAAGGGCAGGTGGAAGTAGTTATCCTTGTTGAGAGAAACGGCACACAGGAACTTGCTCAGAGGCCTTGAAAGATGGTGAGAATGAAAACCAGGTTTCACAGGGTTATGGAAGAAACTTAACTAAGAACTGCCATTTAGTTTTAGAACCTGGGGTGGGGGAAGGGGTACGTTTCACAGGAAGGGAGAATGAAGCCTAGACAGTAAAGTGACTTGCTCAAGGTCAAATTGGCTTTATGACTTGAACTTGATTCTCAGGCAGCACTCACCATCCCCACCCCACCCTCTACTCTGGCAACCAGCCAATCTACCCACCAACCCACAGGTCAGGGAGACTTGGGAAAGCCCATATGGTTGAAAAGGAGGCAGTAGGTTGAATTTAAGTCTTGCTGATACTAATGAGATACATCTGCTGGGCTTCACAGTTGAGCTTTTATTATTTGCACGTTGATGATGCTGTTGCATGTTACCTTTGGCTGCTTGGTTAAAATGACTCTGTTTTGCTCCACAGATTGCTGGAATCTCTAGAGACAGAACTTTAGTATAAAAAGGATAAATGGAAAATTCCAAAGGGGTGGTTCAGTCCAGAAGCACATGATTTTTATACAAAGCTTATAGAACATCTACAAAATTTTGGGTCCCTCTCAGCCATTATAGCACATGAACTTTGTTTCTTTAGGGAAGCTCAGAGACTGTGTTCTACCACTGGACTGGGTGGGTGTACTGTCTTGGGGATAGTCTGGTGGTGCTGAGAGACGGGGGCAGGCAGCAACAGTGGGGAACGCTGGACAACACATTGCTGATCATTGGCCTGGCAACTTCTGCCATTGTTATCCATGCCCAAGGTGGCCAACCACTGAAAGAAAGGATACAGGTTTTGACTGTATATTTGAACCAAGACTAAAAGGTTGAACATCTCTGATGCCCACAAAAATCTGACGTCTCTGAAATTGGGATATGTCTCACAATCACAGTCAATAGAGGACTGTCAGACATAGATGTCACCATTGGCACACATGGGGGATACCAGGGCTTGGAAGGAAATCCTGCAGATTAAAGAGAAGAGGTCTTTTAAGAAATGGTGCATCACCCAAACTGTTGGTGGCCCGGATGACAATATTATGCAGAAAATATGGTCATAAGTTATGCTGCATTGTTGAATCAAAAAGTGTTGGATCCAAAAGGAGTCCAAGTAAACTGGGTTCAAATCCCATCTCTAGTTATTAGTTGTTGCGCCTGGGCTAAGTATTTCACTACTCTAAATAAATTTGCTCTTTAGCAAAATGTGAACAATGATAGTACAAACATCATAGGACTGTTGAGAGGATTAAATGGGATATACATATAGAGTGATTAGCATACTATAAGCACTCAGTAAATTGTAGGAGTATTACACAAATTTCATCAAATCTGTGATGTCATCAATTTTAAGATGCATTACTATTTTATGTACCCACTAAAAAAAGAAGAAACATTGCTAAATTATGATACAAGGCTTTCTTATCATGTAGAATTTTTCTCACGTACTCATGAAAGAGCTCTCTCAGACTTATTTAGACACTGATGTTTGGTATCATTTTATACATACAAACATGCATGAAAAAGATATAGTACTGGTTTTTCTATTTGAAAATTTATATAAATGGCTTCTTAATGTTTGTATCATTCAGCAAAATTTTTCACTCAATTTACTTTTGAGATCTCTCATATTGATAGACGTTGCTTTAATTCATTTCTTTTTTTTTCACCCGCCCCCACCACCACCATTGTTGTTTTGTGTTCACTGTCTGCTCTCTGTGTCCATTCGCTGTGTGTTCTTTCTGTGCTTGCCTTTTCTTCTTGTCTTTCCCTTTAGGAAGCACTGGGAACTGTTCCCAGGACCTCTGGTGTGGGAGAGAGGTACTCAATTGCTTGAGAGCCACCTCATCTCCCTGGTCTGCTGCGTCTCTCACTGTCTCTCCTCTGCGTCTTCCTTTGTTCGGTCACCTTGCTGTACCAGCTCTCCACAGCGCGGGCTGCTAGCTCTCTGCGGCACGGGTCACCTTGCCTTCACCAGGAGGCCCTGGGAAGTGGACTGAGGGCTTCCTGTATGGCAGATGGGAGCCCAATCACTTGGGCCACATCTGCTTCCCATAATTCATTTAACTGCCATGAAATATTCCATTGTATAGCTAGACCATATTTTACTTAGCATTTCTCCTATTGGTGGACATCTGAATTGTTTCCAGTTTTGCACAATTATCAACATCCTGGTATGAATATGTTTCCTTGGGTACATGCTGAACTTCTCTTGGACATATACCTAATGATGGAATTGCAGGGTTATAGGGTATGTAATTGAAATAAAATGTTCAGTTTCTTCAGACACAGCCAATTTGTTCCCTATTGAGTCTATATCAATTTATACTCTCATTAGCAATGTATAAAAGTTAGACTTTTCCCACATCCTTACCAACATATGATATTGCCATTTTTCAGAATTTTTTTGCCAATCAGAAGGAGTTTATTCCCACTGGGGGGGTGGGTCAAGCATGTGAATAAATATCATCCATCACGCATGATGTCTCAGAAGGGAAAAGATTGAGAGTAGCTTGGTCTGGGAGAATAGTCGTTTGACCACAAACATCATACCAAGGTTTGATGAATTGCTTAATAACTCCTCATAGTAAAAATTTCACCTTAGCCAGTGAAACACGAACTACTCTTAAAACAAAGCAGTCATCAAATTAATGGCTATGATGAAAGAACTTACCAGGGGACTTCATAAGTGTGGCGTGAAGCTTGCCCAGTGGCCCCCTTGGGACATTCCTCAGCAATAGAGTAACTTTGAACCTGTAAGGATTTCAGTCAGGGGGAAAGCCCTGCATGTCACAAGGCTCTCATGTGGGCAGGTGTCGAATCAGTGTCCTCGAGCAGTAGCTCGAGTGCTCTGTCCCCTCTCCCTCCTGTCCCTGGCCATGACCGACCAAGAATTAGTAGGGCTGGACCACGGCAGGTAGGTGATGGCCTGGGTCCCTGTCCATCTGATTTTGGGACCAGGATGGCTCAGCAAAATGGCTTTGGGGGTAGTTTCAGCCCCCTTCTGTACTGGGACCACCTCCTGCCCTAAGCCTCCTGGGCCCTTGTGAGCCATACGCTCCCCTCCCGAGTCAAGTGTGTTCAGAGCGTTACGAATATACAGCAGGAAGCCCACACATCAGATCTGGGTTCTACTCCTCCCTGTCATTTGGTAGCCCAGTGATTGCCTTTGTGCAATAGGCATGGTCCCTGCCCTTGAGACCTCTGGGGGTTAGGTGAGAGGAGCAGCACACATCAGGACTCAGAAGGTCTTTGAAAACTATCAAGTGCCATAGGTAACAGGTAAAGTGGGAGACAGCATGGTTCAGGGGAGGGAGTCCAGTTTGGCTATTCAGTGGCCAACTCTCCACCACTTAACCAGCTAAATAACTTCAGGAAATTTCTCTCTAGGTCTCAGTGTCCCCATCTATGAAATTAGAGCAATGGACTAGATCAGCATTTTCAAAACCATATACCACAGAACTCTCACAATGCTCATGAAGATGGAGTTCTATTGTCTACCAAGACTGGGAAACACTGAATGCAATAGCTACCCTTGAGATCACGTGGAGAGTTAGCATTTAAGGTTCTGAGACACCTTGCAGGAAAGAAACTTGATTTTCCCAAACATCTTTGACTTTGGGACCCTTATCTTGAGGATCCTGTTGAATGAATAATACCAGTTTAACATTTCTGAAATCAGGGATGTGTCTCAGAATTAATATATCATAGTCTTTGAAATATGGTACAGTAATGATAGCTCACGTATCAGGTATCAACTAAGCGCTGGCATTGACTAAGTAATGTGTAGTATCTTATTTAATATTTCTAATAATCCTATATATTAAGGACTATTATTATCTCCACTTTGCAAATGAGGAAACTGTGTCATAGAGAGGTTAAGAAACTCACCCAAGATCACACACTAGTAAACAGTGG
The DNA here is from genome assembly GCF_030445035.2 of Dasypus novemcinctus. Classification (NCBI taxonomy): domain Eukaryota; kingdom Metazoa; phylum Chordata; class Mammalia; order Cingulata; family Dasypodidae; genus Dasypus; species Dasypus novemcinctus. The sequence continues at coordinate 153,474,602 of NC_080675.1, forward strand.
AGCTGGGATTTAAGCCCAGATGAGCCTGAGCTCTCGAGTCCCTTGGAAATCCAATCTGTGATTCAGTGGCCATGAATGGCATAAGGCCTGGTCCTCAAAGGCCTTGAAAGTGCCATGTTCCATCAGAAAGAACAGAACCACAAATGGGCAGACCACGTACTAGCGCTGGTATCAGAAGACAAGACAGCTGGCCAATGAGTGCCCCAGGTTAGTGTGAAGAGCGTCTAGGTGGGGAGGGTGATGGGAACATCTGTCAGACATGGAACCAAGGGACGGGGATCTGGTCTGCAAGCCAGAGGTTTTATGACTCACTTTGCAGGCAGAGGGGAGATCAAGCACCAGACTGACCTAGTAACTATTGTGCCCTATATGTGTGTCTACTCTATCCCTTGCAAACCCTTTCCTATCCTGACCCCTCCTCATTTTCATAGTACATCTGCGAGGGAGACAGGCAAAATTATTCCCCTACCCAGGAAAGGAAGTTGAGGTCCAGAAAAAGTGAAACCCAGAAATAGTAGTGGTGGCAGCACGGGCTAACTGTTCTCCAGACTCGGCAAAATGCAGGGGGAAAATGAAGCTAGTACTCCACCCTGAGTTGTCTCATTTCTAGGCCAAACCTGTTTCTGATGATAACAATTAGAAAGGCACACACTCCTTTTTTTCTCTTTCCCTCTCTCACTTCTCTGTCCGCTTTTAGAGCCTGGTGGCCCAACTGGGTTCCTAATATCCTGCTCCCGGGAAAGAGCATCTGAAACTCATTCCCCTTGAAGAGTCACTGACTGATACCAGCTGTGTTCCTCCTGCCTGGGAGATTTGCATCATCGCAAGGGAAGGAAGCACTTACAGCTAAGCATTCTTCTCAAACAGCAGTGTGAGTTCCAATCCAAGGCAGAGCTTGTTAAAATGCTGAGTCTGAATCTGTAAATCTGGGGTGGGCCCTGAGATTCTGCTTTTTTTTTTTTCTCTTGCAAACGTCTAGGCGATGTGGAAGCTGCTAGTCTGGAACCACACTCTGAATAAGAAAGACAAAGAGGTAAGTGGAGAAGCTGGGGTCAGAATGCCTGGGCTCTTCCTCAATGCCCCTTTTTAGCTAGCCAACCTACTTTTAGAAAGCTATTTAATGTCTTCTGGTCTTAGTTTCCCTATCTGTAAAAATGATAAATACTTACTAGTATTTAGACATTTAAATTTTAGGTATTTAAACATATATTAGTATTTAGAAAATACCTAAATGCCTAAATATTAGAAAATTCCTAAAATAGTACCTACCTAATGGGATTATTCATAGGTGTATTAAAGGAAAGCATCAAAGAAAGAATTAAATGAAAAAAAGTACATACGAAGTACTTCTCTCAGAGCCTGGCACACAGTAAACCTAGACTATTAATTAGCAGCAGTTCATATTAAAGGGAATGAAAAGGCTAGTCTGGCAGAATCACCAGCACCTGAAAGCGAGCAGGGAGCTCTAGAAGGAAGGGATTCTTATTGGCCTCATGAGAGTATAAGCATTCTTACTCTTCCTTAGAGAGATCTGAGGCAAGCTCCTCTCCTGTAATTCATCAAGGCTGCGCTGCTTTCCCTGGAAAGGAGGAGAACTCATCCTGGCTCGTCCTGGGCAGCCAGGTTCAGCCCCCATCTCGGCAGCTTTGTCTTTTCAAGAGTGTTTCTGCGGGTTTTTCATTTGCTTGCAGCCACCCTTGGCTGTTTCTCCCTAAACCTTCTCCACATTGGGGAGGGTTGGGAGCCTGCCTACATGGCAGCTCCAGCCGTCCCCCGGGGAAAATGAAGAGTGCCCCTTGGGCTGTTCGTCTTGCTGCGTTAACAATCTGCTTTCTACACAGTGTCTACGTTGGGCATGTTTGCAACCTCAATGAAACCGTTATTTTTCTTGGTGACATTTTCTAGGAGCAGCCTGGATTCATGAGGTGTGAGGACAGTTCTTGCCTGTGTCTGGGACTGTGCGGCCCCTCTGCTATTGTTATCTATTTGTCCGTGGCCTTGGGCACAGACCTACCCACTCAAGAAAGCCAAGGCCGGGCATTCAGGAGTGGCCCTTGTCAAAACGTAGCAACATACAGACTCCTTCCCCCCACCCTGGGATCTTCTTAAACTGCAGAATCTGATGCTGTAGGTCTGGGCCAGGCCTGAGATTCTGTATTTTCTAACAAACTCTCAAGTGATCTGAAGGTGCTTGTCCGTGGACCACACTTTGAGTAGCCAAGTGGCTACTCATGTGTCAGAGCCTCCTGTTGGTCTTGTTAAAACACAGATTGCTGGTTTCTCCTCTAGAGTTGCCAATTTGGTAGGCCTGGGGAGAGGGAGTGGTGGTGGCAGAGAATTTGCATTTCAAACAAGTCCTCAGGTAATGCTAATACTGTTGACCCCAGGTCCACACTTACAGAACCACTGTTTCCCAACCTTTTCATCACCTTTGTTATTATTCCGAGTTCTGGGACCTGTCTGAAATCCCCGCTCCTGACTGCTTGCCTTAATTCTGATCTGCTGGGTGTCTCGGTTGTCATAGCTAGAGTTGGCAACACCCACAACTTGGCCAATGACACCCCTGTGTCCTTCACCGCCTCTGTCTTGAGCTGCCTCGCACTCTGCAGACTTGCTAGCCTCATTCTACGCCTACAGCCTCTCTAGGTACTTTCGACCTGACCAGCCTTGATCTTTGTGCCCCTGCCCTGCCATCCCCAGACTCCCTGTCTTGGCTGCCCTGACTGAAAGCCCACCCCTGTCTCACAGTCCTAGGGCCTCTCCCTCTTTTCCTGGCTCCTCTACAGGCACAAGGCAGCTGCCAGGTCCCGGCTGGTGAGGCTGTGCCCGAGGGAAGTAGAAATCACGGAGCTAATTAAACCAGCATGGACACAGGGCCCAGAATTCAGGCCCCTGCCTTTTCCCATCCCCTCCAACCAGAGCCTCGCAGAGGTTGGAAAGTTAGCTTGACCTCCTAGATGGATGCCGTTAACGAGGTGGTTGTATAATGTTTTGTTTCACAGGACTGGTTTTCTGGGCCTGACCCAAGGGTAAGCTGGACTCTGGCGGGTTTCCACGCCCCAAGCCCTGGGCCCCGGAGCCTCTCCCTGACCAGTGCCCTCTGGATGCCCACGGCTGTTGTTTGTGGCCAGCTGTCGTGAACTACTCTTGCCTCCCCTGAAGACTCCTTGGACAATTCCCCTGACCTTTCCCTGTGAAACTTCGTCTTACTAGCTGGGCTTTCTTGCCTGGAGACTCTGAGTTTGTAGTTAGAGCAGAAAGGAGCAGGCTTTTCAGGGTCCTGCCAATAGCAATTAAATGGCAGCCTGAAGGCCTGATAATTTTACCTCTGTCACTATGAATCTTTGGCCTCAAAGATGCAGTTTTCTCTCTCTTCCTTGCTATAGTTGCCAAAGTTCTTCCTACTGTCATTATAGGTCCTGCCACCCCTCTTCCAGGTTGCCTTCCCTGAGTTCCACACAAAATGGCTTGGTGCCATACTGGCCTGGATTTGAATCACAGCTCCCCTACTTTCTAGCTGTGTGACCTTTAGCAAGTGACTTAACCTCTCTGAGCCACAGTTACTTCATAAAATAAGGAACATGGTCCCCACCACTTCATAGGGACAGTCTGGGGAGTAAGTGAAAAGATGTGGTAAAGGACCCAGCACAGTGAGGGTTTACTCCACCCCACTGCAGCTGGGCTTTGAGTGGCTCAGCTCTTCAGAAAAGAAGTAAGTTGTTGGGATCCTAGGCTGCCTTGGTTCCCTCCTGGTTCAAACCTTGGGTGAGAATGGCAGGTGGGCTAACAGCACCAGGGGTAAGGGGCCCAAGATTTGAGCCTGGCCAAGCCGCTCACAGCCTGTGTGATCCCAGCAACCTGCTTGCCTTCTCTCTGCCTTGGTGATCTCATCTGTGAATGAGGTGGCTTGACTATGAAACCCAGCTTCCCCCTCACCTCCATGATTTTAAAGTAGGTGCTCAACAGACATGTCTATGATGGTTGGGGGAAATCATATGAGTGGGAGGAGCTGGGTGGGTGGGCTCTGGGCTCTCCTGTATTCTTGCCTCTTGGTAAATGCCAAAATCCAAGACACAATCACTCTCACCGTAGTGTCACCCTTCAGTGTTCTTCACCTCCATCACAAAATTCCCAAGCCCTATCCTAATTGTGCTGTTGGGGAATCTGTGTTATCCATCCTTCTCATCTCAGTGCAACTTCCTGGTGAGCCCCACATCCATCGAGCCACATGTGGTAGAGCAGTGAAAGTTTCCAGAACCTGTAGGTGGTCCCTCCCTAGTGGGCTCGTAATCACTTCCCGGATTCCAAAGCCTCATTATGAGAAATCCAAGCGGGAAGCCCCATCTGGGGTTTGCCTCCCCTATTTTGGCTGTCAGCGGGTGCTTGAATTGTTTAGGGCTGCACTGGGGGCAATGAGAGGACTGGGGCTCAGGAGGGTCTGTTTGCACATACCCTCATTCCACATCCTCTCCTTGTTAAGGTTGGCCCTGCTAGAATTTCCTCCAAGAGCTGCGGTCTCACTCTCTGGGTACACCTGCTGCGGACCTGCCCTCCTTCCTGGGCTCAGAGGTGGACCATTTCATTTGGGTCTAACCCTCCCACTGGGGAGTGGGGCTGGGGGCAAAGAGAGCGGAAGTTCACCAAGTTCATCAAGAACTATTTTCCACCTTGTTTACAGCAGAAGGGTGTTTAAAATGGGTTTAGACCATTCTTATCCCTCCTTTCATTCTTCCTCCCACAAACAGGGACTGGATACCTCTTAAAAACCCAGGAGCAGGCACTGTGGCAGCTTCAAAGAATCACCACATACAAATCCTGTCTTTAAGGAATGAATAATCCAGAGAAGTAGGAGATAGTCAACCCAACCTGTCTCCCTTCATTCATTTATGCCTTTGGTCAGCAATCTGCCTCTGAGCCCCTTCTCTCCTCTTTCAGCTCTCAGGAATGAATGGAATTTGGGGGCGGGGAGGGGGGTGGTGGCACCGGAGGACTGAGGTTGAAAAGAGTCTGTTTTCACTTTGCATTCCCTTCCTGGAGGTTGGTGCAAGCAGGGGGTATTGAAATGGGAAAATGTGGCGCTTGTCTTGGGTTGCTCAAGGCCAAGTGCACAACCAACCAAGACACCAGGCAGACTCTGGCAAGGGTCTTTATGAGATATAAAAGGTGACCTGAGAGGTCCTAGGAAGGTCATTCCCAACTAGGGCATACATGAAGGCTTCTGGGAGAGGACCATGAGCTGCACCTGGAAGGATAAGGGAAATGTACAACAGGCAATGGAGAAGATGGAATTATAAGTATCAACAAGGTATGGAAAAAACAAACATGGGAAGGCTGGCAAAAGCAGGATGTGCTCAGGGAACAAAATCATTAGAAATTAACTATGAGAAAGTCCTCTCTTTGGCTTATAGCTGTGTGGTCTTGGGCAAGTCATTTAACCTTTCCAGGCTTTATTGCTTTGTTTACACAATGGGGAGAAGACAGAGAGCTTCTGTGAAGTCCCAGTCATTCATTCCTTCCTTCACAGAGCAGTGAACAAGACAGAAAAGGAGTGGGGAGTATGACAATAAACAAATTGGTCAGATGGTGCAAAGTGCTTAGAGAGAAATAAAGTAGGGAAGGGGAGTGGAGAATGAGGAGGGGTAAGACTGCACTTTAAAATAGGATGGTTAGGGAAGGCCTCGTTGATAAGAAGACAACAGAGCAAAGACCTGATGGAGGTAAGGAAGCCAGGTTCGTAGAGGTCTGACGGAAGAACAGACTAGACAGAAGGAATAGTGATGCAATGGTCCTGGGATGGGAGCTAGATTGATGTGTGCAAGGCCCAGCAAGGAGGCCAGTATGGCAGGAGTGGAGAGAAATGGCAGTGGGTCTTCATGGACCTGGCTCCAGAAGGATGTATAAAGCTGGTCCTCTTTTGGCCAGGAGTAAATCCCATGATGTAATCAGAAACAGCTTGATTGGGCTGCTTAGCAGGAAGCACTTTCAGTGTTGGCATCAGCAGCTGGCTGAGTGCCTGGGGCACCGGGTGCACCTGGAGGCAGTGGCTGGCTGGGCCATTTGGCCACGACAAGCACACAGTTTCTGATGCATTGACTGCAGGGATTTTCAGGAGGGCTCCCCTTTTACCCAGCAGGCTTTATAGCTCTCTTTGGAGGGTATCAGGGTTCCCGGGTGCTCTCCCACACTGCAGCAGCAGGCCTCTAGGACTGACACTGTTGTTCCCACGGCCAGACACTAGCCCTGTGCTGAGCCTTCAGAAACATGGCGAGGGTATGTGGAGAAAACATTTGATGTCTTAGCCAAGGCCCTGTTTCCCTAAACTACAACATTTGGTCTGTCCCTCCTGGCATCACTTCCCCCCACCCCCCCATTCCGTCAGCCAAAGAGTTCCTTGTTTGTTACTTGAGGATAGAGATGACACAGCAGAGCCCTGAGAACAAGAGTCAGTTTTTGACTTTTGAGTCATAAACTCCAAGCCCTGGAGATATTTATGGCTCTGAGGATGTGAATGAGTGAGGGTGGGGATCTCAGCTCCCCAGAGGAAAAGACTGTGGTTGCTGGGGGGATCTTGGGGAGGAGTCTGTGCTCTGCCCCTTCCTGCTCAAGCACCCAAGGCAGAGTGGGGGATAAGACACACCAGATACACTTGAGAATCAAATGCCCCATCCCTTGGGAGAGGCAAGGAGGTTGCAGGATCCTGGGTGTGGATCAGGGGCAGGAATAGCTATGGGTTTGTGTTGAGGCCGAACTTGCATCCCAGAAAGCCCCCCAAACTCTCTTGATGCTGGCACCTTTTTGGTCCTGTGTGCTCAGGAAGGGCCTGGATGTGGACCCTGTGTGCAGGTAACCCAGATTAGCCAGCTGTTGGGAATGGGGGAGGATGACAGCCAAACCCTGGGAATTAAGAGGGGCAAATATTTATTACGCATAGAGCTGTTCTAAAGCCCTTCACATGCAATAACTCATTTTTCCTCACAACAACCCAGTAAAACAGGCACTATTATTATCCCCCTCTTACAGATGAGGAAACTGAGGCTGTAAGAGGTTAAGGACTTACCCAAGGTCACAGAGCTGGTAAGAGGTCTGGTTGGGATTTGAACCCAGAAGCTGTTCTTATAACACTCGGCTCTGTTGCCAAGTCCAGGCTGCCATAGTGGGTGATGCTCAGGAGGAGCCTTGGCCATACTGAGGATCACGTACTACTCCCCTGCTTGGTTCTCTGTGAACCTCCCCAGAGTTTCTCTGCAATCCTGGACAAAACGGGGAGGGAGACCCCAAACTAACTGAGGTTAAATTTCTACCTTCTGCTAGAATGGGGCTCACCACTGAAACTTAGTTCAGTATAGGTTCATGCAGCATCTGTGGGCTGAGAGTGCTCCCTAGTGCTGGAGTGCTCCTCTTCCTCTTCGTCCTGTTGCTGCTCCTGCCATCATCACTATCACTAGGCCACCTGCATGGAACATGTCAGAAAAGTGACACCTTGGGTAAGCACAAAGAAACACCTACCACTGGGAATATGGTTTCTTCTTCCCTGGTTAAGGATGTTCGGTTCTTGGGTTGAGCCATTCCAAGTGGGTGGGACTAGGGCACCTCGCACTGATTCCTGCATAGGGCTCCCTCGGATTGGCTGGAGGCATCAGTCACCCCACTCATTCATCCAGTTACCATGCCTGCCGTTCTACCCTCATCTGGAAAGAATGAAGGCAGCAAAGCACCATGATTCCCTAATGCAAACCATTTGTGTAGTCAGCAGGAATATGGGATGCGATTCACTTAGACATTCCAGCTTCTCTTTTAAGAAGCCAGAGGCCTGCATGGAGAGGGCAGGGTATTTTGCAGAAAAGGGAAATTTCAGGTCAGGTTGGATGCTTGATTCATTCTCCCATACCATCCCTGGACTTCCTTGAGAAGTCAGAACTGATCCACTCTTGGTTCCCTGCAGATGGGTTATGTGTGCACATAAGAATTCAGTGGTTTTAGAGATTCCAAATGGATGAGTTGGCGCCATTTCATTTCCTACAGGGCACAGCCCAAGATGCAAAACTGGATTTGATATACCAAAGACTATTGAAAGGAGCCCAACAGTTATCATCCTTTTTCACATAGCGTAAGCTCCTTGAGGACAGAGGTATTTATAACTGGTTAGATCTCCACAACCTAGCACAGTGCTAAGCCCCTTAGAGGTCGATGCACACAGTTTCACTTCAACTTCCTTTGCTGTCTCTCTTTCATTGTGTGTCCCCTGACTCTTTGCCATCCAGCCACGCTGATCCTCTTTCCATTCCTCATGGAATGTCAAGTGCTCTCCTGCCATAGGGCTTTGCACACACTGTTCCCTAAGCCTGGACCGACTTCCCTCCCTTATTTGCCTAATGGGCTTCTATCATTTTTGGCTCTCAACTCAACCATCACATCCTCAGGAAAGCTGCCTCAGCCTCCCTGACTAGGTCAGTTCCCAACTCCCAGTGCTCATTACACTTAGTAGCTCTCCTTGTTGCCCCTGTCATGGTTGTCATTTTACGCTTCTTTATGCAAACTTTTTATTAGTGTCTGTCTCCTTCTCCAGACAATAAACTCTATGAAGACAGGGGTGGTGTCACTATGGTCTCCTCCACCACCCTTCCCAGTGCCTGGCACCAAATAGGTATGAAATGGGTAGATCAACATTCATTGAGCACCCTCTGTGTACCATATGCTGAACAGTAACTCCAAAAAATAGGTATCATTCTCCTTTCACAGAAATATAAACTGAGGCCCAGAGGGGAAAGGAGACTTGCTTGGTAAGGGCCAGGCAGGCTTTAAATCCAATCCGTCTGACTCTGGCTCCACTGTTGTCCCCACTAGCAGTGCTGGCTACATATGGACTGGTTGGTTGAAGGTTCACCCTGATAATTTGGGATGGACACATCTGCCTTGCACGTGCCTTTATAGACATAAGAGCTGTTGTTTCGATGTGAATTAGCAGTGTCTTCCCAAGAAAGGAAGCTGCCTGGGTTCAGCTCCAGGCCAGCCCCTTTTAAGGCTTTAGCAGAGGAGTCTATGGTTCTCTACCCAGACAGCAAGATGCCCCAGTCCTCTGGTCCCTTCCAGCCTTGTTGGCCCATGAACTCTGAGAGTGGCAAAGCAGGCATTTCCTGTGCCCCAGTTATGTGTGCCTCTCTAAGCGATTTTTAGAGCGGCCATTTGTACACTAACTGCACTTTGGGAAACTGCCCCAGGTCCTGGTTCACAGAATTGCCAGGAAAATGACAGCTCTGAGTCCACATGAAAGACATTCTTGGAAAATATCTCTCCCCCTCCCCCCTCCCCCCTCGCTTCTCTGTGAATTGTTGCAGCAATCGCTGGCCTCTACATCAGTTTGAGAGGAGGGAGTGGGTCTCATTGCTTTATTGCTTCAACGTGTGCAGAATTAACTCAATTCTCTGGCAGTTCCCGTTTCCCCCACCTCCTGGTGGAATGAAGATGCGCGGGAGAAGTGGAAACCTCTCGACCTCCCCCCACCACATTCCAGACCCCTTCACAAACAAAGACGGTGAGGGGAAGGGACTGTGGGACCCGGATTGTAAACGCTCCTGCTGAGCTGCGTTACCGTGAAGGAGGCGAAGCAGACGCTCCTCCCGTGGCCCCTGCAGGACCCAGGAAGCACAGCCGTCCTCGTTCCTGGCCAAGCTGCACCCTCGGTGGGGGGTCTGGACAGGAGGAAGGGGAAACACGCTGTGAGAAAGAGGACTTCATTTGGACAGATTCACAGATTGTGCTTACGCATTTGCCCTCAGATCTTTTGTCCAACCTTACCGCCACCCTCAGGGTAGCAGGGTACTGTAACACATCACCCTTCTGGGACTGTGTTCCCGACAGCCTCGGCTCTCCAGAGCAGGGGTGTCCAACAGCACTTTCTGCGATGAGGGGAATGCTCCCTGTCGGCGCCGTCCAATACCACAGCCACAAGCTACACGTGGGTGGCCGCAGAGGGCTTGAAATATGGCTCTTGCAACTGAAGAACTGAATTTTAAATTTCATTTACTTTGAATTAATTTGAATTTAAATAACCACACGTGGCTCATGGCCATCGGGCTGGACAGTGTAGTTCTAGGGTTTTGCTACGCCAGGGGTGGTCCGATGGCCAGCAGCATCAGCGGCACCTGGGAGTTTATTAAGCCCCCCCCCCCCCAGACCTATTGAATACACTCAGTTTAACAAGCTCCCCAGGTGATTCATATGCACATTAACATTTGAGAAGCCTTGATCTGGAGCACAGCCAAAAACAAAGGAGCGGGAAGTATTAAAAAAAGGGAGGGGGACGAGTAGAGGTTCGGCTAGAGGACATCCAGAACAGCTATCACAAAGTCTGTACCTTTCACACACAATTCTCTCAGCATTCATTTGATTGAGCTGACTTTGGGCACAATTCTAACAGCACTGGCTACAGTACTTCATTTTCCAACCCCAGTAGATTGGAAGCAGCAGTAGCACAAAGCAGCTAGAGGAACGGTGAGGGCATCTTTGCCCCCTCTAACGCCACTAGTTAAATTACTGCAAACTGCTATGCGAATGTAAATTAAGATTACCATGCCATTTGGGAAGATGGGACTGAGTGAGGCCTTTCTCTAAGACCGTGTTAAAATCTTTTTGCTAGAATTCTGCAAGCCAGAGAGGCATCCCAGAATTTCATTTTTAAATACATGTTGGTGACTGGTATAATGAAACACATGCTATGTACTGATGAAATTTAATATTCAAGCTACATAATAAAATGCTTTCTTTATAGGCAGATTTTATGTCTCCCAGTAGGCAGATAAGTTAGTGCGTGAGTCCTTCCCATTTCTCCTGCGTTTGATGTAAAGCCAGCTTGTTTCCCCATAAAACCACAGGGGAAATGTAGGGAAAGAGGAAGGCAAGGAGTAGGGGGAGAGGAGGCTTTAGTATTTACTAGCCTGTGATAAGATGTAGCTGAATAATAACTCTACTGGGTTTGCAGGTATGAGGTCAGTAGAGGAATGAGTCAAATAGGATTACTTTTCTGACTCTGCCAAGTCTCATGTTAGTGGGCTGAGATTGAAAGGAGGGATGCATTCCAGAATTTTTTTTTTACGCTCCAACAAGACCATGGATGATTAAGAATATGCTAGGAAGGGTTCCCAGCATTTATAGACGCTGCACTTCACTTTCATTTCTACAGTCAGTCAGCAAAGAGCTCCTTCTGCGCACCAGGTGCTGTTCTAGGTGCTGGGAATAAAGTATGAAAACACCAAAGACCTTGCCCTCAAGGAGACTGCATTCCAGTGGGGGCGGAAACATAGACATAAGTAATGTCAAGAAGTGAGAAGGGCTGTGACACGATAAAACAGGTAGAGACGCCTGGGAGAGGTCAGGCATGGCCTTCGGAGGAAGTGACATTGGGTTGAGGCCCGAGAGGTGCTGGGAAGGAGGCAGTGTCTGAAGAGCACTACTCTTGGTATGGGAGCCACACCAACATTTAGAGAACTGATGGCAAAGGAGATGGGAAAAATGGCCAGAGAGGGAAGATGAGAAGTAAGGGGAAATGGTCTACACACCAGATGCTGCTGAGAATTTGAGTAAGATAAAGACAGAACATTTGTCTTTGGGTCTGGCCTGAGAAGGGTCTTTTCAGAGTTGGGGTGGAGCTAGAAGCCAGACTGGATTGAGAGTCCAAGGAATGCCTTTGGGTAGGGAAACTGGGTGGCTCAGAACAGGGGAGGGGATACCCTTAGCCTTACTTTCATTTTTATTGTTATTTTTTAATAGATTTTTAAAATTTATTTTTTAAAGATACATAGATCATACCAAATGTTACATTAAAAAATAGAAGAGGATCCCATATACCCCCACTCCCCCCACCCCCCCACTCCTTCCACATCACTGAACTCTTTCATCAGTGTGGCACATTCATTGCGTTTGATGAATACATTTTGGAGCACTGCTACACAGCATAGATTATAGTTTACATTTTAGTTTATACTCTCTCCCAGTCCATTCAGTGGGTTATAACAGGATATATGATGGCCCACATCTGTCTCTGCAGGGGACAACTGAATTATCTGTTGTGCTGATAATTCAGGACAACTCCAAGTACTGAAAATGCCCTATATCACACCTCTTCTTCTCTCTCCCTGCTCTCAGCAACTCCCATGGTCACTGTCTTCATATCAATAATACAGTTTCTTCCATTCCTACAGTCACAATGATTCTATAGTAGAATACCAGTAAGTCAACTCTAATCTATGTTTTATTCCTCCATCCTGAGGACCTTGGGATGGTGATGTCCACTCCGCCTCTAATTTGAGAGGGGGCTTAGATCCCACATGGCTGATGGATGGAATTCTCCTGCTTGCAGTCGTAGACTCTCTTGGCTCCCTGATGTGGTGGTTGACCATCCCTACCTCCCTGTTAGCCGACTGGTCAGAAGATTTTTTGACAGACTCTTACACATGGACGAGAGTAGAGGGGGAAAACTGGGAGGAGAGGGGATGACTGCCTCTAAGAGGGCAGAGCCATGGACCCAGAGCCCAGGTGGGGGCTGGACTTAGGAGAAAGGACAGATGGTTTATTCAGTGTAACAGGAAGGAAGGTGGAGCTGAGGGTTTAATCAGAGTAAGATGATGGAACAGGTGGTGGGTTGATGAGGTCTGCATTGAAGGGTGGCTGTGTATCCAGGAGAAGGTATTAGAGGCTCAAGAAGAAAGAATGTGTGAAATGGTCATTCCCAGGAATGGAAAAGTGAATATTCTAGGACAGTGTGAGAGGTTTGTCTTTCAGTTTCAAATGCCTATTTGAGGTTTGGGGTCATAGATTTTTTGAGAGTTATAATGGGTGGAGGGCGATATCTCTGAGGGAAAGGAGGCGGAATTATTTCTTCTCCATCAAGGTCCCTCTGCATTTGGAAGTCTGCCTTGATTCTTCTTTGGCAAAAAAAGAGGTCTTTCAGGTGTCGTCTTTAGTCTTCTTGGGTGCTCCTTGGTGGTGAGGGGTTGTCAGGGAGTCAGGGTGGCATGAAGTTACCTGAGCAGGGCAGAGCTGAGACTTCCAGGCATTTGGGGAAACAACTGGTAGCAAAGGACCAGCCAGCTCTTGGAAAAGCTGCTGGTGATGTTGCATTGGCGTGTGTTGGTGATGGGATATTGACACTGGGTTGCTGGTGATGGCATGTTGGCAATTGGGTGTGCTAGCATTAGGCTGTTGGCACTGGACTTTTGGCAATGAAGTGTTGGCAAAGGGATATTGGCATTAGGGCTATTAAAGAGCCGAGGATGGTTGTGGATACTTAGCATGGAGCAGCCTGAGGGATCCCAAGAAGGGATACTACTATGATATACAACCAAAATTGGGTAGTTGGAAAGATCAGCCAGAATAAAGCCTAGACAAATCTACAGAGACATAGTAGATTAGTGTTTGCCTGGGACTAGAGGTGAGATTAGTCATTAAGTATAAATGAGCATGATAGATTTTATTGGGGTATGATAGAAATGTTCTAAAACTGGATTATGATGATGGTTGTACAACTCAGTAAATGGAATAAAAATCATTAAATTGTATGCTTGAAATGGATGAATTTTATGTAAATTATACCTCAATAAAGTTGAAACAAACAAACAAAAAATGACCTAGCACCATGCCTGGCACACAGTAGGCCCTCAACAAGCGATCTGGAATGACTAAGCAATCTCTTTGTCAAGGAGAGATGCAAAAAAAGTTGGCCACATATATTTTCAATAAGCATGTATTACTCTTACAGTCAGAAGAAACAGAGGTGTCTGTATTTTTTAAGTGGTGGTGTGTCTTGGAGTCTGCCTCAGCCCTCTGTTTTTCTCATTCAAAATACCCTTCCTATGCTGAGATCTTCACAACCGTGCTTTCTACTCCCACCCACCTGCTTTCAGCTCCCTCATAACCCAGCTTCCTCTGCTCCTCTTCATGCCCAGGAAGCTGACTGCCTGCTGGGCCTTAGCCCCTGAGGTTCCCAGTGTGTCAAATGCACTCAAACGCACCATTTCCAAACAGACCCATCATCTCCACACCCTCCCCACCTGCTCCTCTCTTCTTCCTCACCTTCGTTACCAGCCCCCTAGCCACATTGTGGTCTGGCCAGCATCCTAGAGGCATCACAGACTCCCCTCACCCACATCCAACCCACCACCTAGCCCTGACCTTTCATTCCACACCATTTCTTGGCTCTGGTCCTCTTCCCAGCTTTACTGCCACCCCTTGGTCTGAGCAGCCACTGGTCTTATCCCTGTTTTTTTTTTTTGTCCCGGCTGCCTCTGCCTCTATTCCTGCATTAGCCAACCCATCCCCACGCTGCAGCCAGAGTGATCATCCTAAAGTCCAAGTGTAGTCACCTGACACTCCTTAAATATCTCTGATCCTCACAGTCTGCAGGATAAAGTCCAAATTCCACAGCATGGCCATTCAAGATTCTCGGCCTACCTCTCTACTTATCTCTCTCCAGGTCCTTCCGTGCAGGCGGAGCAACTCCAGGTCTTTCTTTGTCTGCTCTTACCTCTACCTGGAATGCCCATCCGTTTTCTAGAAAACCATCCATTTTACAGGGACTCAGTTCCCCAACTCAGTCAAACACAGGCATGATTCTCTCCTCCATTTCCCTCTATCACTGTGCATCCTTATATATGTACCTCATCCCCCCCACCACCACCTGCAGGGGCCCTTTCTTTTATCTGGGTAGCCTTAGCACCTTGTACTTAGCTTGGCACAGAGCTGAATGCTCAATCCTTGGCAACCTCCTTTAGGTGCCCACCCCTAGGCCTGCCTGATGGCTCCAAGGGGGAGAACACAATGGGAGTTGGGAGGGAGCCTTGGCTGGACACTTATGGGTAAAAATCCTCTCCGCCTTGTTCTCAGCCACAAGGCACAGTACCTGACCATAGTAGAGGCCCAGGAGGCAGTCCTAGAGGGGACAGAGGCATGCAGACATGAATAGAATGACCCCCATGCTGGAAAGGGCCCAGAGATCCTCTGGCCCAATCCATACCACCCATACCTGCCCAGGATTTCAGAAAGGAAGAAGTTCAAATCCCCAGGGCGGGGAGGAGGGACTTGTCCAAAGTGCAACAGTGAGAGACAGAGAGAAAGAGAGAGTAAATCCCAGGTGTCTTCTTCCCTGACTAAGATGTTTTTCTCTCTAAAGTCTACAAAGGCAAAGAACGTTTCCAGAAGTAGGTGGGGCTTATTAATATCACCCCTCCCCCATTCCCCAGCACATACCCTGTGTGAGGCATCCAGTGTGGGGTGTATTCTTGCATCAGCTCACAAAATCCCTTATCAGCCTAGGAAAGAAATACTATTATCACCCCATTATACAGCTGAGGAATTGGGGACTCAGGCTCTGAAGTTATACAGCAGTAAAGTGGCAGAGACAGGCTTTGAACCCTGGTCTATCTGACCCCAGGGTCAGCATTCTCAGAACCCAGCCTGGCACCAGGATGGTTTTGACAGGAGTGCCTGAGGGGGGGCCTGGCAGAGCAGTGCATTCTCCCCAAGGGAGAAGGCCCCTCAAGGCCCTGGCCCCTGGCTCCTGGTGTAGCATTGGGAGCAGGAAGCACTGTAAACCCTGGGACATAGCGGCTCCCTTCCACAGCTCCCTGCTGCAGCATGGCTCAGGACCCTCTCTGCCACTGCGTCTGCTGGTCTCAAAATGGGGGCGAATTTCAAGGGGGTTGACTCTGAAGGGCTTCCATTTGGGTGAGGGAAAGACAGAATCCCAAATAAGAGGCAGATCTGACCCTCCCTAAAACCATGAGGTTCAAAGCCCTTGTTTTTGGAGCACGGGGCTCCACCTGGGGTCTCCATTCCCTACATGCTCTGTACTTTCCATCCAATCCCTTCTCCACAAGCTAAATGTGCCCCCTCTTTCCCTCCCCCTGCCTCTGTCCCCAAACCAGCAATGGTCATTCATTGTCTGCTGGATAAAGTCCAGATCCCTGAATTTGGCATTCACGTTGCTTTGTGATCCCATTCTTGACTATTTGTCCTAACTTAGATCTCATTGATTTCTTAAATAAGCTCTTTGCGCTTGTCAAATTATACTGTTCACCATTCCTCTAAACATGCTTGCTGCTTTCCTGCCTCTGAGCTTTTGCCCATGCAGTTCCATCTGCTTGGAATGCCTTTCATTCCCATCTTCTCCTACAGAAATCTTACCGAGCCTTCAAAACAAAGCTCCACTGACCCATCCTCCTTCCATGGATTTTTCCTCCGTCTCTCAAATCAGAAGTGCTAGATTCCTCATTGAATCCCAGGGCACTTTGTACAGACCTTTTTAAGACCCTCACTTAACTTGCAGCCTTGTTTATGGAATATCTGTGTATGTGCCCTTCTCTGTCTGGATAGAGTATGTGTGAGGGCAGCAACAGTGTCTTATTATCCCCCAACCAAGAGGGTCCAGACTTTGTAAAAATTGAAGTTAATTGTAGAAAGTTGATAAGTTGCAAATGATTTCTATATGGTACAAAAGAACATAAGCCCAAAGGTAGTTAGGGTTTGATTGTCCTGGAGGACAGTAACCAGTTTTGCAGCTAATTTAGCAATCTTCTTTCAGCATTCTTTCTTTCACTGACTATATATACTTGGTCTCTAATGTCCTCTTTTGAACCAGCTTTACCATCCTGCTGGGTTCCCTCATTAATGAGTTGAACACGTCTTTGACACAGATTCACTATACATTTACGTGAGTTAAGCATTATAGTTTTTGAAAATTATACTTTGGTAAACTTTTGAAGCAAACTAGAATTATCTGTGGGGTATTTAAAACACACAGGTTCCACCTCTGCTGATTCTAATTAATAATATTAATAATATTCTAAGGGAATTGGAATCAATATTGAGAAACTTGGTGCTAAAGGAGACAGCTGTTGTCTGTATAAAGCATTTAACCACAAGTCTGGCACATAGTAAGCACTCGTTAAACACTAGCCATCTTACTATTAGCCCTGATAATAGAAAATCAGTGACTGAGAGTGAAGATTAGGTATAGGGATACACTGTGTTCTTGAAATTCTACCACCTCCAGACTGGACCTTTGAGATCATGAGGTTCAGTAGTAAATTGCTGCTGTAACAAATTACCACAAACAGTAGTTTAACACAAATTCATTCCCTTACAGTTCTGGAGGTCAGAAGTCTGAAATGAGTTTTACAGGCTAAAATCAAGGCTGTCAACAGAGCTGGTTCTTTCTGCAGGCTTCAGAGAGAATCCTTTCCTTGCCCCTTTCAGCTTCCAGAGGCTGCCAGCCTTCCTTGGCTCGTGACCACTCCACTGCAATCCCTGCTTCTGGGGTCACATAGCCTTCCTTCTCCTACTACCCACTCGGATCTCCTGCCTCCTCTTATAAGGACCCCTGTGATTGCATCGGGCCCATTTGGATAACATAGGAAGATGTCCCCATGTCAAGATATTAACTTAATCACATCAGCAAAATCTCTTTTCCCATATAGCCACAGGTTCCAGACATCTTTGGGGGGCATTATTCAGCCTACTGCCATCACCATTCCCCTGAGTTTTGGGGTCTAAGGCACCACTTCTTTCTGAGAGATGCCCCCCCCCACCTTCTTCCTTATAACCACAGCATGCTGTGTGTTCCCAGTGATGGGTATCAGAGAGAGCAAGCAGAAGCATTGCAAACCTCCAAAACTAGAATTTTTATATTGAGAACAGTAATATAGTTCTCAAAGAGTTAGGAGGGACAACTTGGAGGCAATGATGGATGACCTACGTGCCTCCGTGAGGTCCACAGAGCAAGTGTGGCCATCTCCCTGCCACCAGCCCGCTGACGGCCACCCTTCTTCAGCAGAGGACACTCTGCCCTCTGGGCGGCAGCTGTATTTAGTGTTGTAGTAAACTGTTAAAAAGAAAAATAATCTTCTATTTTAAAAAATTATTATCTATGGAACTGAAATGAGTTAAGATTGTTGCTATTATGTTTCCATTAACTAATTACAGTGTAGGAGCTCCACAGAAGCAGAAAACAGAAGTGTTGTTTCTCACCTTCCTTTAGCTAGGGTCATGTTGGAGGACTTGGAAAAGTATTTGGCACTTTGTTTTGGTGTAACCAGAAGCCAGCTTTAACTGGGAGGCCAGGCTTTGGCAGAGGTGTGGCTTCAGTCTGTGCTACCAGCGATTCCTGAGGGGGCAGAGATTAGAGAGTCCCCAGGATATCCCACCCACCCTTTGTTTAAAAACCTGCCCTTAGGCAGGCAATAGAGCCCATCTGGAGCCGAGCACCCACTGGAGCAGGGATTTGCAGGTAGGATTCAGGGGGATCTGTGGACTTGTTATTTTCTCTAACTTCTAAATGAAATTCAGCACTTCCTTTCATTATGGATGCAGACAACAGACCGCAGTAAGTGTTAGCACCTGGGGTTCTGTCCCCACAGAAATCACTGGTATTTTCATATCACATTACAGCTATTGCAGGTATCCTGAGATATGTTTTATGCTCTTCACTGCTTCAAAATTATGATAGTTATTAGGCCCACTGCTGGTATCTGAATTGAAATATGTACACATTCTGTACTACATTATACTATATTATAATTCAAAAAATATTTCAGTAACCGTATTTCACTACAATGGTTTCCTTTGTAAGCCTATGTATGTTGTTTTATGTATTTTTTTTTTTTTTTAAAGATTTATTTATTTATTTCCTCCCCCCCCCCCCCCCCCCCCCCCCCCCCCGTTTGTCTGTTCTTGGTGTCTGTTTGCTGCGTCTTGTTTCTTTGTCCGCTTCTGTTGTCCTCAGCGGCACGGGAAGTGTGGGCGGCGCCATTCCTGGGCAGGCTGCTCTTTCTTTTCACGCTGGGCGGCTCTCCTCACGGGCACACCTCCTTGCGTGTGGGGCTCCCCCACGCGGGGGGACACCCTTGCGTGGCAAGGCACTCCTTGCGCGCATCAGCGCTGGCGCATGGCCAGCTCCACACGGGTCAAGGAGGCCCGGGGTTTGAACCACGGACCTCCCATATGGTAGACGGACGCCCTAACCACTGGGCCAAAGTCCGTTTCCCTGTTTTATGTATTTTCAAACATTATTCTGAGAAAGAATCTATGGCACAAACAGTATGAAAAAAGTTTGGTTCCCATGCATCCAAAGTAACCTTCAAGGAGGGAAGGCCACATCTAGGGGGGCAGGGAGAACCTTGTTAAAAACAGAGTTGCTAGGGCCCTGTGGAAGTCAGGTTCTCTTGGAGCAGACTCTGAGATGGAGGTTAGGGGGTTTATTAGGGAATGCTTTGGGGAATACCTGTGGAAAAACGGGAAGGAAGCAGGATTAGGTAGAGGAGAGAAGCAGGCTCAGTAGAGGCCCCAGGAGACTCTGTGGAGTTCTGAAGCTGAGATGAACCTTCAGCTGAGATGAAGCCTGAGCTGAGGTGGGGGCCATGGCGATCAGCTGTTAGATCCATCACCCCCAAAAAAGTGGCATGAGCTTAGGCAAGGCTACCCTCTCAAGCCGAGGCACTTTCCAAAAACGGCCAGCAGCCTGAGCCGTCAGCCAGCAGCACCCCCCACCCCGCCCAGCTGGGGGAGAAAGTCATTCATTTCTGAAGGGGAATATGGGTGGAATATCCCAGAATCCACCACAGGTGCCCAACCCAGACCTATTGCACTGAATCTCTGGATGGAGTCCAGGATCTATAATTTTTAAAGCCTTCCCCATGATTCTGATGCTCTGCCAGGGTTGGCAACCCTTCATCCTTAGAAGGGCAGAGCTGGAGGGGCCTCTGAGATCACAAAGTCCAAGGGACTTACTTGTTCAAGGTTGTTCAGCTGGTCATTAGCAGAGCTGGGAGAATGCAACCTGACTTAGCACCTCTCCATTTATTTTTTTCCATTATTAATTTTATTCAGTAAATATTTATTGAAAGTCTTCTACCATGCTAGGCCCTAGGGATGTGCTAGTGAGTGAAAGAGACAGTCAACTCCCACAGCATACTTAACAGTCCAAGCTCCCACAATTCTCTCCGCACCGGGCCTGTTAATGCTCACACTTTGCCAGTGGGGATGTAAGTTAGCTACAACTTCTCTGCTGGGAAAATTGGCAACATCTATCAAAATTATAAATGTACCTACACTCTGACAGCATGTTCACTTTTGGGTATTTATCCTGCAGATAAATCTCCATAGGGGTAAAATGATATAGGTACAAGAATATTCACCAAGACACTATTTATAATAGCAAAAACCTGGGTACAGCTTATATGTTCATCCAAGGGGTCTGTTTGAATAAATTGTAGTACATGTTATGGAATCCTATGTAGCCATTTTTTAAAAATGAGGCAGCACTCTATATATTGATAGGAAAAGGAAAAACCAAACCCAACGCCAAGGCATACTAGTAAGCAAAAAGAAGATGTGGAACCTTGTATAACACGCCACAATTTGTGTGGAAGAAAAAGGAAAATATATATGTAAATCCATTGAAGTTTCCATCTAATGAAGAGTCTTTTAAAAAGAGGGACCAGGGCAGCGGACTTGGCCCAGTGGTTAGGGCGTCCGTCTACCACATGGGAGGTCCCCGGTTCAAACCCCGGGCCCCCTTGACCCGTATGGAGCTGGCCCATGTGCAGTGCTGATGTGGACAAGGAGTGCCCTGTCACGCAGGGGTGTCCCCCCATGTAGGGAAGCCCCACACGCAAGGAGTGCGCCCCTTAAGGAGAGCCGCCCAGTACGAAGAAAGTGCAGCCTGCCCAGGAATGGTGCCGCACACAGGGAGAGCTGACACAACAAGGTGATGCAATAAAAAGAGACACAGATTCCCTTGCCGCTGACAACAATGGAAGTGGACAAAGAAGACGCAGCAAATAGACACAGAGAACAGACAATCGGGGTGGGCGGGAGGGGGGAGAGAGAAATAAATAAATAAATAAAAATCTTTAAAAAAATAAAAAGAGGGACCAGTCAGAATCCACTTAGAAAAACAGAAATTACTCTATGTTTTTCAAACAGAAAATTTAATTCAGGGAACTGGTTATACAAGTGATGCAAGAGCTGGGAAGCCAAATAGGGGAAGGTGGGCAGTCCAGTGATGAGTGACCGAAGGAAGCCATTGCCACGCCTAAACCAGAAGGTCAAATGGATGAGACAATTGCTGGAGCTCAGACTGGAGCTGCCCAGTGGATCTGGAATCATGGCAACCCGTCTACCATCCATGGAAGAGGCACAGCTACTGCGAGAGAAGTTGCCTATGGCAAAGAGGGAGAAGAGAGGGATTTTTTTCTTCCCATTGGATGAGCCCATCCAGAAGCCATCTGTCCTAGGATCTTGGGAAATAGCAGCCTGTAAGGGTCAGCCTCTGTGATACAGAGACAAGCACAGGGAGGGCAAGGAAGGCATCTGGGTGGATAAGTGACTAGCATAACAAGTACATGCTTATAAAATCATGGAGTATCTCTGAACGGTAGGAAGTGGTAATAGCGGGGAATTGGGACTGGTGGGGGAGGAAGACCTACTTTTATTGGGTACCCTTTGGTACTTTTAAATTTTGTACCATAAGCATATATTGAGAGAAGATGTTGCCTGACATTCATATTCAGTACACTACAAAGGGCAAGGCTGTTTCATGTATACATATATTCTCCGAGGAGGTGGGGGTGGATGGAAGCTATGCAAAAAAAGTCTCCTGTAATTACACCACCCAGAAATAGTGCATATATGTATTCACAAATGTCCTCTAAGAAATCTCCTTTCACTGCCTTGTCCCTGAGAGGAGGAAGCACAGCCCAGAATGAAGGGAGGGTTGGTGGAGAGCTAGCTGGAGTGGAAAGGATGTTTTCCTCATCAGCAGCTGGGCTGCTGGATGAATTCACACCACATCTGCAGCCACTTAGAAAACTGCCGGCCGGAAGGCCTCCACTTAGAGCCAGAGCCTCTCTTGCCTGCCTGACTTACCACCTAAGGCGCCACTGCTCAGATGTGGGGTCCTTACCTCTAGGGATGACCAACGCGCCCCAGATGCTTACTAGGGAGGAAGAAGTAGGTCCCTGGGCTCTTCTCTGCTCTGTCCTCAAAGGATATGTTCTGTATTCACTATGCCATAAAGAGGGATGTCAGTGCAGGAAGTCAAGGGGCCACTGCTTCTCTTTGAAAATGAACCCCGTGAGGCACAGAGGTCCCACTGCTGGTTGGCACAAGTGTGAGCCAACACAGATCTGTAGGGGTCTTGGGTTCAGCCCTCTCACTGTACAGACACAGAGGCCTCAGAGGGTCACAGAGGCACTGGCAGAGGACTCTGTCCCTTATATGCTGCCTCCTCTGTCCCTTAGGGTGTCCCAAATCAGTCTGCAGAAAGTCCTGCTAAACTGAGACTCAGTTTTCTTGGCTATAAAGTGGGACCAATATTATATATCTAAAGGGTTTTATGAGGATTAAGTTTGTTAATGAATGTAAAGCATCTGGCACATTAATAGGTCTCAACAAATATGAGTCTTCTTCCTCCTTCCCTTTAAGTATCTTAATTCTTCCTTTCCTAAAACTTCACAGAGTTATTCGAGGCTCATACAAGAAAACTGATCCCTCTAAAAAGCCTTGGGCCATTCCACGGAGCATCCCATTGGCAGTCTTGAGAGCTGGGCTCTGGGGCTCTGTGTCCATGGGTGCTTCTCCCCCCAAAATCCAGATCCAGATTTGTTTGGCATACCATCCCCTAACTCAAGGAAGTGCATTCAGATTAACTTGTCCTGCTATTAACATTTCCATGACTACTTTTCCAACTATTTTTATCAATTCTGAATAATTTTCCTAAGAGAAGAAAAAGAAACACTCTCAGTTGGACACTCCTGCTCCTTGAAGGCGGCCTATTTGGGTTCTCTGGCAGATGAACTTTTGCTGGCACATCTAGGGCTCTGCTCAGCTTCCCAATACCTGCCCCCCACCCCCGACCACAGTCATCTACCCAAGTGACAGACCTACCACCCAAAGGGGTGGGTGGTACACCTCTGTTTCTAAGATGAATCTCCCAGGCCTGACTCTAACCCGAGAGCCCTCATCCTGCATGATAGAAGGCGTTTGACCCTCATTGACAACTCAGCCCCTCTCCAGTTTCTAGGGCTGATACTGTTCCTGGTACCAATGGAAAACTAGTCACTTACCAACATGTCTTAATTTTAGCTTGTTCTTGCTGTGGGCCTCCCTGTA